>NC_138552.1:33901382-34501382 GCF_964273705.1 Natrix helvetica
GATCACAAAACAAGAAGGTATTAGTGGTTTTTTTGGAGGGCACAGAGGACCTGCTGATTTTGAAAGCCTCCATTCTGTTTCCCCCAAAATGCAATCCTACTTTCAGCACAGAGATTGGCTGTACTGGATTTTAAGAATCTTTTAGCAGTCCCAGACTATGATGCATCTTCTGCTCTTATGCCTCTAACTCAATTTTATCTCAGCCTACTGATAAATGTCTAGATAGATTTTGTAAAAAGCATTTATTGCTATACAAAAGAAGCGCACAGCAAAGTTGGGCGAGTTCCCAGAAACATCCAACATTTTTAGCAAACAACACAAGTCATTTCCATTAAGCATTGCTTTGCAGAAGCTGCACACCCATACACAGAGAATCCATTTTGCTAATTAAATTATGCATCCATAGTGCAGAACCCAATATTCTTAGTAGACTAATACCAATTAGATATTATGAACTTATTGTCTGCAATTAAAAATGATTGTGGAAGGTTTTGTTTTAAAATAATCACAGTAATGGTAAAATTTAAATTCATTCCGTTTGTAATATATGTTTATCTTTTCTGCCCCAAAAATCTAATGTACAACTTCTGTTAATGAAATAAAGATTATCTAATTGTAAATCCAACTAATAAAAAGACAGTAGAAATTAAGCTAATAAGTCAGTTCTTTGTGTGGTTAAATTTGAGTTCAAGTTTCTCCATCATATTTATTACTTGTTATTTGGCCACAACAGTTTGGGAATATTATTGGCCACATTTTACTCTATTATAATGTCTAGACAGATGGAAATTGTAGTGAATTGCTAACATTCTGAATAGCTATATAAAGGGGGGTGCACTTAGGATTTCAATCTATGTGTTCATGCCTGAAAATAAATGTCTTTGAACTAACCAGGATTTATTTATTATTGTTAATATAAATTATTTACATGAGAATAATATGCTAAGCCATGATAATTGAGGAGCCTACATTTCTTTTACATTGTTTACATGCTCAGAAAAAAAATTGTAGTTTTATTTCACTTATTCAAGATGCTACACATTTGATAATTATTTTGTTGCTTTAATTTCAGCATTTCTCATAAAATTAATAAAAACATTAAATACAATTATTCATTGTCTAATCCTCCTTGAAGCCATTTATACTCAAAGCAGGAAAAACAGACAATTGTTCATCTAACTATATTTAAGCTACCTTTACAGATGTAACTGTTTCTTCCAACTAAATTCCATGGATGGAAATAATATTTCAGATTACTTGGAACATTTATCATACCTTGAGATTAAAGCTATAAAACTGCCAGAAATATCTTTTTATTTGGTGAACATAATCTTTCAAAGTTTCGAAAGTCCTACAAGATCTGTGTACTACTCCAGATTAGTTTTCAATACTTTTTTCCTCTATGTGTATAGTAAACCATCTTCAAGCCCTCACTTGAGACAGATGCAAATCTGACACTACAGTTTCACAAGGTTGGCCTCAGAGCTTAGGGCAGTGATGGGCAGCACGCGAGCATGCAAGACACCAAGTGCTGAAAAGGGAGCACTTCATGTGCACAAAGGCCAGCTGATCGTTGCGTGCGCATGCATGCCAGAAACCCAGAAGAGGAACAGGTGACGCCGCACATACCAGGCGACATGGCTCTGTGTGCTACTTTGGGCACATGTGCCATAGATTCACCATCACGGGCTTAGGGAATGTCCTAGGAAGCTGGGTCACCTGTTTTCTTTCTGGTTCCCCCACGTATTTGAGATAAATGCCCCAGGTTATTCACAGCTAAAAAAATTCCAAAAAAGATTTGCAGGTATGCTTGGCAACCTATGTCTGAATGAACTGTTTTAATAAAATAGGAATAACAACAAATTCTTGTAGAGAGCAGCTAATTTCATTTACCTGACAGTAATAGGCAGAGAAAGCAGAGTCACAATAGAAAAATTTAAACTGAGTTGACCATTTGCTAGGAAGACTATAGTTGTACATTCCTTTGTAATTCCTAATTTGAGCAGGACTTTGAACATATGACTTTCAAAGTCTTTCAACTCTTATTATTTTACCCACACACACACACATAATTCTGACCATGCTGATTTTACATATTATGTGTTTTACAGAGTGTATATCAGAACGTGCATATCAATATGGTGCCCACCTCTCTTTTAGATATTGGTTAGAATCTGGATCTATGGTTCAAGCCCATTTATTCAATGTTCTTTTCTAAACATTGTCTTTCTTTAAAAGTTAAAATTGTTGTATGTTTCAAACTCCTCCATAAAACTACAGTAGTGCTCAGATACTACCAGACTAAGCAAGCCATGCACAACTTGCCGGGAAGTAAGTGGTTACAGACTCCAAACACAAATGTAAATGGAATTCCCTAAAAGTTAGTGATCCTTTGACTTCAAACTTCTTCCCCATTGTAATCATCCAGAACCTCCTCATAATTTTCACTGAACAAATTCAAGGTCTTTCTTTTACTCTCTGTCATTTTACACTTGTACATTTTTTCTCCTGTACACAGGTATATCTCATAGTATTGTAGTGATTGAGTTGCATTGACAGCCCAGCTAGGGAGGAGGGAGGAAGAGGAGGAGGAGGAGATGCCAAATCTAAGGGCTCAACGTCAGATCTTTAAATAGAAAAATGCCTTTGGTGCAGACAAAAACACAACCGCCTACATTTACATTTACCATGAAAATCCCTCTCATTCTTCACACTTTATTTCCACTAAGGCTCACTGCATTTGCATAAAGCTCTTGCTCCTTGTCCAGTTTCCCAAAACTTCTCAATCTGGCACGGGTGGTTTTTATTTTCTTTGAAGAACAATACCTGTTGTTAAATCCTTCACCCTGTGACCCATCCTCTTCCTCCTCTTCATCTTCCACAGAAATATCAAGTGATTCATCACATTCTGAGATGCAGTCCGCCTCCATTTCTCCCCAGGTACTTCCTCTGCTAGGTTTTCTCCCTTCTACTCGATATTCTCCAGAGTTGCCAGAAGCAAGCTGTCACCCACCACAGCTTAGTGGCTCTCCTGACTCAGGAGAGGTCTTTAAATAGAACAGAAAGTTGAAACAAACTGCTACTGCCACCTTGAACTGAATGCTGGGTCCTAACACCACCTTGTTTCTAGGGTCAAAACAGACTCTAAACTGAAGGCCGCTCTGATGTCTCAGATCTTGATCCTGGTTTAGTCACAGGCCATCATTAGGCCTTTAGTAGCAAATAGAATTTCTCATATACATCAAAATCAAGGGACGACTGGTCAAACTCAAACGGACATTCCACATTCTCTCGCTGGATTGAGGCGATTGCCATTTCTACCCTGTCTTTCCTAAAAACTTCATATAGTCTCCCAAACTTCCTCATTAATTTCTGCTTGTTCAGCAATGAATCAACAACCTACTGAAATGGGTCACTTTTCATATGTGCTTGCTTGCTCCTTTTCAGATTTTCCCATGTCCTATTTGGTTGTAGCTAAGCAATATGCAGGAGCCAACTGAAGCTTCTGTTAATGATGGTGAGGTTCTTGAGGAAACAATCATGTTATTGATCAACCCTAACCCTAACCCTAACCCTCTTCAATTAGGAGGCTAAAGATGTTCTTTACTCAGACCAGGTACATTTGGATATTCAACTGAAAATTATTTGTTATTTCTTCCTAGGTTCCTCTCTGCAACAAAGACTGCTTTTCCAAGTCCAGCTTTGTTAATCAGGTAACCAATCAGGTTAAACAACATTAAGGGCCATCATATTTCTTACCGTCTGAATTTACCACTTCCTTGAGGAATTGTACATAACACATGAAAGGGCAACAATTCCAACTTTCTACCAGGCATGAGCATGACCTTATACAATGAAAGAGTGGGGACACGAAGATCCAAAGTCTCCACAACTTTGTGTACAGTGGGGCAAAAAAGTATTTAGTCAACCACCAATTGTGCAAGTTCTCCCACTTAAAAAGATGAGAGAGGCCTGTAATTGGCATCATAGGTAGACCTCAACTGTGAGAGACAAAATGTAAAAAAAAAGACCAAACAATCACATTGGCTGATTTGGAAATAATTTATTTGCAAATTATGGTGGAAAATAAGTATTTGGTCACCTACAAACAAGCAAGATTTCTGGCTCTCACAGACCTGTACCTTCTTCTTTAGGAGGCTCCTCTGTCCTGCACTCATTACCTGTATCAATGGCACCCGTTTGAACTTGTCATCAGTATAAAAGACACCTGTCCACAACCTCAGTCACACTCCAAACTCCACTATGGTGAAGACCAAAGAGCTGTCAAAGAACACCAGAAACAAAATTGTAGACCTGCACCAGGCTGGGAAGACTGAACCTGCAATAGGCAAGCAGCTTGGTGTGAACAAATCAATTGTGGGAGCAATAATTAGAAAATGGAAGACATACAAGACCACTGATAATCTCCCTCGATCTGGGGCTCCACGCAAGATCTCACCCCGTGGGCTCAAAATGATCCCAAGAACGGTGAGCAAAAATCCCAGGATCACACAGGGGGACCTAGTGAATGACCTGCAGAGAGCTGGGACCAACGTAACAAAGGCTACCATCAGTAACACACTACGCCGCCAGGGACTCAGATCCTGCAGTGCCAGACGTCTCCCCTGCTTAAGTCAGTCCATGTCCGGGCCCATCTGAAGTTTGCTAGAGAGCATTTGAATGATCCAGAAGAGGATTGGGAGAATGTCATATGGTCAGATGAAACCAAAATAGAACTGTTTGGTAGAAACACAACTCGTCGTGTTTGGAGGAGAGAGAATGCTGAGTTGCATCCAAAGAACACCATACCTACTGTGAAGCACGGGGGTGGCAACATCATGCTTTGGGGCTGTTTTTCTGCAAAGGGACTAGGACGACTGATCTGTGTACAGGACAGAATGAATGGGGCCATGTATTGTGAGATTTTGAGTGCAAACCTCCTTCCATCAGCAAGGGCATTGAAGATGAAACGTGGCTGGGTCTTTTAACATGACAATGATTCCAAACATACTGCCCGGGCAATGAAGGAGTGGCTTCGTAAGAAGGTCCTGGAGTGGCCTAGCCAGTCTCCAGATCTCAATCCCATAGAAAAACTTTGGAGGGAGTTGAAAGTCCGTGTTGCCCAGCGACAGCCCCAAAACATCACTGCTTTAGAGGAGATCTGCATGGAGGAATGGGCCAACATACCAGCAACAGTGTGTGCCAACCTTGTGAAGACTTACAGAAAACGTTTGACCTCTTGTCATTGCCAACAAAGGATATATAACGAAATATTGAGATGAACTTTTGATACTGACCAAATACTTATTTTCCAGCATAATTTGCAAATAAATTATTTCCAAATCAGCCAATGTGATTGTTTGGTCTTTTTTTTACATTTTGTCTCTCACAGTTGAGGTCTACCTATGATGCCAATTACAGGCCTCTCTCATCTTTTTAAGTGGGAGAACTTGCACAATTGGTGGTTGACTAAATACTTTTTTGCCCCACTGTAGTTTCTTGAGTCCTTCAAAAAAAAGCTACCAATAGAACATGTTTGATGTGAATTACGAAAACTGAGGAATAACTGGATTTATTATATTTATATATTTTAATCATTTGTCCAGAAAGGAGGTGGTGGTGGTGAATGTCATTTGATAGACTACTCATTTGTTAGAAACCCTGCATATTTTTTCATTTCTTTTTTCACAAATGATACCGAGTAGTGTATCAAATGACATATTGGTGTAAATAGTCTGTTCCAAAACATAACACCAATCAGGGTGGACACTTAGGCTGCAACTGCTTCCCTAAGGTCAGTAGTCCAAACAACTATTTGTTTTTAAGAATGTTTTTGGAGCTCTTTGTTTTTAATAGGTTGGTGGAGCCCAGGTCATGTGATCAAATTAAATACACAATCTATCCTTTGCTTTGCATATATCCTCTAAAATAAAAACTGTGTGTTGTAATTCAAATTGTCTTTCCAAGCCATTCACTAGAAAAAGTTATGTTTCTTGGCCGAGTCCAAGCCTATGACTACATTATGATAGGTACTCTTTGCTCCTTAATCTTGGGAAAGATTTTTTTTCCTGCAAAACTGTGAATAGGTAGCACAACGTTGTATAAATTCTGCAACCTTTCTTATTGGTCTGTAAAGCCATAACTTTGAAAATAAACAAAGTTCCTTACTTGCAGAAAATGTTAACTCTTATAAGAGAACACTCTGGCAGGTCATTTTCCCCCTCTAGATACAAATATCCCCAGATGTACTGGACTATTAGGGAAGCCTGGTTCTGTGGATTTTGGCTTATCGGTGATTGCTAATCTAGAAACCTGAAAACTAATATTGAGATCTAAATTCACCTAGTATAACAAATGTTAATTGGATATGCAAACATCAGCCATGCAATTTGCCCGGACCATTTGGCAATAGTACTGCCTCTGCCTCTGTTGCCTCTTTCACACACAATTCCCCTTTACTTTCAAGCAGCTAGGTGCCCTTATATAAAAGCTAGTACACCTTGTGACTGATGAATCCAGAACCTATAATGAGGCAGGAAATAGAGAGCCAAATTCAAAAGTGGGGTCATAATAGGGAGAGAAACATAGCTCTTTGTGGTAATAGTGTTTTTTAACCTTTCCTCCAAGCAGTAGGCTACAAGGGAAATCACTCTTGGCAGAGCTCTAAAACGATTTGCCCAAAGTTGTGGAATTGCTCTAAGGGTTTGGTGAAATTAACTGAAGCTGCAGGTTGTTTTTCCTGCATTCACAATACAATACAAAGTGGAAGTTCACTGCCAAGATGTTGCACTGTGTAGCCCTTTGGATGCAGAAGGATGTAAATTTAACATCTTTCTGCAACTCCTTAAAACCATCACCCAAACCTGGGGAAAAGCCACAGCTGCTTTAAGTGTTGCATAGAGGTAGTATGTTTGTGCACACTAAACTCCAAGGATTGCACAAATCTGGTGTGCGATGTTTTAATATACTAAGGTCACAAATGACAGAATTGTGCAAGGCTATACATGATTACCTTAATAGCTTAAGCTAAGGAAAGAAAAGGAAAAAGAAATTAAACAACTGACTGAAAGAAAACAAGCCCATATAACAAAACTGCTTTATTTTCAACAGAGAAACTTTATTCCACTTAACACAATAAAATGTTTAAACTTAAAAAAGAAATGCAAGGTTGACACCAATGAAAAGTAATTATTTGTTAACATAGTACTTGGTCTGCAATAAATATAAGAGGCACAAATTGTGCTACAGCAGATCTAAAAGAAGTCCTAAACTTTTTTAGAAAAAAAGTTAAAATTTAAGATTTGTTTTAAATCTCAAGTTATATAGCGGCTCTAATATTCACATAGAAACAAAAATAAAAATAACTTTATTGTAGCAGTTACGATTAGCAATCATCAGTACATTATTGATACAGAAAGAAAATGTTGAAAGCCTGACTGAGAGCAGATCCACATCTTGGAGCAAAGCATATGAAGAAATGCAGAGTACACTTCTTATTGTGATGCGAGGATTTTATATAGCTGGGATGTACAGGCAGCAGTACCACCTTTGCAGGTTTTCATTTTTTCATGTTATATTAGAAGTGCAATTAAGAGGACCATCACTCTTGATTGTGCTTGCTTTCCATCTGCTTCATAATAGTTTAAAGCTACCTTTGGACTGAAAAGAGTAACAAACTCCTGCTACTACACTTTGTAAAAAGAAAAAAAAAGTCAAAAAATTCAGATCTGCAGTACCTAGGCCTTTTTTTTTTTTTACTCCCTCGGAAAGGCACTACTGTACACAACCACTAGAATATAGTAATCTGACACTACAGCCTAAATATTACTGAACTCTAGTTATAAAATTTCAACTAAGGTTCCCCAGATAGAAATTCTTCAAAACGACAGTAATTGCATATTTGGGACCTACTAATTCAGACAACAGCTAGGGCCTCTTATTACTGAATGTTTCCTGTGATAAAAGTCTGCATATTTGGGAAATATCAAATCAAAATAAATATATATATATATATTTCTCAATATTTATTTTTCATTGTGAAGATTTTTGTTCTTGTATACAGCAGCATCTAATAAAATAGATTCTTGTATGCAATTAGCATAGGCCATGATTTCAATGAGAATCAGCCTGGATCGATAGGAATAATCAGGACCAAGTTGTTAATATTGCTTAAAAGCTGGTGTTTATTACTATGGTATTAAAATTGGAATGAGCTAAAGTGCATATTATAATTAGTAGTTGTAAAGCAGAGCCTACTGGCTTGTACTTCTTACTCTTATGGAAAAGTACACCATTATATATATTTTTAATATCACTGCTGGCTGTCATACATTCATCTTTCTGTTTTAGTATTTAGTGTGGATGCATAAACTACTACAATACATAGTAACAGGAAATCAAACTGCAACAGATTTTGCAAAATTCGTATTACAGCAGTAGTTTCTTTATTGGTCACTGATTTAATAACTCCAGAAGCCAGTGTTCAATTGATTTAATGTCATAAAGGTTGCAATCTTCTTTGAATTCTTACAAAAAATTTTCCTACCAAAAATCTGAAAGAAAAATATCTTCTTAAAAAAAGTGCAGCAGGGAAGGGAGAAAAATCACATCCCGGGCATTTCATGTATTTATATGCTGTATTTCAGAAAAGTCCAGTTAGTGAGGCCAATCATCTTTTTTGTATAATTCCTCTTACAGGTAGTATGCAGTTCAAATCCTTCCTGTCTCTCAGCCTTTGCCACGACTATGGGATAGAACGGATCATACAATTATGTTAGTTCAGTATAGCCATACTTTTAAAATCATACTACAACATCAAAAGAATATTAAGACTCAGAATAATAATAAGGACATATAAAAATGCATTAAATGTTTCCTTTAATAAAAACTCTTAAAAATTTCTGAGAAGCAAAATTTCATGATGTATTAAACTATTTGAAAGGATATTTTTAAAATATATTATAGCTTTCTGCTCTGCCCTACAATTATCTTCCCAAAATCGATTACAGCCAATCGAAACAGATACAAAATGTAGTTCTGTAATTAAACTGTAACTGTAATGTAATTCAAAAACAAAGAACTTTTCAGTTCTGTGGATTCAGAATTGCACAGAAAAAATTACTTCAATTTAGAAATTCAGGTTAGGCACTTATTGCCTAACCCTAATCCTGGCAACAGTAAGTCTCCACTTCAAGTCCAACCATAAGGTGTCTTGGGTCAGTCATTTTTTATTCAGCCCATTGAACACAGGGGAAAAGAGGAATATGAACAAAGGGCAAGATCTTGACTGACTGACTGACTGACTACTGACAGAATGAATTCCTCATTGTCAACCCTTCACACATTTCCTCTTTATAAATAAAAATCAATCGACAGCCGAACAAGATGCCAAAGTAACTACTTAAGCAATTCTTAAGAGTCAAACTAAGAAAAACAAAGTATATTAAAGAGGAATTTACTGTGATAGACTTACAACTAAAATAACGATGCCACAATCCAGAGAATTTTGGACTGATTGGCATTTTTTTTTTGTCCTCTGAAGAGAACTGTTTGTCATAAAACTACCTTATTGAAAGAAAACTCCAACAATGAAACACATTTGTCAAGTATATTGTTGTTTTGGAAATGCAAGTTGCATTTTGGAAAAGCAAAGTGTTAAAAAATGAAGAGAATAGATATATACATTGTGCCTATTACAGACATTTTTTTTTTCTTGGAACAATTGTTACACACAAATAACTTTAAAACATTTTATTAGATTGTATGTACTTTTACCTTTTGAAATTCATCTGTGATCACGTCAAACTTCTGTTTTTCATGTACTGCTCTAGCAGTATTTGTTCTATCAAAAGGTTCTGGAAAAATTGAATTATATATTATTTTATTTATATTTATATATCAATGTATCTATATGTATAAAGAAGCAGTTCTATAACTATACACCTATGGAAAATCCTGTTGGAATAATTGACATTATTTGAAACTATTTTCACAATGCTGTTTTTAAACTTAATATATTTTATTTTGCAAGGAAAGATCAAAATAATCTTTGTCAGTGCATTTTATTAACTGATTACATATCCCTCGATTACATCTATCCCTAAACACAGAATTTTAATTAATGCACATTTAGAAAGTTTTAAATTTTTTGCTAGTTTATTATTAAAAAGACATTTCTAGAAAAAAAAATCCCTACTTCAACAGTTGAAAGCAGAGCAAAAATGAAACCACTTTTAAAAGTGGTGTACAACTTCAAAGGAATATATAGCTCCCACACATAAGACCTTCTATAAATAGGTGAAAGCATGGCTTTCCTGAAAGTTCTTCAGAAATTATTTATAACCAGCAGTGGCATGGTCAATTCAACATCCCTTGGGACAATGCTGAACCTCGTCCCATTCTGTGCTTTCTGGGAATGGGTTGGTGATTTCAAGAAGTAAAACCTCTGAAATTGGAACAATTCGGAATGGGATTATTAATGGGATTCAGGATTAATTAATTAATGGGATTCAGGATTAAGTTCCTGAAACCATCCCTGGGATTGTTAAATGATTCAATATTGTCTGGAGGAAAGGGGGGCATTCCAGAGTTTTCCAGAATGTTCTCTTCCCACATCAAAATTTGGCATGTGTTATATATTGCTTCTGTCTTTCTTTAGTGAAGGGCTGTTTTTATTTTGGATAAATACATTATCATCATCATCATCATCATCATCATCATCATCATCATTATTTAAAACAACAGATAGGAATATAATTAGCCTGTTTAATAAAATGATAAACAATGATTTCCACAAATCAAAATACTAAAATACTAAATATTAAACTCCTAATCACACACAGGGAAAGAATATATAAGCCTGAGGTTCCTCATACCATGTCCATATAATGTAGAAGTAGGCAGTCGAGGACCTAGATATTACTCTCAGCACCTCTCTGCAAACATCCCCAAATTTTCCATTTGGGGCAATTTAAATAAAGCACAACAAAGCTACAAAGGAGCCACTTGGTGTAGAGGTTAAGGCATCAGGCTAGAAATTGGGAGGGACTGTGAGTTCTAATCCTGCCTTAAGCATAAAACCCGCTGGGGCCAGTCACTCTCTCTTAGCCCTAGGAAAGAGGCAATGCCAAACCACATCTGAAATCCGTGCCAAGAAAACTTTAAGGATTAGTCCATGCAGTTGCCCACAATCAAGGCACCAAAAAGAAAAAAAAGGGGGCAAAATCTTGTCTCACCCTTGATGTAATGCCCATGAGTCCCAGAGTGAGCTACGCTCACCCAGAAGCAAAACTAAAAATTATAAAAATTATAATTACCAAAAAATTAAATAAAAAACTCAAAAATGACTTTATACCAGCAGAGAATATATAGTTCTAGAAAACATAAACTATGACAAGGATGTAGTATTTACCTTCTATGCATATGAATTTGTTTCTCCATTCAATACCATCCGGTCTTGGAATAGCTTTGCCTTCACGAACTGAAATCATCTTATTGTTCCAACTAGCAAACAAAAAGGGGAAATTGTTGTCTAAAATGTTTGAATAAAATGTGATATGTAAATTGTCATGTAAAAGCCATTGGGGGATGATTTTTAAGCTGAGGTGGCGCGGTGGTTAGAATGCAGTACTGCAGGCTACTTCAGCTGACTGTTAGCTGCAGTTCAGCAGTTCAAATCTCACCGGCTCAAGGTTGACTCAGCCTTCCATCCTTCCGAGGTGGGTAAAATAAGGACCCAGACTGTTGGGGGCAATATGCTGACTCTGTAAACCGCTTAGAGAGAGCTGTAAAAGCATTATGAAGCGGTATATAAGTCTTATTGCTATTGCTATTAAATATTAGAGTGGACTACTATCCTAGAAAAGTTGGACTTTAACCCAAGTTCCTATCTGTGTCCCTTAGAAATAGAAATACGATGGTTGGGTCCAGGAAGAGGAAGTAAATCATGTACAAGGCTGCTGAATTAAAATTACATTGGACCGGGGGGGGGGGGGGGGGAGAACTGGCCTTTAGTCCTGAATTTCTAAGGAGGAGAATGAGATATTCTGGGATTCCCTTTTTTCTAAGTGCAGTCTTCAGTTTACGATTGAATCAAAGGACACTATATAATCAATTAAGCATCTTATTTTCTTTAACTGAAGCGGTCAGTGGGTCATATTGCGGTGGCTGGACTGGATGCCCTGGCTGCAGGCACAACAATTTCGGAATGTGACAAGTTGTCGCTCAATAAATTTTCTAATGGTAGGCAGGTAAACATTTCTTCCCAATAACATACATTTCTTCCCAGTAAGATCCCAGCAGATCTCTAGAGAATCCCCTAGAGAATTCTAATCTAAGCCCAGAAGCTAGAAATTAAAACCACAAGCAAGCCTCTATTATCTTTGCTAAACAAGTTTAGAAATGTTTAGAAAACAGGAAAAAATATATGCCTATGCCTGTGTGTACAAGGCACAAGACAATACTTTTGTTTTAAAAATAAAGATTTAAATCCTAAGGGTAGATGCCCAGAGGTCTTAGAAACCCTCTGAATCTTCACATGGGAGTCTGTCTGCTGTTTTGGAGTAGTGCAACATGGGAGATCCTGCTGCCATCATACATCTTCCAATAAGTACCCCACCAGATATCGCCTCCCTTATCCTGGCAGGTTAACTAGATTAGCTCAGACATTATTCTGGTACATGAATGGTTGAAAAAGAAAAAAAGAAACAATTCCAACAGTGCCACTTCCTGTTCATATAGAATTGAGTGTAAAAGTTAAGTTTTGGTCCTTTCTTGGAAGATGGCCCAATTTCATAAAAGGTACAATGTTCCAAGCAGAGCACAAGCTGATGTATTACAAATAAAAAAACTCACTTTAAAAAGAATAGAATGAAATTTCAAGTTATTGTTTTAAAATCACAAAAGATACCAATTTCCTCAAACACAACCCAAGATATGCATAATACAGTATATTGCAATATACACAATTGGTGTACTTGCAGACAGAAATGAAACCCTAATTCCTTCAAAAGCATGTGTTCTAGTTTTTCCGACTGTGTTTTTTTTCTGGAAATCCCAGATTTTAATCCATGTGCCTGAAGTTATTGCCAGCCACCTGTTTTCTTAGCCTTGGTCCAGCCATTTCTGATCAGTTTTGAAACCATAAAATCTTTGCTATTCCACTAATGGAGGGGATGGTTGGGGTATCTCTTTGCATACAAGGTAGAGAACACTTTCTCCTATACAGATGTGGCATCAGTCATTGTCCTGTCTGAGCTGTAGGCTGGCCAGCTGTCAGGCTTGAAGTGACTAGCAGCTACTGTAACTCATCCCAGCTCTGAAGAATGCCCTGCCTGGGTCTGGGCACTTTCTGTTAGCTTCATGCAGCACATGCTCTGCCCTCCTGACTTCTCCAGAAACTGGAGCACTGCAAAGACTGCATTTCCTGTCTATTCTTCATATCTGTCTCCTTCAAATTTGATCAAAATCCATCTAGGAGACACAACTCATAATTTTCCTATCACCTATTCAAAGCACAGAGGAATGTTACAAATTCCAAGAAGTTTAGAAACGTAAAGCTAGTCCTGAAAATACTGGTCACTTCCCACACCGTTCTGCAGAATTTATTTACAGGCAATAAAAAGAATGGCAGTCAACTAGAAAGCTGTAGAAGCTTCTTGGATGAGAAGCAAAAAATCTTCAAAGAAACAAAAGAAAAGTCCAGTTGCCTCTTGAAAAAGCACCTTTCGGACAACCATGATCTGGATGAATGAGGATCTCCATAGAAATCAGAACCAGAGACTGCGTAATCTCACTAGTAGATTATGTCGTACATTTTAAGACAGCCTGTACATGCAAGCATTTAGCTTATCTCTATACACATTTCTTTTACCATTATAAACAAATTACCCAAAAGGAACCCTTTGCTCCTTAAATGAAAATAGAGAGGATTTGGAACTCCTCTATATAAACTGCAACCAGGACAGAACAAAGCAACCAGAGAATTTGTTACAATGAAAAGTTGATCACTCACTCAAATTCTGTAGCGTAGTATTTCAGGAAGCCTAGCAATAGCTCTCCAAGTGTAGATTGGTTTTTTGAAACGTAAGGAGGGATGGTGCACGGTGCTCGATGCACAAGATGCAGCTGCATAGTAGGATCAAAAGATCCCTGTAAAGACAAAGAAACAAAAGTAGAAGCTAAAGTCCAACCTATGGACCAAAAGATGATGTTGTCTATAATCCGTTCAGATATTTTCAAAAGGAAACATTCATCTGACATACAGACAAGTTCTACTCACATATTGAACCCCTACTTTAGCTAATGTGCCAATTTTATCAGACTCTTAAAAAATCAATACGCAAGTCTCTCATCTACAAAATAAATAATATTAATAGTTTTTAGCATGTTGTTGCCTGCTTTTCTAATCTTCATATTACACAATGCTGTGGAAAAAAGTACAAAGTCTGTGCAAGAGAGAAGTTGAAAGATTTCTGAAAGTTCTGGAATACCAGCTTTTAGTTGGTTTTGGTTATCATCCTACCATTCATAAATTTCCTAAATCTTCAGGCTTTGGAGCATTACCTGCCAACCTAAGTTACTTCTTTTTTTAATGCAAAGAAAACTGTACACATTTAATTGGATTCTTTTGCTGATTTATATAGCAAGTAAGGAAAAGGTTGGTTATGCTGCCTGGTAATTAGAAATGCCCCTTAAAATGAAACAAGAGAACAAAGTGCTGGAATACAACCCAGCATCCACCTGAACAAGAAATCTTCATATATGCACACCCGAGTTTCTCTGCAGAGCATTAGGATTCAAATGACAAATATTTCTAGAGAGTGATGATGGCTTGTTTATTGATTTTACTTTTTCTGACAAAGTGCATTAAAATCAAAACTTTTAAAATAATGTTTTCTGATTTGAATAAAACTAAATAATACACTGAAAACATGGATAAGGGAAATACAGGGAAGAGGTAGTTTAGGAATCTCCTTGCAATATTTAATTTCTGTCTTGGGTAGTTAAAGCTTTTAATATTTATTTGAAACATTTATGTAGCTGCCCATCTTATATCAAACTCTGGGTGGTTCCCAATCAATAATTAAAAGATCAATAATAAAAACAAATAATGCATACGGTATATGTATTAAAACAATATACATTAAAAAATCTAGCACCAAAATTAAGCTTCCACATGCAATTCCTTGTTAAATCCTCTCTTCCACTTCACCCTATTCCAGTGCTTGGGGAATAGTCAGATCTTAGGTACTTTTTGGAAGGCTTGGAAGGTACGGACCTGCCACACCTCAGGGGGAAGGATGTTCCACAGGGCTGGGGCTGCCATGGAAAAGGCCCACTTCCCATAAGATGACAATGTGTAAGGGAAGGAGTAGGAACGTGATCACCCTATCTGACCTGGTAGGACAGATAGGTGTTTTTACGGAGATGTGGTCCTGCTCAGAATCCCTTGGTTTCTGAGTTGAGCGGCTATAGAAATTAAATATATAAATTAAATAAAGTAAATTAAAACCTGGCCCTGTGCCATATAGCTACCCGTATATATGTATCCCAGACAATAAATGCATTTTTATTTTGATTGAACAATCTAATATTCGATCTGCGGACACCAATCCTGAATTAAATCTTTACACCTCAAATAAGCTTTTCTGAAAAAGGTAGTGATAGGAAGAATCAATTCTAGACTTTATCATTCTGGTTCATTTGCATCTAACATATCCAAGTTGTTATCAAATATTCATAACAATTGTTTCAGCTGAACTGAAAAATTAAGCAGTAACTTAAACAATGTTATTAATCAATTACATAGCATTCTAGAGGTAAAGGACACCTCTGAAAGGTTCTTCACTACTCAATGTACTACAACAAGGGGTGACAAAGCCAAGGCCAACAGAAGAAGATAACTGAATTTAAAAACATATTTTTTGCTTTAATATAAACAACATTTTTGCTCTACTTTAGAGCTATTTGTTCTGACCCAGGCTTCCTTAGAAAGCAAGAGCAAAGTCTTAGTCCCGACAAAACCTCTTTTATTTACACGACTGTAAATTCCTTTCATTCACAGTCAGCAAGGCATATCAGTCTTTCAGAGGAATGTTTATCCAAATGCACCTTATCTCGTTAGGAGTGCTGCCAGATAACTAGTGTCCAAACACAGAGCAAAGCAAAACTTGGCACAGAATCTCTCACAAACAGAACTTTCCAGACCGATGAACGAATTGTTTCCTGCAAAAGCCCACTCTCCATTTTGTCCTCTTTTGTTTCCTATGGGAGGGGCCAATCACCTCCAAGGTGTGGCTTTACTCGAGTTGACCCTGCTTTCTTAGTTGTTCTTGTCTTGACAGGTCTGTGCATACGCACCATGGGAACAGGCTCCAGCTGTTCCTCTGCCTCGCTGCTGTCTAGCTCCCTCTCTGCTTCAGATCCAGAGCCCTTGTCTGAGCTTTCCTCAGCCCTCATCAGGACTGGCCCCCGTTCCTCCCCAACCTCCTCACTATTCGACTCTGCTGCCAGTTCCGCAGGCCGCCGGTGGACAACACCACTATTCCTTTCACTATGCCATTCCATTCTGAGGTAAGAATACAACACCAAATTGATGGCCTTGTGATGATTCATAAGCTATTAGTTCCTGCTTGGCGATTAAAATAAAATTATGTTAGCTTAACAACTGATCGTTTTGGCATCCGTCATTTATTTACGTTGTTCTGCCAAATGGTAAAAAGATATATACCATGTCACCAGTGATGGTTTTATGAACCCAGTTAAATTTGAAAAATTGAGTTTTCCCCCAATAACTTTAGAAAAATTATCATGAACTTCGGAAAGATACAATAAAGAAAAATATGTAAGACAAAGTATCCAAGCAATTTCAATAGGGGAAATGGACATTAATATCTGTGTGATGTGTAGAATTCAGGGGTTTATTTTTCTCTCTCAAGGAGAAAGTACACGATACTAAATGCATATATACAATATGTGTGTGTATGTATGTGTATTCACATATACGTACACAAACAAATGCACACACATATATAAACAATGGATACAGCAGCTGTTCTTAAAGCTGATAATTATCAAGATAAGAGCAGCAGAAAGTGACAGCTGAACAGTTTCTTCTACTGTGGTGGCTGGAAAAATAAATCTCCTTTAATATCTACAGGAAACCTCCATGAGTCTCCTTGCATTTTGTGCCAGTTTGCATTCTAAAAAAATGCAAATAATCCCATTTCTAAGTTGTCCCACAAAATAGTGTAACTGAGGCTCCTCAGGAAAAATTGTTAGAACAGTGTATAAAAAAAGAACTACTCACTTAGATTATGTAATTCAGAGACATAAATTATGTCAGTTTCAGAAGAATTAAACAGACCATTTTATGAATTTCCAAATTTATAAATGATGCAGGTTGCTATGTGATAATGAGAGGAATATTTTCTTTTAAACACTTCTAGCGGGATTCAGAAGAATTTACCTTGCCATTTTGAGAAACGGGTATAGTAAGAAGTGTTTTTAGATGCTCAAGATTGTTATAAAATACAAGTCAAGGAAGTGTAGGGAAATGGTTTTTTAAAATTATTATTATATTGCACTGTACCTCTTCCAAACCTAAGGCTTGTGTAAATGCAGCCATCACCTTTTATTTCCATAATAAAACAGTAAGATAGGCTGCACTGAGGGAATTACTACTCAAATTCACCCTGTGAGTTCTGACATAGCACTAATCATGCCAGCAATTAGCCATGCCTGAATATAAATTTGCCTTCATTTCTAATTTTCTAATGCAAATGCAAATGCATTTAGTTAAATGCCTATCCAAAAAGCATACAATATAGTCAAATTAAGAACATTTTACTTGATAAGCAGGGGGCAGAGGGGGAGTTTAGTTATAACATAAAGCCATAACCGCAAAGGACTCATAATTGTGTAACTGCTAAAAATGCACTTGTACAAAACAGGGGAAGAGACAATTTATGTGACAATTCATAGAACTTAATCAGAAATTTCATCTGATAGAAATAACTCATGTTTTAGACTCAGATCTGCTTTTTCTCTAGATTTAACAAAACAAAATAAATCTGATTCAACACAAATATAAGACAGAAGTATATAAATAAGTATATATGCATGTCAGGTTAACTTGTACTTGAAATAAACCCATGATTATTTTAAAAACCTGGACTCTCTTGGATCCAATCCTCAATATATGAAAACTGAAATTTCCCAGCAGTAGCAGATAAGAGAATGCCAAACCCAGTGTTGGCATCAAGTCCAGAGCCCAGGAAGCTACCCCACATAGCAAGGTAATAAGCGAAACAGCACAATCCCTAGATTGTCCCCATTGCCTAAATTAATATACAGGCATCCTAAATTATACCTAAATCAACATATAGACTAACCCTATATAGCTCTAGTTCAGCTATATGTAGATAAACTATAACTAAACAAAATCCTAAATTAACATAAAGGCATGGCTAAATTAAACGCATTAGCAGCAGAATCCCTGGCCACAAATATCATGTCTTTGAAAGTCAACCACAGCATCTCCACTTCCCACTGCTATTAATCTGAAATCCAGGAGTGCAGTTCTTAGCAATATTAGCTGCCCAATCAGTAACAAAACCAGGTCCTACTCATCCTCTCAAAGTCACAGCTAGGCATGGTCTTGTGTCCATATACATTTGGTAAAAGTCTGTAGAGATTCTCAGTCATCCATGTCACAGTTGTCCCAAAAGTTCCAAGAAGATTCCTCAGCTATTCCATTCCCCACTATCCTATCAGAGCTGAAAAAGCTTCTTGGATGAAAAGTGAAATGTCTTCAAAGGAAAAAACAAAGGCCAGTTGCCTCCTGGAAAAAACACTTTTGAGACATATAAATTTGGTGTTTACCAAAAGATTCCCCCAACCAAAAGATGAAACTGACACTTGCAACCTTCTTTTCCCTGAAATGGCCCACCAAGTGTCCTCTGACATTTCTTCTCTAATCTTCTATAATCTAGTTCAATGCATCTAAATCCCTCCTCCTTAAACCATTTTACCCTTATACTAAATTACTGTACTTCTGTTCATCAAACAGGAATTCATCCTGAAGACATCAGAAACCAGAAAGATGCAGCTCTATTCAGTTTTCAGGTGACTGACTTCCTTGTGGGCAAGAACAATCACACACAAGCCTGCCTCAAAAAATCTATTTTATGTATTGTATGTAAATGGAAAGAGTTAATTGTAGTTTGAGTAATATTGATGTGGGGAAGATAAGGGATATTCCTGGGAATGCTCACAGGGAAATCCCATTTTGAATGCCCAAATTGGGCTGATCTAAACAGATAACTTCAAATTGGTTGAATGGACCATTTCACTCTTGCCTGCAGTACCTAAAACTCTTTTTCAAAGATCCCTGTAGTTCATAACAGTGCAGCAGCTAAAAACCTCTCCAAATTGCTATTATGCTTATGTAATTCTGAGTATGTAAAAATGCCATTTTGTGTTAAAAAAAAAAAGGTAATATCCAGCCCTTGGCCGAAATACATCATTCATTCCTTCTTTTTGTAGCTGAAAACACCAGATATTCTAATCTAGTTATGTTGACTAACACAGGAGCATACAGTGAGTACTACAGAGACAACGGGAATTTCTATAGTTATTAATGCAAAATGATTCAGTCAAGCTTATTTATTTTATTATTATTTAATTTATTGGCCGTCCATCTTGCCCCAGAGTAACTCTGGTCGGCTTACAATTTTAAAGGTTTTTTTAAAAAACCTTTAAAACCTTTGTCCTAAAAAAGGGAGCAATATGAAAACTATCCCAGGAAATGTCAATGAATGCATTAAGGAGAAAATATAAACAAAAAAACCACATACAAGGCCAAATCATTTAAATAAACACTGATTATTCAGGATTCTTGCCAAATTATGGACAATGAAAACTAAATTTATCTAATGGGTTACAGTATTCCAGCCTTTACCTCATCTGGCATTTGCAACTCCCCAAAGTGTCCCACATAGCATCTGATGCAGCAAGTCCCTTACCTTTGATTCTGCTTCCTCTGTGCTTTGCTCCCAGGTGCTCTGGCATCTGGTCATTTCCAGGCACCTTGCAACAAAAAAGTCCTTGGGAACATTTGCTTACTTCAGGGTGCTATCATGACTTCTGCAACTAAGCAATATTTTCACACTACTTTACCCCTTGATAAATATACAAAATATACTGGATGTTAAGCTCCTTTACTTCTTCCTGGGTCAAATTGTTATATATTTTACTCAAAAAGGGCTGTTCTTCTAAATTTTTAAAATGTACATCTCAGCAGATGTGTATAATAGTACAGTCACAAACTGCTTCTGAAATAGAGCTATTATTGGCAATTGCCGCTTTATTTATTTCTGGTTAAACATGCCTACGGAAGCAATTTTCAGGTAGTGCTCCTTCCTGTGATTTTGAACAGAATTTTAAACTCAGTTCTAAGTAGACCTACATGTTGATTTGAACACAATGATGCATTAGCAATTAATGTCTCTGATATATTTTCTTGAGGGCATACACTATCTGGATTTTATCCAGCATTGAAAAATGCCCATTAAGATAGCATCTAGCTTTAATCGGTACTTATACTGATAACAGCTCTCCATTCTTGCAGTAGGATTAATTTTGAAAGTCTTATCCTATTGGCAGATTGATCCAGGTTAAATACCCCAAATAAACTATATTTAAAGCAGTCCAGTTATTATGGCTGTGCAATGCTTTGGATTTAGTTCAAAACTATGGAAACACAAACCCAATATCGTATAAAGCAGCCACATTTGATTCCAGAAGTGTATGGCTTCTGCAGCAGAGATGTAAGTCTGGAAAATGACATGGTTGTTTTAATGAATCAAAGGTGCCATTTTCATACTTCTGCGTGATCCAAAGAATCTATTTTGAACTATATCCAAAGCAACGTAATCCTTACATATAAATAAGCAGTGTGAATTGATAAACAGATGACATAGTGCCATTTCAAATGTATTGCACTATGAAAATATTTAGGTAGAAAGACATGTATAACTGCAAACTGCAATGGTTAAATTAAATATTATTTTGTTGATCTTAAACATTACTTTAAGGCTTGGTATTCTCACATCTCAGCTAAACTACTTGTTTAAAATGCGGCTATGTTAAAAAGATTTCCACTGATCTTTACAGACATTTTAAAACATACAGATACTTGTTTTAGATACATAACTGTGCATGTCCAGCATTTTAAAAAGCATTTTTTCCACTGAGATTATAAACACATATAGTGTGGATCTTTTAATGATTCAACATAACTGAAAATAGAAATATTCCAATACTGTGATTAATTAATCTTTAATTAAATTAAAGATTTAAATATCAAAAGCCTTTACACTATACATTAATTTCAATGAAAACTTTTGTTCAAGTTTTTACTTCAATAGCAATTTTATAAAATAAAATTAAGTGAGTGGCCCTACTATGTATCTCTAACTTTACCAAACGTGATCCTGAAATCAGGAAATTTTAATTAGCTATTTTGATGTAAGAGGAGCAGAGTTAGTTTTAAATTGCTTCTACATTTTCTATGCAACTGCCATTCTTTAATCATCCTCTTTGCTCTTAGTATCCTAGTTTATCCTGCATGCTAGTTTACTTCTATTATATATCAATGTTTTGGTATATTTTAGCATAATAATTTATCAGTACTGCCACAAGAGACTTTAAAGTCGGGCAGAAGCAGAGCAAAAAATCATTATGAAAATAAGTTCAAATTGAATATAATAAAACATTAAAAGGTAACTACCATCAAGAAAAGGTGAGATTACACAATACTGTCATGCAGAATGGATCATGTCTATGTCTATTTACCCATGTAGTATGACTGTAATATTATTATTAATCTTTCTTATTATCTTCTTCAGTCCCCCCCCCCTTATTTTTTATATTATTATTATGATTATCATTATTTCATTGCCTTGCAGTAAACTGAGAGCTTCTGCACCGGAGACAAATTCCTTGTGTGTCTAATAAGTATTTAATTCAATTCATAAGGTAATATGCTGCAGTTCTAAACACCACATAACAATCCAATTACTCGCCTCCCCACACATGCCTCCCAAATCTTCTCAAGGAGATTCCCCAAACCTCTGGAATAGACATTGCAGGAAGAGAAATCCAATATGTTGGTATTGCCTTTTCCACCAGCTAACAAAAAAGACATGCATGCAACTTAAGAGAAATAAATACTGTAGTTCTTATTTCTCAGCCAAAGGTCATAATCAGAATTGGCTTTTAAATTTTGATTTGTATTTAAAAAGGGTGAATGAGTCAATCTGCAGGAGAACTTTCTATGCAGATGTTGGAGCATTGTGGAGTTGTAACAAACATGGTCAGAGGCATATTTTGTCATTATCCCAAAGTAACAGCAACATGTGGAAGGTAATCATTTTAATAAACATATTATGTAGTAATTTATAAGAAGCACTTACTGGGTAATTTTTTTGGAGGGATGGAAGGATAGGTTCAGGTAGGGCTATAAAAAAAAAGTTTAAAATCACTGTGATTTATATATTTCACAGAAAACAACATACCAGCTACACTAGTGGTGTGAACTGAAAGTTTAGGATCAAATGCTTATCCCAAAAATCAAATTTCTAGCTTTTTAAATTAAACATATTACGTGCATAAATGTGTGAGAAAACTGATTAAACATTTAAGAATATGACACTCACTTAAGTCCAAGTTGCAATATAAATTTATCCAGGGACATGTGAAATTTTCAACACCGAAGACATTGTATTTAATTATACACATAATGCTTTTAGGTTTTTGCAGATTATGCAATTCTAAATTATCAACACGGGATTAAGGTGTAAATTAAGTTCTCAGTAGTATCTGGAATAATGTCTAGCTTTCAGTGAAAGGAAAATTTAACTTATCTAAAAATAGCCACTATCAATATTAACAATGAATCAATTTTTTTATTATTTACAGGTATTCCTCAACTCACAACTGTAATTAAGCCTGTCCATTATAGTTGCAAATTAGATGGTCATTAAGCAAAGTGACCATATGATTGTATGACTTAACAACCTCAACCCCAGTTCTCTGTGATGCAGCCATTTGATCACTGCACAAGTTGTTAAGCAGAGCACTGGATACCACAGGGGAGGGAGAGGTCCTGGAAAACCTAGTACAGACCAAAACCCACCTGCGTGGGACCTCCAGAGGCTCCTCTCCCTTCCATGACAACATGTGCTCTCCCTCACCCACTCAGGATCCCAGACCATGGGCCTGCTTCCCGCCCATTGGGCCCTTTGTGCTTTTTTCAACTCCTATCCTCATCACCAATCATGCACTTACCTTTTGAGGATCTCTAGACCTACAGAGCTTGCATTGGGGACGGGGACAGGGGGGTTGAAGCAGGGCGCTCTGTCCCTCAGTGTCCCTGGGACAAGTGCTTCATCCTGGCAGAAATGTCACTTGTAGAGCAGCCACAGTGAGTTGTGACCCTTCCAGAGCTTGTGTTAGAGGAGGAGGAGTGGGAGCTCCCATCCCTCACCATCCCTGGGCGGCATGGCTTCATCCCAGAAGTGGCTGCAATGAATTCTGGCGAGTCTGAAAATGGCAATTATTTCTGGGACTGCATATGGCCCAGGGACACCAAGAGATGCTGCGGTTTGCCTTCCTTCCCCAACATGGGTCCTGGAGCCCCAGAGATCTTTGAAAGGTAAGTGTGCAATACGTAATGGAGGGTGGGTAGGAGGAAGACAGGCCTAGTGGGGTGGGAAGCAGGAGACTCAGAGGTGAGGGGGCACTTCAGCACCTTGCGGATAATTCTAAAAGCGAATGATCATAGGAGAGTTAGAGCAGCCCTAACTGAACCATGTTGGAAGTAGCTTTGGGAGGTTTGGACAATCGCTAAGTGACTAGTTGTAAGTACATCTTTTTTTAAAACATACCTATTAGAATTCTAAGGGCATATGATGGGCAGCAATTCCTTACTTCCAAGTTGAAAATGTTCATGAAAGGACTGACCTATTTTATATGCAATTTTATAACACTTTGACTAAAAGGCCAATCTGTTCAAACTGTTCCTCTTCTAGAATGTGTCAATGAATCTTTCTCTCTCTCTCTCTCTCATCTGCAAAACTCTTGAGTGAACTACATAATTCCGCTGGGCCAGAGTACTTATGATTTGGAGCATCAACATATTTAATTGGTCTCAAAGGAAAATGAAGCAACTATGGCTAGAAAGGCTCAGTTTCCCAACAATGTCTTACTTCAATGCTCATACTTACAATACTGTGCAAACGTTTTAGGCAGGTGTGAAAAAATGCTGTAAACAATGAATGCTTTCAGAAATATAAATAATGATTGTTTATTTTTGTCAATTCTCAAAATACAAAGTGAGCGAACGAAAGAAAAATCTAAATCAAATCAATATTTGGTGTTACTATCTTTTGCCTTCAAACCAGCAGCCATTCTCATAGGTACACTTGCAAAGTCAGGGATTTTGTAGGATTATCGTCAGGTGTATGATCAACCAATTATACCAAACAGGTGCTAATGATCATCAATGTCACACGTAGGTTGAAACCCAGTCATGAACAGACACAGAAACAGCTGTGTAGGAGGCGTAAAACTGGGTGAGGAACAGCCAAACTCTGCTACCAAGGTGAGGTTGTGAAAGACAGTTTCATGTCATGGCAAGCCCAACAACAAGACACAAGGTAGTTATACTGCATCAACAAGGTCCCTCCCAGACAAAGATTTCAAAGCAGACTGAGGTTTCAAGATGCGCTGTTCAAGTTCTTTTGAAGAAGCACAAAGAAACAGGCAACGCAGACGCAGGATCGTAGACGAAGTGGTCGGCCAAGGAAACTTATGCAGCAGATGAAAGACACATCAAGCTTATTACCCTTCGGGGTAATAAGAATCGGAAGATGTCCAGCAGTGCCATCAGCTCAGAACTGGCAGAAATCAGTGGGACCCAGGTACACCCATCTACTGTCCAGAAGTGGTCTTCATGGAAGAGTTGCAGTCAAAAAGCTATACCTTCGATGTGGGAACAAGGCCAAGTGATTAAAGTATGCACGAAAACATAGGAACTGGGGTGCAGAAAAATGGCAGTTTGTTCGTCAAAGGGCTGGAGAGTGGTACAATAATGAGTGTCTGCAGGCAACAGTGAAGCATGGTGGAGGTTCCTTGAACATTTGGGGCTGCATTTCTGCAAATGGAGTTGGAGATTTGGTCAGGAGTAATGGTGGTCTCAATGCTGAGAAATACAGGCAGATAATTATCCATCATGCAATACCATCAGGAGGCGTATGATTAGCCCCAAATTTATTCTGCAGCAGGACAACGATCCCAAACATACGGCCAAAGTCATTAAGAACTATCTTCAGCGTAAAGAAGAACAAGAAGTACTGGAAGTGATGGCATGGCCTCCACAGAGCCCTGATCTCAACATCAATGAGTGTGTCTGGGATTACATGAAGAGACAGAAGGATGTGAGAAAGCCTACATCCCAAGAAGATCTGTGGTTAGTTCTCCAAGATGTTTGGAACTGCCTACCAGCTGAGTTCCTTCCAAAACTGTGTGCAAGTGTACCTAGAAGAATTGCTGCTGTTTTGAAGGCAAAGGGTGGTCACATGAAATATTGAATGTTTAACACTTCCATTTTTGAAAGAATTTTTTGTTTACAGCATTTTTTCACACCTGCCTAAAACTTTTGCACAGTACTGTATACTTAAAGAAAAACATATAATTAATTAGATTAAAGGTGGAAAGTTGTGATATATTATAATAGCAAGAACTCAGGCATGTTATAGTATCTTTTCTGGCTAATAATTTTATTGAAAGGCAAAGGCTTTTGTGAACTACAGCTCACTTCATCAGATACATGAAATGGCTGGACCGATAAAACACAAATACGTGTTTTATCATTACTATATCACAAATAGTCCTCAAGATATGGCTGTAACGGGCCCTGCCCATTACAGTCACAAGTGGTAGATGGCCATTAAGTGAGATAGTCTCACTCAATGACTCCATCCCCTTCTCTCCCTGACACAGCCGTTAAACAAATGTGCAGGTTTGTTAGGCAGAGCATAGAGTGCATCAGGAGTGCAGGAGCCCCAGTTCTACTTAGAACTGAGTCCCAGCTCCGCCTGGTCCACGCCTCCCCCATCCCTGAGATACCTCATACCCTGCTTTCTATCCCTTGACCCCTGCAGGCCTTTCCCTCTCCACCAGGTTTCTGCAGGCCTTTCTCTTTCACCCTGGGTCCCTGAGGCCCTTTCACCAGTTCTCTGCAGATCTTAGGCCCAATTCAAACCCCACTGAGCCCTACACTTTCCTCCTAATTTACCTTTTGAAGATCTCCAGACTCATTCGAGGGATGGAGGGCAGGCCACAGATCCCTGGCTGTGTGGCTGCCTTCTGGATGCAACCTCATTTTCAGGGCGCCCGCAATTCCTTGCGGGTGTACCCAAACGGCATCCACTTCTGGATGATGGTTGCTGTGCAGGCAAGGGTCAAGTAATTGTGGAGCTGCTGAAAATGATTGGATAGTAGCCACATGGCCAAAGTAGAGTCTTGGTCAACTCACCATGGTTGATTTACCGCAACCATCTTGCCCCGTCTGACTCACCCCATCCGACTCAAAACATCAACTCACCGTGGGACAACTCACTGCATAACAATTCAATATAGGATAACTCAATAGAGGGACAAGGTCTTGTCTTGCTTTAGGTTTAAACCCTCTCAAGTTAAAAGTACTCAAGGCTGTGGTGAGCTGCAATTTTAGTTGGCCTTCTCTTGAGTTATCCCACATTGAATTGTCGAGCTGGCCGTAAAGAATCAGCCATGATGAGACAGATGGGGTGAGTCAACTGGGGCAAATCAGCCGCAACAAGCTGTCCCATTGACCTGAACTTCTTCCCCATCATGAAGTCTGTATATCTTCAAAAGGCAAATGTGCACTGGTTAATAGGAATGTGAGGAAGAGGCCCAAGGCCTGCAGGGACCCGGCAGTGAGGGATCGGGGAAGGGAAGGCAGGGGCGCTACAGTGTTTCTGTGGTCAATTGTGAGAGTGACTGCAGATTGCAGCAATGGTAACTCCAAAAAAAGGGTTGTAAGTAGCTTTTGGTGGATTTGTTAAAATTTCGAACAGCTGTTAAGTGACCATATCTCGAGGACTATTTGTATATTATAGACTATTATAATGTATAGTTAATTATAATAACTTATCACATTATAATATCTAAGAGAAGTTTCTACAGTAATATAAATACAACTTTGAAAAAAAGAATCCGTTTTTATTTCCCTAATGCCTAATTATAATTATCACAGCTAAAAAACACAACTACAAACAGAATCTGAAAATGATTAGCATAATTTTATCTTGTCCTTTTTCCAATGAGCTCAGGATCTGTGTACATATATTTCTCTTGAAATAGTTTACACATCACATCAAGCTTTTCTTGTCTGAAATAAAAGTTTAATGGTGGTTATACTGTATATCCTCATCCATTCAGTTTTTGTTCATCATAGAATTCCTGATAAAACTTGAAAAAGAAACTACAATAATTTATGGCAGCAATTGCTTTTTAAATATTCAAATTCATTTAAAATACAGTCAGTTAGAAGAATGTTAAAATAGTTAATGTTAACTATTAATATTTAGCAATTAATATTAATGTTGACAGCTAATAAAACAATGTTAGTGACTGATTTTTTAAATTTGTTCTCTACTGTATTTAAGAAACAGCAAGAGATCTAAGTGACTATATTACAGACTGTTTCAGTATTTTTCATAAATATGGATGTTTCCCAGAGAACACCTTTCATGCATCAAAAAACATGGCAGAAGTGAAAGAAGCAAAAGCTAATATTTTACCTAGAGACATTGCTAGCAGTTTCTTAACAACTGATTCTAAGAACATTTGACAAATGTTATATTCAGGGCAAGTGTCATTTGAAAAGTTCAGCAAGTACTTACTTTGTAAATAGTGCAAAACCATCAACACAAGACTATAGCTGTTTAAAGTGCCTCGGCTGGCATCATTTATACCATGAAAGCTTGCCCATTTCTTTACAACCAGCGCTAATGGACGTACTCGGTTCTCAACTATAAACAAGAAATAAAATTTTGACAGGCAGAACACTCACATGGTTATTCAATGAAAATGGCTATAAACAGTTTAATTCAAGAGTGACCTCTCAACTAGAGCACATATTCATGTATCATTATTAGGGTTATGGATGCTAACAGATATTTTGCTTTTAAAATAGCTTTGCCCTTCTCTATTACACTAGAAGCTCTTCCTATCTATTCTGTCTACCATTTTCATAGTTTCACCTCTAAATACTTTTTCTTAATTAAAGTGTTGTTTGTTGTTGTTCAGTTACGAAGTCACATCCGACACTTCACAACCTCATGGATCGTAATATGCCAAACACCTCTCCCCCCCATTCTCCATTGTCTTCCTGAGTTTGCCCAAACTCATCCCCATCTCATCCTGTCATCCCCTTCTTCTTTTGCATTCAATCTTTCCAAATATTGGGGTCTTTTCCAATGAGTCCTCACTTTTCATTTGATGACCAAAGTATTGGAACTTCTTAACTAAAGTAAATACAGCTAAAACCCCGAATTTCTCTCTGCCATCTCCTAATATTATTTAAATTTAGGAACTATGAGCATTTTGGGACAAAAAGAATGTTACATTAACTGCTACATAGTTTACCAGTGCTATTCTAGTCCTTACAATAATTCATTTAGCAAACGTTCAGTTACAGTGGTAATGAAAAAAGTGGCTTACAAGTCTCACACTTATGACTGCCACAGTGTCCTGCAGTCACACAATCAAAATTTGGGCACTTGGTAATTGCCATGCAATTATGACGGTTTCAGCTTCCTGAGGTCATGTGAACACCATTTGTGACCTTTTCAGGAGAGTTCCAACAAGCAAAGTCAATGGGAGATGATTTACTAAACGAATGGCTGTAAGTTTGAGGACTACCTGTATTAGAATTCTGACATGTTCTTTACAACCATCATCACGTTTGCTTGGTTTTTCAGTACAATGGTTTCTCTCAAGTTTGCATGTATGGCCCCAAAATCTTAAGGTACCAAGTATCCTCAGTTTTCAAAGGAAGTAAGGATTCCAAGAGGAACCCAATCCATGATACAATAAGTAAACTACTTACTGAATGCATAGGTTCTCAGAAGGAATGTATTTCTTATTCCTGCAACATTGTTTACATTCAAGTCAAAATCCATACAGCTAAAAGAAAAAACAAATTCAATTTGCACCAGTACTTTATACAAACAAATCCAAATTATATTACCTTAAAAACATTGATGGGAAAAAACCTCTTTTTCAAAAGATAATCTTTTAAATATTTGGCATCCCTAAAACCCTCCAATTCTTTGGCTTCGTTCCCTGTCCTGCCTATTTGGAATTGGGCAACAAACCTCCATATACTTATTAGGATAAATGTCCCACTTCACTAAGAATGAAGCTTTATTTCAAGCATTTGACGAGGGATGCTCCCATGGTGGAAAAGTATGGAAAGCCTGGGATTCCAAAGGCCAATCACAAAAAATCAGTATTTTGTCCATTTAAGTGTATCTCTGCATTCTCTTTTTGGTTAATGTATTTTA
Source organism: Natrix helvetica (assembly GCF_964273705.1). Lineage (NCBI taxonomy): Eukaryota > Metazoa > Chordata > Lepidosauria > Squamata > Natricidae > Natrix > Natrix helvetica. The sequence continues at coordinate 33,931,040 of NC_138552.1, forward strand.
TTATGTACATTATCATAATGGAAAAAATTATATCATGAAGTCCTCTATTCATGTCGTTGCAAAACACTGTATTTTAGACATTGAAGTGAGTGCCTGTTTCTGTAAGCATGTGGGGTCTATAGTAAAATTAGCAAGTGTTCATGGCAGCTTACTTTAGGCACTATTTGCTTTGCCTATGAATTCTAGACTGCACAATTGGAGCATCGATACTGAGTGGTAAACAAAATGCACTTGGCTTTTGCTCAAAAGCACTGCTGTTTTAACTGTGCTACTGCTGACACCAGGCAACAATTAAGTGTTGCTTCTTAGAAAGCCATTTATTTAAGCAGACACATCATTTATCAAGGTCTTGGGGAAAACAGATTCTAATGAATTGTAGAAGAGCTTGAACAACTGAATATAATTAAAATGCAATGCATTGATTGTAGTTGCTAATCAAACCTTTGAAAAATAGCAAGTTATAAGAAAGGTACAAAATCTGCTAGTGAGACAATCAGGAAATCCTGACAAACTCTGGCGTAGCCAAAATGCTCAAAAACAAACAAGTCATGGTCCTGTTCTGCTGAAAATTTGGCCAAGCCTGTAAACTCCTGAGCAACGGCAGGAAAAACATTTAATTGGTAATAATAATAATAATAATAATAATAATAATAATAATAATAATAATAATAATAATAATAATAATAATAATAATAATAATAATAATAATAATAATAAAATATTTATTTCTTAGCCGCACCCTCTCCCGAAGGACTCGGGGCGGCGTACAATGAAACATATGAAATAAATATGGACAAAACAAACATATAACAGAGACATATACTGAGACATACACAAGGAGGAGGTCGGCTGATAAATAAAACAATTAAAATACAGTATTTAAAAACCCCTAGATAATTAAATATAATTAAAATACCCAGTAAAAGCCCGTCAGGAGCGATATGGTTAGATCAAAGTTGAGCCAGGCCAGCTGCTTGGAATAGGTGGGTCTTAAGCTTAATACGAAAGGAGCGGAGGTCAGAGGTATTCCTAATATCCGGAGGGAGGTCATTCCACAGGGCTGGGCCCGCCACAGAGAAGGCTCTACTCCTAGGCGCCGCCCCCCGACACTGTCTTGTGGACGGCACCTGGAGGAGGACCTCTCTGTGCGAGCGGATTGGTCGCAGGGATGCATGGGGCAGAATACGATCCCGCAAGTAACTAGGTCCTAAGCCATGGAGCGCTTTAAAGATTATTATCAAAACCTTGAAACGCACCCGATAGACCACAGGAAGCCAGTGCAGCTCGTGCAGGAGCGGTGTCACATGGGAGTACCTAGTTCTCCCCATAATTACCCGCGCGGCTGCGTTCTGGACCAACTGTAGCCTCCGGGTGCATTTCAAGGGAAGCCCCATGTAGAGAGCGTTACAGTAGTCCAAGCGAGACGTCACCAGCGCATGAGTGACTGTGCGTAAGGCGTCCCGGTCCAGTAGGGGGCGCAATTGACGCACCAGGCGAACCTGGTGGAACGCCCCCCTTGCCACGGCTGTCACATGGTCATCCATGGACAGCCGGGCATCCAGGAGGACGCCCAAATTGCGCGCCCGCTCCACGGGGGCAAGTTGAATGCCCCCAATGGCCAATGATGGAATTAATTGGCTGAACCGGGGAGCTGGTACCCACAGCCACTCCGTCTTGGAGGGGTTGAGCTTGAGTCGGTTGTCATCCATCCAGATCCGTACGGCTTCCACACACCGGGACATCACTTCGATGGCCTCGTTGGGGTGGTTCGGGGTGGAAAAGTACAGCTGAGTATCATCAGCGTACAGATGGTATCCCACCCCGAAACCACGGATGATCTCACCCAGCGGCTTCATATATGTGTTGAAGAGGAGTGGCGAGAGGACCGACCCCTGTGGCACCCCACAAGTAAGGGGGCGTAGGGTCGACCTCTCTTCTCCTGCCAACACACGCTGCGTCCGGTCAGAAAGGTAGGAGCCGAACCACCGCAAAACGGTGCCCCGGACCCCCAGCCCCTCCAGCCGGCGCAGCAGGATACCATGGTCGATGGTATCAAAAGCCGCCGAGAGGTCTAATAGGACCAGGATAGAGGAACAACCTCTGTCTCTGGCCCTCCAGAGATCATCCACCAACGCGACCAAGGCCGTCTCCGTGCTGTGACCGGGGCGGAAGCCGGACTGGCGCGGGTCTAGATAATCATTTTCCTCCAGATGTCGTGGAAACTGGTAGGCCACCACACTCTCTACAACCTTCGCCAAAAAGGGAAGGTTGGAGACAGGACGATAATTGGCCAGCTCCAAAGGGTCCAGGGAAGGCTTCTTGAGCAAGGGTCTCACCACCGCCTCTTTCAAGTCGGCCGGGAGAGACCCCTCGCTCAGCGAAGCATTCACTAGGCCCAGGAGCCAGTCTCGTGTAACCTCCCAGGATGCCAGTACAAGCCAGGAGGGGCACGGGTCCAATAAACATGTGGTGGGTCGCAGTCGTCCACGCAATCTGTCCAAATCCTCGATGGCAACCAAGTCAAACTCCTCCCAGATCGATACCTCAAGACTCGCCATGGACGTCTCCATTGGATCACTGACAGGAACCCAATCTCTCCGGATTTGAGCGATTTTATCCTGCAGATATTTACCAAATTCCTCTGCCCTGCCCTGTAGGGGGGCCTCCCGCGGCCTCTGAAACAAGAGGGAGCGGGACACCCGAAACAGGGCGGCAGGGCAGTTCTCCGCGGATGCAATGAGAGTGGCACAATATTGGCGTTTGGCCACTCTCAATGCCACAAGGTACGTCCTTAAATGGGCTCGTGCCTGTGTTCGATCAAATTCGGAGCGAGAGGATCTCCAACGACTCTCTAGACGTCTCTTGCGGCACTTCATCACCCTTAGCTCCTCGGTAAACCAAGGGGATAGGGTGGACCGTTGCCGCCGGAGAGGCCGCAAAGGCGCCACCCGGTTCAAGGCCCCGGTAGTTGCATTATTCCACGCAACTACCAGGTCCTCTACCCGGGGGCGGGTCAAGGTTACAGGAGGTGGCCCAAGCTCCGTCTGGAACCTATCAGGTTCCATCAGGCGCCTGGGGCGGAACCATCTGGAACTTTCCGGTTCCACCTCCCCGCAGTGGGAGGTAGCACCAGGAAAGTCAAGACGGAGGAGTGAGTGATCTGACCATGACAGGGGAGTGATGGTTAAGTCCCCTCCTCCCAGATCACTCAGCCACTGGCCAGAGACAAAAACAAGGTCCAGAGTGTGTCCTCCCTCGTGTGTCGGGCCCTGAATCATTTGAGTCAGGTCCATGGCTGTCATGGAAGCCATGAACTCCCGAACCCCCTCTGATGCTTCTCCCATCGATGGCAGGTTAAAATCCCCCATCACTAAAAGTTTGGGGGTCTCAACTGCCACCGATGCGATCAGCTCGAGGAGTTCGGGCAGGGCCGCTGATGTATAGCGAGGAGCCAGGTATACTATCAGCAGGCCCAACTGTCTCCCAGGCCCCCATTTCACAACAAGGGATTCACATCCGGACGTCTGTGGCACAGTAGACTCCCTCGGCTCTAAGTCCTCCCGAATAATTGCTGCCACCCCACCGCCCCTTCCCTGGGCCCGGGGCTGGTGAAATGCTTGGTAGCCTGGTGGGCACATTTCCACGAGGGGAAGACCTCCCTCGTGGCCCAACCAGGTCTCCGTTATTCCCGCGAGGTCCGGCTCCCCCTCTAAAATTAGATCGTGAATGAGGGGGGCCTTGTTAACAACGGACCTCGCATTGCATAACAGCAGCCTCAGGCCTTGGGTCTGTAACTCTTGACCACCTAGAACGCGGGGGTTGGTACAAGCGACCGGGTGTAACCAGCAACCACGGTCTCCCAACCGACTGTAGGTTCTTAAGCTGTCCTCGTATCTGCCCCTCCCTGCGACCGTTGGAATTAAAGAGCCCTGTATAGGAATGGTGTCCTCCCCCTCCTCCTCCCTTCCGCCCCTTCTGCTCGCGACCACACCTGGAGGCCCGGCTCTCACATCGCTCCTGGTCTGACCCACCCACCCCCCCTCCCTGGAACCCCCTAAATACAATGTAAAACATTTGACTAAAAATCCCCTCAGCTTCCGTTTCTTCCACCTCTCGGGGTTCACAAACCCGTCATCAAGGCAGGCCCTTGTAAGAGCCAAGGGCCATACCTGCGAGAGAGGGGCCTCCCGCAGGCGGAGCAGGTCTAACCTTGAATAAATTGATAGAATATTAAAGCCCAATTGGGTAAGGGTGCAGGTAGTAAAAGTCAATAGCTGGAGGGCTAAGGTCTTAATGGGATACTAAAGCTGGAGGCTTTAGTATCCAGATAGTACTTGGAAAGAGGGCGGGGGGGAAATGTTCAAATATTCCCAAAGTGGAGCAAGGCAGAGATGTCATAAAAATGGGAACCAGTCTAAGGTGGTTGAGGATAGATATAATTACAGATGTGGGATCCTTAGTGGGTGGGTGGGGGGGCATTCTGAGCCCAGCTGTTTTTAATCTAGGCAATCAGTCAGGCCCATCCATAGCCCTGAAACGGGCCTCCAGTGGCCTCTGAAGTTCTAGGCCATCCCCAGCCGTTATTTTAGTTCCTCTCCTCACTTCTGGTTCCCCAACACATTCATCTTGGTCCCCATCCGGCGCCTCAGTGATCATTGCAATTTGGGTAAAGCTCTCAAAAATTGTAGGAACATTCTCCAGGTTCTCCAGGTTCCCGGGAGCATGGGAGCAGCCAGGCTACAGCCAAATGTCCTAGAGGAGTCCCTGGCTGCAGCTCTTTCCACACCTCCAATGCTGCAGCCATCTCCCTTTGCTGTTCCTGACTGTCTCCCTGATCTGGTCACCTCTCCGGAGCCTCCAGTGCCTCGTTGTCTTCTCTGGAGTCGTAGGGAGAACCTTGTTCTCTTTGGTGCCATTCTCTTGCTTTTTTCCCATTTTTTTGCATTTTTTTCGCAACGCAGTTCAAATTTCGCACCTTCGCGCCGCTGCGCGCGCCGCCGCCATTGCCTCCCGGCTTCCTCCTCAGCCGCTCACAGCCGCTCCGCTCCTTCCACTCTCCGTTCTTCTCCGACCAACCCTGGTGGGCTAAAACGAGCCCAAAACAAGCCAGGGTGGTCGGACTACCCAATTCTCGGCCCTCCGATGACATGAGGGCCAGCAGCAACCTCCTACCCAGTCGGGACGCTCCATGGCAAGCTTAGGAGCTTAGGAAGGCGACCGCCATCGCCGGAAGCTCCTCCTCCTCCTGGTAAGACGATCAGACACAAACATACTGGGGAATAGGTGGGATAGTGCACCTTACACTAAGTACACTTCCTTATTCACACAAGCGGTGGTTTTAAAAGCAGCCAGGACTCACAAAATACAAATATATGTTATTAGAATGTTGATAATAGAAGGATATATACCAATTCTTTGCTCTCTGAAACTGGGCTGGTGATCCTTCAAGTACCGTATTTTTCGCCCTATAAGACGCACTTTTTTACTCCAAAAAAGAGGGTGAAAATCTGGGTGCGTCTTATAGGCCGAATGTAGCCACCTGGATAGTGGTGGGTTTCTGCTGGTTGGTCAATGAACCCGGAAGCCCCGCCCCTGTCACTCACTCGCAAGTCCTTGGCGTTTTTTTGCTGGAAAAGGTCTTCACTTCCCCCCCACCCCCTTGCAGCATGCCCCGATGCAAAAAATGGTGAGATCTCTTCTGAGAAATGTCTTCTCGGGCTGGCCGGATCTTTCTCCAGATCTTCCGGCTTTTTCAGGGTTTTCTTTTTAAAAAAACACCTGTCCGAACTATCTTGAAAACCTGCGATGTTGCTTTGGGAGGGGGCAGGCGGCAGCATTTGCCCCTGCCGCCCTCCCTGGGCACCTGCAGCCTGCAGCCTTGGAGCCTGCAGCTTTAAAACAAGCCTTTGCACAGCTGCCCGTCTTTCCCCTCTGAAAGCAACCTCGCAGGTTTTCACGATCGTCTGCAGAGGCGTTTTTTTAAAAAGAAAACGGTCTTTTTTTGGGGGGGAACGGACTGTGCATGGAGGAACTGGCGGTCAGGGCGCCCTGAAGCAACGCGCTCCGAAGCAGCGGAGCCTCGTCCTTCTTTTTAAGCAGGCAGCTATCAGAGAGAAGAAGGCGCGCTGCTTAAAGATCGCCTGCTTAAAGATCGCCTGCGAGGGGGATCCCTCCCCCCCCAGCGGAGCCTCGTCCTTCTTTTTAAGCAGGCAGCGATCAGAGAGAAGAAGGCGCGCTGCTTAAAGATCGCCTGCTTAAAGATCGCCTGCGAGGGGGATCCCTCCCCCCCAGCGGAGCCTCGTCCTTCTTTTTAAGCAGGCAGCGATCAGAGAGAAGAAGGCGCGCTGCTTAAAGATCGCCTGCTTAAAGATCGCCTGCGAGGGGGATCCCTCCCCTCCAGCGGAGCCTCGTCCTTCTTTTTAAGCAGGCAGCGATCAGAGAGAAGAAGGCGCCCTGCTTAAAGATCGCCTGCTTAAAGATCGCCTGCGAGGGGGATCCCTCCCCCCCCAGCGGAGCCTCGTCCTTCTTTTTAAGCAGGCAGCGATCAGAGAGAAGAAGGTGCGCTGCTTAAAGATCGCCTGCTTAAAGATCGCCTGCGAGGGGGATCCCTCCCCCCCAGCGGAGCCTCGTCCTTCTTTTTAAGCAGGCGATCTTTAAGCAGGCGATCTTCGGCTGCTGCGCTGCCTTCTTCTCTCTGATAGCTGCCTGCTTAAAAAGAAGGACGAGGCTCCGCTGGGGGGGGGAGGGATTCCCCTCGCAGGCGATCTTTAAGCAGGCGATCTTTGGCTGCTGCGCTGCCTTCTTCTCTCTGATAGCTGCCTGCTTAAAAAGAAGGACGAGGCTCCGCTGGGGGGGAAGGGATCCCCCTCGCAGGCGATCTTTAAGCAGGCGATCTTTAAGCAGCGCGCCTTCTTCTTTCTGATAGCTGCCTGCTTAAAAAGAAGGACGAGGCTCCGCTGCTTCGGAGCCCATCCGCGGGGGGGGAGGGATCCCCCTCGCGTTCCTCATCTTCCCGGATGGGCTGGTAAGGGGACAGAAAAGGTTGTTCTCCAGTTGGGACGGAGAGAGGGACAGACAGACAGAGACACAGACAGAGACACACACACAGAGTGAGTGATTGAGTGAGTGACAGACAGACAGACACACACACATATACACACAGAGTGACAGACAGAGAGGAAGGGCAGAGAGAGAAACAGAGAGAAGGAGGGAGGGAGGGAGAGACAGACAGACACACACATACAGAGTGACAGATGGAGGAGGGAGGAGAGAGAGACAGAGATACAGAGACAGACTTTACTGACTGTTAATGAGAGTAAAGATGGTTCTTAATATGTTACATGGTTGACATAAAATTGTTCTTAAACTGCTGTTAACTTTATATAGTTGATATAAAATATTTTACTACAGTATTTGGTTCAGAATCTTTTTTTTTCTAGCTTTTCCTCCTTTAAAATTGGGTGCGTCTTATATTCCGGAGCGTCTTATAAGGCAAAAAATACGGTAATTTTCTATAGCCCTATATCAATATTCTACTGCCCAAAAGACCAAGGCGCTGACCATCACATACAGGCTGAGAGGTAGAAAAGAGTAGCATAACAGCAATAGTCTCTGGGCTTGTGAACTGGGAACATTCACTCATATGAGCCACCTAATTGGGTCTGCCAGGGACTTGTTGCCACCTGAACACTATGAGACATTCTCAACATGGCCTACTGTTAAGAGAACAAAGTAGTTATGATGCTTGAAACTACCCAGCAGTCAATCTTGCAAGATATATATATCAAAAAATGCTTAAAAAGTGGAACAAACAAATAGTTCTTATGTGATCTGTTGTAAATTCACAAGTGATAATCTTGAACAAGATCCAAGGGAGCTGGGATCAAGCCAAATATATCTCTTAGAGGAAAGCTAGATGTCAAAGAGACTTTCACTGTGAAACTTGACAAACTGTTTGACATCCTCAACTGCAAGTGTCAAATTGTTCTGTGCGCCAATTTCAGCTGCCCTGCTGGCTGCAAAAAAGCAGCTCACATTAACTGTACCTGCCCTAAGAAGATGAAGATACTGTCAACTTCTAAAGCGTTGCCATGACTATTATCAGGTTGGCATTCGAGGGAGGATTCCATGCATACCTTCGGCCAGAGTTGGATCTCATATTTCTACAACCTAGTTTGTGAATATGATCTATGACACATGACAGAAAGGAGGAGATAGAGGAGCAAAGTTCAAACACAATAAGCGAAAGCCAGTTCAGGCTCCACAGAAGTCCGTGCCAAGATGTTAGTCCTAATAAATGAATGGGTTTTTTTTTAATTTTGTCTCAAGGCTCGTATATTAATTAGGTCATCTCTTGGGAACTTCACAGAGCACCTAAACTGAACTTTTAAAAATCTATCAAGATTTCCGGGTTTCCTGAATCCTGGGCTCCCCAAGCACTTCCCCAATATTTGGGGTGCTTGGAGGGAAAATCAGGCAACCATGGCAGCAGGTGGATTATCGGGAGAAAGCCTGATTTCAACTGGAGGAAGTCAGCCAGCCCACTCCCATCAGAGCTCCACACTTCCACGCTGTGATGTCTTTCCCAGCAGCAGAAGCAAGAAAGGATGAGTACTTTTAACCCCTAAGGCAGCTGAGGTAGAGTTCCCTTATCCCAATTCCCAGATACAGGGAATGGTCTCAAGCAAACTGGTAAGGGTGGACTGGAGATGGGACTGGAAACAAGCCGGGCTCCCAAAGCCCCAGATGGAATCCCTAAGGAGTGCAAAAAAGCAACTGAGAGAGGATTTTGATCAAGCCACCCTTCATGTTGAGCGGCCACCCAAGAGAGGGAGGGACATCTGATCCTGTTGAAGGGAGGCAATGCAGACTGGAGTGCAGCCCCCCTCCCCCTCCCAATAGAAGGAGAAGGAGCCCAGCAGGCTGCCAAGAGCAAGCAACCCCCTCCTTCTCTCCGAACTAGGGGTGAAGATGACCAGCCATATCAGGGGCAAGCATACAGAGGCCAACAGGAGGTTGGAGGAGTAGGGCTGAACGACGCACACCAATTCAGGGGAAAGTTTGACGGAGACTCAGACCAGCTAGCCCTATTCCTTGATTCAGCTGATATCCACCTAGAACACTAGCACAGGGTCTAGAGGGAGAAGCAAGGGAATGGCTAGCAGCTCTCCACAAGAGAAAAAAACCCCCGACTGCTGCAAACAGTAGCAGAGCCAACAAGGCCGTTGGAGGAGATCGCAATGAACTTTATAGTAGAGTTGCCAAAAAGTGGGGGAAACACAGTGATTTGGACTGTAATAGATCTGTAAATCTATTTTCGTAAATTAATTAGGTCAGCTTTTGGGAACTTTACAGATACCACTGAAGGAACTTGCTTTTGTTAAAGATCAAAGAGACAAGATTGGATCTTTTGGCTTGCACTAGAATGGTTTGCAGATGTGTCTGAGCAGAAACAACTAGGCAAAAGGCAAAAACAGCAAGATGATGAGAAACAAAGGCTTGCTAAATATAAGCAGAGAAGTATTCCAGACATTTTGATACCGACAAATGAAGTACCATATTTTTCGGAATATAAAACGCACCTTTTCCCCCCCTAAAAGAGGGTGAAAATGTGGGTGCGTCTTACACACTGAATGTAGCCCCACCCACCCACCGCCCCCCACCCTCTTGGCCTCTGCCTCCCAGCAATTAACCTCCTTGCAGCAAACGGGGGAATGGGGCTTCGGAGGCTGCAATAGGCTATAGCAATCCCTGCAGCCTGAAACAGCTAATGATCTGAAATTGAAAGTGAAACTTGTTGTTCGCTCCAAGAAGCAAATTGCTGGGAGGCAGAGGCAGATTTTTTTTTCTTGTGTTAATCAGGCTGTTTGCTACAAGGAGGTAAGTCAATAACTCTAAATGCCTATAGAATGTTTTTAGACTTATTTTTTAATGACTGCTTTAGTATTGTTCTAGGCAGCTTAACAAAATGAAGAAGCTTTTTAAAATAAATACTTGATCTGAAGTGGCCCAGTGCTATTGTATCTTCTTTTAAATAACAGAGAATAACTATACTTCCAGAAAGCACATCAATTTTAACAGCATCTATACAAGTATAGTTATCTGCAAATTTGATGAGTTCCCCATTTATTCCCTCATCCAAATCATTGATGAAGTAGTTGAAGAGTACTGGGTCTAAAACAGAGCCTTGGGGTACTCCACTGCATACCTCCCTCCATGTTTTTTATGTACGTGCTAGAAAAAACACCTTTAATCAATGCCAGAGCACCCACTCTGTTGGAGCTGATTGACTAGTCTGAAGATGTATATGAGCCACCTCTGACGTTCAAATTTAGTACAGTGGAAACAAAGAAGTTCATCAATGAACCAATGCAAGTACCATAGTGGCCCTGTCATGCCCAATCAATAGATGTGTGAAACAGGTCACAGAGGCAGCAAGCAGAGTATATACAGAAACTATCTGTATAGGAGTGCATTTCTGGGCATGATACTGGGCTAGTGAGAGTTAGTAGTATGTAAAATGCCACAAGTTCCCCATTTTTTCTTTTGAATTCTGTTAAAGCAGTAAATGGAACTAGCTTTATTGTTTGGACTGGGTCAGCCATTGCAAGTTCAGCCACTTCTCTACTAATAAAAACATGCACAAACACAAAATATCAGAAAAACAGAATCTGAAATAATGGAATAATGCTATTCACTATAACATTTGCAACTGATTGTCATCATTATTATAACAATGAAAAAAAAAAAACAAATGACAGATTAATAAGAAAAGTCCCATGTCTAAATGAATATATGAAAAAATAATGGTAATTTCAGTTACTTGCCTGACTTTATCCCTGAACTTTACTATTGGCACTTTTGCTCGGATCAGTTGAGGTCTCTCAATGTAGCTTGCTGTAAAGAAAATGAAAGACTCCTGTAACGTCTAATATAAATGCTATTTTACAGCAGGAAATTTATCAGAACATATTTCCTATATAGTTTCATGTTGCTCAGATGTAATTAAATAAATAGATAAAATTTAATTAGTGATTCTATTGCACAGAACCTCTTAGGCCATGCTGCATCATTTCTGGCAGGGTTTTTATTCAATTTGTAGAGATTTTCTATATGAATGGATGACCCCCTTTCTGCTTGGATTATGTGCCATCAAATCATTGAATCTTAGCGACCACATAGATATTTTCCATGAGTGACTTTCAAGAGGGAACTTGAATTTATATTCTGTTGCTAGACCTTTGTATTTTTAGGTATTGTGGGTTGTTGCTATTGTATTTTACTGACTACGAGGTTCTTAACTTAATTTTTATTGTAACTGCTATAATTGTATGTCTTTTATTATCAAAGAATGTATGATTGAAGCAGCATAGAAATATCAATAAATACAGCAAATTGGATTGCATTATTCAGAAGTGCTTCCGGCTATCCATCCACCATCCATTCATCTATCTAATTTAGAAACTGCCAATTCCCTCACAAAGGAATTCTGTAGTCTACAGTATGTGTGTGTGTGTGTGTGTGTGTGTGTGTGTGTACACTCAACTTCATGACAGCTCAGTGCATTACTGCTATTCATAAAAACATGATCTTGTACAGTATTCTGCCTTAACAGTCAGTGTAAATACATGTTGCTTTAATGATTAAATTCATTAAGACAGCATCACCTTCTCTCTTGAACTGACATAAAAAATAGATCATATGCCTTAATAAACAGAAAGAAAATGTGATGATCTTATTTATGCAAGGTCCAGAACACTTCCCTGGGATTATATCCAAAATGTGCAGAGTTTGAGCTTGAAATTTCATTTATTAAAACACCAGAAAATTAATCTGCATAACATCCCATCTTAATAGCTACAGTTTACTTTGGTTGTAAGGCTTTATATCCTACTTCCCTAGAGCATAGTATTGTACTTCCCTAGAAATATAACATAGAAATCTTCATCAAAAACTTGTTTTTGAAATGTTCTAAAATGGTAAGACGTGCTACTGACAAGAACGTGCACACACAAACGAAATACATTTCAAATCCAAATAAGGGTCACTCACTCAAGAATGCATTAAGTGCATATTTCTGTTAGTGAAAACTATAAACAAATTAACAATATTCATTTCACTAAACATAGTCTAGAACTTACAAAGCTTCCTACAGAAGTGTTTTTGGAGTACACTGAGTATGTGTCTTGCTTCAGTCTTCTGATTCATCTGAAATAAATTAATGTTTTAATGATGTTTTAATAATGTTTGATAATGGAGGTATTTAGACATGTATAGAGTAGAACACTCTGAATCTTCAAGTGGAAACTTTTCATCAAATGAATGCATGAAGTGAAAAAGAAAAGGAGTAAACCCAGAAGATGAAAGCACTTTGTTCATTATAGGATAGCAGGAACAAGCTCAGAGGTCCAAGTATTAGAACAGCTCATGTGCTAAAGCTCAATCACTATACCAGGGGTTATTCTTCGACGGTATCATGTAAAGTCCCAAGGAAATTTAGAACGATGGACAATCAATACATTTAGAATTCCAGACAGTGTAAGGCTGATTTTAAAACACACATGGACACAGGGACGGACACATACAATAATTTCATTTATCAAAATGTAGTAGCTTGTAAAAGAGAGTCATTAAAGAAAGGTAATTTTTGCCACATTCTATTGCCGTGATGGCGAACCTATGGCACGCGTGCCACAAGTGGCATGCGGAGCCATTTGTCAGGGCACGCGAGGCGCTGCCCTGTCAGCTGGCCAGCGCGCATGTGCGCGCTGGCCAGCTGAGTTCACCTTTTTAAAAGCTATTTTTTGCCTTCCCCAGGTTCCAGAGGCTTTATAGGAGCCTGGGGAGGGCGAAAAGAGCCTCCCCCGCCCCCCGGAGGCTTCAGGGACCGTCCCTGAAGCCTTCGGAACACTTAAAACGACCCTCCGAGCAAACCGGAAGTGACTTCCGGATTGCTCAGAGGGTCGTTTTAAGCGCTCCGAAGGCTTCAGGGACCGTCCGAGGCTTCCCTGATGCCTTTGGAGCGCTTAAAATGACCCTCCGAGCAACCCGGAAGTCACTTCCGGTTTGCTCGGAGGGTGGTTTTAAGCGCTCCGAAGGCTTCAGGGACCGTCCGAGGCTTCCCTGATGCCTTTGGAGCGCTTAAAACGACCCTCCGAGCAACCCGGAAGTCACTTCCGGTTTGCTCGGAGGGTGGTTTTAAGCGCTCCGAAGGCTTCAGGGACCGTCCGAGGCTTCCCTGATGCCTTTGGAGCGCTTAAAACGACCCTCCGAGCAACCTGGAAGTCACTTCCGGTTTGCACGGAGGGTGGTTTTAAGCGCTCCGAAGGCTTCAGGGAAGCCTCCGGACAGTCCCTGAAGCCTCCGGAGGGCCTCGGGGGGGGGGGGGTCGGGGGAGGCTCTTTTCGCCCTCCCCAGGCTCCTATAAAGCCCCTGGAGCCTGGGGAGGGCAAAAAAAACATGTAAAAATGGGGCGGTCGCACGTTGTGCGCGCATGCGCACTGGGGGGGTCACGCATTGCATTATGGGTACGGCACGCCCGCACTCGATCCCCCTGCGCTCCCCCCACTTGTGGCACGCGATCCAAAAAAGGTTCGTCATCACTGTTCTATTGTATTGGGATAATAGCAATTGTTTGGATCTATAGTAAATAGAGAATAGGGCTCAATTCTTTCTGATCACTTTTACAACTATCCAAGCTTTTCCTTTTGTTAATAATAGTATCCATGTCTCCCTAAAAATAAGTCTAATGATTATATAAATCATTTAAATGGTATTTCTCAGTCCCCCTCCCAAATTTACTTCAAGCTATTTGTCACACTCGCACACGATTTCAAAAATCCAAACAACAAAACAGACAAATGGAATGAAATCAGAACCAGTAGTTAGGCAGTATTTTTTAGCATATAAGCTGAACCCTCTCTATGATGCGTATTTGCATAATTATTGTTTCAAAAGTCACTTATTAGTGGCTTTTACTACTAATGTGAATGCCTTCTAAAAATGTTATTAAAACTAATGTAGCATGTAATGCACCAAACCACCCTTTTAACTTAAAGTTATTTCTTTCAAATTATCTGGTGGGGTTTTATTTGCAATTTTTGCAAGGACACAGCTTCTTTAAAATTGCAGAGCTCAACCCACTAATTGTCTTATTTTTGTTACAGAAAAAAAACATGCAGGATGTGTCCTCCTTATGATCTTTAAAAAGTTGTGGCTGCAGGAAGGTAGTTCTCTATTTTTCTTAGATGGAAAAGTATTTCCATCATGTAAACAAGAACATTTATACAAATCATGCAAGCATGGTCATGGAGAATTCTTATACTGTATATCCAACAGAGATGGGGTAATATATTACATCATATTACACTATATTAACATTGCTTTCATTTTTCTATTTTCTTGCCCGAAGTGTTACTTGGAAATCATTAGAATACTTATTTGAACGAATAGCTATTTTCAATGAATATTTTGCACAAGCTCAACCTACACCTTGATAAATTTGATTTTTTAGAAACTAGTTTTACTTGTTCTTCTATATTATCTCCCTTTCAGTATTCTTTGTTTTAAAAATATGGATATTTATATTTACTTACCGGCTCCTCTTTAACCACTAGGCACAAATCACCATCACTGCTACGAGTACCAAATCCATTCAGTGAAGATCCAACCAAAAAGAGTCTACTATCTGCAAGGCAAAAATAATTTTAAAAATATGTTCTTCTTTGAAAGAACTCAAATACCAAAAGCATTGACTAATAAATATACAGGTTTGCAACATACTTGGAAAGATCTGCTGAATTTCCCTTTGGAGTTGAGTACGGCAAAGCTCTTTTTTGTTCAAGTCGTAGGTTTGTTGTTGACATGCTTGAAATAACTCCAGTACTTGCTGACTTAACTTTATGTATAAAAACAAAATTTAAATTTAATATATAAATATTAACCCAGTCTTTTAATCCTTATTGAATGTAGACCACTTTTTTTAGGATAAAAAATAATCAATCCTACATTGCTCTTTATCTGGTTCATACTAGATCTATCTTGCAAATAACAAATTATCTAGATCCTAATGAGCAAGATTAATTATTTCAGGTCTATGAAGTTAAGCAGCACATCAATCACAAGACCAAGAAACATTTATTCTTGGAAGTTGGAGACAATCAAAAATAAATTGGGCTTTATTCTAATGAACACTGATTTTAGATAACCTGGTAGATTTACCTTTAAAATTGTTGCTATACTGCAGCGGAAAACCTTTGTTACTATAATAGTCCTTAGCCTGGATATCAAGATTAATGCAGCACGAAACCACCTCCTTCCACCCACTTTGATTAGGATTGGAGGCAGTGAAAAAAATACTTATCTAGGAAGATGGTGTGATTTTTTTTATTTTTTAACATTTTCAATTTAAAGAAAATGTCTAATCGTTATCTACATTTCCTCTTCTACATCTGTAGAAACTCCAGGAATGTGGAGTTTCTATAAACTGATTCCTAATTGTAGAAGTGCATTAAGCCAACCTGAGACTTTGCACCTTTATAACACTTATTTTGTAATATTATAAACAATATTCTTTTCAATCTTACCTTATCTTTGGCTACAGGAAGTGTAGCTTCTATAGCATTATTAAAGGAAGGTTCTCGTAAAGGTGGCACACATCCTGTTAAATCTGAGATGTAATGTGTTTGAAATAATGGCGAAGAAATTGATCCAGGGAATGAATATCTATGATCTTCTATTAAAGGCACCAATTGGTTAGCTGAAGTTAATTCACGATGAGGTGAATGAAATCGCTGACGCTTTACTTCATAAGGAACATCCTCTTCTTTCAACCTCCTAAAAACATAAAATATTTGATTATTCCAGTTTTCCATTTAAAATAAGCAACAAAAACCTCAACTGTAAATTAAGATGAATATTCCAAAATTGTGCATTATGCTTTATAAGGATGTGCCAAATTCTTTTAAACAGGGAACCCAACTGTGCCCCATGGAAAAGTGCTAGATTAAATACAAGTTTTGTAACTGAAAGTTGAATCCGATGAAGACAATCTTACCAAACCATACTGTTTTTGAAGTACTCCCTATCCAAAAGAATAAGTTCACATCTTACAAAGTGCACTTTAGTGAGAAGTTGTGTCCAATGTACACCCAGTGATAAGGGTGATAAGAAAAATAGAAGAGATGGAAAAACTTACCACAACAGCCATTCAAAATGTAGAAAGTGTCTGTGTAGGTTTAGATTGTACAGACAGTAAAATGTTTGATCTGGGCAAAAAAGAATCTCTATTTCATTTCACAATATTTATATATGAAAGCAACAATTGTGTATTACAAAACATCTTGCTTTCAGCAGCCTCAAAAAGCTTGATATGATTTTATTATTTTTAGACTACAATATTCACAATAAACAACACATTTGTTTAATACTAACCAAGCAAGTGTGTTGTTAATTATGAATGCTGTGATCTGAAAATAAAAATTCACACACTTTTAATTACTGAAATACTGACAAAAGTTCCTGCCACTCATACAGGATATCTTGCCATTATTTTTTAATCAAGGCAGTAGTTGCTGCATACAAGATAAATTTTATGCCCATAAAAAAGATTTCAATGGGTGCTTCTCTTTGCAAAAAAAGCTTTTTGATGTGACTCTGGGAGACAAAGCAGTAGCCCACAAACAAATCATAATAATCAGTAGGCCTTTAGTGAGATTGCAAGGATTACTTATCAGAAAAAGTGAAAATGCACCGTTACATAAAAGGAGTACTCCCCTGAAAATAGATAATCAGTAATTTAAGGTGATATTTAGTGAAACTTCAGAACAAGAATATTATGGACCATATCTATTTAGTAGCGGATAAAAATGCTAGTGCTCTACAATCCCTGATACAAAGAAAAGAAGAACAGATATGCAGACAAGTGAATTTTTAGGCATTTGGCTTTCTTGGCCAATTAAAAGCAAAACAAATCCTTGAAAAAAATATTTTGGATACCTATCTCACTGTTGTAATAATCAAATCATTCAGTTACTTAATAAGCTGAATGCCATGTATATGTAGTTGATAATGTAACTAAACAAGCATTTGAGAAGCATAACAATACTTTTTAAAAACTGCATTAATTCTATCCATGTTTATACAAGCAAAACATTTATTTCAATTAGGTTCATTTTGAATACAAGTTGATAGTCTAAACCAAAGTTTTCTTTTCTTTTGATTAAAGTATCAGGTTTGGATACAAACTGCATTTTAACCTACGTTATGTTCTAATATTTCCATTGGCTATTACCATCATCCAAATTACACATAAATGTAGGCTGATCATGCAAGTATTATAATTTGAAGCTTACTGTTAGCTCAGTAATGCATTTTTAAAAACGCACACACATATACGGATTCCTCTGATACAGTTTGGCTTATGTATTTCATCTCCTACAGCATGTTAAGTGACACGTTAAGTCAAAAGTGAACCACTTTTGACTTGTCGTTCTGGGAAGCTGATATTCTTTTCCTGACATTTTTGATATTGTTAGTAGAAAGCAGGGGTGGGTTCCTGCCAGTTCTAACCTCTTCTATAGAAGAGGTTCCACAAATCTACAGTGCCGTTTAGAACCGGTTCCAGCTCCCTCCATCCGCCCGCCCACACATCATCAAGATGAAGAGCAAGAGGAGGAATTCTGGAAGTTGAAGTCCACAAGTCTTAAAGCTGTCAAGTTTCAACACCCCTGGGGGTTTTTTTCTAAAGGGTTAGGGGTGCAAGGGTCTGGTAACTTGACAGCTTTAAGACTTGTGTGCTTCAAATGCCAGTTTCTGAGACAACATTTTGGTTGCTAAGCAAGAGTGTTAAGTGAGTTTCATCACATTTTACAAGTTGGCCACGCCCGCCCAGTCACATGGCCAACAAGCCACTCCCACCCGGGCACATGGCCAGCAAGCCACTCCTACCCAGGCACATGGCCAGCAAGCCACTCCCACAAAGCAGGCCACACCTACAGAAGAGGTTCTAAAAAATTTTGAAACCCACCACTGGTAAAGACAGGAAACACAAAGCCAGCCACACATATGTAACCATTTAAAAAATATTAGAGTTGGAGGCATGTACCAATGTGAAAATCTCCAAACTTTGAATATGAGAGACCTCCATTATCCAGTGAGGTAATCACCAAGTTAAAATAAAGCAGACTTGGAATTAGTGTTTGTTTTTCTAAAAATGGGAGGACTTTCTGGAGTCTTCTGAGTCATTAAAACTTTCTCACAAATGAAATGGAAGAACATTTAATCAATTTACCACCACTCTTCCCTGCAATTAACTCAGATTCCCTATGTGCTTTGAATATCCAAGAACACATTGTGAGGTTGCAAGTTCTAAGGCTGTGATGGCGAACTTGTGGCACGCAGTGCCCTGTCTGTGGATCTGTTCAGCTCTGCCACACATGCACGCACACCTCCCACTGCCAGCTGGTCTCTGCCATGCATGCACAGGGGCGGGACACATGCATTGGGGTGGGGCGCATGCACGGGGACCACACACGCATTGCACTTTGGGGGTTGAAGGCACGCATTCTCCTGCGCACGCACTTTGGGCACTCGGTCTGGAGAAGGTTAGCCACCACTGTTCTAAGGAATGCAGGGGAACAAAAAAATTCTCACAGCAGAATCATTCTGAATAAAACTCCATTCATGGTGGATCTAGTCCAGTAATGTCATGTCAGTCCCAGTATGCACTGAGCCTCTAAACTTTTAAAAACTTTTTTCTGAACTCTTTTTAGCTCAGTACTGGAGAATTCAGAAAATTTCCATTGCTTCTTGTATTCAAACATTTTAAAACTTAGGATAGGAACAGAACAAAGCTAGAACTAAATTTGTTTTCATTTCAAAGTAACTAGTATTTAATGTTTCCCTTTTATTGCATTAAAAATTATAATTCAGTGGGAATTTTTGGAAAAAGTTTGGAATGGGTTGCCCCCAATCTTTGGAGATGGTGAAAATTCTGGAGCTTCGGGTTGTTCATCTTTAATATGGTGTCACATGAAATGTGAAATGTGTGGCTCATCTTACGGTACCTGCTAGTTTCAAACCTACTGGGCAATATTAATTATGTGTTCATTTCATATGACACCTGCTATTGTTAATCTAAACCGGAAGCTAAAATTGTCAAACTCATCACTGCGCAGCACATTTTCATACATTAAGCTGTTGATTTGATTTCCAAATGGGATCTATACAAACAATACAAATACAAAAACGTAAGTTAAAAGCAAGTACAGAACAAGCCATTGGTTCCACAGTTTCTATAAATATAATAAAATAATTCTTCCTGTCACGTTTATAGATTTTACTTACTTTCTGCGCCGGAATAACATAGGTGTAGGTGATCCATGCGATGGATTATCATTTTGGCTGGCAAAGTGTGGTGGTGAAATAGGAGGGATGGGTGAAAGAGTACCATTCACAGGAGTCCTAAGGATATTAAAGTGTGATATTACCGCTTATGAAACTCACCAAGGTCTTAAAACCAGAACAGTATTAAAGTTGTTCTGAAAATTTGTTTTAATTTACTCAATTTTATTATGCTTCTAAATCTCTGGTCCATTTATTTCATGCTTTTTTTTTCTTGTTCTTTTGCTTTTTCATTTTCTTTTTCCATTATAGGTAGCCCGCAACTTATGACCAGGTGCTTATTGATCATTTACATTTACAGTGGCCGGGTGCTTTATAACCCATGAAGCACTCCCTGTTGGTAATTATGGTGATGCCACCCCACCCCCCCGACTTGGCCACATGACTTCAAGTGTGGCATTTGGCAACTAGTCACCTTTATGACAGATCATGGTATTGCATAGTCATGTGACTAGGATTCACAAAAACTTTTGCCAGCAAAAAATACTCATTTAAAAATATTTGCACTTACAACTGCAGTGTTCACTTAATGGCCACTGCAAAAAAAGACCATAAAATCACTTCAGTCATGTGGATATCTCGACTTACAACCCTAGTGACCTATGACCGGATTTCCCTACTTGTAAAATGTCTTCCAAACAGACAGAATGACATTATTTACATACACACACACACTCAGTGTGTGATTCTTTTATAAAACACAAGTATCTACCCTAGAATTACAAATATTAACCATTTTATAAAAGAATCATAAACTGTTTAAACTGCTTACACAACTTTGCCTTATAATGCAGTCTTATAATACATATTTACACATATACATATGTATATATGTATATATGACTACTTCTCTGTAATGATTTGCATTTTCAACATTTCAAGATTTGCTACCCCACATGATTTGTTCTGAAAATGTATGTCTGATAAACTTGATATTAAAATGGTACTAAACTTACGTTGTTCTCTGAGGTGGCTGATGAAAGACAACTGGAGGTACATTTACTGGAAGATTAATGAAGAGATTATATCGTTGGTGTTCTAGTGGAAAAGGTGGACGACTCAAAGTGGAAGAATTTGGGAACATGCTCTTCTGTGCTATAAGTGAACATGTATTCTTCTACCTATATAAATTTTAATGAAACTGAAGTAAAACAAAAACCTATTTACAATTACTATAAACTAATATGAGTTTTGACAAATATATTCTCAAAATATTTACATTAATATTTACCAAGAAAAATGTACATATTATTTACCACTTTTTGTATTAATACTTTTATTAACATGTTTGGCATTATAATATTGTATTATATAATTATACAGATATATAACATTGTATTGTATTTTATAATAGCTCTATTAATATTGAAGTACTTTTTGTATTATATTTGTATGCAGTCAAAGCAGATCCCTTTATTACAGTTTATGCACTATCCCTTCAATAGGCTGCATTTCCACTATTCCATTCCATTTTTCACAGATGTTCAGAATAATAATAATACCAAAAATAGAAATACACTATTTTACAGAGTTCCAACTATCTTGGTCTCTAATTGATTACAAAACACACACTAGAAGCTTTATTAAACTACTTAGGAATTGAGAAAATGGCATATATGGTAACCAATATGGCCAAGCAAAATTTTAAATATATTTCCATTCTGCTCTCTAGCACATGCATGTATCACAAACACACACACATCTGCAATGAATACAAAAGAAATCTGTAAGGAAGTTGATATTGACATTTATTTATGCTATCAATTTATATTGCTGTCCATTTACTGTGCAGCTACCAAAAAATGAAAAACAAGCAATAAACCAAACAGTTAAAACATACTGCACTGAGGAGAGTTCATACAAACAATGTAGGTAGCCCAGAACTTTGTTTTAATAGATTACAAATAATCTTCGATTTAGGACCATATTGGGCCCAGGATTTCTGTTGCTAAGATCGTTTTGTGAAATCTTCCCGATTGTATGACTATTTTGCCACAATTAAATGAAGCACTGCAATTGTTAAGTAAATCCAGCTCCTCCCACTTTGTTATCAGAAGCCAATTGGGAAAGGTCACAAATGGCAATCACATGGCCTGAGGATGCTGCAACCATACATGCTGGTTGCCAAATTTTAATTATGTGATCATGGGGATGCTGTGATAATCATTTGATTGCGTGACTGTGGGGATGCTGCAGCAATCATCAAATGCATGACTATGGAGATGCTGCGACTGGCCATAAGTCACTTTTTTCAGAGTCAATATAACTTCATTAAACTAATAACTTTAAGTCAAGGACTACCTGCATATATTTTAATGCTCACAAAAATTCAAATGTGGCAGAGAAGCAAGAGCCTCTCCTGTTATTTGTCTTCCTGCAGCCTGGCAATTTTAGCATTGCATTGAAGAACCATTAACGATAACAATTGAAGAACCATTAATGATAATTGCATTAAGAACCATTAAACTATTTTGTTCTGAGATACAACCCCAAGAGCCCAAGCTAGCATGGCCAGTAGCAGGGATACCAGGTGTAAAACAAGATGGCCATATGCTATATGTCACTGATTTAATAGCTGATTATAATTTCTACCATGAGGGAAAGGAGGTATGTATTTATTTTCTCTACTTTTTGTTGAACTTGTACTGCTAACAGCTTTGCAAATAATTTGCATTTGCATCCTTGCTGAGCCACTCACAGTACACCACTCACTATATACAAAGAGCTAAATGAAGCAATGCTTCTCTTTGGTAACTGTTTTCATTTGATTCATCTTCAATAAATCTTATTCTAAGATGATGGACATTAAGGCCATGAGTTTGGCAATTTGCAAGCTCAATAAATATTAAAAAATGACTTCCAATATATTTCTGATCATAGCATCTCAAAATAATTTTGCAGGAACACCACTTATTTTGTAGGTTTAAAATGGCAAAGGAAATGGATGAGATTTATATATTTGCATATAGTGTAAAAACACTTACCTAACTTGGTGTTCTCAAGATGTCTTGACTTCAGTTTCCATAATCCCAGATTAGCATAACAAATAGTCACGCTTTTAGGGAATTACAGGAACTGAAATCCCCTGAAGTTTGTTAGTTTGATGAGAAGTTTATCAAACAATTGTCAGCCAAAAAGAAATATTTAATTACATAGCACATACTGAAATTATTGAATTTACTATACATTTGTTTATAGTTAACATTCAGAAAACTTTAGAGTCAAATTTGACAAACTGACAGAAGATGAACTATGGAGAAGTGCACAAGAGTAAAGCTTTTTTATGCAGTTGCCTACAATAGAAGTTAAAACAATAAATACACTACAATTATAAAAGCCAAACTAAAACCATCTTCCTTACCAGATATCATTACTGTAAATTACTTTTCCTAAATCACTTTGGTTTCATTTTAAGGGCACTTACTGTCAGGATATATCAACAGTAGTTTTTAATTTTTTTAGTTAAAAATTGCTTGCATTTTCTTAGAGATTCCCATCAACATCCAGAAGAACCAAATATTTCCAAATGAGACACACACACCACACACACCCCGCTCCTCAGTAAACCAACCAAAAAAATGCAGAAGGCAGTAGATACCCTTTTTTTTTTTTGCACTAATCCATCAAAGACGCAGCACACCAACTTTCAGGAGTTTCCAATTATTGTCTTGGCAAAGCATTCGCCTTCACTTCCCAATCTTTCTTAAAGAATCAGTTCTGCAAAGTTAGAAAGAGTTTCTTCAGGAGAGGTTCGAAATACACCCCATCCTTTTTTAAAGACAATTTAGAAACCTATGTATAAGATACTGTATCTGAAAGGAAAGTATCTTTTTATACCCAAACCACCATGAATTGACGTGTGACGTGTTAATTGCAGCAATAATAATAATAATAATAATAATAATAATAATAATAATAATAATAATAATACTCGCGCTGTTGAGCTACCAACCAGCCCCAAAGGCTGTGAATCTCACCAAAGATTAACCTAATAATAATTTTAAAAAAAAACGGTGCAGAGCACCAAGAACTGCCAAGGCATCATAACCCCCCGACTCTCGTGAAAATCTCCGCTGCTGAGGCTGGTTTTCTCCAGCTTTCTCTCTTCCCAGATGCCCCGCCGAAATTTACTCGCCTTGGCAGGGGCCCCAGGGCAGCCTAACCAAACGGGCCAGAAACAAGCTCTCTTGCCTTTTCTCCCTGCAGGCCCAGTAAAGGGAGACCCAGCAGGATCCCCGCTCGGTCAAAAAGAAGCCCAAGGGGCGCTCTCTTCATCTCGTCCGCTCCGGCCTACAACCTGCGCGAAGGTTGTTTTTAACTTACTCCGACGAGGGCGTAGAATTCAGGAGCGGCTGAGGGTCGAGGCCCACCCGCTTTCCGAGGCCAGCCGCCTTATTCTGTTTTCGTCCCCTCCTCTCTGGAAAGAGAAAGGCAGGTAGGATTCTCCGGAAGTAAACCGGAAGTTCCATAAACGGGATCATCTCTATGGCTGAGGCTTTGGGTCTACCCCGGATCCAAAGTGCTCCGACCGGAAGTGCTCCAGAGCCCCCGCTCTTATGCTCTCAGCCTCGGTAATCTCCCTCCTCGCAAATCTAAGACATCCCATTCTGAGCATGCGCCTTTGGCGCTGCTCCCTTGTTCAAGCACGTGGGTCGTACCTCTCCGGAGGTTTTATGCTCCATAGAAGGAATTCTCAGGACTCTCCTGATAGATTAGCATGAGCACACAATAGATACAAACGTATGCACAATATATTATACACAATACAATACAATACACGAGTAAACCGCTCCAAACTCGATTGCAGAAAATACGATTTCAGCAACAGTGGTCAATGCCTGGAATGCACTACCCGACTCTAATTTCATCCCCAAACCCCCACAATTTTAACCTTAAGACTGTCTACATCACCCCATTTCTAACAGGTCTGTAAGGGGTGCGCATAAGCACACCAAGGTACCTACTATCGTCCCTGTCCTACTGTTCCCACTTACTCGTATCCATTTCCTGTATTCATAATCATGTTTATACTTCTGTCTTATACAATCTTGACAAAATAAACAAAAATTTCCATCTCTATATAACTATTGTTTTGGAGCAATATAAAGGCCCCTTACTCGGATAGAATAGACTAGTTCTTGAAGATAACGAAGAGATTATAATTGCCATTGGGCAGAAAATTCCACTCATTTCAAAATGGCAATATTGCTGAACATGTATCGAATTTTAGGCAAACATTCAGCTGCTCAAGAGATCTGGGAAGGTCTATAATGATATTTTTCCCCCTTATAACTCTTTCATCAACTGTTTTGAAATGTGTCACATGGTTAAATAAGTGAATGCTGAGTAGGAACACTATAAAGCTGTTAAGAAAGAAAGTGCCAATATCCCTTGGTAATATTTCTATTCTGTGTCCCTGTTGCTTTGCCTTCATCTCAGCCCCTGTATGAGAAGGCCTTGAATCACCGTTTACTGATGTTGAAATAATATCTTTCCCACAAATCACAGTAATTAGCAATAGCTTTAATTTAGATGAAATATGTTGGCACCCTAGCACCTTAACTACAAACTAGTTAAATGCATTTAGAATGAGCAACAGGAGCAATGAGCAACTTAAAAATAAACATTACATTAAGAAGATCAAATCAACGTTACCTTGGGGGACCAAAGAAGCATGTTTTCTCTGTCACAGTGCCCGCTGTCTGGAATGATACTCCCTAGAGATTGGGTCCCTGCTGGACAGGTGGTGGTGGAGTTATATGGTGTTTTTTTTTTAGTCATTGTGATTTCTTTTTTGACTTTTTAATTTTAAAAACATTCCCTGGGGGATTGGGTTGCTTAGAAAATGTATAAGTAAGTAAGTAAGTATGGTAAATCTTGAGGGAGCCAAGCTTGGCAGCAGTTCATATAAAAGGCATCTGGGCAATCTTGTTAGATAAATAGCAATGTAATGTAGCTACTAATGGAAGAAATTTCCAAATTCGTTTCCCGGCTGATCTTTAATTGGGGGAAAAAGCGGGAAGGCAGAGGCACAGCTCAGACGTTCTGGGTCTGCAGATAAATTGTACAAGTATTAGTTTTCCTCTTATACATTTTTTTCTCTTTGAAGCTTTTGTGTGAGTTATGTATTACAAAGGGTTTTTTTTATTTTCAGTGATTGCTTCGATTTTGGTTTTCTTCTCTCTTGATCCAATCTTGCCTGGTATCTTGTCTCCTCAAAAGAAGGGAAGGGAGTTTGTGAGTAAACATATATATCGCTTATATATATTTATATTGAATAGCTTATGTAAATGATCGTGAGTAATGTTTGCCATAGATTGGAATCTATGCCTTTGTTATTTCTAATGATGGCTCCTGGCAGTCTGGGGGCTTCCCTTCTGTTTTGTTATTCCTAATATTTGTACTATGTTTCCTTTTGTGATTAAATGTAACATCTAAGTAAGTGTCCTCTTATTATGCCTTCTTCTCCTTTGAACCAAATTAGTGTTTGGTTCTGGGCCTCCATTTTAGTTCTAATTTGTAATAATTCTGGTTATATCTCCTCATAACCTACTACAGTACTATAAGAGAATTTACTATCTTGAGATATATTAATATAAGCAGAGAGTCCAGATCACCAGAAGTCATTATTCCATTTTGTATTCTGAGCATCAATTCAAAACTAATGACAAATTGGAGCAAGAGCGGTTCAAAGGAGGTCTACCGAGATGGTAAAGGTCCTGGAAATCAAGCCCTATGAGAAACCGTTAAAAGAGCCTATTATGTTTAGCCTCCAGGTGCAAAAGACCAAGGGCAGATACAATAGCAGTTTTAAATATCTAGGTGTTACACAGAAGAAGAAAAATATCCAAACCAGTGACGTTAAAACTACATGCTAGGTATTAGGAAGTGCTTCCTATAATATGAGCTGTCCAATAGTGGATTGAATTCTCCTTTGCTAGAGCTTTTCAAACAGGTTGATGGTCATTTGTTAAAGATACTCAAGTAGAACCTTCATTGATTAAAAGCATCAGACCTAGTTACATTTAAAATCTCTTCCAATTCTATAATTCTAAAACTCTCTGGACAGTTATCTAACCATGAAAAAAATGACTGATGCTAATTATCTCCACTTTCAGATTACATATTGACTGCTCCAAGGCAGGACTGATGGATAATCCCCTGTAATCACTTAAAACAAGTTCCCAGTGGCCAAGAAAATTAGATTTTTCTCTTCCTAGGGAAGATAAGTTGAACGCCCCAAGCAAAAAAAGACTGGGATACCCAACGTCACCTTTCCAATGAGACCCAGCAGTTTATTTATTTTAACCACACCTTTATTATTTCTTCATAAATCAAGGTGGCAAACATCTCCCAACATAGCTTCATCTTCTTATTTTTCTCACAGCAACAACCCTATGAAATGAGTTGGGCTAAGAAACAGTAACTGGTCCAAAGTCATCCCACTGGCTTTCATGGCTAAGGGAGGACTTCAATTTGAGTCTGGCTAGTGATGCCACTGTGCAACGGGGAAACTAGTACAGCAACAGCAACCTCAATACAATACAATACAATACAATACAATACAATACAATAGTAGAGTTGGAAGGGACCTTGGAGGCCTTCTAGTCCAACCCCCTGCCTAGGCAGGAAACCCTATACCATTTCAGACAGATGGCTATCCAACATCTTCTTAAAGACTTCCAGTGTTGGGGCATTCACAACTTCCGGAGGCAAGCTGTTCCACTGATTAATTGTTCTAACTGTCAGAAAATTTCTCCTCAGTTCTAAGTTGCTTCTCTCCTTGATTAGTTTCCACCCATTGCTCCTTGTTCTACCCTCAGGTGCCTTGGAGAATAGTTTGACTCCCTCATCTTTGTGGCAACCTCTGAGATATTGGAACAATGCTATCATGTCTCCCCTAGTCCTTCTTTCTCTTAAGCTAAACATACCCAGTTCCTGCAACCGTTCTTCATATGTTTTAGTCTCCAGTCCCCTAATCCTCTCTGTTGCTCTTCTCTGCACTCTTTCTAGAGTCTCCACATCTTTTCTATATCGTGGCGACCAGAACTGAATGCAGTATTCCAAGTGTGGCCTTACCTCAGCTCTTATTCTTTCCTAGACTAAACAGTCGCAGTAATCCAAGTTGCAACTGGTTTGAATTTGCACTTTTGAGCTTCAAGCAACAACTAAAAAAGCAGACAGAGTGCAGTTGCATATGCACTTCAGAAGAAACCCGGGGAAGACAAGTTCTTGTCTGGTAGCTAGGGTACAGTGTGCATAGAGCCAATATAGGTTAAAGCTCAGTGTCCAAGAATCCAAAGCCATGAGTCCAAAGACCCTAGTCCAGTCCTGTAGGTATAATAGACAAGAGGCAGAGTTAGGCTGTGGAAACCTAATGGTGTGTAGGTTCAGAAAAATAGGGTAAGATAAAGAAAGAAGAGAAACAGAGAAACAGGTAGTTTATTTCAATTCAGAATTCAACACTAGAAAGTTCCGAAGCTAGCCTAGACACAAATAGAACAAGAATAAGTAACACAGGGCTAATGCTTGAGAATTGTTTCCAATAGAGAATCAGCCCTTTGCAATTACTTCTTTGTAGCCACAGTTGTGAGCACAGGTCATTTACAAGCATCTCCTTGCTCAGTTAGCTGAGCCAATCACTATCACTCTGTTCTTTGAAGCTGCAAGATGTCTTAGGGCCAAGCATCCTGCAAGGAATTGCCCTTCACAATTGCGGGAAGCCCCTCTCCCCTCCCTAAAGAATGAAATATTTTGGGAAATATTTTAAAAGGCGGAATATTATATTTTCCTAAAGGAGAAATATGTTTTTAGAGGCAGAAAGCAGCCATCCAGTCTTTCTTAATAGCCCACAGCAGATGCCAGCACTTAAGGAGAAAAGAGCTTATTGAAAGAAGAAACCAACTGTCTAGTTAGCTCCATTCATAAGCAAAGCAAATACTGCAGGCAGAAATCCATTCAAGACAGGATATTTCAAAACTCCTTGCAGCAAAGTTTGACAACTAACAAAAGCAGTCAGACAAAAAGCCATTAGCCACAATAGGAATTGTCCCACCCCCTCTTAAGCTCATATTGCACAAATCCCAAACTTCAAAGTTACAGAAACTATAAAGATCAATCCAACATTTGTTCAGCTGACCCAGAACTGCACGCTGTCTTTGTGGGTGGTTCTGTTCATCAATAAATGGACCTTCTTTCCAATCAGCCTCCAACCTCCATTTTATTTCCAGCGTCTTTCTCCCAGCTTCGAACTAAATCAGATGGATATGTCTTCCAATACTACCTAGTCTCACCTCACCTACTCATGCCCATTGTGTGCTTGCTTGGGTCTACCTGAGTTTATTGCCTGTCAGCATTTGAGGTTGACAACTTATTTCACCAGTCCCCTCGGTAACTGTAAAAACTGAACCTCATAAATAAGGCCTCACAGCCAGGATCTTTGACTACCTGCAGAGTTTCCTGCATGGTTTGTCCCTATTCCTTTTCTTCTGCTTTGGAGTCATTCTAATGCAGGGGTGTCCAAACTTGGGAACTTTAAGACTTGTGGACTTCAACTCCCAGAATTCCCCAGCCAGCCATGCTGGCTAGGGAATTCTGGGAGTTGAAGTCCACAAGTCTTAAAGTTCCCAAGTTTGGACACCCCTGTTCTAATGCAAAACCTAAAATCCAAATCAGGACATCTCCATAAAAGGCACACACATTCCTTTGCCACCTACATTGTATGTGCCAGCTTTGCCTCTTGCTCTTACTCAAATTGTGAATGAAGAAAGCTTTATTATAGGCGGCTCTGACATTTAGAAACACCAGCTGGAGCCCAGGGCTTTCATTGCTCTGGTATCTGGCACACAAGAAGACAACAGAAGGCTAGACGTGGGGACTAGTTTGAAAGGTTTATTTAGTCTTATTTAGCATATTGGGTGTTCTTGGCCTTCTGGTTTCTCACCTAGTAAATTACAGCTCAATATGTTACATAAATTCATATGCTATGCCACAAACCATAATTTACAAACCACAATGGCTAGATGTAGATAACTTAAATAAAGGTATCCACTTTAATTGTTATGACCAAAAAATGATGAAACAAATATGATACCACAATGAAAATACCAACTCTTTGTATTGGCGTCCTGATGTCACAATACGTGCTTTGTCCCTTGCCTTGGCTATAAGCCAAAATCAAGCAAACCACACTATGATTTAGTATGCCCGAACCTGTACGAACCTAGTCATCTCTTGGCATCTACTGTAATCTTTTCATCACAGACATAAGCATGCATATTCAGAAATACTTCCATCTGTTGTCCTATGAGGTATATTTACCTATTGCATTTGATTAGTGAGATTTAGAAACTGCAACCATGAAGCCAATCTATGCAACCTATGTGTTAGATATCTACAACAGTAGATATGATTTCCACCAAGGTCCTCTGTTCCGGTGGGAACAGAGTTTTGATTCTATTGGCTGAGAGTCTGGCAGCTCCCTATAAAAGGGCTGCTGTCAGACTCAGCATTTGCTGGATTGTTCACACTTGTTGTGCTGTTAATAAAGAGCTGTTGTTACTGAAATCATGTGTCTGCCTTTCCATTGCCCAATCTAACACTATGCATATGTAATAGGGAATGTACTGGGCCTTCCTCCTCAGAATTTGTGCAGAGTCCAATATGTCACACCTGTCTTTTTAGTTTGCCAGAAGACATATTTGCAAATAGCTTTATAGATTAATTCATTTACTGATCAACAAGGAGAGAAAATATTTAAAATTCTATTTAGAAGTTGGACTTTAAAGAAACATGATAGAAAGACAATTGACCCTTTGGAATTCTGGTGTTGGAACAAACTCCTGAAAATGCTATGGACAACCAAGAAAAAAAATGGATCATTGAATAAATCAATCCAGTATTCTCACTTGAGGCACAAATGCCCAGGTTCAAGTTATAGTACTTGGAGCACATCTGGCAAATGCCTAGCTCTCTGAAGAAGGTTGAAAGAAAGAGAAGAGGATGATTATGAGCAAGGTGGATATATTTAATTACAATGGCAAGAGATGCGTGGTCAATAGACTGAAGGACCACGTTAGAAAATCTATGTAGTTAAGAGTCAACATCAACTTGATGCACATAATAAATTTTTAAAAATACTTTGAACTAAGGGGGTGAACTCCAAAAGATCAGTTTAGCTTGAAAGAAAACATTCTTTAAAAAACAGAAAATATTTCTATAATAATATAATACAAACTTTCATTATTCTATCATTCATTCTAAGAAAAATGTTAAAAGTAAAGGTTCCCCTTGTACATATGTGCTAGTTGTTCCCGACTCTAGGGGGGCGTACTCAACTCTGTTTCAAAGCCGAAGAGCCAGCGCTGGCAAAGATGTCTCTGTGGTCATGTGGCTGGCATGACTAAATGTCGAAGCGCACAGAACGCTGTTACCTTCCCACCAAAGGTGGTTCCCATTTTTCTACTTGCATTTTTACATGCTTTTGAACTGCTAGGTTGGCAGAAGCTGGGACAAGTAACGGGAGCTCACTCTGTTACAAGGTGCTAGGGAATCGAACTGCCAAACTGCCAATTATTCTAATTGACAAGCTCAGCATCTTAGCCACAGAGTCACCGCATCCCTATAAGAGAAATTTTAGGAACAGAATATTACATTTTTAAAAAAATGAAAGCTATGAAATGCAGTCTAATGTTAGAACATTTCTAAGAGGTAAAGATTGTAAGACTATTGTAATATTTGTACTTATATATTGCACAAAATATAGGATCAGATTAAAATATTTCAGAACACCTAAAAAAGACAAACCAATTTTTTCCTTTACTAAAACATTACAAAAGTACAGCTAATCCTCCACTTACCATTGCAATTGAGCTCAAAATTTATATTGCTAATTGAGACAGTTGTTAAGTGAGTTTTGCTCCATTTTACCACCTTTCTTGCTACAGTTCTTAAGTGAATCACTGCAGTTGTTAAGTTAATGGCACTATTGTTAAGTGAATCTGGCTTCCCCATTGACTTTGCTTGTCAGAAGGTCGCAAAAGGTGACCACAGGACACTGCAACCGTCATAAATATGAGTCAGTTGCCAAGGGTCTGAATTTTGATCACATGACTGTGAGGATGCTGCAGCAGGCGTAAGTGTGAAAAACGGTCATAAGTCACTTTTTTCAGTGTCATTGTAACCTTGTTACTAAACGAGCTAGGACAGTGTTTCTCAACCTTGGCGACTTTAAGTCCTGTGGACTTCAACTCCCAGAATCCCCCAGCCAGCTAGCTGGGGGATTCTGGGAGTTGAAGTCCACAGGACTTAAAGTCGCCAAGGTTGAGAAACACTGAGCTAGGACTACCTGTTTTCAAGTTTCTGGGTTTGACTGATCTGGGATTATGATGTAAATGCAGACAAACTGCTTGAACCACAATAATAGCAGGACAAGGTTAGATTGTGCTAAAAGATTTCTTATAAAATCGGAAAGACATAGTATTCTGGTTACTATAGGACTCTTTAACAGCAATCTGAGTATGTTGACTCAGAAGTAAATTGCAGTGAGCTCATTGGATATCTTCAATAAGAAGTATGGTATGCTTTCTTTTCTATTTCCTGGGTGGTCACTACTACCAGATAATAGTAATAACTTTAGAGATTATAAAATATTTTATACTGTAGGAAGTTATCACCTAGCCCTCTCCCAGAAAAATGAAATATCCTAGGAAATATTGATAAGGCAGAATATTATATTTTCCTGGATGTGAAAAAAGGGAGAAACACATTTTAAACACAAAGTAAATTCCTGCGGCTTCCAGCCCATCCCCACTTTGTCAATGGGCCATTAAGAAGACCAAGCTAGTCCACTTTACATAATAAAGAGTTCTCCTCTTCAACTCCAGAGTGATGGGATAAGGCAGGATAATATAAGCCTTTATTCAACTGACCACATGGCATCTGAACTCAATCAAACCTGGATTCAAAACAGCCTAGAGGGTTGCCCCTGCATGGGCCCATGTGAGTCTGACAACCAATCAGAATACATTTCTTACACAGGAACAGGAAACAGAGAGGTGGGACTGAACAGGTTATAAAAAGCCTAGCAAGCCCCTCCATTTTCCCTTCTCTTCCCTTCTCTCCTTCTCCACCAACATTGAAGCATGTGATCACCTTTTCTGTTCAGGACTCAAGCCATGCGGTCCTGTCCACCATTAAAACCATCTTTCCAAGCAGCCTCCATGTCTCCAGTGTCTTTTTCCCCACTTGGAGCAGAACCCAGAAGGACATTTCTTTCAACAATACGATGGCAGGGGCATTTTAAAGAGCATTTTAAAAAGCACAATGGTAGTCACAACTATGCAATCAAAGCCCTGTCCTTTTGTATAAGTGCTGAGACCACACGAAAAACAAGAGCTCCACTTAACACCTATCTTGCTATCTCTTATGGCTAGCAAAACCTGAACCTTCTTTTTTGTTATCTTCAGATTCAGTTCTTCTTCTGGATATCAACTTAGAGTAGATAGATCCCATACTATGTGTCATACTCCTTACATAATGGTCCTTATGCCAATTCCTCTTTGAAGGCTTTAATCCACTTCGGAAACTGGACCTTGTTAGCTGCCTGCGACTCACCAAATTCTCCTTAGTTTATTGTCTTCCTTCTTTCACTCCCTCGACACGCTACCTCACATTACATTTTTTCACCTCTTCAACATCCCACCTCCCTGCTTTGGAGTCTCTTTGTGTATGAAAACTGTTATCTGATTTATTTTCCCAAAAGGCTATCACCCACAAGTACATTTTATATGTCATTGATGTCACATGATAGGATAGAATAACGTGTTTACTTTTTCCATTCAGTCACAAGTGTCTGGCCAATTACAATATAGTAGACTAAACTGTGATTACCTAGTCCAGCGATGACTAACCTTTTTGTCGTAGTGTTGCATATGCTTGCAACTCCCCCTCTGCCCTATTTTGGGCCTAGCAAATCTCCCATCAGCCTCCTGGGACCAAAAACAGGCAGCGGGGGTATGTGTGTATCGCATCCTCCCTGCACTCCCTTCACCTCCTACACACGCGCACATGACCTCCCCCTGCCCCACGCATGTGTGCCTGACTCCCGCCCCCCACCCATGCGCGGCAGAAACCTGAAAATTAGCTGGCCAGTGGGAGACACGCACACATGCGTGGTGGAGCTGAGCTGGGCCGACGACTTGCTTGCCTGTGGAGAGGGCTCTGCATGCCACCTGTGGCATGTGTGCAATAGGTTCGCCATCACGGACCTAGTCTTGTAAGAAAAGGGATGGCAGAACCTGAGGGTTGAGTGAAAAGGGCTTGAGAATCCTTACATAGTCACAAGAGGACTAAGTCCAACCCTCCTCTTGTTTGCCGTTAACCTTTATGTAACTATAAGCAAGTGCCAACTGTTAGATTCCCGTGCATTTGTTTATTGGAATGTGTTTGTGTGTGCATTTATTGAATTTATAGTCCATCATGGTCCATTAATTTTCTGCTTTATTTTGATCTCTATTTATTTTAAGCTTATACACTCCCTCCACAAAGTTGCAGAGGGATAGGAAGTTGGTGTGATAGAAAGCTTAAAGTGGCTACCACCTTAAAGATACATCATCTTGGATATTTTATTTGAGGATTAATATTTCTTTTTAAAATTTGCAGTGTTGCTGTGTAAATTAATTATAGCATTAGGCACATCAGAAATGTCAAGCTCCTAAATATTCTTTTGGTGGCAAAAATATCAGTGCAAAAAAAGATAACACTAAGGAATGCTAAATTTTAAATAAGAAAACAGAAGATGACTTAAAATCAAAGTTTCTATAGCAACAATATAACAATATTGTGTCATTTATAATAATTAATTACACTCAATAAAGAATAATTAGATTAACTGAATAGTCTGTTAATTTTGAAGTTAGTACCTTGTTCCATTACTTTCTTAGGGGAGATGGTGTCATCCTCCAAACATGGATATTTTTCATCATTGACCATGCTGGCTTCACTGGCAGCATGATGGAGCCTTAAAAAGGAGAACACAACAGTACTTCTTACTGTGTTGCTCCTTGATGGTCAGTTTCAGGAAATTGGTTTATTGGCTATGCAGAATCCCATCCTCTTTCTAACCCCATTAGCATCTATATGAAGCTACTGAAAGAAATCAAGAGAATTTGGCTCACAGCTTTAACATCTGACTTTAATGTTAACCAGTGACGTGCGGTGAGGTTTATGGCTGGTGAGGCACTGACACAAGTGGTGGGTTTCAAATATTTTTAGACTTGTGGACTTCAACTCCCAGAATTCCATAGCCAGGCATGTTCAGTTCTGATTTTAAACGGCAGCATTTGTTTTTCTCCTTTGCGAAATAAGTTTCCTTTTTTCATTTTCTTTTTCTTCTCCCTTCCTCTCCTTCCTCCCTCTCTCCCTTCCTCCCCCCCCTCTCTCTCTCTCTCTCACACACACACACAGAAGTTGGATTGGACTATCTCTCCTACCCCCTTCCCTCTCCAACTCACTCTCAAACAAATACACACACACACACACACACAAAAGTTGGATTGGATATCTTTTCCAGTGGCTTGAAAGCAGCTCCTCTGCCATCCCCCCATTCCCCTGCTGCCTTTCCCAAACACCTCCACCATTGCAAATGCAGCCTGTTGTCTGGGTGGGAAATGGCTGGAACGCAATAAAGCCCACCCACTCACCTGCTGCTGGCAGACTGGGGTGAGAGGAGAGGCAGAGAAGCCAGAGGGGGAGCCGATCCGAGCCTTCCAAAAGAAAGAGGCTGGGAGAAAGTGTGTGTGCTACAGCATAATAATAATAATAATAATAAATTTGGATTTATTAGCCGCTCCCTTTCCAAGTAGGACTCGGGGCGGCGTACAATGGAGCATAAAACATAAAAAATATATAACAACACCAAACGTACATACATACACAACACACATACATACACGGAGGAGGAAACAAATTACATCAATAGACAGTTAAAATCAGCTTTAAAATACCCCAATTGTAAAAACCCAAAAAATTAATATTTAAGGACAATTTAAAAAACAGTTTGGAGGAATGGGAAAATTACGATTGCGATTGAGCCAGGCCGGATAATTGAAAGAGGTGGGTCTTCAGCTGTACACGGAAGGAGCGGAGATCGGAAGTAATCCTGATGTCGCGGGGGAGGTCATTCCACAGGGCTGGGCCCATCACAGAGAAGGCTCTGCTCCTGGGTGTCGCCCCCCGACACTGTTTGGCGGACGGCACCCGGAGAAGTCCCTCTCTGTGTGCGCGAATTGGTCGTAGGGATGTGTGGGGCAGGATGCGATCCTGCATATAACTAGGCCCTGTGCCATGGAGCGCTTTAAAGATCATAATCAAAACCTTGAAACGCACTCGGTAGACCACAGGCAGCCAGTGCAGCTCGCGCAGGAGAGGTGTTACAGGGGAGTATCTAGTCCTCCCCATAATCACCCGCGCGGCCGCGTTCTGGACCAACTGTAGTCTCCGAGTGCATCTCAAGGGAAGCCCCATGTAGAGAGCATTGCAGTAATCCAGGCGAGACGTCACTAGCGCATGGGTGACTGTGCGTAGGGCATCCCGGTCCAATAAGGGGCGCAATTGGCGCATCAGGCGGACCTGATGGAACGCCCCCCTTGCCACGGCTGTTACATGGTTGTCCATGGACAGCCGGGCATCCAGGAGGACGCCCAAATTGCGCACCTGTTCCATG
The DNA here is from genome assembly GCF_964273705.1 of Natrix helvetica. Classification (NCBI taxonomy): domain Eukaryota; kingdom Metazoa; phylum Chordata; class Lepidosauria; order Squamata; family Natricidae; genus Natrix; species Natrix helvetica. The sequence goes on from NC_138552.1 coordinate 33,967,164, forward strand.
GGGGCTAGTTGGACGCCCCCGATGGCCAGAGATGGAAGCACCTGGTTGAACCGGGAGGCCGGAAGCCACAGCCACTCCGTCTTGGAAGGGTTGAGTTTTAGTCGGTTGCCATCCATCCAGACCCGTACGGCCTCCAGACACCGGGACATCATTTCGACGGCCTCATTGGGGTGGTTCGGAGTGGAAATGTATAGCTGAGTGTCATCAGCATACAGATGATATCCCACTCCAAAACCACGGATGATCTCGCCCAGCGGTTTCATATATGTGTTGAACAGGAGAGGCGAGAGCACCGATCCCTGTGGCACTCCACATGTGAGTGGCCTCCGGGTCGAACTCTGCTCCCCTGTCAACACACGTTGCGTCCGACCAGAGAGGTAGGAGCCAAACCACCGTAAAACGGTGCCCCTGACTCCCAGCCCCTCTAGCCGGTGCAACAGGATACCATGGTCGATGGTATCGAACGCCGCCGAGAGATCTAATAGGACCAGGATAGAGGAACAACCCCTATCTCTGGCCCTCCAGAGATCATCAACCAATGCGACCAAGGCCGTCTCCGTGCTGTGCCCGGGTCGGAAGCCGGACTGGCGCGGGTCTAGATAATCATTTTCCTCCAGGTGACGTGGGAACTGCTGTGCTACCACACTCTCTACAACCTTCGCTAAAAAAGGAAGGTTGGAGACTGGACGATAATTGACTAGGTCCGTTGGGTCCAGGGAAGGCTTCTTGAGCAGGGGCCTCACCACCGCCTCTTTCAAGGCGGCCGGTAGAGACCCCTCACCCAACGAGGCGTTCACCAGGCCCAGGAGCCAGTCGCGCGTAACCTCCCAGGATGCCAGTACAAGCCAGGAGGGACACGGGTCCAATAAACATGTGGTGGGTCGCAGACGTCCACGCAACCTGTCCAAATCCTCGATGGCAACCGAGTCAAACTCCTCCCAAAGCGGTCCCTCAAGACTCGCAACGGGCGTCTCTACTGAACCACTGAAAGGGGTCCATCCCATCCGGATTTGAGCGACTTTGTCCTGTAGATAATTCCCAAACTCCTCTGCTCTGCCCTGTAGTGGGGCTTCCCGTGGTCTCTCAAACAAGAGGGAACGGGTCACCCGAAACAGGGCGGCAGGGCGGTTATCTGCAGACGCAATAAGAGCGGCGCAATGTTGACGTTTGGCCGCTCTTAATGCCACAAGGTACGTCTTCAAATAGGCTCGTGCCTGTGCTCGGTCAAATTCGGAGCGGGAGGATCTCCAACGACTCTCTAGGCGTCTCTTGTGGCGTTTCATCACCCTTAGCTCCTCGGTAAACCAAGGTGCCAGGGTGGTTCGTCGCCGCAGGAGAGGCCGCAAAGGCGCCACCCGGTCTAGGGCCCCGGTAGTCGCACTATTCCATGCGACTACCAGGTCCTCCACTCGGGGGCGGGTCAGGTCCACAGGAGGTGGCCCAAGTTCCGTCTGGAACCTATCCGGTTCCATCAGGCGCTTGGGGCGGAACCATCTAATACCTTCCAGTTCCGCCTCCTCGCGGCGGGGGGTAGCACCAGGGAAGTCCAGCCGGAGAAGTGAGTGATCCGACCATGACAGGGGAATAGTGTCTAGATCCCCTATTCCCAGATCACTCGTCCACTGGCCAGAGACAAAAACAAGGTCCAGGGTGTGGCCTCCCTCGTGAGTAGGGCCCTGAATTAACTGGGTCAGGTCCATGGCTGTCATGGAAGCCATGAACTCCCGAACCCCCTCAGACGCTTCTCCCATCGACGGCAGATTAAAATCCCCCATCACTAAAAGTTTGGGGGTCTCAACCGCCACCGATGAGATCAGCTCAAGGAGTTCGGGCAGGGCCGCTGAAGTATAGCGAGGAGCCAGGTATACTATCAGCAGGCCCAACTGCCTCCCTGGGCCCCATCTCACGACGAGGGACTCACACCCGGATGTCTGCGGCACAGTGAACTCTCTCGGCTCTAAGTCTTCCCGGATAATCACTGCTACCCCACCGCCCCTTCCCTGGGCCCGAGGCTGGTGAAATGCTCGATAACCTGGAGGGCACATTTCCACAAGGGGTAGACCTCCCTCGTGGCCCAACCAGGTCTTGGTTATTCCGGCGAGGTCCGGGTCCCCCTCCAAAATTAGATCGTGGATGAGGGGGGCCTTATTGACAACGGACCTCGCATTGCATAACAGCAGTCTCAGGCCTTGGGTCTGTCGATCCTGACCACCTAGTATGCAGGGGTTGGTACAAACGACCGGGAATGACCAAAAACCCCGGTCTCCCAACCGACTACGTGCATGGCTCTTTGCCTGGCTTCCGTGGATGACTTTGCTTAACTGTTTAAAAAAAGCCTCTAAAAAAGCACCCTCTACTATGAGGCAGGAGAACTGCGTTCCTCAACTACGTCAGGAATTTTTAGGCTTTTAACCCTTGCTTAACTCTGCTCAAGTGATCATAAAACGCCTGAAGTCAGTCTAGATGAGGCATGCAGTTCTCCTGCCTCATAGTAGATGGCGCTTTTTTAGAGGCTTTTTTAAATAGTTAAGCAGAGTCATCCACGGTGAGGCAGCAACTAGTTCAGCTTTTTCCTTTTACATTTTTTTTTTCTTTTCATGATGAGAGCAGTGAGGCTGTGCCTCACTTGCTTCACCTGACTGCACGTCACTGATATTAACCATAAGCTTTCTTCTCGAGCCAATTCTAAGGTAAAATTCTTGAGAAGGTGTCATACTTCATTTTGGGATAGATGGGGAAGCAAGCAGGCTTAAGAGCCATGTTTTGATATCTTTTTTGAGGCCTGCCTCAACTCCATAGGGCAGGAGAAATAGCCAAGAAGGGGCTCTTCCTGGACCCAGCTAGTCAGAGTTCTTTAACTGATGGGAATTTGCAACATACCTTCCCTGCCTGACCAGGTGAGATAGGCCAATGTAATAGGATGAAGACAGTTCCAAAGGTAGATTACTGCCTAAATTTATAGCAATGGTTCCACTGTATTTTTGAAAGATCTACCACTGACGTAAGGAGTGAAGGAATGTGCTGTGAACCATGGGAGAAGCGGACAACAAAAGTTAAAAGAAAAAAAAATCACAGAGAAAGTTTTGTTGCATCTTATCTAAGAAATCAGCTTAAATATGAATGATAAAATATATAATGTATAAACATGCCAGTGCTGTTTTTTAAGTAGGGTAGAACACATACAGGTAGTCCTCGGCATATGACAATTTGTTTCGTGAATATTCAAAGTTACAATAGCACTGGAAAAAGTGACATGGCTATTTTTCATATGATCATTGTAGCATCCCCATGATCATGTGATCAAAAATCAATATTTATCTGCCATAATTTTTATAACTTCTAAAAAAAAAATTCTGTTCTGGTCCTCACAAGGTTGAAATACAACAAACTGCAACATAAATATCAGTAAAGAGAAAGGGTAAAATCTACAGTATTTAACATCAGAAATAATACCGTGCAATAGTTAGTAATTTGTTTCATAATTAAAATTAATATTTGTTTTTTGCCTGTGTTACAAGTATTAGGATGCACTTATTCAACGTGGTTGCTTGAAAAGACATGATCACGATAAGTATGATCTCATATTTTTGGTTATGTAGGTGAGATCCAGACACGTTTTTAGATTTGAATGCCTAATGAAAGTCAAGAAGCGTATATCACCTGCAATTAAATGACATCATTAAATCAAATTGTGCTTTAACTTAAAAGCTAAATTTCTACTTTATTGTCTTTGTTCATTCTGTTACATACATTGAAACACTTCAGGGAATGAAGGTTTAAAAATAGTGATGTAAATGCCTCCTATGAGATGTGGTTGTCAAAAGTAACGAGAATTTTAAAAAGAATAGCTTGAACTCTACTTCCCATTTGGATGGATGGCACTTATAAGAATAATTTAGCCTTTTTGTTTTTTTACCACATCGGGAATGTGTGATTCTTAAATATGAAATAATGTGTTCTAGATATTGCTGAAAAGATTTCCATTGGATAACCTTGAGACTGTTCGACTGTTGGACTTTCAAGAAGTCTGAAGAAAGAATAAATTCCACATTATTGCGTGTACTGTTACTATAGCAGTGTGTGAATTCTTGATGAACAACAATATCAATTTATTTTTAGATATATGGTTCTTTGGAATAATAAGAAAAATAAGACATTAGATGTAAGCATACTACATCACCATTAATGTCTAAAGATGAAGAAACAACGAAGTGTTTCCTTTCTATACAGTAGACCTAAATTCTAGTAGTCAAAATATAAAAAGAACAGAAGATAAAGAGCACAAGCAACTTTACACATTGTCTCAAAATGTTAAATGACGTACTAGAATATCCACTAAAGAAAACATTTTTGGAGAAAGAAAAGGGATAAAAGGCAGTAGACAAAGAAAGCATATCAATTCCTCTGTTGGAATCAAAGAGAACGATTAATTACAAAAGTTATTTTTGGAACGGCAAATTCCTGGATTTTTACTATTGTCATTATTGTTCGTGCTTTAGAATAGAATAGGATAGAATAGAATAGAATAGAATAGAATAGAATTCTTTATTGGCCAAGTGTGATTGGACACACAAGGAATTTATCTTTGGTGCGTGTGCTCTAAGTGTACATAAAATGATAAGATACATTCGTCAAAAATCATAAGATACAACACTTAATGATAGTCATAGGGTACAAATAAGCAATCAGGAAACAATCAATATCAATATAAATCGTAAGGATATAAGCAACGAAGTTACAGTCCTATCAACAAAGTTACTTTCCAGTCAGTAGAGACTTGTCAAGTGCCTGTACTAGTCCCTGCAGTGTGTTGCCACTGTACCCTTCCAAAAGCTGCCAGAGACTGACAGCCTCAAGGTCAACGAGTAGTGAAGACTAGAACTCAAAGTCTCATAATTTCTAGCTTGATGCCTTAACACTACACCAAACTGGCTCTCTTCTGGTTAAAGACTGGAAATTCAAACTCATGTCTCAGTAGCCTGATACAGTCTGTTCTGCCCTACAGGTAATGCTTTGTAAGAATGAAAAATATGGCAGAGAAGAAACACTTAGGTGTGCAGTAATACATACCATATTTTAAATAATGCAGCCTCAAGTTGTTGGCTCCTGCATGTAAATCTGCTGGAAAGGAAACCAACTCTCCTCAAACTTTTCCTTTGCTTTGTCCCCAGTGATGACCTGTTATTCTGCCAGTACTACCTGGTTAGTGAATTCACCTTCTTTAACCTTCCTGGGATAAACCTTGGAGTAGATAACAACACACAGGTATCTATACCTGGATCAATAAATTAAGGGAAGAAAGGAAACATACCTGATTTATTTTTCCCATCACCTGGATAGAAGGAGAAAAGGGCAAAACTGTTGCCAATTTCATCCAACTTGTTTTAAAAACACTCTCAGCTTTTCATTCTTTTACAAGTGAAGTTGTACAAAAAAATTGCCATGAAGGGCAGGGTCCAGTACCAGAAGACAGCAAACCTTTTGCCACACTACATAGGAGCCTAGGAGGATACAAATGTTTTCCTTTCCATAAAATGTAGTGCAGCATCACTTGAGCTGCCTCAAGCTAGGAAAACACAACTTTTGGTGGGTGATACTGCCTTCCAAAGTGGGCAATGGTGAATACAGGACAATGCCAAGCACTCCTGCACTTAAGAAATGGTCAGTAGGGCCGTTGAATCAAGCTATTCCAGTGGATAAATTCTACTATAGATGTCTGGTCATTTCTGACTTACTTCTGAAGTGGAGTAACTGGTTTCTCATATTGCATTAAGCTGTATATGCTGAAGCCGAAATCAATCAAACCACATTTGGGCTTATTGCAACATGCAAAAGAGGAAGGACAAAAGGTTGAATTTAGTCAAGTATTTTCTTGGTACAAGAGTTCCATAACTATTCCTATTATAGTACTCGGAACGTACAGCTGGCACAAATCACAGCCGCCTACTTGCTGACGGGCCTTAATGGGTTTACAAAAATAACAGGAATTGCATTGGTATCAGGCCTACGAGGTAGACTAAGAACAGGAAACTAACTCCGTAGGAAGACTTTATTGAGAAAAACTATAGTAACACAATCTTGCAAATCCGCTTGTACTTTTCTTCCCCTCCCTCTTATTCCACAATGAATCAGAGAGGAATCAGTCTCTTCTTAACACTATCTCCTTTTCCAGAACTTAAGGAATGCTTCTGACCACAGTCGAGTGTTGTTCTACAGTCCACACAGTAGCCTGTAGTATTAACTCTAATCCTTTTTAGATATTTTAGAATACATATTTCCCTTTATAATAATTGTTAGATCTGGGCAACGAGAGACAGACTGCGGACACGAAGTAACTCAACAGCTCATTTTATTAGTAGTAGTAGTGATCCAGCTTACTCTGTGGTCGGAGGGTTCCCCTTTTATAGGGATGAGGCACGCCCACTGACCAATCAGAGGAATACCTGTTTCCCGCTGTAGGAGCGGACCTGAGGGAAGACTTATCCCGATATATGTTAATATCTAACACCCCTCCCCTCCTAGATGGGACGTTGCGGTAGGTGACATAGTCCTTTAGGTAGGTGGGTGTTTGTCTTGCTCAGGAGGAACGTCGGAGTTCAGGTTGTGTTGAAGTACTTGCAGGACTGGTTTCCTGTTGGTTTGAAGTAGTTGCAGGATCGGGTGCTTTTTCTGTTTCTGGAGGTCTTGCGTTTTCGATGCTCTTTTCCCTGGTATCTTGTTCGGCTGCGATGACGGGGGTTTGCTCAGCGGCTGTGATGACGGGGGGTTGCTCAGCTGCGTGCGTGATGTCCTGTCCCCCGCTTAGCTCGCCGGTGTCGTCGTTTCCTGGGATGAAGTTTCCCTGCGGTTGTCTTTCTGTGGACAGGAAACTTTCGCCCTCATCCCTTAAGTTGGAGTGTGCTAGGCGACCTCGAAGCTGATCGATGTGCCTTCTCCAATTCCGCCCATCTTCAAGCTCTAACAAATACGATCGAGGGCCCATGATGCCAATGACCCTCGCCGGTATCCACAATGTCCCCCCTGTGTAATTTTGAGCATAAACAGTGTCTCCTTCTCTAAAAGATCTGACCTTACTTGTAGAGTCTGGGGGAGCCGAGGTAGAATAATTCGGGTGGAGCCTGTCCAGGTGAGACCGTAGGCGGCGACCCATTAGTAGTTCAGCGGGGCTTCTACCCGTCGTTGCGCTCGGGGTAATGTGTTGAATGAGGAGGTAATGGTCAATGCGTGTTTGCCAATCCCCCGGGCCCATCCTGGCGAGGGCCTCTTTCGCGAACCGCACCATTCTTTCTGCCTGACCATTGGACGCTGGATGGAATGGCGCGATGAGGGCGTGTCTGATTCCCAACCCTGCTAAAAATGTTTCAAACTGCATGGCCGTGAATTGGGGCCCGTTGTCCGATACTAACAGATCTGGTAGACCATGGGTGGCGAAAAGCCGCCTAAGAACCTTTATAACTGCCTCTGCCGTGGTTGATGTCATTAGGACTACATCTAACCATTTAGAATAAGCATCTACAACTATGAGGAAGGTTTGACCCTGGAATGGCCCTGCAAAATCAATATGAATGCGTGACCAGGGTGCCTTGGGTTTCTCCCATTCTGTGGCGGGCGCTTCCGGGGGTGCTGGTCTCGACTCCTGGCATGGGTCGCAAGTGGCCACCCACTCCTCTATTTCTTTGTCCATATTGGGCCACCACACATAACTTCTCGCTAACGCTTTCATTCTCACGATCCCCGGATGACCCATATGTAAAGCATTCAATACCTTTTTTCGTAGAGCAAAAGGAATAACAACTCGATCCCCCCACAACAAACATCCCTGTAACACGGAGAGTTCGTCCCGTTTAGACCAAAACATTTTGAATTCCGGGCCCACATTTCCCTTTGGCCACCCCCTCCATACCCAAGTTTGCACTTGTTTTATTAAATTGTCCTTCGAGGAGAACCTTGCAACATCGTAAGAAGAAACCGGTCCCGAATCCAAACAGTCAATGAGCAATACCGGTACTTCTGGAGTGGGGTCTGGCAAAATGTCTGGTAATGGGCAACGGCTGAGCGCATCTGCGTGTCCTAGAGTGGAGCCCGGTCGATGAATTAACTTGTAAGAGTACGCAGCCAGGAAAACAGTCCACCTGGTCATACGTGGAGAAAGGGAGACCGGAGTGGGGCGATTTCCCGCCAAAAGTCCTAACAGCGGTTTGTGATCAGTAATGAGTTCAAAATCGCGGCCGTAGAGGTATTCATGGAAACGTTTCACACCTGCAACGGCAGCCAATGCTTCTCTGTCCATTTGGCTGTAGTTCCTTTCGGCCGATGAAAGAGTTCTGGAGTAGAAAGCAATGGGTGCTTCTTTCCCGTCGGGCATCCTGTGGCTGAGGACTGCTCCAACCCCGAAAGGCGATGCGTCGCAGGTCAATACCAGCGGAAGGGTCTGACTGTATTGCACAAGTAGTGAGTCAGTGGTGAGCAGGCGCTTTACCCCGGCGAATGCTGCAGCTTCGGCTCGTCCCCATCTCCATGGTGCGTTCCTCTGGAGTAGACGGTGTAGTGGCTCAGCAACGGTCGCCTTCTGTCTCAGAAAAACGCTGTAGAAATTAAGTAGTCCGAGGAAGGCCTGCAACTCGGTTTGATTTCGTGGTGTGGGGGCGTCCTGGATCGCCTTAATTTTCTTTTCAGTGGGGTGAATTCCCTGACCATCAATTCTATAACCCAGGAATTCTACGCTAGGCACGTTAATTTGGCATTTTTCTTTTTTAAGGCGGAGGCCCTTCTCTCTGATTCTGGCCAAAACAGATCTGACTCTTTTGTTTAGTTGCTCCTCGTTTGCAGCGGACACCAAGATATCGTCAAAATATGGGACGACTCCCGGTATCCCTTGCAACAGTCGTTCCATGACGCTCTGGAACAATCCTGGAGCAATACTTACGCCGAATTGTAGCCGGTTGCATTTAAACGCTCCTCTGTGCGTCACTATAGTCTGGGCCTCCGCTGTGGCGCTATCTACTGGCAGTTGCTGGTAAGCTTGTGCCATATCTAACTTAGCGAAAACCTTTCCTGGCCCCAATGAGTGCAATAGGTGCTGTACTACGGGCACCGGATATGCGCTCTGTTGTAGCGCGACATTAATTGTGCATTTATAGTCTGCGCATATGCGGACTGATCCGTCTGGCTTAACTGGGGTCACGATAGGTGTCTCCCAACGCGCGTGATCTACCGGCTCAAGGATTCCTTGTTCCACTAACTTATCTATCTCTTTATCTATTTTTGGGCGGAGTGCAAAAGGCACTCGTCTCGGTTTAAGTCGGATTGGCGCCACATTTGGATCTAAATTGAACGATATTGGTTTGCCCACATACTTACCAAGACCGGAGCTGAACACATCCTCGAACTCCTTAAAGATCTTTTCAGCGCTGCTGTTTCTCACGGCGTTGATTCCGGTGACTTCTAATCCCAGGGCTTCAAACCAATCAAGCCCCAGGAGGTTCTGCAATGGCGCGCTGGAGATGGTCACGGGCAGCTGGGCTTCGATGTCCTTAAACTGGATGTGGAATGTGCCTTGGCCCACGATGGGGACTTGGTTCCCCTGGTAGTCTCGTAGCAGGACGTCAGGAGCGCGCAGTTGGCTCTTTCTGAGGCTGGGAATGGCCTGTTTCATGGATGCCCATGAAATGATCGTCAGGGTTGATCCTGTGTCAACCTCCAGCTCGCAGGGTGAGCCCTCCAAGAGGACTGTGACTTTCAGCCTTTTGGGCCGCTTAGGGCGGACCTGATGTATCGTGGTGAGATACGTTCGCAACTCCTCTCTCTGGGTCAACTCTATCTCATCGTCTATATCCTGAGAATACTCTCGTTGAGCGTCTTGGTAGAACGCTCTTTCGGCTCTCTGTGTGAATTCTCTCTGGGGATACGCTCGCTCACTTTCTTGTGAGTAATCTCTCTGGGAATACGCTCGTTCAGCTCTTTGGGGAGTTTCTCTCTGGGTAAACACTTGTGGATTTCTCTCTGGGCGCCCTTTTTGATTTCGCCAAGCCCCTGGGTTGGGCTTCTGTTGGCGGTACATGGGTGGCTGCCGTGAGGCAGGGACTCCGCTCCGGCACACTCGTGCGATGTGCCCAAGTTTGTTGCAGTGCGAACAAACAACGTTCCTGAACCTGCAAGTAGACCTGGGGTGATTCCCTCCGCAGCTTGCGCAGGGCGGCAAACGGGATCCGGGTTTTCCCCCAGGCCTCCAGTGACTGCTCTGCATTAGGTGACTGTCCTCGAACTCGGGATCCACGTAGTCGGGGCTTTCGTCTTCGTAGTGGACTCTGGTTTGTCTCGGTGCTGGCTGGGTTTCGTTGACCCTTCGTTGTATGGTCACTGCTGATTTCTCCGCTGATTCCGACGCTCTTGCTTTGTTCAATGCTGACTGTAGGGTTAGATTCGGGTTGGCTAACAGTTTCTTTTGCAACGAAATGTCTCTTACCCCACAGATGAATTGCTCTAAGATATGCTCTTCCAAATCCCTGTATTCACAGTGGGCTGCTATTCTTCGTAGAGCTGCAACAAATTGGTTAATGGATTCTCCCGCCTTTTGAGTCCTCATGTTGAATTCTTTGCGGCTGACATGGCGGGACGGTTTTGGCGCGTAATGTGTTTCCAAGGCTTGTTTCAGCGTCGCCCATGGTACTGCTTGTATTGGAGTAGGCGCGGTGAGGTCTCTGGCCGTATTGAAGACTTCCTTTCCGCAGTAGCCGAGGAAGATATTTTTCTTTCTTGCATCGGTGATCCCCGTGTACTCATTTGCTTCGAGGAAACACTCGAAGCGAATCATGAAGGCTTCCCATTCGTCGGTTGCTGGGTCGAAAGGAGCGGGGGGAGCATGCATCGCCATCTTCTCAGTTTGAATTTGCCGCGCTGCGGTGATCTGAGATGGCTGCCGGAATTTCTGCCGAATTCCTGGGCTGGATCAAATCCGGAGATTCTTGAAGTAGCGTTCTTCGTCCTATCTGTCTCTCATCCCACCTTCGTCGCCAATGTTAGATCTGGGCAACGAGAGACAGACTGCGGACACGAAGTAACTCAACAGCTCATTTTATTAGTAGTAGTAGTGATCCAGCTTACTCTGTGGTCGGAGGGTTCCCCTTTTATAGGGATGAGGCACGCCCACTGACCAATCAGAGGAATACCTGTTTCCCGCTGTAGGAGCGGACCTGAGGGAAGACTTATCCCGATATATGTTAATATCTAACAATAATTGATTGTAATTCTTGTGTTTTATTTGCTGGTCTAGGAACAAATAAAGATTGATTTGATTTGAATGTTTCTGTCCTTTTTGTTTACCATAAAATACATGACAGCTTCTGAATATTTGCTTCCTAGCCCTCTCTCTGGTTTTTTACAATTGTCGCCAAGAAGTTTTGGGGGCCCAACAGAACATGCTAGTGATCACCTATAACGTCCTTTATAGTGTGGAAAGTTATCACCCAGCCCTCTCCCAGAAAAATGAAATATCCTACGAAATATTGAAAAGGCAGAATATTATATTTCCCTGGATGTGAAAAGGAAGAAATATGTTTTAAATTGAGAATAGCTCCCTGTAGCTTCCTGCCTCCACTCACTTTGTCAATGAGCCATTAAGAAGGCCAAGCTAGTCCCTTTACATAATAAAGAGTTCTCCCCTTCAGCTCCAGAGGGGTGGGATTAAGGCATGATAATATTGGCCCTTTACCCAACTCACCACATCGCATCTGAGAACTCAACCAAACCTGGATTCAAAATGCAGCCTAGAGAGTTGCCCCTGCATGGCCCCATGGGAGTCTGACAACCAATCAAAATACAAGATCAAGATCAAAGGCCAGAGAGGGCATAAAACCAGGGACTCAGCTTCTCTTCCACCCTTCTCTTCTTCTCCACCAACATTGAAGCGTGTGATCACCTTTTCTGTTCAGGGCTCAAGCCATGTGGTCCTGTCCACCATTAAACCATCTTTCCAAGCAGCCTCCATGTCTCCAGTGTCTTTTTCCCCACTTGGAGCTGAACCCAGAAGGACATTTCTTTCAACAATAGCTTGGGTTCTGGTTATCTTTGGGTCTTTTTCATGTAGAACCTACCTAAGCTATACAATGTAATTGGAAAAGGATACTCCAGGTATCCATCCTGAAAGCAATCAGGTGATGGATTTTCTCAGAAGGATTTCTGGAAGAGTTCAAGAGCACAACAGCAGTTTATCCTAACCAAGATGTTAGTTAAGCTCTATCATCCCACCATTCTCTGAAAGGATGCTTGTATGAGGTGGGATGAAGCTTCTGCTATCAGTTTTTCAAACAAAGATTTGAATCTGAGAGCTCAAATCACTGGCTTCCATAGGCTGGATTCAAACATTGCAGTGAGCCATAATGAAGTTTGTTTAGTTCTGAATTTTGAACCATTGTAGTTTGTTCAGTATAATTTGTATTTCTACTCAACCTATTAAGTGAGGGAATTATAGTACAGTAGAATTAAAGAACTGAAGCCAAATCCTTTAAAATTGAGAATTAAGTACAGTGCTCCAACACAAAAACAAATTTAAATAAGAGAAAATATGTGTGATTCATAAAAATGCATACATATATGCTCCTGAGTCTGTTGATTCCTGGCGACTACCTGGATGAGTTTTCTTGGAAAAATAATAACAATTATAAAACTTAAATGGATTGATATTTTTACTTTAAATATTTGTTTGTTACAAATACCAATGTGTATTATTGTATAACATCATTCATAAACTGCTTGTATTCACATTTTCTCCTCCAGACTCACTGAATCTCCTTATTCTTCAGTTATTCTCACTGAAAGACTTTAAATTTCTCATTTTAAATTATTTCATTTCTCATTTTAAAACATACATGAATTAATTTTCTTTCAAATCTGCAAAGCGGAACCAAACTTTTAAGATTACCATAGTGGGTTCCGCAGTGGGAACACCAGTAAGCATCTAAATTGATAGAGCTCGAGTTTAGCTTACTTTTAGCAATAGCTTTTTTTTTTTTGGACACATTTTTATTTTGGGAACTTTACATAAAAAAACAGAATAAGCCTCATCGTTCTCAGCACACCCATTTTTTAAATAGACAGTTACGGAAGTGGCCGACGGACGAATAGCAGGAGCTTATCCAATTCCTGGAGGTGTGTTGTAGGAACGCGGAGCAAACCCCTCTATTTTCGTTCCCGCAGTCTTCTTTTCTATTCCTTATTATAGAAGCGCTTCCGGCGGCGTGTAGCATTCTGACATCACCCCCCCGCCCGCACCCTAATGACGTCAGCCCCGGGAGCAGTGTGTGACGACAGTGCGTAGGGGAACGTGGTGACGTACCCTATTTAAAGGTCCCCAAGTAGAGGATGGAGGCAGAATCAGCAAGTGCTGCTACCGCGTGGGGGTCCGTGGCTGCGGAGTAGCCGAGAGAGAGAGAGAGAGGCTGCGCCGCGTACCCTCCCCGGGAGCGCTGGGCCTGAGTAGGGCAATAAGCGGAGATCGTTCGCTCCATTCTCCCTCCTTTCCCTCTCCCGTTCTTCCCCATTTTTGGCGGCTGCGGGGGCCGGTGGGAGGGTCGGAGCGGAGCAAAGCGAGAGCGGGTGCCTTCCGCTCCGCCTTCCGCTCCTCCTGCCCTCTCAGGCTCCGAGCGTGGAGGGAGTAGGGCGCGCTCTCTCTTCAGTGCCCTGCGCAGGGAACCTGGAAAGGCAGCGAGGGGTCGCTTGGCCGAGCGCGGTGGCGTGTGCGCCGGCACGGGAAGGAGGTGTGAGGAGGAGCAGGAGAAAACCTGAGCCGCCTGGCGCGCCTCGGCCCTGGACTGGGAAGCTCCGCGTCGGAGGTGCCGGAGAGGCAACCGCTCCCCCCACCTCCTCCTCCTCCTCCTGCCGCTGCAGCCCGCGCTTTGGCCCCGCTGCTGCAGCGAGGGGCTAGAGGGGCGCTGCTGCCGCTGCTGCCACTCCTCCTGCCTGGCTGCTGCTGAGCATGATTGATCTGCCGGACACGAGACGGAGGAAGAGGCTGCCCCGCTGCAGAAGCGGGCGGGATTGAAGGGAGACCTGCCCTGCCTTGCCGTGGGAAGGACCGCGGTTCTTCGGCCGCCTCCCGCGTTTCACCCACTGCCTTCCCGTTTCATCTGCTGCCCCGCATCCCCTCCCGTCCTAAAAGGGGATGCGTGGCCCGTGCCCTGCCTCAGCTACCGGTCTACCGGAGCCCGATGTCAGCGCCGGCAAGGGGGCTGCTGCCGGTTGCTGCTACTGCTTGGGAAAATGAAGCGACACCCCACATGCTCTCGCTGCTGCAGCCGCCGCCGCCGCCGCTGCTGCTGCTGCTATCGACGGGGGTGTTAGAAGGAAGGGCGGCGCGGAGCGCTGCGCACACCGCAAGCCCCACGAGCCTGCTCTCTACCTGAGGCGGACCGCGATCCGGGCGCTCGTGGTTCTCGGGCATTTCAATAAACTGCTTAGGCATCCGCGCTGCTGTGGATTTTTTTTTTAATCCTCCTGCTAGAGGCGGTCGAGTGCCTCCCCTTCTCCCGCAGAAGGAGGATTGGCTTGGTGCTGCCGCTGCCTCTGCTTCTACCTCCTTCTTATCCGCCTCCTCCTGCCAGGGAGCTGGAGCTCTCCCTGGACCCCTTCGTGCAGGGGGCTCGCTGAAGAAGACGGGCTCTGCGAGGCTATGGGGAGGGTCTCTTCATGTTGATGCCCTAGGTCGATTCTCCTCCTCCCCCTCGAAAGGGTTGCGATTTCCCCCCTCCCCCCAAAAAAATCCCTTCTACATTCCCAAATGCCTGTAGACTTTTGTGATTAAAATCCGGCCGAAGAAGGCACGTAAGATCACCTGGAAAGGCAGAAAATTGGCTGGAGAGACCTGTCAGGATTAATACTGTAACTGGCCGGGGTGAGCTGGCAGCGTAGGAAACGGGGAAAAATCCTTTAAAGAATTGATCTGCTAAGCAACGCTCACGGCACGTCTTCATTGGTCATCATGGGGTAAGGCTTTCATACTAAATTGTGGAGTTGTAACAAGGAAAATCGAGTATTCGGTTTCTAGGGGTTTTTTTATCTTTAAGGGGAAGAGCAAAGCATTGTCTGGGAGAGTGCTAGAATTAAAAGCTCAACTTCTGAATGGCAGCTAGATAGCTTGCTTGGTCAGCAGCCCTGAAGCTCGTCTATTCAACAATCTATTCCGATCTGAAGTAGGGAACTCAACATTTTACTGGGTCTTTTAGCCAGAAACCAAAAAAACATGTTCCTCAGTTTTTTGTCATGAAGGTACTGTTGACTGGACAAGTACTCTCTCCAGTCAACAGTACACACTGTTGACTGGAGAGAGTACTTGTTCTAGGTGTAGGAGTCCAAAAAGGTGTCCCTACATCCATTGTCTGAAACAGGAAAAAGCATCTTTGGTACAACTATGACCTGGACGATTGAGAATCGTCATAGACTCCTATAGGAGCACTTCTCAGAGCTATTGAAGTGTAGAGAACCAGCAGGTTGAACTTCCTTGCTTACAAGTTCTTTCTTGACAAATATAGCTTACACTTTGTTCCTTGGATTTAGGCTGAGTGCTAGGGAGAAATAGGTAGCATTTTGAAGAGGTTCCAAAATTAATGATTCATCCTCCTTTGTATTTAAAGAACTTGCATGCTACATCTCCTAAAGCTGATTGTAGCTAATGACAACTATCGTATGTATCATTTGTTGGCTACTGAACAATTTAGACATTGTTTATAATGTTTCAGCAATTGTATTGGTTTGCAGGTTGCCCAGGATGAGGTAGGCCTCATTAGAGAAACGGACACAAAGGAGATAAATGTGTTTCATCTGCTTTTTCTGGGATTCAAATTCTAATGTGTTATTAGATACCTTCGTCTACTAACCAGAAAAGGAATCCAAAGACTGTAGAAGAAAAAAAAATGCAAGAGGATAACCCTAATTTTTCAACCATGGACAGAGGGAAATGGAGGTGATATACAGGATAGTCAAGGATCCAACAAAAACTGCTCAGAGAGTGGATGGTTGGTGTAATGATTAAGGCAAGAGGCTAGCAGTCAGGAGACACTAAATTCTAGTTCCGCTTTAGGCATGAAAGGCAGCTGGTGCCTTGAGACAGTCCATCTCTCTCAACTCAGCCATAGGATTGTTGTGGGGTAAAATCAGAGGAGGAAGGAGTATTATGTATGCTTGCCGCCTTGAGTTACTTATAAAATAATAAAAGTGGGATTAAAATCTAATAAGCTACTAAGGAGCTAGGACATAGAAATAAATTTCAGAATTATTATGGGCAGCAGGACTAGCATTTAAAACATTTAATTCTGCAGATCTTGGAATTTTCAGCGATAATTCCATTTTTGATGTAATACTCCTGTTCTTACTTCTATCCTACCTGTTTGGTACTTGTTTCAATTCCAAGCATATGAGCTTATGATTATTATGACAATGACCTTTATTACTAATGATTGCAAGATGTTTCATAGCTCAGTTAAATTATACTTTACGCAAGTGTAGAACTCTCATTTTTTTCATCAAATACTGAAGTTGAATGAAAATAGTTTTGGGGCAGTTGCTGCTTTTTAACAAGATATTTATCTCTTCATAATTTTAAATGTGCATTTTTTTTCTATTTTGAGTTTGAAATTTCAAGAAATTCTGTACTGTACTTCAAACATGAAAGTGCTCTAACCGTATTTCAAGGCCA
This sequence comes from Natrix helvetica, assembly GCF_964273705.1. Lineage (NCBI taxonomy): Eukaryota > Metazoa > Chordata > Lepidosauria > Squamata > Natricidae > Natrix > Natrix helvetica. Next base: position 33,983,851 of record NC_138552.1, read on the forward strand.
TGATAGGTCACTTAGAACTTAACAACCTTGATTTCAAACACACCAATGTGGTCAGAACAATGCTATTTCACAACATTTGGGATTCAAATGATTCAAAATTACATATTTTGCATACTTCAAATATAAAACGGTTTGTGATATATACAGTCCTGTCCAATATTTCCTACACAGTATAAAAGCTCTACAGGTGAACATCTCAGTGCTGGGAGTCTGACTTCAAACATAACCTTTCGCTGGCATTCCATAGAAATCTATAACAATAAAGACATTGTTGGGCTGTGCTTAAATCTTGGCGATATCTCTTCCCTGGTCATTTCTCAGCTGGATATCAAAGCTGAAAGAAAAGTATTGAGGAGGGACAGAAAAATGAGGGCTTGGCAGGTACCTTGAACCATCCTTTTTCTCTTAAATCTTTCCCCCCTTTATTGTACGCACTACTCTGCTTACACATGAGGAAGGCACTTCCTCACACTTCTCCTGTCTATTACTTACTTGGCAGATTTTCATAAGTTGAGGACCAGGCTTTTAAAACGTTAGATGTATCCCCATTCAAAAATTGACAGAATTGAAATTTTAACTAAACTTTAAAATTGTAAAGTATATGGGAGTGTATTTAGTGAACTTTAAATCAGACTTCATGCAGCGTTTGTTCTGATATCAGCCCCTTCCTTGTTTCAGCCCAATTGATCTTTTAAAGAGTGTTTCTCAACTTTAACTATTTTAAGATGTGTGGACTTTCACTCCTAGAATACCCAGTAAGCATTCTGAGTGTTTATGTCCATACCAGAGGTGGGTTGCAAATCCCGGCACTACTGGTTTGCTCGTGCACGCTCATCCCTGTGCGCAACACTTCTATGCATGCACAGATGCGTCCAGGCGGGTGGGCGAAACCTCCCGCCACCGCCACTACCAGTTTGCCTGATCGGGGCTGATTCAGGAGTAACCCACCTCTGGTCCATACATCTTAAAATGAATAAGAATAAGAAACACTATTTTATAGAGTGGTATGTCACTCAAAGCTAATTGTAACCTTCCTCTTCAGAAAATTTGCCCACGTTGTTAGAAATATACATTTAGAATTATAGGGCTGGAGGGGACTTTGGAGTTTTTCTAGGGAACAGTCCTTATATCATCATTGGTAAAATGTCCAATATTTTCTTGAAAAGCTCTAGTGATCTGAGTACCCAAAACTTCAGGAGGCAAGCTATTCCTTTGGGTAATTGTTCTCACTGTCAGGAAATTTCTCCTTAGTTCCAGGTAGGACCTCTCTTTAAAGAGCGTCCATGCATTGCTCCTTGCCCTGCCCTCAGGTGCTTAGGAGAATAAGTCAACTCTGTCATGTCTGTGACTGCCCTCAAGTACTGGAAGATGGCTATCATATCATCTCTAATCCTTCTCTTCATTAGGCTACATACTTATTTCCCTTAACTTTCATCTTATGGTTTAGTCTCCAGACCTCTTATCATCTTTGTTGTTCTTCTCTACACTCTTTCTAGGACCTCAGCATCATTTTTGTATCGTGATGATAATAACTGGACGCAATATTCCAAAAGTGGCCTCACTAGTGCAATCTAGAAGGTTACTATCACGTCCTGTGATTTATTGTGATGCCTCTGTTGATGTAGCCTAGGGCTGCATTGGGTTGTTTGGGCAACTGCAGCACACTCATACTTAAGTGATGGTCCACTAAGACAACTAGATCCTTCTTGCAGTTATTAATGTTGAGCTAGGTACTGTTTATTCTATACTTGTGCATTTAGTTTTTCCTGCCTAAGTGCAGGACTTTACTTTTCTCACCACTGAACTACATCTCATTTCTCTAGGCTGTCAAGATCCTTCTGATATTTGAGTCTTTTTCCCAAAGTGTTAGCAATTCCCCACAGCTTGGTGTGGCCTACAAACTTGCTGAGCTCCCTTTCTGTCCACTCATCTAGATCATTTATGAAGATGTTGAAGAGCACTGGACCCAAGATAGAACCTTGAGGTTCCCCAGTGCATGCTTCTCTGCATGTATATGTAGTTCTATAGAGGTCTACATGTTGAGTGTACTTGGTCAGCCAATTGCGAAGCCATTTGGTGGTGATACTGTCTATCCCACATTGTTCCAATAGAATGTGATCTATTTTGTCAAATGCCCACCTATACCGTATCCAGAGCATTTCCTTGAACCATTAATTAGTTACTTTATCAAAGAAGACAGTAAGATTTGTTTTTAATTAATCGTCGTGTTCCTTTCTAGGTGTTCACAAATCCCCTGCTTGATGATCTTTTCTAGGATTTTTCCAAATATTAATGTCAAGCTGATTGCCTTGTAGTTTCCTGGTTCCACTTCCCCCCACCCCTTTTTGAAAATTGGAACCATATCAACTCTTTTCCAGTTGCCTGGCACTTCCCCTGTGCTCCAGGAGTTCTGAAACATTTTGTTCGGTGGTTTTGAGATCACATCTGCCAGCTCTTTCAGTGCCCTGGGATGTAAACCATCTGGTCCTGGCAATTTGAACTCATCTAAAATGGAAAGGAGTTTTCTTACTATCTTTTTGCTTATTTAGACCTGCTTTCCTGTTCTGTTTCCCACGGTGCTGTTTTTGATGGGTTGGGCTATTTTTTCTTTTTGTGTGAAAATAGATGCAAAGAAGAAATTAAGCAGTTCTGCTTTTTCCTGCTGCCCATCACTATCTTGCCATCTTCTTCCATTAGGAGACTATGAATGACTTTATCCTTATTCCTTATATATTGAAACTTTTTTCCTAAGTTTTGGCATTAGTTCATCCTAAGCCTTAACTTTTCTGATTCCATCCTTGGCAGCCTCGAGCTATTTGCTGATATTCTGTTGTAGTTATGAACCCCTCTTTTCACCTTTTATACTTGTCTTTTTTGTCCCTCAATTTGTCATAGAGCTCTTTATGCAACCATACTGGCTTTGTTTAGGCCAGGAACCCTTTTCTTTCTTTCACTGTGGTATTGTGTTTGGTTAGGCTTTAATAATTTTGTTTTTCAGAGTTTCCCAAGCATCTTGAGTGATTTGGGGAACTTTCCTAATGTGATTCAGGAAATGTTGAAAAAAATCCTTAACATCATTTTTTAAAATACTCCCATTCACATTACATTAAGAACAGATTCAGTGCCATTTTAAAAACATAATATTGCATTGCAAATTTTAATGAGCCATCTTCTGTTCAACCAGATGACCGGACTCAGATTTTTATCATAACCCTTTACAAGATGCTCACATTTTAAATTATTTGATTAGCATAGTACAAAATAATTTGTTGGCAAGCAATTTTACAGCTTTTACTGAAAAAGAAAATGGACATCCTCATGCTTTCTAGAGAGCCCTTTACAGAGTTTCCTGTAAGTGTGCTAGACACACATACACTTTCTATAATGTTCTTTCTGCAACAAATTATGGTTTACGTTTTGGTTGATTTTCTTTGTACACATGTGTCATCTGGCTGGATTCCCATCTGTCATTGGGTTGCTCTAATTTTGACTCAGATACACATGATAGCCAGCTGCTTCTGACCTCACTTGTAGCTAAAGTTTCATGTTGTACAGGATACATAGATCAAACATATTATCAAACAGGCCAAAATATACATGATGAATATTTCTTAAAGTTAAAATAGAAGGTAATAATATGGGCAAATAGAGATAAGGTAGTTTATAATTGGCTAACTTTTAAAACTAATAATAAAATAAGATTGTGATTATTTGATGAACGTATAAAAATGAAGTTAGATCTTCATGTGCTCCCTATTTATCTTCTTGCAGTAGCTCTTCTCCAATTACAACAGTTGGAAATGGCACACTAGTAAACAAAAATATTTTATCATGAGCATCTGGAATCTTGCCTAGATGGTTCTGTTTGATATTAAAATTATTTGTGCATCTGTAGCAGTTCTTTTTTTTTTAAAGAAAGGGAAGTGTCCCTATCATATCTAGCTTAGCCTCTTGCAATAAAATGACAAAAATATACCTAAGAGAATGGGGTTATTACATTTCTTTGTGGTAAAATTGTTTTCTTTCCTCCTTTCATTGCTGAGAAGTTAATTGCTAAGTTAAATGACAGTGAAATTATAGTTTATATATGTATTCCCAACCTTTATGTAATTTATGCAGAAATAAACCACTTAAAATATTTTTCCTGACATACGCATATCACAAAGAATATAACTATTTTTCTTGTAGATATTTTCAATGATCTGTACATTTATTTACCTTCATTTCAAAGTAAATATATGTAGGTCATCATGTAGCAAATTTTGTAATTTTATAGAAACCTGAAAAATAAAAAATCATGCATTGCGAAGGTAGAATATTTTCTTAAAGCAAATATGACACCCTCCCCCTCTTTTGCAACATGTTTCGTATTCTAAATAGGGGGATACAGTTTTTCCTATTTGTTCCCTTAAAATTCCATAAACATTCTTCCCCCAACTATACTGTGAGATTTTGGCAATTTTGTTGGTGCTATTTCGTGGGTAACTTCAGACTTTTTCAGGGTTTAGTGGAAAAGATTAAAAATGGAGGGAGGAATATGTTGTCACCCAGCAATCTTTTCCCATTTGTCCTTGAAAATCTCATATAATGGGGTAAAATTAGCTATTGCCATATTGCTAGAAAGCCTCCTGCAGCTTTGCGGAGTTCCCAACCCATTAGAAGTCTTCTGCCGTAAATCCATATCTTTTTCTTCATTTGTCAGAAACGTCCTCTTTTTATTATTCTGATTGTCTTTATGCATGTCTTTATGCTATCAGTTATCTGGCACACCATGTATGCAGAAGCCTTTGCCAGTAGTATTTTCTTTTACCTGGCTCCCACTTTCAATTTTATTTATTTTCCCATCTCACATACATGACTCTGGACAACTTCCCACGAGAGGTGGGAAGGTGTTAGGTATGGATGTAACAAACAAACGCACTAGGTGGGCAGAGAGGAGACAACCACAGCCGCGAGAAGGTTGAAAAGATTAGCAAATGTAGTGGCAGGAACCTGAGTCTTTCTTGAACCTTAGAGCAGTGGTGGTAAACCTGTGACATGTGTGTCAAAGCTGACATGCCACAGCTTGGGTGACACACCAGTGTTTACGAAGGCTGCGGAAGCCGAGTGGGAATGAGGTATGCTCTCGTACAACCCCTAGAGTTTGTGAAAATTGCCCCCCAAAAGATGTGTTTTTGTATGGCTTGCATTCTCCAAAGCCTCTTCCCCAACAAAGGTCTCAGATGACCTGGAATAGCAGGGGCCTGTTGTCAGAAAAAAACAACACTACCTTAAGTGGTGCATGGGAGATCCTGAGAAGCATTGTGCCTCTGGGGCAATTGCGCCATTCCCTAAAGCTTGTGTATGTTGGGAATGACCCAAGGTGACCTTTTTGAGTAGTAGTGGTGGCCCTAAGGCTCAAATTAATGCTGCCCCCTAATGCCACAGTTCAGCATGGCCTAAAAGGGGAATTAGATAATTCTCTTTTATTTGATATGTGTGTGTCAGAGAGACAGAGACAGGCAGACAGACAGACATGGCAGCAGCATCAGGTTAGGCATTTTCAGAATTTTTGACACATCAAGGCCTAAAAATGCTCACCATCACTGCTCTAGAGTAAGCTTTGGCTTCATGGACCAAGTGGCTTGAAGGATGCAGCACAAATGTCCATGAATGGAATTCTGGACATGAGGAAACAGCTATAAGAGCACTGGACTTTCTTGAGAAGATTCTTTTTTAAATTCCTGCTCAGCTCTAAAGCTCATTTCGCAATATTGGGACAGTCTTGGCCTGCAGTTAACAGAACTCATAATTTCTGTGAAGATTAAGTGGGATAATTCCAGTATACATTATTCTGAAATCATTGAGCAGAGGGAATAATACCCACCCGTTAACCAACAATAATAGGAGAATAGATGTTTATAAGAGCAGAGAAGCATGATTCAATTTAAGGTGAAAAATACTTTATTTAACAACAAAGTTTAAACAATGATTTTAAATCAGATTTCATTTGCTTCATATAGCAAGCATTTTGGTTCGGAAATAATTGACCGATATAACACTAAAATATAATGAAAATTAGTACCATTTCTTATTTTATTTTATTGTGCCTTTGAGTCAGGGTTGATTCCTTTTGACTGCCTGGACATGTCCCTGCAGTTTTGATTTCAGATTTCAGAAGTGATTTGCCTTTGTCTTTTTCCTAAGGCTGAGAGATAGTAACAGGCCAAAGTTGTACAGCTGCCTTTGCGCTTAGGGCGGCACTAGAATTCGCAATCTCCCTGTTTCTAGCCTGATGCCTTAATAACTACACTATACTGGCTCCTAGAATCCTTATACTATATTTCAAATGTGTATAGTAAACTGCTTAGATTGATACCAAACTCTGATGATGAATTGCTTGTTATCCATTGTTGTGTCCAGTTTCATTAGAACAGTGTTTCTTAATCTCCGTATGCTGATTTGGAAATTTTGCGAGTTACCATATTTTTCGGAGTATAAGATGCACTGGAGTATAAGATGCACCAAGATTTTGAAGAGGCAAATTAAAAAAAAAAGTTTTTGCACTCTGTAGACCTCCCCAAAATGGCCCGATTTTTGCAAAAACAGCCCCCTTTTTTTAAAAAAAGGGGCATGCCTTTAGAAGGCTTATAGAGTGTTCTCCCGGGGCTGGGGGGCAAAAATGAGCAAAAATCGGCTAGGTTTTCGCTCATTTTTGCCCTCCCCAACCCCCAGGAGGACTGTGGAACCTCCTAAAGGCTATGCATGGCCATTTTTGCAAAAGAGGCAGGGTTTCGGGAAGCCAAAAATGCTGTATTCAGTGTATAAGACGCACCCAGATTTTCACCCTCTTTTGTGAAGGAAAAGGGTGTGTCTTATACTCCGAAAAATACGGTAAGTCCATATATTTTAAAGTTGCCAAGTTTGAAAAATAATGACCTAACTTATGCCCCTTCCTGAAATGATTGAATGCATTCCTTAGCTTAAGGAAGAATATCCTAAGTCCACATATTTAGCTTTTTTGGAAAGGAAATGTTTCCCAATTCCTTGGTTACTTGGTAATTTTTTTCTTCAACCATATTTATTGATATGCTTCTTTGATATAAAAGGGTCAGAGCTATACATAACCTTATGCATTGGTCTATAATATAGGTTTATTTATTTGTCAATAAGTCTTCTGGCAGTTCACAACATTTTTGTTGAAACAATAAACCAGTGTATAAATCCAAAGTGAATGAAATCCATTAATAAAAATATTGCTCTGCTTTTTTAAAAAAAAAATAACTGCTAGCATTTGCCTATTTTCATAGTGGCTGCACATTGAGTTGGTATTTTAAGGGAGTTTTTTCCCCACAATACCTTTTTATTTCATTCCTGACTGTTCCTCTAAAATTTTGCCCCAGTGTTGGTCACTTTAGAGTTACTCTATTTTAATTATGGCTATACCCAATAATTAAAGGTATCATCCATTAATATGACTAGGTTACTGCTGATACCTGACTGGGTATTTATGACAAATGAAACAAGGCCAATTCAATAATGTCTTGCTTCCCTAAACTGGGGAGAAATGCTAATTTATTTCCACCAGTTGCTGCTTGATTGTTAACCAGTGATTGATTGCTAATTTTATGAAGGAAAACTTTTTCATCTGTTTTCTCATGGGCTTTTAAAAAGCTGCTGCATGACTGCAGTGACGTGCGGTGAGGGTTATGGCTGGGGAGGCTGGTGACGTCATCAGGAAGGCGGGGAATGGGACCACGTGTGCAGACCACGTGTGCAGACCACGTGGTCTCGTTCTCCGCCTTCCTGAGTGAACATTAAGGGGACCGCGGCGTAGCATTACTTCCTCCACCGGCACCAGTCCCTTTCACCCCGCTCAAGCCTTGCTGCCTGCAGCCACCGCCCGCCCTCGCTGCTCCTTTCGTTGCTTGCCCGCCCGCCTCTAAGGCACGCCAAAGCCTCCTTCGTCCCCCCCAGCGCGCGCCCTTTTTATTTCCCGCGACACCCCCCCCATTTCGGGAAAGCTTTCCCCATTGCCTGGGGGGTGAGGGGGGCGGCTCCTCTCCCCCCACTCCCTCCGTCCCTGCCTCTCTCCTCAGCCCCAAAGCTCCGTCCGCGCGACTCACTTCCAAGGCGATGGCTGCTCCATCCCGCTCCGGCTCTGGAAGCAACCGAAGATCAGGCTGCGTCGCTCGCTCGCTCGCCGGACTGCTTCGGCGCCATTCTGGCTACCTTCGTCCATCCGCGCCCGGGATATGCGGAAGCAGTCCGGTGGACGAGTGACCGAAGATCTTGCTGCCTCGCTCGCTGCCTCGCTCGCTCGCTCACCAGACTGCTTCGGCGCCATTCAGTCATGCAGTGACGTGCGGTCAGTAGAGGCAAGGGAGGCAGGGCCTCACCTCTCTTCATGGAATAATAGTATATAATATTATATACATCCGTTCGGCCGCGCCCGGGAGACGCGGAGGAAGAAATGTTGTCGGCGCCTCCGGATGACGAACCAGTCGCTTGCTTTCGTCATCGGGAGGCCGATAACATTTCTGCCTCCACGTCTCCCGGGCGCGGATGGACGAAGGTAGCCAGAATGGCGCCGAAGCAGTCCGGCGAGCGAGCGAGCAAGGCAGCGAGATCTTCGGTCACTCGTCCACCGGACTGCTTCCGCATCTCCCGGGCGCGGATGGACGAAGGTAGCCAGAATGGCGCCAAGACAGTCCGGTGGACGAGTGACCGAAGATCTCGCTGCCTCGCTCGCTCGCTCGCCGGACTGCTTCGGCGCCATTCTGGCTACCTTCGTCCATCCGCGCCCGGGAGATGCGGAAGCAGTCCGGTGGACGAGTGACCGAAGATCTCGCTGCCTCGCTCCCTCGCTCGCCGGACTGCTTCGGCGCCATTCTGGCTACCTTCGTCCATCCATGCCCGGGAGACGTGGAGGCAGAAATGTTGTCGGCCTCCCGATGACGAAAGCAAGCGACTGGTTCGTCATCCGGAGGCGCCGACAACATTTCTCCCTCCGCGTCTCCCGGGCGCGGCCGAACGGATGTATATAATATTATATACTATTATTCCATGAAGAGAGGTGAGGCCCTGCCTCCCTTGCCTCTACTGACCGCACGTCACTGCATGACTGTTAGAAAGCTGCTTTCGAATGGATGCTCAGCATCTGGAAGGAGCATTTGGAAAGACTTCATTTATTTATCCTGTTAAAGAACTTCAAAAGTTAGTAAGAAAGAAGACCTTTTGATACAGTAGAAGCCATATACATAAAAATCACTTTCCTTCCACCCTACTATTATATTAAACTGGCAATATATATAAAAAATATGTGGAACAAAATGCCACTGTGGCACTGGTTGTCTCAGACTCTTTTTTGTTTGCCATTTATTAACTGCTGCTTTGGTATGCAAGGAGATGATGGCCTGGAAAATATTCCACTTGGCAAGGTGGAAGGAAGAGGAAGAAAGGGATTATAAGAGAAAATATGGATTGGTGGGATCAAAGAGATGACTGGAACACTTTCGAAAGAATTATCAGTAATTTTTGATGGAACAAACCAAGGCATTTGCCTTGCAGTTGTCAAGTATCAAACTTAACTCTGTGATAACAAACAACCTGCCTTAGTTAAAAGTTATTTCACTGGAAATCAAACTGGAAGAAAGAAGCAAAAGATAATTTTAGATAAAACTTCTGTTATGGTGCTTTGTTTTAATTACATTTTAGAAGAAGTGTATTTTATTGCCCATATTTTCTCATCATGGGTATAGTTTTTCTTACCAAATAAAATATTAGTTTCCCAGTCTCTCCAAATGGTTAGTGTAGGAGTACCTGTTTTGTGCTAACTATAGAAATTCACTTACTGTAGAGCACTGTTTCTTAGCCTCAGCAACGTTAAGATGTGTGGAGTTCAGCTCCCAGAGTTCCCGAGCTAGAATGCTGGCAGTTGAAGTCCACTCATCTTGAGGTTGCTGCCATTGAGAAATAATAATATAGAGTGAGGTTGTCACACTGGTTTAATACAGGGAGGCAAAGCATGTAATGTTATTACCATTGCCACCATGAACTAATTTAGTTTGGATGTTTAGTAAATTTGACACTCTTCATTATATACTATTATAGGTGCCAAGAAAGGCCACGTGCTGATAAAATATATCAGATCGTCTCTGCATGAGAATGATGATTTGCAGACAGATAAAACAGGATAATAAAAAAAAGTGTTATTGAAGCAAGAACATTTTCAATCATATCAAGATTCTATTGTACAACTTATCTGAAATAAACATTTGCATGCATCCTGGCCACAAAGTGGAATGGCTTCTCATTTACTCAAATTTGTTGTGCAACCCAGCCAAGATAATCTTGTTGGCAATGGCAATTGCTGGACATTATCACAGTGTTAGTTGCCAGATTCCATGACACTTCACTCCTGATTTAAAATGTATTAGTTCTATTAAGGGCTTCCTTCTTCCCATAATAAATATAGTTCAATTATTAAATGCAACAATGGTGTATTTAGAAGAAGAAAGTTTCTGTCAGGCATCCTTAAAGATACATCTATACTATAATAGCTAATGGTTTATATATGAGGGAATTCTCTTTATATGCATTCATCTATATAGGACTCTATTTTATGCTCTCAAATAACAGAGATTTCACTTTTTTCTTTATGGAGAGTTCCTGAATATTGAATTCATGGAATTGTAAACAATTAGATAAATGAGCAGGATATGTGTTGCATCTACATATTTGCAATTTAGAAATAAAATGAGGATACTTAGATCAATGTCACGATTCCCTTCTTGGACTTGGACTGCTTAGATCTTTATTGGCAATTCAGACAAGTATTTTTCTACCTGTTATTTTCCACGGCTACTTCTAGATTGCTTTTTCTTTCTGGGAGAAATAGATTAAGAGAGAAATACCATATCCCAAAATTTGGGTTCTCTTATCTATGGAAATTAAATCTTTATTTGATTTATTGTATACGTTTCAAGATTGGTCGAATGTATTGTTTACTATATTGTTTTGCTACTATTTTATTATTACTAATGCTATTACTATTGTTTACTAAAATGATTTGTACGGGACTGTATTAATCTAGTATGTTCAGTTTAAAATTCTGTGAGGATCATTATCTGTATGAGAGCCACTTTGGTCTAGTGATTGAAATAACAGACAAAAAGCCAATACACCATGATTTCTAATCCCACCTTAGGCACTAAATCTTCTATGGGCCAATCACTCAGTCAGCCTAGTGACAAACTGCTTCTGAAAATCTGGCCCCAAAACTGCAAGGTGTAGAATAATTCAGGCACTCACCAGGAAGCAACAGTGATTCAAAGACACAAAATATATAGGTGTAATTATCTATATATTAGTTTATAGTTTTTATATCTCATATGTTTCACATTTTTCTTATACCAATTTCATTTATATGCTTAAAAAATCAAAATTACTATTTTAAAGAGAATGAAGAAATAGATGCCTTCTATCTATTGGTAGTGCTAAGTAAGGTGACCAACTTTTTTATAATGAAAAGGAGGACAAAACACGTTCTATTGTCCAAAATGCTAAGGTGACCAACTTTTTTACAATGAAAAGGAGGACAAATAAATTGGAAAAAATATATCGTAAATAAAAGAAATATTTTATTCATTGCAACAATAATACACTAAAATATGATATATGCATAATAAAAACATTTGCAACATTTTATATTGTAATTATGCTTACATGCCTGTTAATTATTATTTAAATGAGTACTTTTCCATTGAATTGATATTTTTTGTCAATGTATCATCTTCTAACAATATATTGGAAATATCTGAACAAGAAATATCCTTCATATTGAATTTTACGGCAAGTGCTGCAGCTAGAGTATCAACATTCAATCTTGATTTCTCACTTGTCGAAAAATCATTGGGAATTGAAAAAAACTCTTTCACTGCTGCATTAGTTCCAGGGCAGCACAGCGTAAATTGAACAAGTACAGATAAATTTTCACATGGAATATGTTCATTTTTGAAATGGCTGAAAATATCCACCCATCTTTTATCAATTTCAACATGTTGATTTTCCCATTGTATTAATTTTTCAGAATTTAAATATACATTCAGTCTTCTAATTTCTTCAAAGAGACAATTGTCGTCTATTTTAATGTCTAGCATTTCTTTAGATAAAAATTCAACACAAGATTCAATATCTGTTCAATATACTTGCGATGAAGTAAAAAAAAACACCATTAAAAACTGTTTAATAAAATACGTCACATAACGCGCAACAGATTAGCCTTCAAATATCAAAAAGGAGGACATGTAGGAGGACACTTTTCGAGGGAGGACAGAACTTACAAAAGAAGGACTGTCCTCCCTAAAGGAGGACGGTTGGTCACCTTATGCTAAGAACCACCATCTGAAAATACCATGAGTTCATTTAATACGTTTTTCCTGCAGTTTGGTTGCAGGGCTTATGTCTGGACAAAGAAATTCAGTACTCCTACAGAAACTCCTAGTCTTTGTACTTGGCAAATTAAACATATTGAAAGGTCTCAGTATCTAGTTGCTGGTTTCCTAACAAAGTGTCAATCTTTGGCTTTTAGACCACTTCAAATGAATTAAAGTAGGAATCTAGGACCTTTATTTTGATTCTTAGCTCAAATATTTTCAGTGTCAGGAATTGACAATAGTCTATGTTGTGGTTTCAACCTGTCTGTACTCTGCTGACAAACAGTATTAAGCAATCTTCCCAACATATCTAGAATGTTTTGCCTTTGTGCAGGCAATAATTCTTGATCACAATGAGTACAAAATAATAGTGTATCATAATACCACATTGGATAATATAACAAGTGGATATTATCCTTGTATCACATGATTGCATGCAACTACACAAACAAATGAATTTGCATTGTGACATGTTTTGTCACTTCTTTCCTCATCCACCCTGCAGATACTTATGTGTTCTGACCCCCCTTCCTCCGTTGCCCACACAGAACACACACTCCGGAACAGTACAGAACAAGGTTTATTGCACAAACAGACAAGAGGTTCCGTGGCAGCAAGCCACCAAGACAAAACTCACAGGAACAGAACACAAAAGCAGCTATCCAGCTTGCCAGGATTCCAGACTAGAGCTTCTGGCATAAGTCTTCTGTTGACTGCTGCAAAGGGCGTATGCAAAGTCAACCCTTTTATAACCTGGAAAGGGCGCCTCCCAAACAGCAGCTGAGAGCTCTTTACCGCCTATAATTACGCCCACGCTCCTTGCGTTTATGGGCGCGGCGGTAACGGGCGTCCAGAAACTCCCTGCTGAGTCCTGAGTCACTGTCATGTGACTCTTCCCCGCTGCTCCAAGGCATGGCATCGGGAGCCCCCCTCCTCTGGCTCTCACCGCTGCTCCATGCCTCAGGCGCCTCCTGGTGGCCGACCAGACTCTCGGATCCCTGCTCAGCATCCGAATCCAGTCCAGGGTCCCCCATCTCCTCTGGAGCTGACTCGTAGGGACCCTCACTCTCGGAGTCTGATGGCAATGGCAACGGCAACGGCTGGGCCACAACACTTATGTATGCCAAGTTGATCTATTTGACTTCCTTTAGCCAAGAGCACAGTGGCTGTGGCGCTATTCCTCTATGGTCTGGATAGACCTCTGCTTTATCAGGAATACAATGGATCTGAGACTTTTATACAGTGCAAGTATATCATTTACCACTTAGCCAGAGACATACAATGCTTTTATCAAATAATTACTATTAAAGCTGTCCATTCTGCCTTTTGGCTCCAAATTATCCCATAAAATAAACTAAGGAGTAATTCCCAATTACTGGTATGCGTATCCAGATAGGTTCTGAAATTTTCTTGGCTTGTAATCTGTGAATAGGCTAACTTCATTAATTTATTTAGCAGTCCTAAAGGAGTAGAAGAACAGAGATATATGGCTTTGTTAACAGTAACTGTGAAACTTATCAGAGTAAAAGACCGGTGTAAAATTGAATGAATGAAATTACATAGCTTCCCACATGACTTCAATTATAGCAATATCTTTTCCTTAACTTAGTATAAAATATTAGTCCAACAGTATCTTGCCCCATGTTTGAATCGAGATTCACAATGGTACTAAAGATCTTTTAATTACAAGGCAATTCTGAAGACGTGGCCTACTTGAATTAACTCCCTAACTCCAAAGCTCATTTAGATTGACACGATAATCATCTATCCAGAAATCATCACAAGTTTCTGTGAATGAAATTCCCAACAGATTAATAAAACCCTGGAGAACTTTAGAACTCTGATTTGATTAATACTGCATCTCTGTCTTTCAATATGATGTACTAGCATGTAAATATAAAAACATATTTTTTCCTAATTATAAGACTGTTAGTTTATAATACTGTAATGAATTTAAAAATATTTTCCAAACTTGCAGTGATATTCTTTGAAAGTGGAGTCCCAAAGGTGCTTTTTTTAAGGAGGCAACTGGACTTTCTTGTTTTTCTTTGAAGACATTTCACTTCTCATCCAAGAAGCTTCTTCAGCTCTGACAGGATAGTGGAGAATGGAAGGATTTATATTCCTTGCAGACAGCTGATCATTTGCATCCTTTTAGAGGGTTGTTGCAGCACTTGGAGATTTATCTGTGTCTTTAGAGTGACTTGAGTAGTGCTCCTGGTTTCTGCAGTTTGCAATTTTTCTCTTGGAAATCCATTCATACTTCCACACCATTCAAAGGGTGTTTACCAAATTATACAGTTAAAAATCTGTAGAGATTCTCAGTCATCCAGGTCATGGTTGTTCCAAAGGTGCTTTTTCAGGAGGCAACTGGATTTTCTTGTTTTTCTTCCTTTCCAAAGAAAGAATTACAACTTCATACATCATGCCAATTCATGATTTGATGAAGAACCACAGTTAATAGGATTCAGATAGTGCCTTAACTAGTTATTCACAGAAGGGTCCAAAAATATACTTTTGATATTTGAAATGAATTAGTGTGAAAAGATTGAAAGGTTCTTTATCAGACGTCTGTCAGCTGCTTTTAAAAATTCCCCAACTCTCTGGGTGACCCCAAATCTTTAGAACAGAGTTAGGGAGCATAGCAAAGAGAATGTGTTGTATTAACAGATGGGGGAAAAGAATGTTATAATACCAATTCCCCACTATCAGCATGATCACTCTTTGTAACTGTATTTCACCAATAAAATTGATACTTATCAGAAATACCATTATATTATTTTAATAATAAAAAGTTAAATAAGCCTGTAAATAAGTCATATAATTAGGTGACCTTTAATCAAAAAAAACTTGCAATATTGACAGCCCATGTTTAAAGAAGCTGACAGATGTAGGAGGGCAGAGGAGGAGGTGGTATATCAGTAATGCCTCTATATTTAGATATGTCTCCTTTATTTGACTGTACAGCTGGCCACTCAATTTATTTTAATGGACTTGCAGTTCTCTTTCCTCTGAATACTTTTCATGTGCTACACTGAAATCTCAGTCTATACACATAGGTCTTCGGAAGGCAAGTTTATTACTGATGCAAAGTGAAGTCATTAGTAGGATCCAATGGATGATCTATCCCAATGACCCGTGTACAATCATACTACGTCCAAAACAGATCCATCACTTTTACTTTCTGCCCTACAGGGAGCAACCCATCTACAGCACCCGAGCTCATGTCTTCCAAATTGACCCAAATACAAAGAAGAACTGGGTTCCCACCAGCAAGCATGCTGTTACTGTGTCCTATTTCTATGACAGCACAAGAAACGTCTATAGAATCATCAGCTTGGATGGCTCAAAGGTAAGATCCTTAATTGTTTAAGCCAAAATAAACTAGAACTGCATTAACTCTGAAGCATAGATGCCTTCCTTTTAACATAGTTCAAGGTATTTCATTGATATGTGATCCAGAATGATACAACAATTGTTTGAAGTTGGCTTACAAAACCGTACTTTATTAAAAATGCTTTGAACTGTGCTGATAAACCATTGATAGATGTTCAAAAAAGGCATGCTTTGCTTGTTTTTGTGTGAGTAGGAATTCAGCATGAAAAGAGAAGAAGCTCAAAATTGCTGTTTGAAATGACTGTATATCTGCATCCAAGTAGTCATATTTGTGTTCACTTAATTCTTAACATAAAATAACTTTCAACAATAGCCAAATGTTTCTGATAGGAACTTGGATATGTCTTCCAAAAGTGATGTTACACCATGTGGAGAGAGATATAGTTTGTAGCTTCATTGTACAAATGTGTTTAAATGTTTACTTGTAATTAGAGGTGTTGGCCTCTTACAGGAAAAGAAGGCTTTTATGAAAAAAGGTATTTATGAAAAAAAATAGCAATTTCCCTGAGCATTTGGGATAGCAAGTACGGTGAACAATGACATTATATTCTACCCATTCATTTCTCCCCATTCAGTGTTCTTGCATTGTAATCTACATAAATAGGTTGTACCTATTGTAGGTGCACATACAGCTCTCCAAAATTCATCCTTTTTCACTAGAACATGGAATGATAGGAACAAATTCCATTTTTCTTTTAATTTGAACATTTAAAAATGTTAGCCATGGCTATGATGTACAATTATAATTTTAAAATGGAATCTCCTGTTTCAAATATTTTACAATTCTAACAATTTAAAATTTAAAATAACACAAGATAATAGTAACAAAAATTTTAAAAATGTTATATCTGTCAGTAGCCATAAGGGGCGAGTGTAAAGGATACTAATATATCAGTGATTGTTGTTTAACATCCTTATTTAAGTTATTTGCCTGTAGTAGAGAATTGGCTTTGGACATGAGCTTCTTAAAAATGAGGGTGCTTTTTTTGACTTGCCTAGAAAATTAAGTTGCTGGACTCCCAGCATTGTGTCCTTACAGTATGCCAGTTCAATGAACAAAATTTTCACTGATGCTTGTTAGTATGGGAAAAACAGTATTTTAAAAATATTGATACTAATATCCAATTTCATTGCTATATATGAGAACTTAAATGATTGGACAAAAATGCAGTATTTCATGCGAGAATTAGTTTGTGCAATTATTATAGCACCACCAACTGGATGACACAAATGTAAAAAGCAAAAAGTATTCCTTCCTTCATTTTCTCAATGAAGCTCCTCATTTGGACAAAGAAAGCTAGTTTCACTGTAAAAAATATAAATATCTGACCTATACAAGTTCATTAAGGTTTCAGGGTGTCAGTGATATTTATCCCACTTGAAAAGCCATTCCTTGAAATAAGCTGCATTTTTTTGAGTTAGAAAGCATTGAAAATCTCAATTTCTGCTGCATAGCCAAGTATGTTTCTAATATTATGGAAGGTGACCTTCGGATTAAGAAACTGATCTGCCTATAGGTGTCAACGTCCCACAACTCTGATCTAATGGCTGACTCATTATTGCCTTAAAATTAGCCTTCCTTAATTACTGAGTTTTATTTACAGTACATTTTGAACCGTTAAATAGACCTTTTATATATATAAAACCTTCCAACATTTTTCACTTGGAAACAACTGCAGAAAATCTCTGCATTTAATGGTTCTGGGTGAAGGCTTTTTAGCCATAAACCTCTTCCCTAAACTGTTGTTAGCCTTGTTAAAGAAAAAATTGCAACTTCTCCCCTATGGGATAAAAGTCACATGAAGCCAAAGCCTATAAGATATACAAACAGCTAAAAGGTCTAAGCAAATAGTGTGAAAGAATGAGATTGATTTCAGAATCAGATAACATCATTAATAAAGCTGTTTTGGGGAGGTCAGCATTTGTGGATTTAGATGAAAAAGGCTTAGACCTAATGGTCAAGAGTTATGCAAATAAAGTATCCTTAGTGCCATAATTGTGCTATGTGTTTCTTTTTGTCCGTGGTCAAAAATATGGCCAGAGTTCTCTTATGATTCATTTGTGTTACTACAGTGCCTTTAAAACTATCTAGAAGCTGTAGATGGAACAACATATTGAATTCAAACTGGCAGTTTAGACAAAATAGTCACAGTATCTTGCTGGTTCTGAAAAAAAAGTCATCAGTTGTTTCTGTCCCATTACACTAATCAAAATGTTGTTCAAGGACAGTTGCTTCCATATGCATGTCTGGTTCTTACCAAAATCGTGTGTGTGTGTGTGTGTGTGTGTGTGTGTGTGTGTGTGTGTGTGTATCCAGAATAGTTTACAGTTAATTCACCTTCGAGATTAACGTTCCTCCCCATCAGAACATGCTATCATGTAACTTATTTTTGAACTATGCTCCAGAAAGTTATAGTGTATGATAATGAATAAATCAAAATCTGGAATAACAAAATATCATATCCAGAATTATAAGTGAGTAAGAATTAATAAAGCATCTGCACAGCCCAATTTTCACTTACTGTCCTTTTCCATGTAGTAGCTTTTACCATGGAATTAATCTATTTTCATACAATATCCATTATGTAGGGTGAAAAAATACACTGGAAATCTTTTTCATAGGAGAGGTACAATTCTTCAATTCCAACGCAAACACTATATTTACATTTTGCAAACATATTTTAGTAAGTTTTTTTAAAATGTTAACATGAAGTACTAAAATATAGTACACTTTAGAATGATGTTATTATACTGGCAGAAAGATGAAGCCTCTATTAGTATACCTATCTGTTATGTTGGCATTGGATATGCAGTCCTGTCAAACTGGTGACCCATGGGCCAGATATGTCATGCGCAGGCCACACCCACCTTGGCTCCGTAAAGCCAAAAAACATTGTGATACATCACGATCCAGCCAGTGATGTGATCGAGTGTGACACTTGTGGGATACAACAATGTCCTGAAAAAAATACAAATGAGTATAAGAAGCAGATCAGACCAAAAGTGCAGTACTCAGTTATGTTTCACACAGTAGTCAATCATATGTTTTAAATAAAAAGAACTCTCTTCTCTGAAGTATTCAGCTGTTCTTCATGCAGTTATAAATATGTGAAGAAAATAATACCTATCTCTTTATCTTTGTAGTCATCCACTCCCCTACTGTTCATATTTTGAAAGTATCTATAATAGACAAGTTTGTTCTACCAACATTCTTAGTACGATCACATAATGTTTTAAACATTTGGTTACTCTCTGGATAATTAAAAGGGATAAGATGCAACCTCAGACTCTTCTTGTAATAACAACATAATAACAATTGAAAAGAGCTTAGACAATATAGAATCAATTATCTTTGCTGACTGCAGTTGATCAAGGTTTCAACTTGCTAATGGAGCAGAGTATATCTGTGAATATGATCAGTTTTGAATAGGCTTTTTGAATGCATTTTTAGAAGATGATTCTTTGGTTGGCAAAGTAGTCTAAAACTTACTCTATTCTGCAGCAGCCAATTAATATTCCCAAATGGCGTTATGATTGTGTTTAATTTTTTTTTCCTGTGCACAGGCAATAATAAATAGTACCATCACTCCCAACATGACATTCACAAAAACATCACAAAAGTTTGGTCAATGGGCAGATAGCAGAGCAAATACTGTTTATGGCTTGGGATTTTCCTCAGAGCATCATCTCTCAAAGGTAAGTATTTCCACCAGATATGTGATTGCTTGGAGCTAGGAAGCAACAGGCAGAGTTATGCAAAAAGATAAATTTGTATAACACTCTTAGAAAGCTAATGCAGTTTACTTTTGAAAATATATTCTCTGCTAAGCAAAGACCTCTTAAGTAAACCTTGAAGTTGCATGATGTCTTCCTCTAATTCATATAAACAAAATTTAATTATTGGTTTGGGAATAATAATTTCAAACATTTCTCTGATATATGCTTCTTGACTTTTTGAAAAAAATATTCTTTCTTGATTGTGTTCCAAAACTGAATTTGATTGCCAAAACAAACAATCATATATAAAATGATCATTGGCTATTAACATCCCAGATTAAATTTAGAATTCTTAAAAGCCTCTGAGCTTTGTGTTTGGATCTAGGCTGTTTTCCTGCCTATGCATGTTTTTATGCTTGACATTTCAGAATTTTGGATAGCCATTTGCAATATTTGTGTAGATGAAAGCACCGTCAAATCTTATTAGCATGAAGATATTAATTTGGAAAAACTACCCTTGCGTGTGTGGAATGGATCTTTTTACAATTTTTTGTAAAACCAGTGCCTCATTTGTTTGTATATCTGTATTCATGGGGTCTGAATCTAATTACTTTAGTTATGTATACCTGCTTTAAGAACTTGCTATATTCAGTTCAAAACTCAATGAAGAGATCAGATTGACTGGGGACTAATGTTACCCTTCTTCAATTTTCCATGTAATCTTGTTCAGACAGTCTGTAGGCTCTTTTAAGTATGTATCAGATATGGACAGGTATAAATAAGTTTATTCCTGAGAAAGAGTACTTAAATATCTACATATTTAAATATCTACATGAATATTTGCTTAGTTTCGTTTCAGAAACTCCCATGTACAGAGCAAAATAATGCTAGAGAGAACATTTTAGCTGTATTTACAAGAAAGATTTTATAGGAAGCACTTACTCAGAATTCAAACTCATACCTTACAATTGTAGTATGTTATACATTTGGAATCCAAGATGTTGAAATGTAGGGAAGAATTCATGGTAGATCGAACTGCTTGTACATTATAAAAGCATTATTAGACTGGCATTTATTTTTCCTAATGAATTTGTTTTGTTTCAACTGTTTTTCAGTTAGATCATTCACTGCTGTTTCAAATCCTAACAGCATTTACAGCATTGTACTATATATCAATTTAGGGGAGGCAGTTGCCTTGTTTTTCATTTTATGCTTGTTTATATTTAACTCCATTTGCCACTTTATTAGATGTCCTTATAGCTTTGAGAGACCCTTTCGGGATGCTTTGCTGCTTCACATCCTAATTATTTATGAATAACTTAAAAAAACAGTCCCAATACTGATTCTAAATAGATCCAATTATTTCCACACCTCCATTGTGAAAACTAATTCCTTTTACTGGTTATTTTAAAATCTTTAATCAGATAATGTTGTTGATCCATAAAATCTATAACCATTTAATGATCTACACTGATCTCTTTATCCCCTAAATTGGCTCAGGAGCATTGATGAGAAATTTGGTTGAAAGCTTTTTATAAAGCTGACTATAAAGTATTCTTGTTCACATTTTTCAAAGAACTCTAAAAGATTAATGATATAGAATTTAAATTTGAACAAGCCAGATTTATTCTTTTGTTGTTTTTTTTAAAAAATAATATTATTCAGCAAGTTATTAAGAGCTAATGTTGAACAAGTTGGTCTATGTAATTTAAGCAAAACAGACAAAATTAATTGATTCAACTTTTCTTCTGTAATCATCTAATTAAAACTTTAATATTCCCTATTTTCCTGTGTTATTCAATGGGCTGATTATATCTCTCTATTGTTTCCCTCTTTTAAACCATTTAAAGAGTTTTGATTGTTGCTCTTACTATAAATAGAAAGATGTCCCTCCATTCTTTTTACATTCCTTATCTGTTTTGGTTTTGTAGAAATATGTGTTCTTTTTGAAGTTTTTTGTCCTTTGAAATGAGTAAACCTTTTCCTTAATAATATTTGTTACAATCTCTTTGACTAAAATTTATCTTTCTTAACTTGTAATATATAAGAGTTTTAATAATAATTTGAATGACTCTCAAACATTTTCAGAAGATTGATATGATGCAGGTGTACTCTTGTCTTCCATTATTATTTATTCATATTAATTATGTAGAGGAGTTTGTCTTTTTGAAATTTCTAATTAGTTTGATCTTTATGTCCTCTTTAATTATCCTGCTCTTAGGATAGTTTACTGTTATTCTAGAGGTTGCATTCAGATTATCAGGTTTCCATTGTATCTACTGGAGTACTCAGGATCTCCAGTTTTGGCTTAGTAGTTACTAACATTAGCAGAGAAACCATATGCAATGATCCTATTTTTTTCCACATCTTGTGGTTTTTTTTTAATCACATCTTGCTGTATTCTTGTGACTTAATTCCATCATGCTGCTTGTTAGGACTATCAATAATATTTTCATTCTACTAGGGATATTTTTTTCCTGAATCAGTTATTCCATAATTCCCTGCTTTCTCCTAGGTATCTGTCTAAAACTTTTGTTAGTACCTTGGAGAAGTAGCAGGACAAATCTTAGTTGTGAATTGTTTAGAATCCTGTGTGTGTGTGTGCGTTTGCATGTGTGTGTGGAGAGAGAGAGAGAGATCAGAGTTGAACAAGAGTCAGTGCTAGCACAGATGATATTCCCTAATTGGGTAATGAAACATCTGAAGTAAACAACCAAGCCTGTACAGAGAATTAAATCAGAGAGCACCAAGGACTCCACAATTGTTTATAATGCCTGTTTAAGTGGTCTTTTGCTTCAGCATTCAGTGACAAGTTATAAACATTCAATTTCTATCTCAGTTGCAGGACTCACAAGTTAACCAACCTAGGTGCTTTTCAGGCTTTAAATCAAAGCCAGTTTGGAAACGCTAGGAGTCCTTGATAAGAATTCTAGGAGGCATTCAAATTAGAGAACCCTGAATTACCTTGACTAACAATGTATAGTTTTTATTTGGAAGAAAATTAAATATATTTGCATATTTTAAAATATGATTGGAAGTAAATTTGAGAACAAATTAGTTTAAAAGAGTATATTGATTACAAATAAAGGTAGTCCAAGCTTAGAAACCATTCAAATTTATGATGGACCTGCCCAGAGCTTATAGCCTGTTTTCAAAGTCCATGTGATTGCATTTTGGGTACTTGGCAACAACTAGTTCACAACTGTGGTTGTTTTCAGCATCCCCATGTGGCCATAATTTTTGATGGGTTTTTTGCTGTTTTCTGCCTTTTAGTTTGCTTCAAGCAAAAAACTCCTGTTGGGAAAAACGGATTTTCCTAAGAACCACATTGTTCACTTAACAATTGTGGCATATGTTTAACAACCACTGCAAAAAGATCCTAAAATCAGGCACAGTCCATATGATGACCTTGTGGACAACCACTGTGAATTATGACTGTAATTCTGGGTTCAATTATAACCATAAATTGTGGATTACCCGTAAAAATCTTGTGGCATCTTAAAAATTAATTGATCAGGCATAGCTTAACTGTTATGCTTCTTATGCATGTACTATTAAGGTATCACAAAATGCTACAGCTTACATATACTTTATATTTACTGATTAGGCCCTTCACTACTAAAATATGTTGTAATTTAGTACACAAATTACTCTGATTGCGCTAACCACAAATTCTTATGGATGCATTTCTGAATGTTGGAAGAGTAGCTGCTATACTTTCTGAACATTCTTGAAATGGTGAAGGCATCTAGCTTTTCCAGAGAGGGGTATGGGTGTTAGAGTTGTGATTTGAGTTAAGCTTCCAATTCCAAAGAAAGTAATATACTAGGGGTTTACTTACATATTTATCTGACTTGCCCTGATAAATAGTTCCATAGTTTCATGTAGTTCCAAATCATTTAATAGTCCCATAAAGGCAGGCCTTTTTTAAAGACTACTCGTTCATTAACCATTCAGAGTTAGCAATGGTTCTACACAATGAGATTGACAACTGGTCCTAGTAGTTGCAGTTGTTGCCACATATCCCAGACACATGATTGTGATTAGGCACATGGCAGCTGGCTTGCAGTTACAACAATCACAGCATACTGCAGTCACATAGTTGTCATTTGCAACCTTCACTGCCGACTTCTGCAGGCAAAGGCAAAGGGAAGAGATTACAATGGATTGTATGACCCTGAGATTTGCTTAACAAGGGCAAATGGAACTGCTGCAACTCCCATCGTAAGTTGATGTGATCATGTGGTCTGCTGTGTAACTGCAATGCTTAGCAACGGAGTTGTTGGTCCAAATTTAAGCAAGAACTACCTATAGTTCTAAATAGTTCCACACAGGCCCCTGTAAAGAGTATTTCATAAAAGTGTAAGGATGATAATAACTGTGTATCCTTTGTTGTCCTGAGCTCTCCTTCCTCTGGTCCCCCATCTCCAAGTGTAAATAATATATAAGAATTAACAGCCAGAAGTACCTAATTAGGAGTACTGATAGGCATATATTAAACCATGAATTCCAAAAAAAATATCTTTGCACCATGCATAATGATTAGAATCAAAGATTATTTTTCTCCTAAGGAGCCGTTCTCCAAAATAGAAAGGGAAGCCTTGGATTCAACACAAAGGATTGTGATTTATATCCTCTGAGTCCAAAATATACTATGTACAGGAATGTCAATAACATTCAGTGTGCTGTGCTCAAAATAAATGATCAGAAAGCTAAGTGTTTGAAAATGAATGGTTAATATTGTAAAGATGAAGAAAAATCTTGAACATTCAGCGAAGTACAAGAAAGTGTTCTTATTAATTTCTGGGTCAAGCATATTCCAAAATAAATACAAGCAGCCCTCAATTTATAGCCATTCGTTTAGTGACCATTTGAAGTTACAACAACACTGAAAGTTTGCACACTTACGATGGTCACATGATCAAAATTTGAGCTACATTATCAGAATGTGACCTCTTGGCAACTGGCATGTATTTATTTATTTATTTTAATTTATTTGTTTGTCAAACATGTACAAGATAGCAGGTATAGGTATAAATATAAACAGAAACAAAGAAAGTTAAGCACAGATCAATGGGGACCTCTTAGGAATGGGGTGAGGTCCACGGTAGACAGTTTGCGATTGAAGCTGTGAGGGTTTGAGGCTATAACAATGGAGTTGGGTAGAGCCTTCCAGGCGTTGACCACTCTGTTACTGAAGTCGTATTTTCTGCAATTAAATTTGGAGTGGTTTACCTTGCATTTGTATTGATTGTTTGCCCGTGTATTATTGTGGTTGAAGCTGAAGATTGTCCTAGGATCATGTGATCACCATTTGCAACCTTTCCAACAAGCAAAGTCAATGGGGGGGGGAGCCTAATGTGCTTAATGACCACATCATTCATTTAAGGACTGAAGTGATTCATTTAACATCCATGTCAAAAAGGGTCATAAAATGGAGCATAACTCTCTTAACAACTGCCTTGCTTAACAGCAGAAATTTGGTGCTCCACCTAGCAAATTTGGTTGTAACTAGAGGAATACCTGTGTATGTTTGGCTCACTTCAGTCTGGTATATCAATCTAAATAAAAATATAAAGCTTTATCGTATACATATTGATGACCGAATAGCAACATTTAGTGGAAATCTCTACCTACACATCTTTGTCACCTGAAATGGCCTCTATATTTGCATCAAACAACCAGCACATAAAGGAGAATTTGTTTTATTCTCTGAGGCCAAAGTATTATACTAAGGATGTTTTACTCAGAAAAAAGTGTTAGCATAGGGGTTTTAAACTCGCGGCCTGTAGGCTGGATGTGTCACATATTGGCCACGCCCACCCCCATTTTAGCGAAGGGGAAAAAGTTGCGATACATAACGACAACATGACGATGCAAGTTTTACACCTCTGTGTTAGCAAATGGTACTTCCTCCCATACATATGTGAGCTGCATTCACTACCAAACCTATGAGGTGCCCGTCTATACATATGAACTGCTTAAAGTGCCCTTGTAAGAAAACATTCATAGCAAACTGAATTGACCTAAGTGAGAAGAAGGGGGAAAGAATAAACTAGGAACCTTTTGACCTAATAAATTGTTTCTAGTCACTGACTACATCTCAAAAATAGTGGAGCTACCATACTGACCTAAGAAGAAGGGGTACGTAATAAGATCACCCACATAGTTTTATCAAAACTATTCCAAACTCATGCTGAAATTTACACTGCATCTGCTCTTTTCTTTGTCTCTGAAAAGCGGTGGTCCAAAATTTTATGAGTTGTAGTTTTGCTTTTGATCAAGGCTGCTCAGCAAACTGCCAATCCTTTGCTGGGAGTGCCAGTATACAGTTTTGGTGTTTGCATCCCTCATAAAATTATGTTGTATCTTCAAAGCAATTTGGTTGCTTTAGATTTTGGCCACAACAGTATTTATTCAAATGGCTTGATCTGCTCTGGCTAATTTCACAAAAGAACAAAAAGCAGAAGGGAAAAGTGAAAAATATAAACAAAAATGATCTCCTTGGATCCAAACATGTTTCGTAAATGAGTTCCTTTCTCAAAAAAAAAAATGCAGAAGAAAATACTAATACCTAAAATGGCTCACCGCATACATATAACAGGTTACTGCCCAGAACTCTTTGAAGTCATGTGACACTAAATTAATCAAAATTAAAAATATTACTAAAATGTGTTATTCTTCTTAGGTTTACCCTTACTGATACTCATTCCTAAAACATTCTGTCCCAAAGAGAAAATTAAACACAGAAATTATTTTATCTAAAATGGTCTCCTGGAATGGTGCCTAAGAGGAGCTATTGTGAGTTATTACTGCCAGAGGGTATTGGTGACTGCTAAGGAAAAACTCGCAAAGGGAAATATATGTTCCATATCAAAGACAGTTGCTAAATGTCTCCATTTTTAGCCTGTTAGAAGTGAGACTATTCAACAGTAAAATCTACTTGGTTTATTATTATTTTTAGTAGAGCTGTCTTATTTTTTCCCCATAGTATTCTATGGCCATAAATCTGAGGTGGAATATATCTTAATCTGGAAAATGGTTCAATGCAGGATATTCCTGTTCTGTTTTCTTATACTGTCTAAATGTTTTCCATTTCTGAAGAGCCCAAATAAATTTTAGGATAGGGTAATAATATGGTATCTTTTCAGAAAATGTCTCTTAATTGTTTAAAGATTTGGTGAAAATAGAAGTTTTGTTTATGTTTTTCACAATCAGTGCAATGATCATGAGGGAGATGACCCTGAGATGGTCTTGCAATGATTATATCTTGTAGGTAACTAACCCTATCATTTAAAATTACTTTAGCAAGATATCCTTGAGATTTCTAGTCCTCCTATACCCGTGTTGGTGAACCTATGGCACACGTAGTGGTACGCAACACCTTCTCTATGGGCACGTGGTCACCTTACCGCTGACACGCATCCATACATGCCTCCCAGCAGCCAACTGGTCTTCAGGTCTCTGCCGTGCATGTGCGGTGGCGGGGGGTATGGGTGGGACACATGCGTGGGGGCTGCGCACTCTTGCATTTTGGGCACACGGTCTGGAAAAGGTGAGCCATCATTGTCCTATACTGTCTATGAAGCAAGGGATTATGTGATAATGTAGAATATTTTTGAGTAATTCTCAATTTATTTTTATTGTAGCCCAAGCTACAGTAGACAGCAGGTGACATTTGTGGAGTGATCAATCAACAGTTTTATTTCAGTATAGCTCAAATCAATCAGTAGGCAGAAATGGGTAACTGTCACACCCGGCCATTCCTGACCACCTTATAGTTTTCTAATTCAAAAGTTTGGGCCAATGAGAATTGTAAGGCAATGGCCAATCACATGTCATCCCCACCTATTTACGCTTTCTAAGCACATACCCTCCCTGTGCAGTTTCTCTCCCCTCTTATCTGTGATTAGCTACAATGGCTACGGAGTTCCAAAGGTGCTTTTTCAAAAAGCAACTGAACTTTGTCTTTTCTAATCCAGTGGAAAAAGCACCTTTGGGACAACCATGACCTGGATGACTGAGAATCTCCATAGACAATGGCTATAGACGCAATGCCTGTAGCAACAACACCTAAGTCTTTCATCTTTCTTTCACTCAACCCTTGCAGCATCTCATTTATCCATGACAGAGCTAACCTTCCCCTGTCATGAACACTGCTTTTTATTACAACTTTTTAGCTCCTTTTAGCTTTTTCTTCTTCTTTGCTTTTTTGAAAATTTAGCAACTATCACTGATCTTAGATACCTTATTATAATAAATATTTTAAACATTTGGGGTGCAATAGGAAAACCGATTCCAACAAGCAGTTGCATTTAATGTTTAAAAAGTGATCTAGAACATTATTTCTGAATTGTTTATAGATGAGAGGTGTCTTTCTTAAGGAGTGGGTTTTTATCTTTTGTGGACAGTTCTCCTTGTTGGGAAGCCAGGATTAAGTAGTCTTTAAATGGTTATTGTTTAACAATCATGATAGTTATTCATAGTCTTATATCGAAAAGGCTGATCTGGTTATTATCATATTGGATCACAAATGTTATATTTTGCTGCCCCATTTTTTCAACTATTTGAGAAATCTTTGTAATAATACAGTATAAGTCTTGAAATCTTTGTTATACTACAGTATATAGGTCTTCTTCCCAAATAGCAATTCTGTGTTGATATACCTCCAGCCAATGGATTTATTATATTGGTTATCATCAATGACTTTTTTCATATTTTTGCTAATTTGGAGGGATGATTTTATTGAGAGCCTATGCTGTATGTTGGAAATTTGATAAATAAATAAATGTAATTATCCAACCTTTGCTTTCAGTTTGCAGAAAAATTTCAGGAATTTAAAGAAGCTGCACGATTAGCTAAGGAAAAATCCCAAGAAAAGATGGAATTAACAAGTACACCATCACAGGTATGTTTGTCCTTGTTTTTGATTAAAATGGATATAATTTATTTGGAATGTAGTTTTGATTTACCCATTAAATATCAATTTTGGGACATTCATTTGCATAGTTTAATGCAGGCTGCTTCAGTCCTATGCCTGTTGCACCAGATACTGTAGATCTGATAAAGACTTTATAGCTTTTCAAGTTGAAATTGCAAAAGTTGAAGCAATTTATACATTGTAGTAAGCCATTCCTTCTAAACATTATGGAAATTAAAAGGATCCTTGAATGAATATAGGATGCAAGAAGAAAAATATTTGCTTCATCCTGGATATATATCTCCAATATGGGATGTAAGACCTTCTTTTCTTAGTTCGCTTCCATATGGTGTCCATTGTGTGTATGAATGGGGTGGGGAGAATTTGCTAGAAGACAGACATTAGACAATTCCACTTGTGTACGCATGCTATTAATGTATAACATATTAATTTAATATATTTTGCTGTTTGGGTTTTTTCCCCCAGTTTTGTATGCTGCTCAAAGTCCACTGGAGTTGGGTGGTCAATAAATTCAAATAAGCCAATTATAATAATATAAAATATATGGGGATTATATTGTGATTCTGCACCTCCCATTTTCTTGATTTTGACATCCTCCTGTGCTATTTAGTTCATAGTTTCTTCCTGCCTCACCACCTCTTTGTCTGATGTTCATGTTATAGTGGTTTGCCTTCTTCATCTGTTTTTGTCTTCCTTATGAACTTATCAATTAGCAGCTTCTTCTTTCTTCCCTTGTAATTCTTCCTTTTTCCTTGTTTCCTCTTACTTCTGATTGGTGTCTTCATGTGGATCTTGTTTGGATCATGTGCAAATTGATATTCACATTTCAACATCCTTTGCTGATCTTGAAAAACCAAGACAGATCAATTTTATGGCTGTTGGCTAGATTGGGAACTTGTGGAAAAAATATTATGGAAGAAGGCAACCACTTCCATATACTGTTAAGTGGAGCTGAATTTGGTTCCTTCTATTTAATAAAAAGTGAGAAATAATCACTGGGGTTTTAAAGCGTTTGAAAGAGGGTGCTTTGCAAAGCAGGCTATTGGAAATAAAGCATTTGCATTGAAGGAATGAAGGAGCTACATTGTCTGCACACCTCATGCAGCTGCTTTGAAAGCTGCCCTTGTTCTCTATACTTATATCTACATGCTGAGATAACCTTTCTGTTAGGATCTCCTGCAAAATGGCTGAGCACGTTTAGCCTGAGAGAAAGCTGTAGCTGCTTTATTGCTTTGTGGAAGAGAGGTTTTGTATAGCCACACTAATCACTTTATTGAGATATTTGCTTGAATAATCACTGTCTTTCTAAGAACTATAACCCCAAAGGTGGGTAAATTAATGCAGTAGTCTAGTAAATTGTAAGTGCCCTGAGCTTTAAAGGGTAGCAAATGCTTCAGGCTATTCCTCTTGCTAAAGATCTAAAAATGACCTGACTGAGAAGAACACAGTATGCCAATTGATTGTAATGGTTGGTTCTTTCTTTCTATCTATCTATCTATCTATCTATCTATCTATCTATCTATCTATCTATCTATCTATCTATCTATCTATCATCTATCCATCCATCCATCCATCCATCCATCCATCCATCCATCCATCTCACACTTACTGTAAAAGGTATTGTCAAGTACTGTTTTTTAATTTCATTATAATCTATCTGTTTATACTTATAGTCTAATCCCTAATACCCCTCATACAATAGCAGGGATATAGATAGGTAACTGTTGGCTGAATATGTGGATGCCATAAATATTTCCCTTCTTGTGTATCATATGGATTTTGAGCTGATGAGCTTTTCCACACAAAAGTCAGTACTGTTTGATTTAAACATTGTCTTGATTGGCCAAATAGTATGTTAAATATACTGTAATTACACATTTTTCAGCTATTTTCATATTTATCCATACAGTAGATATTTTATCACTTTTGACTAAAACAAGAGTAGACTTAAAAAGCATTAAGTTAGTGAAGCACACTTAACGCACACGTAACTAGTTAAGTAGATTGTATAAATGGGTCAAACTTTTGTATATTCTGAATATCAAGAACTCTGTTGGAAATGGATGAACAATTGTGTATTGGTAGAATTTTCTCTATAAGAGAAATGTTCATTTATACCCAGATATTTGAGATATGTTCATGCTATCCCAAAGTTGAAATTTGGAATATATATGGCCCAAGTACATTGCTAATTATAGAAATCTGAATGCCGGGTATTTATGTTTTCTTCAGGAAGAAGAAATAAAGGTCCACCCCCTCCCACCCCCCATTATTTAAAGGTTGAAATTCAGTGCATACAGTATGTACTGCAAAGTCAACTGATAATTAGTAAAGTCTGAAATATTGTATATTTTCATCTGAACTCATAATATAAAATGTGTCATTTTCTGATCATGAAAATTATCATTCTAACACAAAGATAGATGAGAGTGTCATTAAATTGAAATAGAATTTTATTTATATTTTAATTAGCTAATTTTAAATTAAGTGTAAGAGCTCCTTTAGGGCTGTCCACTAAAAATCTGCTTCTTCAGATTGAATTTAAAAAGATGCTTCCAAATATTGTAGAATGCAAATGTAAGTTCCATCTTGCAGTTCTTCTCCCAGTACTGCAGTTTTCCTTTCTGTCCGCCATGTAAGCATCCATTCAACTGCTTTAAAAATGAAAAGAAGTACTATGCTATACTTACACACTTCAGAGTACAGTACCGTTTTGGATTCCAATATGAAGACCACCGTGCAGCTCTAAATTCTGTACTATAGGAAGAAAAATAGAAAGTTAGTATAATCTCTAGCCCAACATTTCTCAAGCTTGGCCAAGTTGAAGCTCCCCCTCCCCTTTTCAAGTGGCCAAGGTTGAGAAATACTGTTCTAGCCCAATTCATGAGGACATAAAAATCTAACTATCAATCTAGAACAGGGGTGTCAAACTCAATTTCATTGAGGGCCGCATCAGGATTGTGTTTGACCTTGGGGGGGCGGAGTGAAGATAGCCAGGGTGGGCATGGCCAGCTTAACATCACTCGTGTCAGGGGCGCTTGCTGTGGCCCGAGCACTCTGCCAGAGAAAACTGGCTCCTAAGCTCCATTTTTAGCTGCAATGGCCTCCTGCAACCCTCTGCCAGTGAAAACAGAGCTCGGGAGGGCTGTGTGCAGCCCTCTCGATCTCCATTTTCACTGGCAGAGGCACTGCGGGAAGTCCTTTGCTGTTTCCAGGGCAGCCCATGGGCTAGATCTAAGCACCCCATGGGCCGGATCCAGCCCCCAAGCCTTTAGTTTGACACTACTGATCTAGAACTATTTTGAAAGCACATCATGGAAACAGCAAATGAAAAATTCTAGAAAAGGAAAAGCCCGACATAGCTCCTACTTTTAACTGAAAGTGAAGGTGAATGGCTTCATTCATCTCTTGAGTTTTAGTTGGGATTTATTTATTAGATAATTCCACATGCAATAATTCATTTGAACATGAATGCAGTTAGAATGTTGGTAGATTATGCCCTTTTATTTAACATTGTGTGATTTTTCTATTTCTGGGGCAGAAAGATACCTAGAAAACTGTGGCACCTTCAAATTCTTAGGCCCTCAGAATGAGGAATTTGTGCTATGCCAGAGATTCTGCCCTTTTGGGAATATAATATCCGCAACATCACAATACACATAGATACAGCATCAGAACACTGCCGGAATTTCTGTGACTCTCAGATGCTGCTACATGAAGCAGAACATCTTTTGATATAGTTGATTGAAACAATAGATGGGAGATGATTTGATGTACACACAGACTGCAGCTCTCTAGCTTCCTTTTGTTTTCTGCTTTAAAGGTTCAGTAGGATACTGAACACTGGTATTTTCTAAGACCTACAATATATTTAATAACTGCAGCATTTTATTTGATATAGTGACACTATATTGTATAGACATGAAATATGTAACCATTCCTTTTTTTTAAAGGAATCTGCGGGTGATATTCAATCTCCTCTTACACCGGAGAGCATTAATGGGACAGATGATGAAAGGACAATGCCAGAAGTGACACAAAATTCAGAACCAAGGGCTGAAGCAACCCAGAATGCATTGCCATTTGCGCATAGGTACAGATTCCATTCCCAAATCCTTATTAAGTAATATGTTTGTGTGCTTTTTTTGGTTCAAATGGCCTCTTTTTTATTTGGTGAATTTAAAGGTCTTGCATGACTGGTGGGCTTACAGCCATGGATACAACTTGTTTCATTTGCTGTTTTTCTACTAAAATGACATGGTTTGGTATAGAAAAGAAGTTGATATCTTCAGTGATGAGCACTACAGCAGAAAGAAGAATCATAGCTCTGCCAGTGTGGGTATTTTCCCCTCCTGTCTGCATTTCTTCTCCTCTGTGCATCTTGGCCATGGACTAGATTTAAACTAAGGTTCAAATTATTTGGGGGGGGGGGTATGGGTGTGTGTGAAATACATCAGTAAAAGCACTTTATTTCTACTCTTCACATAGGAAGCAATACTTGAATGCCTGGAATTTTAATATCGTAACTTTAAAAGGGCTTCCTCCGATATTTTATTCAATATCAGGTTCTTAGAATCCAAATAATACTTGCAACAAATCATTGCAGAGTACGGTGTTCTTAGTCCAAGCACCGGTTAACCATGCTCTTTTCAAGCATGACTCATTTCTCTTTCTCTGGCTCCAATTCTAGTGCTCCATGAATGTGCACTGACCTTTTAGGTACTTGAGAATGCTGCTAAACTCTCTTTAAAAATGTACATTTCTTCAAATCTTAAGATGCTTCCAAACAGTTATATCTCTCTTTTATATATTGATGGTATCAATAACATCCACACTGGGTATGTAAATACATTGCATGTACCTCCTATTTGGTGGGATGCGGAGAGCAATATGTTGCCTTGGAATGCAGTTTTTAGATATTCTGGTTTGCATAGACGAGTCTGAGAATCCTTGGTCTGAAATTAGTTTTTGGTTGTGCTTTTGGCAGATTGACCAAAATGTGTCTCAGAACTGACAAATGCTGTCATTATTAGAGAAGGTTGCAAGTGGCAAAGATATGATTAAGTTTGGTAACCTAGTCTACCTTTTCTGTCGCACTAAAGAGCTTTATGGGTAGTTCTCAAAGTGCAACCATTTGTTTAGCAACTGTTTGAAGTTAGAGTGGCACTTATCACCAGTCCTTGCACTTATTACTACCACAACAACCCCATGGACATATGCTCAGAATTTGGATGCTTGGCAACTGGTATGTATTTACAATGACTGCAGTGTCCTTTGATGTGGTGGTCATGTGATCTCTCCATTTACAACTTTCCCAGTCAGTTTCCAACAAGCAAAATCAATAAGGGAGGCGAGATTCATTTGCTGACTGTGTGATTCACTTAACTGCAATGAGTCACTTAACAGCCATGGCAAGAAAGGTCATAAAATCAGGTGCAACTCACTTGAAAGCTGAGCAACAGAAAGTTTGGTCCCAATTGTGATTGTAAACTGAGGACAACCTGTATATGGGACCTTGATTGACCAAAGTCGTGACTGAAATCACTATAGGAGCATCCATTGATGACAAAATGACTAGAAAACAATGCAGACCAAGTATATGAAGGATGTGCAAATCAAATGAAAAGAGAGATTTTATATATAAAATCTGGATATACATATATGTGTGTGTGTGTGTATGTACGTATGTATGTATATATATGTTGTATTTGTGCTGATAAATAAATAAAGGGAGACTAGTATAGATCTATTTCAAGCTATTTAGCTCTTATCAGCTAGCCATACCCTTACTGTATATGCTGTATTGCATATTAGGCCGATGTAGGTGAAACTAATATATGAGATAGACTCATTACATGCAAAGCAAGATAGTTCAAGCCGTGATTTGTCATAATTGTGACGATATTAGTTCCACCTTTTAAGTTACTGAAATAAATGAACTTTTGCACGATATTCTAATTTTTCAAGTTTCACCTGTATATATAATTTTATTCAATATAAATATAATTATACTAACTGAAAACTAAAATTTGCAATATATATTGCACATTTTAGTTTTTAGTTAGTGCATGGCATAAATATTCTATAGCTTTTTCACGTATGGAATATTGGAAGGAGGTAGAAATATTCGTGAGATAATGTTTCTGGCTAATTGGTTTTCTTCTTTCCCATTTTTTAAAAACAAACTTTAACAATTAATCAGACATTTGATTCATGGTTTTTCAACAATGATAAATGCAGATAATTTTTATTATATTATTGTATCTTGTTATAACGTTATAATTACAAAGAGTTTATCTTAAATCGCAAATTTTGGAGGAAACAAATGTCTTTTTTTATAGAAAACCTGGACATTGTCAGCCATTGTCTTGAAATATTTAATATTTTTGTAAAGAGATTGAGCTTAAACTTTGAAAAATATTTTTATAATATATAACGCAGCACTAAAACGTATTTTAAGTGAATCTAATTGGTTAGATTGCTATGTGCTGCTGTAGTTCCAAAATAGTAAATTTATTCTAAATGGAAAGAAATATTAAGATTCTATAAATATTTACTATCTTTGAAGTTGTGTCCATGCCTGAACACCTGCTTTTGTAATTACTACCAGTCCACTGCTGAAAGAGTCATATACTTTTTTCTGAATAGCACCTGAATGAATTTTTCATGGGAGAAAATTGAGAGGTATTTTAAAATTTTAAGGGGTTTTTTTTTGTATTTAAAAAAATATCCCTTTCAATTAAAGTCAAAAGTTATTTTCTATTGTGAATTTTTGTAAGAGTATTACACTCTAGTTGGAAACTGAAGTCTGAGAAGGTTGTCTTCATATCTTTATCAAATAGGTTTAAGTAAGAACTATGTGTCTTATTCTATTCCTTTCTGCATTTTTTCTGTGTTAAAGGCATATATATCATAAAGGCAGGCTATACATTTTACATATAAAAATAAAAACTATTTAGTGCATATATAACTTGCGGGGGGGGGGGGAATTGAACTTAGCAGCTTGGAACAGGGTGAGACCACATGTATATTACCCAACCTATCCTTCTTGCCTAAATACATTCTCTTTTATTTCTTGACTCTCAGTTTGAGTTTGAGTTTGAGTTTGAGTTCATTTGGGAAAAAGCCAGATTGCAGAACCTGTAGTGGAAGTCCTGGCTAAGCTCCTGGGAGGATATTAATGAAATATCTGCAAAATATCCTGAATTAAAACAGTTACTTTGAGTCTGAAATAATTCTTGCAATATTACTAGGAGTGGCACTGTTGCTTGGAACATGTCTGATAAGGTCACCACTGTTACAAAATTCAAACTTTTGGCACACCACTAGTTTTAATCCAACAACATCGGGAGACCACCAAAGTCTCCATCCCTGTCTAAAAACACAGCATTAGGTATAAGAATTGAGCTGAAGGAAGAAAACTATTGAAGGCCAGTTGTGATTACAGCTGAACACATGGCAAATTGCACATGTTGCTTATTGCCTTTCATCTTGTTTCTGTGAAAAGCAGAAGCTAAGCTATCTGATGTGGCTTTTTGAAGCTTATTATAGAGACAGTAGGGATGTTGTTTTAAAGAATGTAGCAACCTGAATTGTGCCAACTTTCTGTCCCTTCTAAAGCAATTTTTTTGGGTTTAAGCTGCATGTTACTTTTTAATTTTAAATGGGCGTGAGGTGTAAACATGAAAAGTTAGTTGGAAGTGTTTTTATAATCATTTATCTCTAGACTGTAATCGTAATAGATATTTTCCTGACGTTGCTCTTTACATCCAAAAAATTAACAGCACTTTTTAATGGATAAAGTTTGATTACAAAGGTGTGGTTTACAATAAATGCATCCCAGGTTTTGTTCCCTATTCTATTAATAGCTTTTATTTTATTTTTTCTTATTTGTTTTTTAAAAATCATGCAATATCAAATGATATATTTAGCTTAACATCTAAGAATGGCTTTATATTTTGAGGAAGTGATTAGGTTATCATCATACAGATAACATGTGAATTAGAACCATGTAAAATAATTTGCATGAAAATAAAGGCTTATTATATCCCTTAAAGATTTAGCCAGTTTATTGTGGCACAGCTTTTCTATAGGGTACAATTTGTTTTTTTACAAATGCTTTTGTTTAAATCATCCGACAATGCAAAATTCCAAAATGTTTTGTTATTATTGGTAAAATATGGGTGATAATCAGAATACTTTTGTGGGAATATACACCAAGCATTATATGAGTGTACATAGTATCTCTGACAATTTATAAATTTTAAATACATGTTTTTAAATGTTTAAATAGTGAATTTCCAGTAATACAGTGTTCTTGATTTAAAACTTTGGCAAATGTTTTAATACAGAGTCCTGGTTTTGAAAAATACCACATACAGACACACGTGCTGTTTGCCTCTGCTTGTAAATTTAGCACACTTTCTTGTACAGAGATGTGTAAAGATTTGTTTGAATGCCAACCAAGGATTTATACTTCTAAAATATTTTAAATGTATTATTCTTATTGCAAGAAAACTACATCCAGTCAACATTCTGACTGAAAAGTCATTTCTATCCTCGGAATTAATGAGTACATGAAAAGTAGCTTCTTGGAGTTTCGGGAAGTCCTTCGGAAGTGGTTGATGAATTGAAGATGTTGCTGAATGTGTTTTAGTATCACAAATGCATCTGTACATATAAAGATTTTAAAATTATAGCAGTGTACTCTGGATTGGATCTAGCAGAAAACAGCTACAGAAGGAAAGATTCCTTTTATCATCAGGAGGCTTTGATCTATATTTTTTTCTATTGGCTGAACAGGGAAAAGATCATCTTTACTCATTCCCCCTGCATTGTGCTTTTTGGTAATTTTCTAACAAGGGATATTTCAGGATCCTGCTGTCAACAGAATAAATCTTCGGACAAAGTTGAATGTATTTAGAAAATATATGAAATACAACTAAATTTATAGTGATATAATTATTTGCTTCTTGTTGTTCTTTTTTGTACTCAGTTTTGGTATAATGCCTAGAAAGAAGGCTATTTCAAACAAATAGTTCTGTTTTCAATTCTCTTCTCTGTACAGCAGTCTTTTAATAATGCTCCATATGTATCTGCTACTATAAGAACAAATTTGCTGCTAACATTAAAGGCCTTACATAGAATATACCTTTTGTGTAGATTGATTTGCATTTTATTATTTATTAGTGTATTAAATTGTAGATCCCTACAATGGAACAAGACTCCTTTTAATGAAAGATTTAATGGATATTTGGGCTATTAAATTGGGCTGTCGGAAAATAGCTTGAATTTATATACAAATATATTTTTCTTAGATTTTTGTGAGTATAGTTTAACTTCCCAAACCTTTTGGCAACTGAACTGCATATGATCCTAAATATCATATGCAAAAGCTAAAAACCGTCTACCTAGGAATTCATGGAGTTTTAGTTCAATATATCTGCAAAACAGTACTTTGCAAAGTCTGGTGGAGTTTAATTTTACCAGCGGCTTTGGCTGGGTGCCAAAGAATTGTACTTTGAACTAAGGTGCTGGAAAAGACTCCTGCGAGTCTCTTGGACTGCAAGGCGATCAAACCAGTCATTCCTAGAGGAGATCAGCCCTGACTGCTCCTTAGCAGGCCAGACTCTGAAGATGAAACTCAAATTCTTTGGCCACCAAATGAGAAGGAAGGACTCACTGGAGAAAAGCCTAATGCTGGTAAAGATTGAGGGCAAAAGAAGAAGGGGATGACAATGAATGAGGTGGCTGGATGGAGTCACCGAAGCAGTAGGCGTGAGCTTAAATGGACTCCAGAGGATGATAGAAGACAGGAAGGCCTGGAGAAACATTGTCCATGGGGTTGTGATGGGTCAGACAAAGTTTTGCAACTAGCAACAACAACAACAACAAAGTGTTTAAAAGCGAGAGCCTTGCTATAAAATCTCGCAAACTTATCTTTTTGGTACCTTCTGTTTCATTTCTCCATCTTCCAACTATATTTCTTTTCTTGAGTCCCTTCAAACTCTCAACTCTTGTTTCACTACTGTTTCATCAGCTATGTGGACTTCCAGACAGCATTCATTTTTTGCTTGACCATATACTTCTCTGTAAACAGATGCACACATGTTCTCCAAAGTATGAAGTTTCAATCTTTTCACTGCTGTCCTTCAAACTATCTTTTCTCAGAGGAGAGCCAAAAAGTTGGTGGCAACTCTGATCTGCAATCAAAGCCATGCTGCTTTTTACAAATATGACAAATTGTGAAAGATAAAATTATTTCCCCTGGAATACACCTGTGTCCAGATATTCCATATTTTCTATCCCTATTCTTAATTCTTCAAATGCAGCTTTTCTAAGGCAAGAATGTGCAATCCAAAACTCTAGGGCCATTCAGAATCCCCACAGGCATTTTATGGAGCCATTGGAAGTATCTGTAGCCATGACTGGTAAAAATTAACAGTACAAGTTCCCCCACTTGGAAATGAAAAATGCATAAAAACTGGGATAAATCCTGGATAAACTCAAAGAATTCCCCAAAGCCCCATCTGACCAAATGTGTGGTGTGGCAACTACCACTTTGGAGCCTTCAGCTAGCTACCCCCAATGTTATGCTATCCTTACTTGTCAAAAGATTCCCCACCCCCTATTTTTGGGCAATGTAATTTTTAGTTTCATTACCATTATCATTACTAGGATCAAAATACTTTTAGTGCATTATTTCTTGTAGCCAGGTAAATAAGAACTAGATGTAAATAAGCTAAATAGTAAAATAGGAGTACCACAATTTAACTTCTATTAAATTTAAACTATTAAAGTAATCGAACTTTAATAATTACTTCATGGAATGTTTAATTCATAAATCAAAGTGACATCTGAAAAACATAGCTTTTTAGACAACCATAATATAGCTATAAACAGGCCTTGACGGTCTGAAGGA
This sequence comes from Natrix helvetica, assembly GCF_964273705.1. Lineage (NCBI taxonomy): Eukaryota > Metazoa > Chordata > Lepidosauria > Squamata > Natricidae > Natrix > Natrix helvetica. The sequence continues at coordinate 34,023,242 of NC_138552.1, forward strand.
GATGACTGCCTACTTCAAACCCTTCATGTTCATTTTCTACACCTCCTTCTGTGTGGAAATGCCTTGACCTTTTTTTCACACTCTCTTGAACTATTTGTTTCTCTTCTCTGAATCTTCCTGAGAATCCCTGGCTCTTAACCGAGCCCAACCCCTCTGCCTGAGCCAGAAAGATGAGACTCTGACAGCAAGAACACTTTTAAGATAGCATCTCCTGCCAGTCTTAACAACTGGATAGTTTCGTAACAGGAGAACCAGTCCTCTTAGATAACCAGATCACTAAGCCATTTAGGCTTAAATTGTGCTTGATAAGCAGTTGGCAACCAGTACAGATATTTTAATACAGGCATCTTATGATCTCTGTATAGTTATACTTGTTAGCAATCTAGCTGCATATTTGCACCTGTTCCACCTTTCAGATAATTTTCAAGGGTAGTCCCATGTAGAAGATATTGCAGTAATCAAGACTGGATGATACTATGTTGTGATCAACACTACCAAATCAAGAAAGCACATGTTGTAAAACCATTCCTTGTCGAAGCTAGCACCTGCAAATACAGTGACAACTGAGGGTCAAGGAACCAAGTCACATTATGACCCTGTACTCCCAAAGAGAATGCAGTCTATCCCAAACAAGCTGAGTTCCAATATCCAAATCCACATTCTTCATTATTAGTAGCACTTTTATCCTGAAATCTAGATAACATTATTTCTCAATCACCCTACACTTGACTTAGACAAAGTTCATGGTTTCTGAAATGGGATGAGATACCATCAGCATGTGGATGACACTCCATGAGCCGATATAGCCTCTTCCATCAGTTTCATGCAATTGTTGAGCATCATCACTGAACCATGTGGTGGATTGTAAATCAATAGCGTAGATATCAGACAATAATTCCATAGCTCCATCTATATCCACATATGCATTTTGGCTCCTGTGCATAACACATTTAGAATTAGGTCTATATTATTAATTCTATTAATTCCATATTAATAGTTCTATCAATTTATAATTAGTTCTATGGTTCTTGAATCATCTGGTTGTGACTCATATCAGAACTAAAAGATAAATATACAAATTTTGTTTATCTTCTAAGAAAGCAGAAGTGCAGTTATCACAATATTTTAAATATCATTTGTCTGATAAAATATATAGCGCCACAGCAACAATATCCTGTTCTATCTATACTGTTCTTATCCGTTCACAGACTGCTCTTCCATGTCAAAATTCCATACATTAAGGAGAGCCATCTTGACATGCTTGTACTATGCCACAATACATTGGCAAACCTAAGTATTTCTCACTCATTTCTGCATGTATACATGCATTATGCCTCAATGGTCTTCATTATCAAGTAAAATCTGTTTATAAATGTTAAGATTAGACATTTGTTCACTCAAAATATGCTCTAAATACATTGTGAAAAGTATCTTTCTTAGACTTGCTGGCTTTCTATCATAAATAATATAAATGTCCATTCTGTGGCATATTAAAATAATAGGACCAACTTTAAGATTCCTCAAGACTATCCCAACAAAATAGATCTAGTAGACTGTAGATATTGGCTTCTTTTAATTTGCTAGACATTTTCTGAGTTATAAAATATGGAAATTTTAGCAAACATTTTAAAAATTGAAATGTAAGAGGACATGCAAGTATTCCACTTTCTGCAAGAAGAAAGAAAAGTCCCTTTATTATCAAGAGGGCATCATTCAGAATCCGACTTTAAAGAAAATGGAGAACTAGTAAGTGGTTCTAGAAGTTATGCTTTCAGATAGAGGAGTCTTGGGATTACTGTCCAAAGTTAGGAGTCTGTTGTTCCATCTTATTCTTTTATAACATTGGGAAAGAAAGGAGATGAAGAACTAATGGGAAGCATCTGGAAGGATTATAGATGGACCTTTCAAGAAAAAAAAAGTGTGAATGTGGTAGATTGACTCTCTGGAACCTAAACTAGTTTAGAATAAGAATAAGAAGCTGGGACCAAAAATGGTCCTGTCGAGAAGAAACAGCAGTTGAAAAATAGAACGGAGGAAAAAAACCCTACTCATTCCCTGATTAGGTATCTGTAAATTAAATTAAAGCAATTATCACTATTTAGTAATAGTAGGGGATGCAGTGGCTCAGTGGCTAAGATGCTGAGTTGTCGATCAGAAAGTTCAGCAGTCCTGCGGTTCAAATCCCTAGCACCGCGTAATGGAGTGAGCTCCTATTACTTGTCCCAGCTTCTGCCAACCTAGCAGTTCAAAAGCACGTAAAAATGCAAGTAGAAAAATAGGGACCACTTTGGTGGGAAGGTAAGAGTGTTCCATGCTCCTTTGGCGTTTAGTCATGCCGGCCACATGACCACGGAGACATCTTCAGACAACGCTGGCTCTTCAGCTTTGAAATGGAGCTGAGCACCACCCCCTAGAATCGGGAAGGACTAGCACATATGTGCGAGGGGAACCTTTACCTTTACCTAAGTAATAGTTTACTTTAAGAAAAAGAGTTTTAACCTAGATACAGTTCAGGTACGATATAATGTACATACTTACAGGCTAGTTCAATGGGCATAATCAAGGTCCATAGGTTTGAAGCTTCAAAAAATAAACTAATCTACTACATTTTAATTACATACCTAATGTGACAGACCCCTTTTTTTCCTAGCATCCTTCTCCCAAATTGTAATATAGGTGAAGCAATCTTACGAGATTATGAGCTTTGCTGTACAAATAGTGCAAAGAAATAAATGAGCAGTATATAACGATCTACAGGCCAGTTGAATCAGAATTATCTTGACATCATACCCCCCCCCTCTAAAAGTAGTGATCTGACCCTTTAGTCATAAAGACGAGAGTTACTGTATGCTGTTAATCAAACATGAGAAGAGATTATATGAGCAGGAGTCAAAAAACCTGGACAAGCGTAAAGAAAAGTAATGTAGAGGGGAAAAGGTTAAACAAGGAGGTTAAAAAAGATTGAAAGAGGGAAAGCGAAAACTGGAGGGAAGTAGCATAAAGGAAAGGATCCTGATATTGGCAGGGGAAAGGACTGAGGTGCAATGAAGTCAAGGGGGTAGCAGCTTTAGATAAAAGCTTTGCACAAGGACACTGAAAAGTCTTTGAAGCCTCTTGCAGAGAAGAATGAGTATTAAAGAAGGAAACAAAGAGAGCCAAATTTAATATACACCAACCCCCAACCTCCAATATTTGTGGATGGGGACAATTTGGTTTCTAGGGCAAATGGTACAGATTAAAGAGAAATTGTCAAAAATTAAGAGAAGCCATTTCTTCATTTTCTGCACTTTGTCAGAATGTTGCTTATTCGGGAAAAGACTGGCGTGATGAGTATGTAGAACAAGTAGGCACGTTGTCTGGAGGGATAAGTAGCAATATGGGAGTAAATGAAGAAGAGCTTCATAACATTGGTAGAATCCACCGAACATTTATGAACTCTTCCTTTTCCTTCATCATCTCCACCAACTTCAGAATGAGCTACATGAAAATTGTATCCATTGCTCCTCGTCCACATTCTTCAAAAGCTTTCTGCTACATACATATGGAAAGAAGGGCAGATAGGTTTGTTAGCTTTAAATCCAACCTAGGGATTTTGGGTGGTAAGACACATGCACACATACATAAAATAAAAATGGAATCTAAAGGAATATATATGTCAATTACTATATGCCAGTTATGGCTAACCTTTTTGTCCTTGCATGCCAAAAACGCATGTGCGTGTACCCACACCCATAATGCAATGCGTGCATGACACTCCCCCATGTGCCCCTCCCCCACACGCATGCATGTGCAACACCCCTGTGCCCATTTTGGGCCTAGCAGGCCTCCTTACAGCCTCCTGGCACCAAAAAATGGGCCACGGGGCGGCATGCCACACCCCCACGCAGCCTGTTTTGGGCCAAGCAGGCCTTCCAGAAGCCTCCCACCCCCATGCATGCATGCGTGACTCCCCCACCCCCGTGCATGCATGCACATCTTCTGCATGTGCGAGAGAGACCCGAAAATCAGATGGCCAGTGGGAGACGCATGTGCATGCACAATGGAGCTGAGCTCAGGCGATGGCTCACGTGCCCTCAGAGAGGGCTCCACGTGCCACAGGTTCACCATCACGGCTATATGCTAATCATATTTCTGAATTAGAAGGCATGCAATATTATGCAAATTGCAGAAAAGAAATAAGCAATAGTAACCTCTCATAACATTAAAAGAAAAGGAAATGCAACTAAATCTAGTTTACATCACTACCATTAATTGTACCACGCCATCTTTTTTTTATCCTTGTCAACCACCCTTATTTCTATCACTTTCACCAGTTTATATGTGGTCTTTTGTTCTGCGGCTTCTAATGTCTCTCTTCTTCAATAATTCTTTAATGCCATCCAACCACAAATTCCCTAGTCTTTTCCTTCCTCTTCATCCATTCACTCTTCACTTGCAATTTTTCATTCTCTCAAAATTATCAAGCCACCTCAACACACTTCTTTCATATTGGTCATTCATTTTTGTATTACATCCACGTTAATTAACACCCATTCTTGACTCTATGCGTTCTTGATTTACCATATACATTTCTTAACCCAGTCATATTTCACTCAATCTACTTTTTTTCCTTTTGAGATCCTCAACACTCATTGTTGTGTAACAAAGTAGGCAAAGCATGATCTCATAAACACCTATTTTTGTTTCTTTCGCCAAAATTCTTTCCTTGTACAGATTATATAGTGTACATACAGACAACATTTTTCTATTTCCCCACCCCACTTTTGGAAATGTCCTATCAATCTATCAATGTTCTATCACATTTATTTATTTCCTCTCTACTTTTCCTATCTACGTATAGAGTATACTGCAATTCTCTCTCCCTTGTTTCCCCCAAAATAAGACAGGGTCACTTGGCCTTATTTTCGTAGAGGTCTTATTATTTTTGAGGTGCAGGAAGCCCTTTAACCTTGGCCTGCGGCCTGCAGATCAGCTGATCCAGAGTGGTCCGGAAGTTCTGTCTCTGTTCTGGCATACTTTTGCCAGCCCTAGCATCGGTGGGCTTGCCACTCTTTTTTGCGGCCACTAAGAAAAGGGGCACGGTAGCTAGGGTTTGCGGGAGCGGCCACCACAAAGTGACAGGTACACGTGGGGAGCTTGGGGCATGTTCCCCCTTTCCCAGGAAATGGCGGGGACAGGCTGCACATGCATTTAAATATTTTAGGGGAGGACTTATTTTGGGGAGGAGGGCTTATTTTAGTGCATGCGCTCATCTAACATTGTATCTAACATTATCTAAGGTTCTCAGCCAACCATTTATTTGCATCATGTGCAAATAAAAAGTACATCTGTTTTAACTCATCCACACACTCCCAAACAGCATACTTCTAATGTTGCCACAAACATTCCTCATATATTTATTCATAACTATATTAAGTAATCAAGGGGGCATCAGGCATCACCCATATTGAATTGCTCATTCACATGCATGCTTTATTTCCATTATATACTACTATTATTGCCTTCTGCAATCAACTTTCAAGTTCATATTTGTTAAAAGCAGTCCATAATTCAAGTCCATAGTTGAAAATAATCCATATTTCAAATATATTGCCAACTTTCTTCCTCTCAGATCATTTCTCAACGATCTGCTGCTGAACAGCAAAAATCTTGTCTAAAAACTCCTTGCTTGGCAAAAAGCAAGAACAACATACTTCTCAATTTTTGCTCCAAATTAAAATTTCCGTACACCATTTCTGTCACAGGATTAACCCATAGAAATTGACTTCTTCTTGTTATAGTTTTGGTCAATGAAGGATTTCATCTAACCCTTTTAGTAAAAGAGAGAAAGTACAGACTTAAGAGTTCTGCCACACATCAGAAACATTAAGTTGCTTGTCTCCTTAACTGGAACTGGCTAGAAATGAAACTAACTTAAGAAGGTACTGTCTGAATTTCAATCTATTTCATACTCTGGCAATGATGCCAGCAGATATTCTGCCTAAATAATGGTTTACCACATTCCTTGATTGGTGGTGGTTGTTTTTTATCCATTCTTCCTGCCTGAGAAAGCAAGAGTGTGATTTCTATAGATAGATTTTCTGTTTGGTCCAGCTATATTGACTGTCCTTAACTGGAATGGGATAACTCGTCACACTGGCTCACCATGGCCAGCTTGCCATAGAAAAATTTGCCAGGGGCAACTCACCATGGGCCAGCTCATTGCGGGAGCAAGGGGAAACTCCTCCTCCTGTTCCTCCCTCCCTCTCTTTTTGAAGCAGCTTATTCCTCCACCACCACCTGTTGAACTTTATGGAAGAAACTCCTGTGCACTTAAAAATGTGTGATTCTCTCCCCAAGTGATCTTTTTTCTTGTCGGGGGGGGAAGTCCTTCTTCCCCTCCCCAATTTGTCATCCCCAATTTTTGTCTGAGCTCAGAGGAGGAAGTTGTTCACCTTGCCTCCATTACATTACATTAGACTCAGAGGTGGTATTCAACAGGTTCTGACCAGTTCTGGAGAATGGGTAGAGGAAATTTTGAGTAGTTCGGAGAACCGGTATAAATACCACCTCTGACTGGCCCCACCCCCATCTATTCTCTGCCTCCCGAGTCCCTTCTGATCGGGAGGGAATGGGGATTTTGCAGTAACCTTCCCCTGGAGTGGGGTGGGAATGGAGATTTTACAGTATCCTTCCCCTGCCACGCCCACCAATCCATGTCACGCCCATCAAACCACCCCCACAGAACCGGTAGTAAAAAAAAATTGAATCCCACCACTGATTAGACTGATGTAAATAATAAAAGGAATTGTTCCATGGCAAGTTGTCCCATAGTGAGGCAGCTGGGTGAGGTGGTGGCAGAAAGCCAGCAGCAGCAAGTTTCCTAGACCAATCCTTAACACCTTTTGGCATATGTACCACACGACAGATGGGAAATTAATAAATTATATATATATATACTTCCTTTCCATCAGTTGGACTTGTCAGGCAGTCTCTGAGAATCAGAGATGTTTAAATGGATGGCAAAAAAAAAATATTTCATATATGTTGCTCACCTTCCACCATCTAGACCAGGGGCCCCCAACCCCTAGGCCACGGCCCACTCAAAATTGGCCGCAGAAGCAGTGGGTGAGTGCACACGGGCAGCTCCACTTGTGCAAGTAGTGAGTGAGCATATGCGTGCACCACTTGCACAGAAGCATCTCCCTTACCCCACACTGGTCCACAAAACCAAAAAGGTAGAGGACCGCTGACCTAGGTGATACACACAATGTAGTGACAGAATTTCATAATTCATAGATGTTTTTGATAGGCAACTATGGGGGATGTGGGTGAAACTTTAGAAAGGAAATAACATTTTAAAGGACAGTTTGGCCTAGTAAAGGCACCAGGTTAAAAACCAGCAAACTGAGTTCTAATTCTACCTTAGGCAGGAAAGCCAGTTTGGGGCCTGTCACACTCTGTCAGCCTGACCCACCTCACAGTGTTTTTGTGGGAAAAGTTGGAGAAGGAAGAAGTATTTTGTGTGTTCGTCACTTCGAGTTTTTTATTCATGTAATAAGTTCGAGATACATACACATACACATAAAAGCTTATTGCAGTCATTAATCAGCACAATGTGACAATTCAAAACATAAGTTCCATAACAAAATGGAGAAATAGGCCAATTGTTTTATTTGCTAGATTTGTTGTTTTATTTTTAAAATGGTTTTGAAGTGTTTATTTCTGTATCTACTACTGCCATGAACATTTATTTTCTCTAGATTTTTTCACTGATTTTTTTTCTTAAAATTTTCCATTGCTTTTATACTATTTTCCCCTTGACTAAGAAAATAATTTAAATCAATCAATAAATATTTTCTCTAGATTTTTTCACTGATTTTTTTCTGAAAAGTTTCCATTGCTTTTATACTATTTCCCCCTTGACTAAGAAAATAATTTCAATCAATCAAGAAATATATATTGAATCTTATGACACCTCTGAGAGTAAATAATCTACACCTGAATTGTAGGGGACACAAGAGAATCTCAGCCAGTTACAGACATGAGGCCAATTAGCTTATTCAGGATAATGCTTCTTGAACACATTGAAACTTCTACCTGTTTTTTATAAGTTTCTAAAAATCATTGAATAGTGGGAGCTTTTCGGTAGTGATAAAAGTATTGTTAACATTTGTATGCCTCACTTATGGTGCCTAATAATGGTATACAGGTAGTCCTTTCTGAAAGACTACTTATTCACCAGCTGTTTAAAATTCCAATGTAGCTGAATAGCAATAGCACTTAGACTTATATACCGCTTCACATGCTTTACAGCAGTGTTTCTCAACCTTGGCGACTTTAAATCCTGTGGACTTCAACTCCCAGAATCCCCCAGCCAGCATAGCTGCTGGGGAATTCTGGGAGTTGAAGTCCACAGGAGCTAAAGTCACCAAGGTTAAGAAACACTGCTTTACAGCCTTCTCTGGTTTACAGTGTCAGCATATTTCCCTCAACAATCTGGGTCCTCATTTTATCAACCTTGGAAAGATGGAAGGCTGAGTCAACCTTGAGCCTTCTGAGATTCGAACTGCCAAATTGCAGGCAGCTGGCAGTCAGCTGAAGTAGCCTGCAGTACTGCTTTCTAACCACTGCGCCACCCGGGCTCAGAATGAAGGATGCTTACAAATAGTCCTCAGAGTTGTCAGAGTATCCCCACAGTCACATGATCACAATTTGGGTGCTTGGCAACCAGATTGCAATTATGATGTTGCACTGTCCTACAGTTACATGATTGCCATTTGCAACCTTTGCTTCCAACTTCCAACAAGCAAAACTAATGGAGAAAATGGCAGGAGGTTGTAAGCAATGTTGTTTAGTGAAGAGTTGTGGTCCCAATTATTGTCAGTAACTTCAGAAAATGGATTGCTTACTGGATATGAAAATATCTAGATCCTCATCCACTATCAGGAGAACTAACAATAAGTCAACTATAAACACACCCGCGCACGCACGCACGCACACACACACACACACACACGACACAAAGCAAAAAGTTATTGCAATACCAGAGAATAGCTCTGACTTGAACTATAGCTCTGGGTTCCGCTTCAGACACAATTCCAGTATTTCCAACAGGCAGAAGAACTTTATTTTTAGCCAACATAGATGGATGCATTGAAATAGTTTCCCAATACAAATCATTGTTACTGTGAAACAGCTTCTCAAAGTCTTGTCTCTTTACTTGAACTATGAGACAAGGAATATGTTCTGAACAATAAATATATTTGATTCAAAAAAATGAGATTTCACATCGCAGTGTCGAAAGCAAAGCCTAGAACTGTGATGGGGTGCCAGAGGTGTCACGCAGAGCCTTCTCTGTGGGCATGCACGCCGTCACCAGCTGCTTTTCCGTCAAGTACATGCACATCAGCCAGCTGGTTCGGCACCCATGCGCACCGGCCAGCTGGTCTCTTTCGGGTTCAGGCACAGGCATGCACGCTCGCCGGTGTGAATGTGCATGACGGAACCCAGAAGAGCAGCTGGCCACCGCGCACATGCACACTGGCTGGCTGCTATCTTCTGGGTTTTGGTGCTCCAGCGCACGCACGGTCCACTTTCGGCACTTGGTGCTGAAAAGATTAACCATCACTGGCCTATAGCAACAGCTGTAGCAAAGCACTGACATGAACATATGATGCAAATACAGCCATATGATATACAAAGATGCATATATGAACTTTCTATTTGAAAATGTCTGCATAAATTTCCATCTCTTTTTCAGAATATTGGTAACATACACTATATTGCCAAAAGTATTCGCTCACCCATCCAAATAATCAGAATCAGGTGTTCTAATCACTTCCATGGCCACAGGTGTATAAAATCAAGTACCTAGGCATGCAGACTGTTTTTACAAACATTTGTGAAAGAATGGGTCGCTCTCAGGAGCTCAGTGAATTCTAGCGTGGAACTGTGATAGGATGCCACCTGCGCAACAAATCCAGTTGTGAAATTTCCTTGCTCCTAAATATTCCACAGTCAACTGTCATCTGTATTAAAAGAACGTGGAAATGTTTGGGAATGACAGCAACACAGCCATGAAGTGGTAGGCCACGTAAACTCATCCAACATCAGTGTGTGACCTCACAAATGCGCTTCTGGAAGAATGGTCAAAAATTCCTATAAACACACTGCTAAACCTTGTGGACAGCCTTCCCAGAAGAGTTGAAGCTGTTATAGCTGCAAAGGATGGACCGACGTCATATTGAACCCTATGGATTAGGAATGGGATGTCAATTTACAGTAAGTTCATATGCGAGTAAAGGCAGGTGAGCGAATACTTTTGGCAATATAGTGTATGCTTCAAAGAGGTAAACACTTTCTAACTTTAACTCTGGGTCTAAAAAAATATCCATACCATCAAAATACCTGTTCAGTCTGAAAAACAGTAGGATGTTTATTATATATTATATTGTATTGTATACTGTAGTCATCCATTAAAAAAAAAAAGGATAGACCACATCCGAGGGATGCTCATTAATATGACCACTCTAATTTTGTCCTTAGTTCGGCAATCAGCAAGCACTGGGAAGCAGAACTTGCTACGCTAAAGGGCAACAATGCCAAGCTGACAGCAGCTCTCCTTGAGTCCACTGCCAACGTGAAACAATGGAAACAGCAGCTTGCTGCGTATCAAGAGGAAGCAGAACGTCTACATAAACGAGTGAGTTGACACTAGTTGAATAGTAAAACTGTGATAAGCTATGCCTTGAAGAAAGGTGTGGCTAAAATGTTATTATAGACGGTTATCCGTTCCTGTAACAATTAATAAAATCCATCCATATGAAGTTTTATTTGCCCTTCTTGAAATTAAAGACTCAGGAAAGTTCAAGTTCATCCAGGTGTTCTGTTTCCATACTGATCCCCGTTATTGAAATAAATGCTTGAGTAATATAATTATTATGTACTAATTATCCCAGCATTTTAATATTATTAAAATATTATTTAATATTATTAATATTATTATGAGAAGCACAGTAGGTACAGTAAATACATGCCTAACTAATAGTTAATCATTTTGCAGGGCAACTACCATGCTGTGTTAGTTGCCCTACAACATGATTAACTGATGACTGGACAAACAGGCCTCTATGAAGCCTGGCAGTATAAAGCATACCTTCCAAACACTCCTTAGTTACAGAGCTAAGCTATGCCTGCTGCTGATTGTCTGTGAATGGGTAATCAGTCATACACTCATGAAATTGTGGCATTGGAAGATCCATAAGATTAATTTGTTCCAAATTCTTGCAGTTGTTTGAAAAGCCAAATAAATGATCCTTAGGAGGTGGCAATGTTGCCTCTTCTTAAAAGTCTCCAAAGATGGTAAAATCACAACCTCTGTACGTAAACTGTTCCACTACTATATAGAGTCTATATAGACAGTATTATAGACCATACTGTCAGAGAAAGATTCCTTATAATTAAACAAAATCAAGATAGCTGCAACTTTTGACTATTGCATCTAGCCCTGGCTTCCGTAGTAATGGAAAATCTTCCCCTTGCTTCACTTTTATGTTTCTGAAGATGGATATCATGTCTTCCTTGAATCTTCTTTTTCCAGACTGAATCTTCCAAGTTTCTTCAGCCTCTCTTCATAGGGCATGTCCACAAGTACTGCATCCTCTTTGTTACCCTGGCTCTGTTTCAATTTTTCAGCATCTTTCTGGAAATGTATTTACTGTGCCTCTACATGCAGCTTTGGAAAATAATACCCAGTCCAGGAATTCATTTCCCAGTAGATGTTTGTATCTCATAGAATAACATCAGAATAACATCTGATTAAGATGAGTTTTAATATGACAGAAGGGCTATGTGGTACCTCCTGATGACCAATGAAATGTTTAAAAAGTTCAGTCAAACCTTTGTCTGAATTCATGAAAAACAGGATATCTTGGATCAAGTCCTGAAGGTTCTAATTTCCCTCCCAATTCCAATGCAGTCCTAGGCTGCACCAATATATCACATCAAGTGTTAATACCATTTTATATTGACTTGATAAGGCCACCCTTGGAATACTGTGGCCAGTTTTGGTCACCATAATACAAAAAAAGATGTCAAGGCTCTAGAAATAGTGCAGAAAAGAGCAAGAAAGTTAATTAAGGGACTGCAGGCTAAACCATACAATGAATGCTTGTAGGAACTGGCAATGTCTAATCTATCATAGAGAAAGACCAGGGGGAGGCAAGACAGGACTCTTCCAAAATGTGAGGAACTGTCACAGAGATGAGGGAGTTAATCTATGCACCTGAGAGCAAAATGAGAAGTAACTGATGGAAGCTAAACAAAGTGAGATCCAATCTACAATTAAGAAGAAATTTCCTGCCAGTGAGAACAATTTATCAGTGGATGGGGTGGGTTGCTGCCGGTTTTACTACCGGTTTGTGAGCGTGCGCATGCTGTTCAATGTAAATTGTTCTTTGCGCATGGGCAGAACAATTTACAGTGAACTGCGTACACTCAGTCACTAAAAACCAAAATGGTGGCAGCCCAGCAGCAGCATGGGAACCAGTTTGGGGGCGTGGCAGGCCTTGGTCATTGCCGGTTCTGCGACCCAGGCCTGAATTCCACTACCGGTTCAGCCGAACCGGGCCGAACCAGGAGCAACCCACCCCTGCTTTGAACGGCCACTAAAAGAACTGTTGTAAGTCAAGGGCTACCTGCATAGGTTCTCCTACTTGAACAGAAGACCTTCAAGGTCCCTTCCAACTCCTGTTATTCTGTATTCTGTGTGCTGTATCCTTTTGGCTGGAGTGAAATTAACTCTTTTTTGCCATTTTCCCCACAAACTCCACATAGTAGTCACTACTTTGCTCTCCAAATCTACTGTTTTCTATCCTACAGTAAAAAAAGGGCTCCTGACCACTGCAACAAGTCATAACTACCAGGTGTCACTACTATGATTAAAAAATTGAGTGTGGCAAATTTTATTTAAAACAGAAACAATGGAAATCCAAGCACAGATCGCTCATTTAATTGGACATGTAATTTGTCTCTAACAAAGAGGTGGATCTCTTATCCCTAAGGATTATTTTCTTCAGTGTTTTCTATTGCGATAAAGTGTAGGGGTTTTCTAAGAATATTTATCGGGAATATTTTCTATTTACTTGTAAGGAATGGCAAGTAGTTCATTTAGATGCCTGGGGTTTTTGCATTTTTAATTATGCTGCTATTGCCATTTGGTTTTAGGTAGCTCTAAGAACCAAGATGAAGAAAGGCAAAGCAAATAAAAATGCACCTATTCATTTATGTATGCCTAGCAATAGCAGATTTTTTGCACCTCAAACTGGTTAACTTTTAGAATGCATCCAGGATCCAGGATCCATGACTCTCATGGAATAATACCAAATGTCATAAAACATTTCCTGTGGTCAGGTCCTGATGTTTGACTGTACTATACAGTTCAACTTGGGCTACTTTCAAGGCAGATACATCTCTGATGATCTCCCTGAATTTTAAAGAACATTTCAAGTACATTAGAAGTTTTGCCATTGCTGAAAGGTTTGAGGAATCTGGTAAGTGTAATAAATGTATCTGAAATATGACCCAACATGTCATGTATTGTCTAGTGATTTTGTTATAAATACCGTATCACATATCACAGTAATTTCCCTCCCCTCTTATCCAATAGGCATTGATGCTTTGATCGAGATATTTCAGAAGGGGGGACATTTTTCATATATTCTTCTAATTAACTGTAATTGTTATAATAATTATATGTATTCTTTTTACAGGTGACTGAGCTGGAGTGTGTGAGTAGTCAAGCAAATGCAGTCCAAACTCATAAAACAGAATTAAATCAGACAATACAAGAATTGGAAGCAACACTGAAGAAAAAGGAAGAGGTACTTTGTTATGTTCACTGATTCATGTAGCTACTTTAGAAAATATTTTAAGAATATAATATGATGAAATGTTTAGGTTGGTGTGACTAGCATTAATACATGATCTATTGAGTTCAGAATGTAAGGTAAATTTGCACAAAAGTATGAACCACAGTAGAAGGGGGAACATTCAGCCTGCATTACTTTTTCCTTAGCCCAGTCCCATTCCCATCTAACAACAATTATGGTCTAGCCCAGTGGTGCTCAACCTGTGGGTCGGGACCCCTTTGGGGGTCGAACGACCCTTAAGACCATCGAAAAACACATATTTTTGATGGTCTTAGGAACCGAGACACCAATTTTATGATTGGGGGTCACCACAACATGAGGAACTGTATTAAAGGGTCGCAGCATTGGGAAGGTTGAGAACCACTGTCTAGCCAAAAACAAAAAACAAAACGGAAGTGTTTTTAAGCTATAATATTTCTAAAGCCATTGCTTCACCCACGAACCTGAACAACACACAAGCAAATGTCCTTGCTTCGGTTAGTTTTAAGAGGCATCCTTTGATATTAACAGAAGCTTCTTAAAATTATCTTGCAAGACAGGAGGGCAATTTTAAGAGGGAATTCTTAAATTGAGTTTTGTGAGCCATGCAACCCCCACTCCCAACTCCCTAGTCTCTTTCATGTAGGCATTACCCACTCTTGAGTTTAAAATATTGCAGGGAAGAGAAAGGGAAGGTAAAAATAAGCATAGGTAAATTAGATTAGGCTTCAAACTCAATCAGAGCTGCAGATATCCCTTAATACAGGACTGTCAAACTTGTGGCCTGCGGGCCGGATGCATCTTGTGCTGGCCACGTCCAGTTTAGCAAAGGAGGAAAAAGTCCCGATATGTCACATGACGACGCTGTGACAATGCAAGTTTGACACGCTGCCTTAATAGATTTCTGTAGAAGTTTCTTATTCCATTGACTACACTAGTGCTTACTCTGATACACGATCGAAGCATACACCGAATGAGGTATTAATTATGTATACAGTATCTGAGATTAAGCTTCTTTACAAGTCTACTCAAAAGTATATAGAAATGTATATCAGCAGTATATATTATTATTATTGCAGCTCCTTATGTTTACTTTGTCAGTTTGGCTTTTCTCTGTGTTTGGTTTTTATATTATTTTGCTTTTATAATATAGTTTTACTTTTTTAAATAATATTTTTCAAACTGATTGCGTACTAAGAGAATCTCTGCTGTTAGCATAAAAATACAGTATCCTTGAATTGGTACTTAAAAGTCAGAACATTTTTAGACATGTGTTTACAAGTAAAATTACACCAAGTAAATTAGTTTTAATGAAGGCACTTTAATCAGGAAGAAGAAAATGACCTAAAAGATAGATTTTATAATACCTATAGACAATACTGCAGATATAGCTATAGCTATAGTTTAATTATACATTAATACATGAGAAAGGTGTGTGTGTGTATAAGAGAGATGGGGGAAGAGGGGGAGAGAGAGAATGAATTTAGAAAATATTGTATTGCACAGAATAGAATGGCTAATTAGAAGACAGCCAGTACTATCATTATATGCACATTAGGACTAAAAAAAAAGGGACAATTGAATTTGCTCCTGTACTTGAGTGGATTTCCCCTTGTTGTTCTCCCCCCTCTTCCCCCTCCTCTGGTGCATCTTTTAAATGTACTCTGTATAATCTAGTAACTTTCCAGGACAGTTTTGAGGTCATGCAACAAAATTCAAGGGCGAGATTACTATAATTCTGCTGATAACTGCTATCCTATAAGCAGGACAAAATAAAATAAGATGCAGCCCATTGGCTCAAATAATATGCTTAATTCAGACCTTAATTCAGATTGGCAAAACGCTGTTGAGTTTATATAATTTAACAGAATAAAAGAGTTGGAAGGGACCTTGGAGGTCTTCTTGTCCAACCCCTTGCTCAGGAAGGAAGCCCCATACCATTTCAGACAAATATCATTCTTTATTCCATAAAACATAGTACAGTATGCTTTAACACGATGGTCTGGCTCCTACAATATGATGAAATAATAGAACAATTCTCCAAATATGCCTAAATTATAAACTGCTAGTTCAGTATATTGTGTGACCCTGATTAGTGTAATGTCCAGAATATTTGTAATTATTGGAAAAGGGTACATGTCAGAGGAGGGTTTATACTGGTTCTTACCGGTTCGGGCAAACCGGTAGTGGTTATTTGGCCTGGGTCGCAGAACTGGCAGCAACCCAGGCTGGCCATACCCCCGAACCAGTTCCCTGGTCTCTATTGCTGGCATATTTTTAATTAGCTTTTCATGGTCTTCGCGCATACGCAGAACAATTTACAGTGAACTGCACATGCGCAAGCAACGCGTGTCTGGCACGTGTGATGCGAACTGGTGCCGGTAGGAACCCACCCCTGGTGTATGTATCTTTTTTTTTAACATTGCTTGAATGAAATTAAGCTTCAGGACTGAATTGGGTTCATAACATAGGAGCAGAATATCAGAAGCTTTTAGTATTGTTTGTTGGAAAGTCTGTTAAACAAGTACAGCTTGCAGGCATGCCTGAGCATGTAATCCTAAACTGTTTGATCAGAGTTCTCTGTTGCTAAATACTTGGCTTTCAGGTAATTCACAATGCCTTGCATCGCTTCCTTAGAACACATCTTTATTTCCAAATGCAATAGAATCAACATATTATCCTTGAAACTATAGGGGTATGCAAACAAATTGTAACCCATTTCTTAAATGGCTTTTATATGCTAGTCTTCAATGCCTGAAAAGCTGCTTTATTAGGATTCAAGGTAGTCTCTCTTGAGACTGAGATATCTGGAATGACCTCTATACTCTAAGGAGGTGCATTGGCAGGAAGTTCAAAGAAAAGCTTTGCTGCCTCTAGCAGAGCTTGCTCACTTCCCCAAAGAATAAATAATGAGATGGGATTGCCTTTTTATATCACTCCTGAGGCCTTGGCAGTGTATTATATTTTCTATAGCAGTAATTGACACCGTATGTTTCAAAGACAAGTTCACGATAGAAGTAGCACTGAAATAAAATGTTTTCAGGGAAGTTTCGGCTAGTTACTTAGCTGGAAGGTTTTTACTGCATTTCAGAGTTTTGTGAATGTGAACTTTGATCCTTTTATGAAATCCCATTTAATTTTTCGAAACCTTTTAGTTTATATCTTCAGAAGTCTCCTTTGTCAGTGTTCTAACTACCGGTAGCTGGTAATCATTCATGCTGGACTCTCTAGTGATTATCATTCATTTTAACATTTGCTTAACAATATTGCATTATGGAGAGAGCTCTTCGCTAGACATTCTGCAGAGCACAAAATAAAACACCAGAAAAACTATTCTGTCATTCCTTTATACTAAGTATATGCCATGTCAATCAGGGGCTGCACTAGGTTTTGCAAGCGACATTAAGAATAACAGTTTAAAAGTGGCTCGGCCTTTGCTTTTTTAAAAAGTTAAAGTAATGCCATAAGCCATTTAGTTCATTAACAGCTTTCTCAACACAGAGATGTTTAAAACAAACAAACAAACAAACATTTTGAACCTCCGTCTCTCTGGATTGTTCTGGAGAGAACTAGAAGGATTCTGGAGGCAATACAGTAATGGCTGTAGTTTTTATACCACTAATTTAAGCTTTTCTCTATCATTCAGAGTTGTATAATTTGGATTATAGTTCCTCACTCAGTAATTTTTAACTTTTGTATCATTAAATTGATTTTGCTCTGCTTTCTAGTAACATGAAATTACGTCTTTGTTCTTGTAATGGGCAGGATAATAATATGAAAAACAGGAGGAAGAGTTCCAACCAAGACAATGGTCAGCTAAAAGAAATCTGAGTCTAGGGCAGAAATGTCAACGTTTCGGCAGGATCTCACCTGCCATCTTCAAGCTGTGGGCTTAAAAGCCCACAGCTTGAAGATGGCAGGTGAGATCCTGCCGAAACGTTGCAAAGACAATCTCAACCTTACACGGGAAAAGACCCGAATACAACAAAACCAGCATACCTACACCCGTGAAAATCTACGAAAACATATATATATATATGTTGCAGTATTAGCAATCATGACATTGATTTTCTAATCTGGTCTACTTTGGAAAGTTTATATTGTATCTGTCATTGGCAAAATGCACTGAAGATTGGCAATTGAATCTTACTAATTCATCCAGCAACACATTCATCTACTTGTGAAGTTTTTCCACCATTTTTATATAATGTACAATCATTTCACAAGTTTCCCTATCAGAAAATCAACCTTGGTCTTTACTAAATTAATTTTTAGATCCATACTCTTTGAATCATACATTCTATCTAACATTGCAAACGTTACAAATTGCAAGTTGGGAAAGAGGGGTGGAGAAATTTTAAGACATAAAATGCTAATAGAAAAGTAATAAGTATATGCGACCCAGAAAAGTGAAAGTGGGTATGTGTGAGAAGGTGCTCTCGTCTGCTTGTAATATGGTGGTGAGAGTAGAGTAAGTCAGGAGAAACATAAAAGTAAGGTGAATGCTATGGAAATGAACAGATAATGAATGAATGTCTATTTAATATAGTAAGTTCTCATTTTTAAAAAGTATATTGCAGTAGTATAATGATTTAGAAAGTAGAAGTCAGGGATCTATGGTTGACCGCTGGAAAGCTGACTCCGGGTCTTAGTCTTTCAATAACCAGTCCCTCTTTATCCAGCAATCAATATGGGTGAATTGTCCAAGACTAAAGTTTGTATCTGTGTTTTCATCAGTTTGGGTAATATGCTATTTTATTCTTCTTAGGAAATAGAAAAATTGAGAGAAGAAATTGACAATGCCAGAGAGCTTCAGGCGCAAAGAGACTCTTTAACTCAGAAATTACAAGTAAGTAACAGTGGTGGGAGATCTGTTAATGTCTAATTTATCTAATATAAATCACCAATAGGTTACTAGATGATAAATTTTAAAGCCCCATTCACCCATAGAGAGCATTTTCATATCTTCAATCTTTTACCAATAGAGTAGCAAGGTGCACAACACAGCCTATTCTTCCATTCAGATATCCAAAATTTCCATGCAAAATTTCACCTGCTCTCTTGCTTATTCTGCGAGTTTCCTGTCAAAATGCAACTTAACCTAATATCTGTCAGATTTCATATCCAGACTCGTCAGTAAATCACAGCAAACTTTCAGAGATGACTAACTAGCTAGAATCTTTTATTGCAGATTAAAAAAAAGATGCCCACTGCAATTTGAAGAAGTCAGAATGGCAAGTGAGTGGGCAAGCTGGCCATATATATTAAAATCTGTGCTCCCGAGTTTAAACTCAAGGCTTTTTCTTATGCATCCAAGTTAATGGATATTTGGCCACTCTCTTAATGACTTGAGAATCTGCCAAACTATTTCCCTCTTACACTGGCAGCTTGAATTACTTGCTCTTTAGTAAGGAGAATGAGAAGAGAAAGACAGGGGATGACCAAGAGTATTTGTGAGCATATGGTTAAGAGAATGGAAAGGGTAACCCCAGGCATCATTTGATGCTGACAAGGAGATGGATTGTTCTCTTTGGGTTCAGCAGCTCCATTGAGACAAAATGGCAAAACTGTTTTGATCCATGTTTCTCATAAGAACTAAAGAAGGCTCAGTACTCCTTGTGTGGAAAGTTTTGTGTGAAGGTTAATAATAGCTGATCTGTTCAGAGGAAACTAAAGAGATACCAAAGACTTTTTATGCCAAACACAAGTTTATGAAGTCACCATATTATGTCTAATAATAAGTCCATGAAATTGTACTTAACTTGAGGGAGATTGACCTTTCATTCATGCTGATTAAAAATTACATGCTTCAGTTTATGGTGAAATGCTGGTGTTATGACTCCAAACCTTGCTTTTTCATGGCAGACAACTCAGATATTACAGGAAGCTAACATTAATTTTTACTCATAGCAATTATCTTGTATATTGATACTGTCATATGCCGGAGTTTTGTTTGCAGATTGTTATATATTACATTCCTTAATGATTTGTAGACATATAGTTTATATCTCTTTGGCTAAAGATTTTGCCATTTTTTTCTCACAATTGATGTTTTATAATTACCTGGACAAGCTATTTAGGTAATAAGTGAAGAATTTATGCCCAATTATGAATAACATGCATATTGCTTAGTCTGTTGTTGTCAGGGCCGGATTTTCCTATAGACTAACTAGGCTTCAGCCTAGGGCCTCAAGATCAAGAGGGGCCTTTTATTTTTATTTATTATCCATGCCACATTTTTTATAAAGGTTAGTACCAATTACAACATGTTTCATTTAATATATTGATATATATCACAGTAATGATGTATTTTATTATCTCTCATGTAATTTACAAACTTAAAAATGGGAGGTGAAAGGGCCCCATAAGTGGAATAGCCTAGGGCCTCTTTTCATCTAAATCCGGCCCTGGTTGTTGTAGTTACTTATTTATTTGACATGAAATAAGTATCAGTTTGTTATCTTGAAGAAATTAACGACAACATTTATAGATGTGAGAAGAAAGGTTTTGCAGAACTATACTTGTTTTGAAAATCAGTTAGTGGGGAATGATTAAAATATATATTTGCTAACTTTTTTAAAAAATAGGATACACTAAATCTTATTGAGGAAACAGTTCATACACATTTAGCATATATTGATTTCTTAATTGTATCAGAAACACTCATAAAGATGGATCCCCTTCAAACCATGTTTTCTATGATATAATATCCATGTTGCTCTATATCAGCAGATATGTGGATATGTGCCTTGCTCAGTAGTAGTGACACCATCCATTAACTATATATGGACTCCCTGACATTGGTGTAGGCATTAGGATTCCCTTCACTCTTGTTGCTACCCAGTTTTGGTGGTACTATAATATGTCACCAAAGTTAAGTAGAAATCTTCATAAAAATTATTATTAACCAGGACACTAAGTACTTAGAATTACATAATCTTCAGAATGGAATCAAATAATTACAAAATTGAGTGATTTGTTTATGTGTATTTATGAATCAGATCTGAATAATAAACATATCCAAACAGATATATACACGCAATCTTCAGTTAAAAAATTTTTTTTTGCTCACCAATGGTTTAGTTCTAGATCACCTGGAAGTAATCAGATTGCCATTGCCAGAGACAAAATATTTACTTATGTTCATAATTTATTATTTTATATTCTGTCAATTGCCCATTCCTTTTTGACAAATGAAGGAGAATATACGTATCCCAGAATAATATTGCAGGATTCAATCTGGGTTGGTCACGGGGACCAGATATTTAATCTTGCGAGCTTTCGGACTCGTGCTGAAGCCCATCTTCGGGAAACTCCTCTCTAACAGCGTGTGTGCTTCGAATTATTCTGTGTGTGGTATTCTGTGTATTCTCTCTACTAGAGAGGAGTTCCCTGAAGATGGATTCCAGTAACAAAGCTAAAGTCCAAAAACAGATGTGATCTTCTACAATTTGCTTACTTATAGACAGATAAATGCAATGTTGTGATAATTACCCTCCAAGGAAAGTTCTATCCTGGACCACATTGTGGCATGCCTTATACAATGATATTTCCGTGTAACATTAAGAATAGCATTTAAAAATCAGTATTTTATTTACTTTGCATATTTTTTTTAAAGGAAGTGGAAGTTCGAAATAAAGATCTAGAAGGCCAACTATCCGATCTTGAACAGCGTTTGGAGAAAAGTCAGAATGAACAAGAAGCTTTTCGCAATAACTTGAAAACACTTTTAGAAATTCTTGATGGCAAAATTTTTGAACTTACAGAACTACGAGATAATCTGGCCAAGCTAATAGAATGCAGCTAAAGAATACAGGATCTCAGTGCCAAACTTCTTAAAGATGCACTGTCTCTCTTCATACAGGACTTTGTTGGGCTCTGCATCAAAGTTGCACAAAATTAGAAAAATGCTCCTTCAGAAGGGCCTGTTTTAAATTTTCAACAATATACAATATATACAGTATTTCAATGTAAAATTTCAGAATTGAGCTTGTAGTTAGTTGGAAAAATAATAATAACTTGAAGTACAAATTACCTCCTTGTATATAATTGGCCATAGATAACTCGAGGGTATTAACAGTAATTGAATGCAATCCTTTTCTAATTATTAGCCAATGAAATAAGAAGTGCTTCAAATGACATCCCTCTTACTGTTCCACACAATGTAGGCGATCAGTTTTATTTTCTTTGTTAAGGCAACTGTATGCTGTGTTTTGTGCAAGAACTTTGTGATGACAGCCCTCTCTTTTGTTGTAATCTGAATAATTTCTCAGGATATTTTGTACTGTTGAAAAAAACAGTGCATTACCAATTAATTCTTGCCAGGAGTGAGAGAGAGTTGCATCTTTAATTCAGACCTAATGAATTAATGCTTGTATAGAGTTCTTCCCTTTTTTTTTATACTGGAAGATACTGTCTTTATTTACAATGTTCACTCTGGTGTTCTATAATATTGTCTAGTGTATGGTTTACTTTTTTCCTACTGGGAATTCATGTATGTAGAAATTATGTATTTCATTTTGTTATGCATTTTGAAGCCTATCTATGAAGACAAGCAAGTCCCTGAAAGGAATTTTAAATTTTGCTATGTTCAAATAAGGTTCAGTCCTATACTTATGGAATATCACATGGACTTAACTTTTCTTATCAAAATATGTTTTAGTAATTTATTTAGCAAGAATTCTGAAACTGGAAATATAGGTATTGCTAGAGCATTGACCTTGCTCAAGCAACTAAAGGTGGGAAAAGCATTGTATTAGCATAGATATTTTTTCCTGCTGTATGTTCATGAAACACCTTTATTGGAAAATGTGCCAGGCTATGTTCTGAATTTCAAAACAAGACCTGAATTCAGTTATCCTCAGTGAACCTCTTTTTAAGTTGTATTGACGTAATTTACAAAGATTTTTGCCAAATATGTATTTATTTATATATAATTTTAAAGGAAAAAAGAAAAGCAAACTGAGGGTCAATCTATGTTTCATGAATGGGAATGAGCTAGCCTTGCTGTAGATTGTCTAATATTGCAAAAGATTTTTAAAAATTGAACAGAAAAAAAAAAACCAGACAACAATGCACTGACCTTTTTATTTACACCAAATTAATTTGGATGTTAAATATAAAATACAGCTTAAATATAAACTCTGTATTTCTTTTCCACTTAAGGACTGCTATTCAAAACTAGATAATATAAATCGGGTTTTTTATGTGTGTACTGTATGTATATACTGTATAATACAGGCACTCTAATTTGTATTTAAAATGAGATAAATATTTGGCTTAATTTATAAAATGACATTTTCTTTATCTGTAATTTAACAAGTGTCGCCTGAAATATCAGGATTACTGTTAATTAAACACTAAATTATGATGTATTATACTATATGTACTGTACACATCATTTGTTTTGTCCATGTTTTAAGAGTATTTTATCATTTATTTTATTTATTGGGAAAATATTTGTTCATTGCATTCATAGATAAAAGCTTTCTATGGTGATTTTTAAAAACTTAATAGCTAAGTGTTGATGATGTGTAACCTTATTGGTCAGGACAGTAGTGATTACCTGATTTTAATTTACCTGAAGAAGTTTGCGCCTCATTCTCTTGCTAGATGAGTGTCACTCAGAAACATCTTCAGCAAAGTATAAAATTGGTGTAATTCTTGGACGAATGAAATACCTTAAGTTCTTGCTCGGTATTCTTAATTATAGCAAGTTAGAGGAGAAATTTGATGGCAAAAAATGTAATATTGTTTTTAATAAGATCAAAATTTTTAATACAAGGACATTTACATGTGGGAAAAAAGTTTACAAAGTTATTTCCACTTCAATGCTGTGTATATGTGTTGTACAAGAAAACTTATTTGTATATGTACACACACATATGTATATACAGTATATAAAAAAATTAAACGTGCACCTTTAGAATATTTTCCTATTGAAATTAAAATTAGTAATCAGAAATCATTTGGAAAATTCTTTTCTCATGTATATTTAGATGCTTGACTTTGGGTTCTTTTGTTTGTAAAATAAAATCCAAGAGGGCTGTACCACTGAATCCCCAAAAGTCATCTAACATGTATATGGGATAAGGTAAATATAAGTGCACATATAAATTAATTATATTAAAAATCTTTTAATGTTCATTTACATTAGATGGGTGTTAGAAATTATATATGTTAACAATTACACTCAGTTGTTCTTAATGAAATGGCTTTCCTGCACTTGCATATATGCCAGAAAATACTTTTGATTGTCATAGACTAAGAAAAGCAAACAAGAATTTACATCGAAGAACAATCACATTGTGTATAACTTGTTATATGACAATTATGGAGTCTTGTTAAAAATTCTTTTAAAACCCAACAAAATACAGTTTTTATTTTGAAATACAATTGCTGTTCTGGAGAATGTACTTTATTATTTTTTCTTTCTTGAACTCTTTTTAAGAATTATAAACTGTTCATTGGATGGCAGCATTTACCTTAACTCTTCAGGTGCTACTGGATTTTGAATTAGAGTGTCATGTTGTGAAATTATGACTTTGACATAAAAAGGTTTTATAAGTATATCCCTGTCTGGAAGTTGGTTATTGGGGCCTCTTTCTCATAACTCTACTCCAGAATTTTTAATAATTTCATTCTTCCATATAGAATTTCTTGATCCCAGGCCACAAAATTCATCAAATGAAACAGATAGGCACCAGTTTCATGATTGAACAATGTGGGCTTATTCAGAATCAAGTGGCTTTTGTTGTCTAATGACTATTTTAATATAAGCAAGTTGGAACTTGGAAGCTAGACAAATAAAGCATCTGTTTGATTGGCCCTGTTTGAAAGACATTCAGATGTAGACTATAGATAATAATGATCAATAATATGATGGTACCTTTGGGAAGTCAATGCCAGTTGCATGAACAGAAGACCTCATTTCACTTACAAAAGAAACTACAATCCAGGAGAATCCACCCAATCATATGTACTGGAGCAATTTTTTTTAGGGAAGAAGGGTACAACAAAAAACTACTTCTTTCACAACAAATGGAGATTCTCCCCATAAAAAAACTCGCTTCCACTTTTAAAATTGTTTTTAAAACTGCTACACAAAGCAAATAGAAAGTATTTAAATTAGACTGTGGCTAGTTCCACAGATTACATGAAGAGCTGTTTGCATAATCAGCTAGACCTAGTAGGATTATAGATCACTGACCATTTTGCAAGGCCATCTGCCACCAGCCCACCAAAAGACAACTTCCACCCAACTTTATCTGCTACAAATTTTTTTTTCTGAATAGGGCCACCTAAGTGATGCTGCCCAGTTCACATACTGTACTTCAAATCCAGTGTAGTCAAATCGCTCCACACCAACTGGTTACTGAGTGCTATGATAGGAATTGTCATCACTGACTTTCCCAGACATTTTCCCCCCACTGGTGAAATGTTGAAACAGTGAATCAGTTCCCATGATTTTACAAGTTTGTTGGTGGAACTGTAGAACAGTGAAATGATGGGCCCTCTCTTGTGTTTCTTAGCAGATGAAATTGAAATGAATTTTCTCACTTCCCTTTATTGGCTACAGAGCCAGGGTGTTTGAAGTGTGGTGTTTGTGGTTTTCATGGGTTCGGGAGGGATAAAGAAACGGAATTTATTAGTCAAGATCTACTGTAAATGGAAACAAAATCCAAAGAACAGGCTGTCACTGGGACCAAACTGGAAGAATTGAATCTAGAAAAGTATTGAAAAAGTCCCAGGTTGTTACCTAATTTGTTAAGATTTCAGTTTAACATTACATGAACTGCCAACAGGTTTGGAACTGCAAAGGGGTATTGGAATATATGAAGAACTGTGATGGTGCAGTTGTTACAATGAAGAATTGCAAGCCAACTCTGTTCACAGCCAGGAATTCGATCCCGATCAGCTTCAAGGTTAATTCAGCCTTTCATCCATCTGAAGTCTGTAAATTGAGGACCCAGATTGTTGGGGGCAATATGCTGACACTGTAAACTGCTCAGAGAGTGCTGTAAAGCATTATGGAGCAGTATATAAGTCTAAGTCAGGGGTGTCCAAACTTGGGAACTTTAAGACTTGTGGACTTCAACTCCCAGAATTCCCCAGCCAGCCATGCTGGCTGGGGAATTCTGGGAGTTGAAGTCCACAAGTCTTAAAGTTCCCAAGTTTGGACACCCCTGGTCTAAGTGCTATTGCAAATTACTCCCCCCACTCCCAGCAATGTGATAACATCTACCCATGACAGAAACTGTATTCAAATAAATATATTTTATTTAAGGAAATGAAGGAGCAACTTTTAAGCACCAAAACTTGAAGTATGTTGTTACATTGATGTTTAAGAGACAGTCATTCAGGACTTTCGGTACAGGTTTGAATTTTGAAGCCATGATAGTAGAAAACATGAAGTACAAAGCAATACAACAAAATTACTGAAAGACTACATTAAAGAAAAATAAGCAAACAGAAATAGATTAAACTTTAAAATTTCAAAATATTGCTAAGAATGCTCAATTAGTTTGTGTATCTTGTTTAATACTTTAGAACATTGAGCATTATAAAGGTATTGCAAAGGTTTGCAGGAGTATGCGTTTTAAAGAAATGTTCATTAATAGTGTCCATTAAATAGAGCCGTGTTAAGTACTGCAGTAATGTGATTTGAATTTTACTTTGACTAAATCGATGAATAATAATTTTTATTTTACCTTAAAAATGAAATGTACTATGAATATTTTCTAGTACTTACCTATGCAATTTTGTTGGCAGCCTTTTGCATTTCAGTAAAATATTAACACAGCTGTGATATTGGCAACTCAAAATAATTGATAATTAAATAGAAAAACACAAATATAAGAAGTAAAATGTATTATTGGGAAACCCATCTTGACATCACTGGTACTTTTAATTAGGGATAAGCAAAGGCCATAGATGACATTAGATAAGGAATAAATTCCACATTCTCAATTTAACACCATTCACCCATCTGTTGTTTGACTAGAAAGGGAAAAAAGCATTCAGAAATCTGTACTATTTTCCCTGGAAGAAACTATAGCAGGAGGATATTTTAAATCAAGAAAATGGAATGATAAGATAGGGAGAAATGTAGGAGACAATTTTATCTGGAGATCCTTGTGGATATTTTTACCTTTAAAAAAAAACTGGAATGACCCAATCCTTGTTCTCAAAATGCCCTCTTTAGGTTTACTTTCAAGAACACGTGATGCATGATGTCTGGAAGTTGTCTCATAGCAAGTGGACTTTTCATTTTCTCTTTGAAAAAAATCCCTGCTTATTGAAGAAGGCTCTTCAAACTGAGCAAGTTGGGACACACATAAGAGATCAATTTATTCACCTAATCAGCCTATTCAGAAATGAAACCACCCTGGAGGGACATACGAAGTTCACCTAACAAAGATGCTCAGACTGAAGAAACTACTTAAATAAGCAGCAAAACGTTTCAAACAAAAAGGAAAATCCAGTTCCCATGACTCAACCTCCACACAACTTTACTTGGATGACTGAGAATTTTCATTTATGATGTATAATGGTAATTCCTAAAGCATGACTATAGGTCTGAGAGGATGAACCTACGGCACACATGCCAGAAGTGGCACGCAGTGCCCTCTCTGTGGGCACGCAAACCATTGTCCCAGTTCAGCTCTGCCGCACATGCCACATGCCTCCGCCAGCCAGCTGGTCTTAGGGTCTCTGGCCCACATGTGCAGAGGGGTGGGATGCGGGGGGCATGCACATGGCGCATGCATGGGGGCGTGTACATAGCATTTTGGGGGTTTGGGTGTGCGCAAACACACGTTTTGGGCACTGGGTCCGGAAAAGGTTAACTATCACTGCTATAGGTAAACAAGATTTTATTATTCTTTCTGCAAAGTTTTTGCAAAATTCTAGATTTTGGGGGGGGGGGAACCACACCCAAACTAGCACCTCAGGAACAAAGACTATCTTAGCTGCCTCTCTATTTTATTATCATTTTACCTATATTGAAAGCATGGCACTCAATACATATAACCTAAAATAGACCAGCTGAGACTGATGTTGGGGGAAGTATTTGTGCATGCTTGACTCAGCGTGGAAAATGATAACTTATATATAAGTTATCTTTACCAATAAAGGAAGGAAATGAGCGACAAATTAGAATGGGGAAATAATCTTCTGCTTCTAAAGTGATATGAGAGGCAATGTATACATTTTACAGAATAAAATCCTGGGTATTAAAATTTGCAGTTGATATGACAAATGAATAAATGAGCAATACCCAATCAACACAAAATTGCTTGTCTCACTACCATAGTTTTACAGTGGAAAATAAACAGTATTAAGGACACATTCATAAAGTGGACTGCCTTCATGATTCTGAACTCACATGAAAGTTTGCATCAATATAATGCAATTAAGTACTAGTTTTCATTATCCTGCTCCCCTTTGGTTTATACAGTCTCCAAATGACAGCAGGGATATAAAAGGGCTAAAACAATAAAGGAGTCAGAAGAAAATTCCAAATTTAGGAAGTGCATACTCTCTCTCAAGAGATGAGAGTAGCATATATTTTCTGAAACTACTAAATTATTCAAAGAGCCTGTTCATTCAATTACAATGCTGTAATTCATATATATACTGTATTCAAGACAAGATCAGGCTTCCTTTTGAACAGAGATGATAGTGGGATATTTTAAATGAATTTAGTATCCAATCACTGTTTCTATCTATTAGCATACTGACCCAAGAAATGAAAGAAGGTATAGAAATGAAAGTTTGGGGCAGTAACCAAATGGCTTATCAGAGACGGCTAAATTCACAAATAACAATTTAATGTTACTTACTTAAATAAAATACACGTCTAAAGTAAATTTGGTGGCTTTTTGGTGTTCTCCATTGGAAGATGGTGGCCTCAGTTGACAACACAGGAAATAGTGTTTTCTGATGTTTTTCCTTATAAAAAACTCAAGTCTAGTTTTAGTTCCTCTAGTTTTAATGTTTATCCTGTCAAAACGGGAGGATATTATGATACAAACTTTCAGCAATTGTGGCCAAGATCCTGAAATTGGTCTAGGTCAAATAAACTGTCCAACAGACTATCAAATGAATTATAGCAAATAAGAAAACTCCTTGTAGACACATACTAACTTCATATAGTAAATTATATACTAAATTGTAAGGTAGTGCACTATGATCGAACTAGACCTTGGAACATTACTTCTTCAAAAAATATATGGTGAAGTATTGGAGATTCGTTACTGCCAGTTATAACAACGTAGGTGTCCAATGATGACTGCCCTTGTTGAGTCTCAGTATGAAGCAAACAGGTCAAACTCAATTTTATTTCCTCTCTGATTCAAGAAGGTAGAACCAGTTTGCCACAAGGTCTATTTCCTTTACACTTAAGTGTTGGAAAGTGCATTGTTTTCTCACTTTAGATACAAGACCATGGTAAAGAATTTCCTGAAATAGGCCTTTGGCTTTTTTCTTGTAATCAGTGTGTGAAAATTGAAAAATAAATTTCTGGCACAAGGCATTTATAAGCCATTCTATATTTTTAAGGGCCCAATAAAAATGGGCTTTTATTTGCTTCTATTTTTGAAGCGCTATTTAGGAGTCCCACATAATTGTCTTAAACAAGACATAGGGTTGTGCAAAATATTAGGAAATAATTATACAAAAGTTACATGCGGAATGTCTATATAGCTCCAATCCATGAATTATGTAAGATTTTCTTCAGCAATTGACATGTTTGTTTCATTCAAAACAACATGAACTACATATAGGATAAAAACAACTAGTGCTTTTTTTCCAGCTATTAATGTAATAACTGAAAAAATGTGTATTTTTCTGCTGAAGCTTAGCCAATCAAAGAATAGTTTTGATTTCTAAATACATGAAAATCTGACTGCCTAGGACTCTATCAAAGGGTTAGTTTGTGTCAATTATCATTAGATTGACAAAGAAGCCTACATTCAATCCAAGTATTTCTTCCCATATGTGCTTCTAGGAAAACTGTTGTTGATTGATTGGTGTCATTAGCGGTAAAAATAAGGTGCTTTTAACTGCTGCAAGACGTTTCCCTAGTATGGCTTTGGAATGTTAAACATTCTGCTTCATCATTTGAGATCATTATGACTACCTTCAGTACCAGGATTATAAAGCATAATAATTAAAATAAATCATGCTCACAAATCCATATGGTTTAAGTTACAATTCATTCTTTAAAGGCAGTGTAAATAAAATAAAATAAAATATTGACAATTATGAAAGTTTCTTCTTCCTCATAGGGCACCATTATAAAAACGAACCAATACTATGAAAAGCAGTAACTGCCTAAAATGAAGCTCAAGAGCAAAGACTTCTTAGGGTGAAATATATATTCTTCTTATATCCCTGCAAGATGCAAGTTAGTGTCATTAAACTTGTTTCTATGATTATAATTTTTAAGATATAAGTTGCAGACTTTTGAAGAGTTCTGTAAGGAAAGACTGAAATTAGAAACAAAGGTATATATGCTAAATTATAGAATATGTAAATAATCATAAAACCCCAAGCAATTAATAAGAACATTATTCTTTTAACCATTGTATAGAAGATAAAGCAATTTTGTGAGTACTATTGTTCCCCTTCATCTTAAATAAATTTTCAAATGGAAATATTTAAATGACTTGGGCCTCTTATATATTTTCCAAATCATATTACTTATTACTTGGCATTTACCGTCCCTTATTAATGTCAGCTTTATTTGTACGTATGCAGATTTTACTGATATATGAGTTATGGATTAAAAAACTAACTGAAATTTGTCATTCATTGGCAGTAGAAATAGAGTTGCATGGCAGCATACAACAATAAAATACTGGAATTCATCATTCAAACAATATTTACTAAGATTTTTTCTTAAATGCTTTTCTACATACTTTACAATTTATTTTGAGAAATGTGTAGACTTGAGCACTGTGACTTCTTAGCCTGCCACAACTTTTATATACAATGGGCTTTAAGCAATAAACTTAAGAATTACTTTTAGTCAGAAAACTTGACTATGATAACAGCAGGTGGTGTTGATCAATAAACTACTGCTACTGTATTCTTAACTGACAACTGAACCTGTCTTCTCATCCTAACAGATTATGAACAATTGTACTCTAAAGGGAAAACTATTGTACAGCAGCCAGTGTATATGTTCCTACAAACAAGCCATTTTTATAGACTCACGCCATTTTCATATTCTTGCAATAATTAAACTATTATATTTAAAAAAAAACACTCATGCAGTTTTCAAGGCAAAAATCTTAACTATAAAAGCCTGAGAGCTTCATATACTTCTCCCATAAATTTGAAATCTGTGGATGCAAAATAATACAAAGATTTCTATATCTTTGCACAGAATGTCTGGTAATAGATTAGTAAGGACCCAGTGAAATTTGAAACTTCTGCTGCAAATGATTACACAAAGTTTAGCATGATCTACATATCACCTTCACTGTAGAAGTTCATGTTTTGTGCCATGGGAAAATATTCAAATGCAGTATATTTATTGTGGACACAACTAACCATCAGTGCAGTATGGACATTATGGGGTTTTCTAAACTTTTAACAGTTACATTTTGCAATTATGAATTATTGCCACAGAACCTTGTATTATCTGGGATTACAACTATGAATAACATATTACAGTATGTTCAATTTTTCAATGAAACAAATATCTGACGCTAATATAACCAATATTATTTTTCTGTCAAACTGTTTAGTGTTCCTATGTTAATCGAACTCATACTATTTTAAGCTTTCCTTCAGAAGATAATATTTTAGATTATATAAAGCAATAAGCATCTGAAGAAATACACCTGCCAAGTATAGAATAGTAGGCATCACTTTAAAATAGCCAATATTGTCATTAATAAGACAAGGGAATTTGAAGAACCTGTTGAAATTGGGCTAAGATTCATAACATATTTAAACATTTTATGGTTTTTTCCAACTATTTGTTAAAAAGAGAAAAGGATAATCTCTTGTTCCAAAAAGTAAATAAAGTTACTATACATATTCCTACCAATATGCAATCTTATAAAATATCCTTGGGATAGGACAACAAATTAGTATAGTAAATAATTTTAATGTGATTTTTGCTAAGATAAAGGGATCTTATCCTTTTCCAAGCATATAGTACACTTTAACAGAAAGAGCTGGCCAAACTCAAAATTCTCCTGAATTGAGTTTTGATCACTTTTAACAGGACAAGACGAGCCTTGATGCAGGAATACTGTTTAGTATTCTGACAGTACAAAATGAGCTGCCTGCAGCTATTACTCATGCTGTTTAGGAATACATTTCTTTAAGTATTCACTGTATTGAAAGCTTGGTCTCCTTTAGACGATTATCCTGGGGTTAAAAAGAAATTATTTACAATAAAGTAGGGTATTACATAATTCAAATATATTTGTAACAATGAATGGGAATAATGAAAATGGAAGGGGGATGAAAATGATTATAATTTTACAACTTAGAAGTAAAATCTCATTTCAATTTTGCATTCTCCTTAAATAAAAGTTCCTTAGAGTAATCAAAGAACAGTCAAACAAATAGATAAAAATAATTTTAAGTGTTCTCATTATAAAATATTGCTTCTATAAATAAAATGTATAACTTTGTTATAACTCAGCCCTGCAATTAAAATGTTACTGTAAGAGAACAAACAAACACTAATTTAAAAATATAAGGTGTTTACAGTATCCATGGCCTTCTAAGAGTTTTGCTATATATCATTTTATAATGCAGTAGACTGTAAACAGATTTTAAATACATGAATTTCATTCTTAGAGCATTTTCCATTAAACATTTCTCACTTTCAAACTAATTTATAGTTTGAATTATTAGTAGTTAAAATGCATTTTTCTTTCAAATCTATCTCCTATGTGAAATGAATTCCCGTTGGTGTAATAAGAAATTTATGTCAATGTAGCAGTACTTTTTCTTCAACACTGGTATCTTCAATGGAGTCAGACTTCATACGTGTTCTAGTAAATTATGCTGGGAAGAAGCTTGGCTGCAAAAGCTGCTGACATATTTCACACATACTGTATGTAAAAAGTAAGTGAAGAATCAGAAAATATTTTGAAAGGTTCTTCTCAGAATTATGCAAAATGTGCACTTAAATAATGCAGCTTTTGGTCCAACTGAAATCTTCTACTATGAATTTAAAAAATGTATTCATGCACATATCAAATATTTTCTCAGAGTAAAATTCTCCTAAAGTGATGATCAAACTGTTGATTATGAATGTTCAGAAGTGAAAGAAATATCTTATTCATTGGAATCCTCAGACCTGTTAAAATAAAAACACAGAAATTTGAAAAACTGCTTGAAATCTAGTCTTCGAGCTACACTAAAATTGGCTACCATTGAAAGCATTTATTCTTTCTTCCTATCTTAATTAATCAGCTTTGTTTTGGGGACATCACCATTTTTTTAAAAAAATGTGCTAATGAAAAAGGCTTGCATCAGAATTAAAGACACACAACTGAACAATATTCCCACCTGATTGGATGCTGGCTTCTAATAAAAAATATAGTTAAAATGTTTTATAAAAAGAGAAAAGGGAGCAAAATATATAGCATATAAGATTTCAGGAGTGCCAATTTCAAATAAAATCCAAATTGTACTTCAGTCTAATTTCTTAAGCATAGAGAAACAGTAAATAGGGCCCCATGGATGGTTATCTTCACAACAAAGAAATGCAGGATGATTGAGATTCTCTGAAAAATAAGATACGGAAAAGACAATTGCAAACCATTCTAATGAGCAAAACACAGTCACTTTAGGAAACTACTATGGATGCATAGGGAGCTTTCAGTTGAAGCAATGTCACCTCATAAGACATTGGAAGCATGCCTTCTCTGTCATTGTGCTTCCCTTATGGAACTTCCCCCTCTTGGAAATTTGGATTACCTTGACATTGCTGGCTTTCTGGAAAAAGATGAAGACCTCGGTTTTCTCCTGGGTAGCCCAGGATATGTGTTTGCTATGAAAGTAGCACAATTTGAGCCTCAATTTGGTTTTTTAAATTAATTTTAATTGCGTACAAGTGTTTTATCTCTATTTGCCAGCCAAAGTTCCATTAGATCCAAAGTTAGATTGGGGTTTGTATAAATTTGTTTAACGATTAAAATAACACTCTGAAAAATATAATATGTTGGAGGAGCATGGACCAGAACCAGCTGGAGGTGAGACTATGACCTGATTGGGCCATGTGATGGACTTGTGACCTGAGGGGAAAGAACTTGGGGTTTTGATTTGGATGGGGAAAACTCTGGGTCCTTCAGTCAGGTTGTCACCAGCTGTGCCAATATGACATTCCTAATAAATTTGTACTTTGAGGAAACTCAAGAGTTTTGATTGCTTTGGGTGTGTTACTTGAAACCCTGACAGGTGTTCCTTGTGGGGAGGGGCAGGGCGACCATCTCCCAAGCAGCCTCACAGACCTCCTTTGAGCTTGTCTCCGCTCTATTCTCCATGCCTTCGGATCAAATGGGGGAAGCAGGTGTTCTCATCAGAGGGGATCTGCTGCGTCTCATCACCACTGCCTGTCCACAGCCAAACCTTCCCTGTGTTTGAGAGGGCAGGCAGCTCCCCATCCAGTTGACCACCTCCCCCAATCCCTTAGGGATCTGGGACAACATCGTCCTCAGTACCTTGCCCCTCCAAACATTCCAGGGAAGACATGCCATCCCCATTGGACAATCCCAATTTCATTTCCTCCTCCTCCGAACCAGGATCTGATGGGGTCATGACAAATCATTACTTGATGCTAAGGGGCAAAATGCTCTCCCCAGGCTCCAGAGGCTATATAGGAGCCTGGGGAGGGCAAAAACAGCCCCCCCCACTCCCCAGAGGCCCTCTGGAGGCTTCAGAAGCTTCCCTGAAGCTTCCGGAGTGCAAAAAACTGGCCCTATATAGCCTAAATGGCCTAAAAAAAGGCTAAATCAGCTGGCCAGTGTGTGAATGTGTGCTGGCCAGCTGACAGGGCAACGCCTCACGTGCCCTGACAAATGGCTCAGTGTGCCACCTGTGGTACTTGTGCCATAGGTTCGTCATCCCGGGATTAGAGAGATCCACATTTAACTATGGAGCTCACTGGATGACGCTGAACACATTCAACTCTTGAACCAATCTATTTTTTATCAGGCTGAAAGGAGGTGAGATTGTTCCGAAATCTCAAGAGAAATGATACAGTACAAATGTAATAATAAATTATAAAGTAACAGACCATCAATTTTGTCAACACATGAAAATGGGTACTGAAAAAGAAAGCACTTGTAACCCAGTTATTTTTGCAAGGGCACAACTCCTTGTTTTAAATCCTTCTAACAGAATATTGGCAAAAGACTAAAAATTGCAAGCTTAGAATAGTCATTTGGGATAAGATTATTATAAGAAGTCAATGATCATTGGCAGTAGATAGGCATAGGAGGCACAGGAAGAAGCCACAACTGAATAGCAATATATCGGCTCCACATGTCAAAATCGTCAGGTTAAATTTGTGGCATGTCCAGTTAAATGGGTTTGATGTATCAGAATGACCATTAGCTTCCCTGAAGGGTCCTTTTCTGTGCGCTGCGGGAGAGTCCAAGCAAGGGTTAAATTCTGTCCTTCTGCCTAATGGACTGAATTGAATTTCTGGCCACAGAAATTCCTAGTCTCCTTTAATATTCAGTTTTTCAATGAAGGCGTGGTCTGTGTAAGACGAATCTGGAGTAGAAATCCATCGAGATCACAGAGTAGAAAGTGCGTTCCGATGAAAGAAGGCACCACAGAGTGAGGTAGGACTGCCCCGCAGCACACAGAAAAGGACTCTTCAGGTAAACCAATGGTCATTTTTTTGTGCGCTGATTGGGGAGTCCAAGTATACCCAAGCAAAATATGTCCAAGAGCGGGAAAAAGGAGCAACCCAACCCTATTGAGGCATAGAGGAAACTGACTGTAAGACTCTTCTTCCAAAGGCAGTGTCCGCAGATGCAAACTTATCCAATTTGTAGTGTCTGATAAACAATGATGGGGACACCCAGGTAGCCGCCTTTCAGATTTCCTTCACTGAGGCCTGGGTGGCCCAGGCCGCCGTGGTGGCCGCACTGCATGTGGAGTGTGCTGTCACATGAGTAGTTGGTCTGCCCTATTGCTCTTAGGCAAGAGAAATGCACGCCTTAATCCATCTTCCAATGGTGGATGAGGTAACCTTGCGGCCCATGGACGACGGATGAAAGGCAACGAACAGGGCCTTAGAGCGACGAAATGGGACTGTATGTTTGATGTACCTCTTGAGCGTCCTGCGAACGTCGAGGGAGTGCCAACGACGCTCCCTGGGATGATTTGGATGCGGAGAAAAGTCTGGAAGAACTTCCCCTGTGCCTGGTGGAAATACGAGTTGACCTTCAGTAAGAAGGACAGATTGAGACGCAGAACAGCCCTGTCTGGATGTATGGTGCACAAATCGTCCCGAACCGACAGGGCCACTAGCTCCGAAATCCTGCATGCTGATGTAATAGTAACAAGGAAGGCAGTCTTAAGAATCAGATGTCGTAAAGAAGACTGACGGATTGGTTTAAATGGTGCATTAAGAGCTGTGAGCGCCGTGGGTGCCAGGAGGGATAACAGTGCATGACTTGGGGCTCAGATTGGAGGCCCCATGCAAGAAACTACGCACTTCTGGGTGTCTGCTGAGCAACTGTCCCCTAACGGATGAGAGCATGGTAGATAAAGCCGCTACTTGGTGCCTCAGCTTGTTAAGCCCTTATCAAGGTCCTCTTGGAGGAAATCCAATGTCTGTGGCAGCGAAGCGGTAGCAGGCTGAATCTGCCACTCCATGCACCAGCGAGCAAAAGCAGTCCAGGTGGCATCATAGATTCTCGTGGTGGAAGATCATCTGACGGCTTGTCCTGATGACATTATTGGAGAACTTAGCCCTCCTCAGGTGGTCCCTCTCAAGTGCCAGACGATTAGATTGAACCACTGGGGCTTCGGATATAACACCGCTCCTTAGCTGAGAGAGACCGACTCCTGTGGTATTCTCCAGGATCGTGCGATCGAGAGCCAAATCCGTCTGGGCCAGTGCGGTGCAACCACGAGAACCTCTGCCTGCTCTTCCAGTATCTTCCTGATCATTTTGGGAATGAGAGCCAATAGAGGGAAGGTATAAAGTAAGCTGGCTGGCCAGGGGCAACATAGAGCGTCGATTCCTTCTGTTCAGGGGCACTGAAACCTGGTGAAGAAGCGAGGGAGCTGGGCATTCTCCGTAGTGGCAAACAGGTCGACCAGGGGAGTGCTGAACCTCTGCGTCAGCTGCTGAAAAAGCCGAGGATGTAACCTCCACTCTGAGTGATCCAGGGTGGTCCGGCTCAGCCAATCCGCCTGGACATTGTTCACCCCAGAGATGTGCTCCACCCGCAGGGATTGCAGGTGTCGTTCCGCCCAATGCCCGATCACCTCTGCTTCTGCCATTAGGGGTCTTGACCTTGTTCCCCCTTGGTGGTTTATGTGCGCCTTTGTCACAATGTTGTTGGTAAGGATAAGGACATGGTGGCCCTGAATGTCCTTCTGGAACAGTTGAAGCGCAAGTCGCACTGCCCTCAGCTCCAACTAATTGATGTTGTGCGAAAGATTGTATGCTGACCACTGTCCCTGCACAACCTGGTTGTGAAGGTGGGCTCCCCAGCTGAAGAGACTGGCATCAGTTGTGATAGTCAGCCTGGCCGGTTCTTTGAAGTAGGTTCCCTCTGCCAGAGCCAGAGACTGCCACAACGTGAGGGAGCGAACCACCTTGGGGGGGGGGGGGAACTGCACCCTGGCTGGTGAGTTGCTGGTGAGTTGCCTTCTGCATCGGAAGAAGGAACCACTGCAGATTTCTCGAGTGAAGCCGTGCCCAAGGTACAATTGAGAGGCACAAAATCATTTTGCCCAGTAGCAGCGACAAGGTGAGAATGCAGAAGCTGGGCGAGAGGCGTACACATTGGGCTAGCTCTTGGAGACTGGTGATGTGGTCTGGAGACAGGAATACCTGGCACGAGGCTGTGTCTATCACAGCCCCCAGGTGCACGAATCTGGTGACAGGAGTGAGATGGCTCTTCTCTAGGTTGATGGTAAACCTGTAGCTCTGCAGAGTCCGCATGGTGATGTGAAGGTCGCGCGCTGCTTGTGCTGGTGACGACGACTGGATCAATATGTCATCGAGGTAGCATTGTAGGAGTATTGGGCACACCCATAGATGCGCAGCAATTGCAGACAGGATCTTTGTAAATGTTCTTGGTGCCGATGACAGACTGAACGGAAGGGCCCTGTTCTGAAAGTGGGACCCCGCAAAGAAGAACCTCAGGTATCGTCTGTGTGCGGGTCTGATGGGAATGTGAAGATACGCCTCCTTCATGTCGATCAATGTGAGGTAACCTTCTTCCCAAATGCAGCCCAGAATGGATTGGAGGAACTGTATTTTGAATTTTTTGTAGGCCAGATGTTCGTTCAACTTTTTCAAATCTAAGATTGCTCTCCACCTCCCTGAGCTCTTGGGTACCAGAAATAGAATGGAATAGAACCCCCTGCGCTCCTGCCCGGGGGGGAACTGGTTCTATGGCCCTGATTTCCCTTAGATGATGAATCTCAGCCTCCATGAGACCCCGTTTGGTGGCACCCTTGGAAGTCGGGCAACGAATGAAGTGGCGCGGAGGGGGAGAGAGAAATTCTAAGGTGAGACCTAAGAGCACTGTCTGAAGGACCCGCGCATCTGAGGTGATATCCTCCCATCGGATGGCAAAGAGTTTCAGCTGTCCCATTATGGGAGGGTTGGGATGGTGGTCACTTATTTCGCCAGAAGGACCTGTTTCCAGACACCCCGCAAAAGGGCCGACAGGAAAAAGACTGGTGGCGGGCTCTATCTTGAAATGACTGCCTATCCTACATGCGATCTAACCCCTGCACATAAGGGCGCTGAAGGAGGAAGTACTAGGATGGGGATCAACTGTGCACCTACGGAAATAGGAGGATAATTTGTGGCCCGATTTTCGGGACACGAAAGGCATCACCTTGTTTATCCTTGTTCTCAATTAACACAGAATCTAGGGCCTCCCCAAATAGCTTGCCCCCTTGAAGGGAGCGGATGCTTGGATCTCATGTCCGCGTTCCAATGGCAGAGCCAAAGGAGCCGGCGAGATGTGACGTTGGAAGCCATGGCACGCAAAGCAAACTTCACCGCATTAAGGGTGGCATTCGCCGAATATTCTACCACGGCCAGGATCTTATTAACATTGTGACGCAATCTAGCATCCCCTGCAGGTAGCCTAGTGAGCAGCTGGCGAAACAAAGCTATGGTAGCTCTGTTAAAGAAAGAGGCTGAGGTGGCCGCCTTAATGGCCCAGGCTGCGGCTTGATGAGTTTTATGACAAGCGTGTTCAGTCTCTTGTCCTCAGCCTTAAGGCCCTCCAATAACTCGGGTGACAGCACCGAAGATGAGGTAAGGGCAGCTACCAGAGGGCCTATAGAGGGAAGCTTAAGAAGCTCTTCCATGGTAGGATCCAATTAATAGAGGCACTTATCATTACCACCAAGAGTGGCTAAGGTCCCTGGCTGCACCCATAGGCACTGGACTACATCTTTAAATAGTTTGGGAGAGGGAACAAGCTCCTGTGCCGGAACATGTTCATCGAATAACCCCTTGCTATGGTCCGCTGGATCCGCAGCAGGCTGGTCTGAGGCACCCGCCACCTCCATGTAGGTGGATACCTTTGCCTTAAAAAGAATAGACTTAAATAGCGTGGGTTTAAACAACCCAGCAAAGGCTGGCTTGTCAGGGATCATGTCCTCGTCGTCAGACAACTCCTGATCCCCAACATCCTCCTTATCCCAAACCAACTCTGCACTGGCTACTGATAGAGGTGGGGAGGAAGGCCTGTGGGAACGAGATTGTTCCTTGTGAGCCTGAGATGTCTGGGGAGCTTGAGGGGCCTGGGGAGCTTGAGTGACCTGCTGCACTACCTGGGATGCAGATGGTTGCATCTCTCATCTCTGCAGGCCCTCTGCAATGCCCTGGGAAATTGCACTGGCAATGACCTGGCACATCTCCACGGAGAGCGCGGGGCCCCAACTCCTAGTCAGGGGAGCAGGAATCCTCCCTATCAGAAATGTCCTGGCATGCAAAAAGGTACCCCCCCCCGGAAGGTGATCTGGACCCCCCAGAAAGGGAACAATCATGTGAGATCCCTTCACTACCAGAAATGGATGGGGCAGGCCCAGGCAATCCCTGATCTACTGGGCTCTCTAGTTGGCCTGGTTGGTGAACCTGAGCCACAGTCAACCTCTGGGCCTTGTCAAATTCCTTTTCAAGGGCCTTTTGGTGCCTGATAGCGTCCTTATCTTGTCCCTTAATTGCCTTCCTATTATAAGGCCTGCTGGCTCTAGCCTCCTTTATGGCCTCTCTAGCGGCCCTGCCTGCCTTTCTAAGGTAGGGCACCGCCTGGTTGGAAGACTGGCCTGCCATCTCAAGGGCTTCGGAAATCTCATCTGCCATGGTGAGGGCTCAAGCTGCTCGATCTGACAGCCAACAATGGAGGGTGGAGCTGGGATCACTCACCGAAGCTTCTGCGGGGCAGGGCAAGCGCGTGCCGAGGAGACGACAACACTGCCGGTGTTGGAAGGCACTTAATGTTAACGAGGAGCCCAAGGCGGCAGGAGGCGCGATGAGGAGGATGGCTGCAGCCCAAAATGGCTGACCTAAAATGGCCAAACCAAGATGGCCACGCCCAGAGAGGCAACCAAGCTGCTCGGCTCTATAAAGAAAACCACTTGCCGCTTTGATCTTCGCCTGCTGCAAGCCGCGGCTGAGCGCTTGGGCGACTCGCTATGTGGGTCGCCGAAGAGGGCAATCCCGGTGGAGGAAAACCAGCTGGCTGCAAGCTCCAGCACCTGAGCTAAGTTCAGGATGACTGGAGAGCAAGAAGACCTCTCTTCGTGAAGTTGGGAGAAACTTAAAGAAAGGAAATCAAACTACCCTATGCTCTAGGTAAAGAAAAAATAATAATAAATAAAATTTTTAAAGATTAAATTTGGAGACTTTGTAATTATGTCTGAAGGGCTGGACTGAACTGAAAAACTGAATATTAAAGGAGACCAGGAGGTGTGGCCAGAAATTCAATCCAGTCCATTGGGCAGAAGGACAGAATTTAACCCATGCTTGGACTCTCTAAGCAGCACACAGGAAAATTGGGGAAAAATATCCTTGAGTTGTTTTCTATTGGAATCCAGCATCATTAGCATTTCTGGCCCAGATGCAGAGCCACTTTATATGCTTAACTACAGCAGACAGAGCTATAGATGAGACCAACATTTGCATCTAGAAACTGCTCATTTAATATAAAAATCATTCTGCAGTAAATTTTATACTGAAAAAATACAGTTGTATTTTTACTAGGCTATATTATTAAATGAAAGCTCTCTTAACTGAAAAATACGTTTTAAAGACCTCAGACATGGCCTTCGTTTTATTAAATTTACCAGTAATTAGCTACCAGCATGCCAATTCATTTATTAATTTGATAAGGACATCTTTGTCAAATTGGTAACAACCATGACAGCAAGTTGAATGTAAAATTAACACAGCAAATGTTTGAATTCAGTTTACAATCCAGAAATCAGATTAAGACTTAATGCCCTAAACTGAACCTTCTACTATGTGAACCTAATAAAGTTATGTTGTAACTCAGAAAAACGTATGCCTTTTAATAAAATTTGTACATCTGAAAATTCATCACCAAGCATTTTTGGCTGGCAAAGGCTACATGGCTTTTCTCTTATGTTTAATATGTTTATAAATTCTAATAGAAGATAATATATGTAGCTCAGAGTTGAATTATGGAAATGTTGCTTTTTATTTGCTTGCAGATGTGTTATCACCCAACTAAGTAATGTGTCAGGTGACAAGGAAGCATTAGCTGGAAGGGACCAAAGATAACTTTTTTTCCACAGTGGCCCCTGCTCTATGGAACACCTTTCCTTTGGAGATTAGAATGGCCTACATCCTGTTAGCCTTTCATAAAGCCCTAAAAATCTTTTATATAGCTATATGTGCACGTTTTGTGGAGATGTGGTTTTCTTCTTGGTAAATTTACTGCTTTAATTTGAAAAATTAATAGCTTATGGTAATTGCATTATTGGTTATAAGAGCATTTTAATCCCAATAATTTAAGAAAATAAAAAATAAGAAAATGTAAACAAGAAAATGCTTACATTGTCTGTAAGGCTTAAGGCACTCTAATATTTTCTCTCCTATGGAGGAAAACTGACATTAGTTCCTGTAAAGGCTGCATCATCTAAGAGGCTGCTTCTATATACTTAAAGTAAAATTACCCTTAATTTTCCCAGTCTGTGCATGGTAGATTCTCTTCCTCATCTTCAGACTCTGGTGATGCCTCTTTAATCCGTCGTAGTGCTTCATGGATGCTGCGAGTTAAAGGATCATCATCAGGTAAAATTGTGAATGATTCTTTCATAATGTCCTTTTGAACCTTCTTCAGTTTCACGCCTTTTCTTATCTGTGCCAGGATGTTATTGCTGTCATCTTCATCGGGAAATGGGGGTAGATTTCTCTGTTCAACCTTCCTCAGGTGGAAGCTGCCACGTTTCAGGGAAGCCAAAACCTCATCCATTGG
The DNA here is from genome assembly GCF_964273705.1 of Natrix helvetica. Taxonomy (NCBI): domain Eukaryota; kingdom Metazoa; phylum Chordata; class Lepidosauria; order Squamata; family Natricidae; genus Natrix; species Natrix helvetica. The sequence goes on from NC_138552.1 coordinate 34,065,822, forward strand.
TGAACTCACTATAGAAAATAGTAAGACTTACTAAATATAAATTTACATACTACAAGTTCTAATTTTATCTTGTGTGCAGTAATCAGATCCAAAATGAGAAAGGTGCTTCAAATCTAGTATGGGTGCACTTGCTGTTTAAATTAAGGGATTGACAATATCCCAGATCACCTAAATGACCTACATAAATGGGATAAATAATTCTATTTATGGCACATTAAATAGTTTCCAGCAAGCAATAACTTTGCCTTCATTGAAGGAAAAAAAATGGATCTTAAACAAAATTTGCTTATCTCTTCTTTGGATGCATATTTTTGTTAATTTTCCTATTATAAATAAAACAAAGGCAATTGTTTAGATTATAGAGGGGAGGGAAGGTAAGGTATTTTTAAAAATTATAAAACTCTACTAATCATTTATTGAATACAGTATATGTCTACTTTTTGAGGTTGTATTTTTTAAAAATCTTGAAAGAAATATCCTTCGTTAACTTACGCCTGAGAGGGAGACAACAATGGAGATATATTTAAATAATAGATATAAACCCGATGCTTTTGGATGATTGGTGGAAACAACACTAATACAGTTGGAATCATGTTGTTATTAAAAAAAAGATTCACATGGTAGTAATCCAGCATTCCCAATCAATTAAGAATTTATTATTAATCTTTCCCCACCCTCCCATAAAAATTCAAGTTATATTACAAATGCTTTTGAAAGATCCTTTGTTTCAAATATATGGGCCCAGGCAGCTATTGTTCATGGAATACAATCTCAAAGTTTTATTTAGTGTGACAAGCTAATGATTTGAAATCTGGGTATTATTTTTGATTATTATCCAAACAATAGTAAACAAACACTGGTTTTACTTTTTACGTAACTTCATTCAAAATAAATCAAAAATTACCTCTTCTTCTTTGCAATCCTTCTATATCACCAGTTTTCTTCAATTTTTTCTTGGCACTGACTAATTCACTGCTATCAAAAAAGTGAGCTGATGGTGCAATAGTGAGCAACGGAGCTGGCTTCTCTGCATTGCTTTGTTTAACAGGACTAGTGCTTTTTTCAGAACACTGAGTAGATTCTTCCTTGGTGGGCAGAGGTGGTGGTGGTGGTGGCGGCGGTGGTAGAGGAGGAGGAAATGGTGCCTCACTAATTGTATTAGAATGAAATTCATTATTAATGAGAGCTGGAAGAGAATCAGTTTGAGAAAATTCAGACGTAACACTACTGGGAGATAGAAAAATATCCTCAAATTGTCCTAAACCTGTAGACTCCTGTTTTTGTAAAGGCTGGATTACTTTTTCTTGCTCCATATTATCTGTCTGTGTAGTTACTGGTGACGATGGTGGATGTTCTAGACAAGATGTTGAAGTGGCTGAATTTTTTCTTCTTGCATGAGTCAGCCGAAGTCTAGTTGATTTAAGAATTACTTGCCCAGGATAGCGCTAAAAAAAGAAAGAAAGAAAGAAAGAAAGAAAGAGAGAGAGAGAGAGAGAGAGAGAGAGAGAGAGAATTTAAATTGTAGAATTTTACACTTCTGTAGCCTAATATGCAAACTTCATTTTAAAAAAGTTACAGTAAGAAGTCATTTACATATTTCAGTGCCAGAAACTTTAAAATAAAATGAAATAGGAAAGCAGAAAAACAATATTAAAATCACATTTTCCATGAGGTGGAAAGTTTAGAATGTGGTCACAATAATTTATTTTCATCTGAAGAAGATAAATTTTCTATTTCTGCACAATTGATGTAAATTGCATTATATGAAAAACATTTTAATTCCTCCATATTTTTTCAACCACTTTAGTGATATAGACACTGATTACTGGTAACCCCAAAAGTCAGCAAGAACCATGTCAAAAATCATCATATAGAAGATAAAAAAGATAACAAATATGTGAAACTAAGTTTTAAAACTTCCTATTTTAAAATTCATTTTTAAAAAATCAGTTTTTTCTTTTTAAACAAAATTTTCAGTCATTTATAAATCCCAACAGCATCTGAAAGGCTACATAATGCACTTAACTAAACTGAAAAATCCATTACAGAAGATTCAAGTGTAATTATTCTTTGTAGCTGAGAGTTGAAACAAAAATTATTTTAAGAATACTCTAATCTTCTACTAATCTATTCTAATTAATTTCCTGTGGTGTATAATTTAACAACCTATCCATACATCATGTGTATAGATGATAGGGAGGCTCTGGCAAATTAAGACTTCATTGGGTAACTGCTCGAATTATTATTTAATAATGTCTTTAATAATTTATTATTTAAACTACTATATTAAAATTCAAGTGGTCAATCTTTTCCAATTACCTGTTTAAATGTTCGAAGTCTGTCCAATGTTTTCTGTCGTTCTTGACTAACCCATGAGTTTTTTCTTTCTACCTCATCTTGCAACCGCTCTCTTTTCTGATGATAAAAACAAAATGGTAAAATATAAGAGGAACAGAATTTGGGAGAAAATATCCTTACATTATTACTTTCTTCTCCAGAGGACAATATAGTGTAATCCTTAATAAACTACATCTACATGGAGGGAAGTAAGTAGTGGGGTACTCCAAGATTCTGTCTTAGGCCCAGTATTCTTCAATAGCTTCACAAACAATTTGGATGAGGGGATAGAAGGGGAACTCATCAAATTTGCAGATGATACCAAGTTGGTAGGAATAGGCAACAGTCCAGAAGATAGACTCAAGATCCAGAAGGATCTTGACAACTTGAACATTGTGCCCTATCTAAAAAATCAAATTCAGTGGTGAATTTGATTTTATTAGGCAAGAAAACAAATGTACAGCTATACAATAGGTGGAACTTAGCTCAACAGCAGTAACTGTGAGAGAGATCTTGGGAGTCCTAGTGAACAGTCACTTAAATATGAGCCAGCAGTGTGCTGCAACCAATGCAATCCTTGGCTACATTAACTAAGGATAGAATTAATACCACATGAAGTATTATAATGCCTTGGTGAGACCACATTTGGAATATTGCATCCAGTTTTGGTCACCACAATATAAAAAAAGATGTTGTGACTCTGGAAAGAGTGCAGAGAGCAACAAAGATGGTTAGAGAGCTGGATGCTAAAACATAAAGAATTGTTGCAGGAATTAGATATGTCTAGTCTAGTGAAAAGGAGGACCAAGACTGATATGAGCTGTGTTCCAATAATTGAGGGGCTGCTACAAAAAATGGATATAATGTATGGAATCTGATTACGGAGAGAACCAACTTAGAACAAAACAGAAATTTCTTTCAAAACTTTAACCTCAAAAAGCAAATACGAAAGACATCATAAATAGTTCTTTATGCCACCAATCAATGATGTGTATGTATGTATGTATGTATGTATGTGTATGTATATATGTGTGTGTGTATATATACATATACATACATACACACATATACATGTGTGTGTGCATATATATATGTTTGTATGTATATGTATGTATGTATATGCATATATCTATATATCTATGTATATAAAAATAAAAATACTTTAACATTTCAGAATGTAAAAGTCTTATATCATCATCATCATCGTATCATCTTAGCCATTGTCTATCCTCTGCAGGATGAAGGCCTCTTCCGTATGTTTGCAATCAATATGGTCCTGAGCTTTCTTTTGCCAATTGGGCCAGGAAAACTTGCTGATGATGTCGATTCATCTTATTTTAGGTCTCTTTCCTGGACAACTTTTACCAAATGGGATCCATTCTATCACTGCCTTAGTCCACCTGTCATCAGTTCTTCTTGCTATGTGACTAGCCCAATGCAATTCAATATATATTCTTTCTTTGATGCAGTGAATTTATTGAACATAACCTGGCTCTTTTTCATTAATTCAGTATTTTTTATTAATAAGTTGCTGTTATCTCATTGTGTCAAAAATTCTACAAAAGTAGTCATTTTAGTCTTTTATACTAAAAAATCTTCAGAGAATATTGCTGTATCTTTAACCAAGTTAAAAATGAACATTCATGTAATAAACTGATAAACTGGAATAGATCCACAAAAGGTAATGGGATTCTTTAAAAAAATGATTAGCTTTTAAAGTGTCTCATGATTCTGGGATTTTTTTTTGTTCATTCTTTTCTCTTAATATATAGTTAGGCACTAAAACTCTACAGATTATTTAGAATCCAATAACTGAGAATTTTACACTATTGTTTGGGCTATTTCACTTCTTTCCTTCTATGGTCATTTCCAAAATAATCTTGCAAATAGCTTAATTCCACAGCCAGGTTTCTTTTGTTCCTTAACATTTGTTGCAGTAATAAGTGCATTGCTTTGTAATAGAAAGTAATTTCACAACTTAACGTTTATAAATGGAGATACTGATTGATGTTAGTAATGGAAATGTATAGACTTGGGATTAATATTCAAACCAATTTAATTAAGGTAGAGCTGTTAAGTTACTGAAACAAAACATGCAAACAATAAAATAACATCCATCTGAGTCAGGATGTGTGTGCGTGTGTGTGCGTAACACAAACCTATAAAATTCTGTAAAAAGGACACTGACAATTGCATTAATACCAATTGCGGAAGTAGCAAAAGTACAAATATATGAAGATTTTTCTTTTAAGAATCTTAAATCAGCAAAGACAATTAGGGCTGAAATATTTAAAGTAAAATTTGAATACTGACAGGAACCAAACTCACAAATTTTGCAGCATTTTCTGACTCTCCCTCACTCTGAGGATGTTGTGAGAATTTTTCATTATGTTTTGTAATGCAGATTTCCTACAAAGACAGAACATTTTTCCATTTAAATATGACTTTATATATCGATCTTGTCTTTAATAGAGGAACTCTGATTCATAGCAGAAGCTCTGCCACAGAAAATTTATTTATATTCTATCAGTGTTAAAGTATAATATGTGAAAATCTGTAATTTACCATGGCTACAAAGACCTCTCATACTTGCAAGACAATGAATAACACTCTGGTTGATACACTGATTCCTTTGCAATAGAATGAACAAAAACAGGTGAGTGGGAAGTGGGGTGGGGGTGCGGGAGTCTGATCAAAGCAAGTTTACAAACTAGTATATAGCAGCTAGTTTGCCACAGAATCCCACCCTCCATAGGATTTACACTATGGAGTAAATATTATTTAAGAGAATGAGCATATTACAAACTGAATAAAACAAATTTTTTTTCTAATGACATAATATATATGTGTGTGTGTGTGTGACTTGAGGCTTTTGAGTAGTTTTCAAGCATGTCTCTCTCTCTCTCTCTTCTTCTGTTATTTCTATAAACATAACAGTAAATAAATCATGCTTAACCCAATTGAGAAAAAAATATTTCTTTAGTATCCAACCAAAATTAAAATATAGAGTCATATTATGTAATTGAAATTAAAGTATAATTTAATTCAGCCCCAAACTGGTTGTATAAACCCATTTAGGATGCATTATTTATTTCTCAGGAATTTCAAAACTAATTATTTTTCTGGAACTATATCACTAATCTCTGACTAACATAACACTAATTTAAGAGCTATCTTGCACTCTTTAGTCCTACAATGGTACTTATAGCAAGGAAACAAAAGGAGGATATGTGTGCAAATGAATACTATCATTTGTGCAGATTAGCATTAAGGAAATATTAAATATATGGCTGACAAAAATATATAACAAGAAGTCATTTTAATTTTGATCATTAGGCTTTTCAAGTTTATATACAGTATATTTGAACTGAGCAACTATTTGCAAGTGAATGAAGATGGCACAGAAATGGCTAATGCAATCTGCCTTAGCATTAAGAATGGCTGCTGTATTTCAAATAAATAAAAACATCTGTCTTTTAAATCAACATCTCGTGATTTTAGCTCTGCTAAATTATTGCTACTGCAAAATCTGTTTGCTGAAAAATGGAAAAATGAACAAAAGCATTACCTTTTTATTTTTGAGGTAGGCTTTTTTGGCAGAAATGCGACCACGCCTTGCTTCTAGTTGACGGACTTTCTGTTGTAATTTCTGCAACTCTTCTCTTTGCAAATGTATGGATGCTGCCATATCTTCTTTTTCAAGCATAGCTTCCATACTTTCATAAGTATCATAATATACTACTTCATCTCTTTTTTCTGTCACAAAATTCCAACTCGTTTAATAATTTTAAAAGTATATTCAGTTAAGCAAAACCATACTACAAAATGTATGCAACATTATGAAAAGTTTTTTTAAAAAAAATACTGGAAAAGTAATTGTAAGGTTAGAACATCTATCTCTGCCTTTGCCCTAGGAGAGAAACAACCACGAAATTACTTACAAATTAGATTACAGAGCAGAAGTTTCCCCAGACTTTTTAATTGGCTTTTAATTTATATTGTTTTCAATTCTGAATTATTGCCTTGCTGCCATCTAGTTTATGCTGTTTTCATTTGCATTTTAATTGATTGTATTGTTCATATCTTTATTCCAATTGAATCACTTAGTGAGTCTTATGTAAACCACTCTGACTGCTTCAGCTACTGGGCAGTGTAATGTAGTGCAGTGTAATATATAATATAAATATAAAATGGAGTTCAGTGAAAACAAAGCTATGTTCGTATATGGTGATTGTGGTTAGCAAGTAAGTTACCAGTGTGGAAAAATGCATAGAATTTGTGAACAAGGCCCAAAACTAAGAATCTTGAAGCAGCACAGCAGTTGTTCACCCTTACGAACAACTGCAGAGGCTCTGCAACATATGTCCTGCACATTGCTGGCCGAAATGGACCTTCTGAGGGATGGACAAACTACAGAGGGGCGCAAGCGGCCGAGACGAGATTGCTTGCTAGATCTTCACAAGTTAAGTGACCCGGCATGGCAAGTTGGGGGGAAACCAACTATAGGGAGCACAAGGTATTTCAGTGGGTCAGGGAGGCCTTGGGTGGTGTTAGGCAGGTGGCATATTCCATCACTAGGCATCACCCACCCTGAAATACCTCATGTATACTTAACGAGCTTCGCATTCTATTAGCAAATGTGTAGAAGAAAGGAGGGAGTGATCCAAGGTACGAGATTCACTCCCACAAATCCTTGGGTTACAAATGGGATGGACAGGCTCCATTACATTCATAACTTGAGGACTACCTGTACATTGGACTGTTCTGTACAACAGTTTCAATAACTGAACTAGGAAATAACTAGGGGGGGGGGACTTAAATGGGTGAAGAACAATATGCATTGCTTTTTTCCTTCTTTCTCCACCCCTTCTTATAGAAAAATTGTTTGACCAATCTAGGGTCAGGGCGAAGGGGCGAAGAAAAAAACCCAAACAATCTTTGTAGGCAATCTCTATTGTGCCTGACCATTCGCCACCTTCCATGCCTCACAGAGTGGAGAGATTTCAGAGAAAGGGTTTACAAGAGAGTAAGGAGACATACAATGGGAAATACACCAGCTATTTGCCTAATGTACTCAAGGCTACCACCTCCATCACATTCTTTTCTACGTGTATTCCTATTATATGCCTGCAGACTCTCTTGTAATTTCTTCCTCTCCAATATCTTTGATCTGTAAAGGAAATAAAAGTAATACAAGTAAGGCACAGGACAATGCCTACAGGTAGTCCTTGATTTATGACTACAATTGAACGCAAACTTTCCATTGCTAAGCAAGGCAGTTTTTATGTGAGTTTTGCCCCATTTTATGTTCTTGCTTGCCACAGTTATGTGAATCACTGTTAAGTATATCTGGCTTCCCCATTTTGCTTGTCAGAAGCTTGCAAAAAGTGATCACATAAACGGGGCCACTGCAACTCTCATAAATACATGCCAGTTACCAAACATCCGAATTTTGATGGGGATGCTGCAACAATTATAAATGTAAAAATGTTCATAAATCACTTTATCAGTGCTGTTTTAACTTAAACTAAACAAATGGTTTTAAGTCAAGGACTATCTGTAATGTTGATTCTGTGTCTGGGAGACTTTATGAAGATCATAAATATTGGCATTGTTCATGAAATTATTTTTTTAGCACTGTCATAACTTGAAACAGTCACGGAATGAGGCAATCAATGAAGAAAGACTACCTATGTACCAGTCAATGTTACTGCTAAATATATAGATATAAAACAAATATATGTCACCTGAAATAAGTCTTTTAATGCTTTCAAGTTGTGCTGTCAAAAATAGTTCTTCACACTTCAGAATTTCAAACTGCACTTCATACAATTGAAGTTGCAGATCATAGTAATCAGCTTCAAGTTCATCCAAATGAGCTATAGCTTCTGTGCCCCCTTGCAAGCTCTGCATCTGGTTTTTTTTTAAAAAAATTAATAATTTACATCAAAAAGAGCATAAATCTTAATCTTACCATAAAATAACTGCAAAATATTCCATCACTGAGCAGGACACATTAAGGAATTAGAAATAAAAAAGTAAATATTATTCAAAACCCTATTATTCAAAACCCTATTATTCATAATAACTGCTCAGTTTTATATGCATTATCAAAGGTCAATTTTTATTTGTGTAGAAAGAAAATATTTAGATAAATTTTAAAAATTTAACATAATAAAATATCTTACTGTGCTTGAAAATAGTTGAATAGCCCAATAAAATTTTATAGGCGAAAAAGAGACCCACTCTTCTACACATATTCATGTACCCAATACATATATTAGATAAATACAGCAGAGGGAATTTTAATAGACTAAAATAAAGTACTGCTTTGGTATAATCTTTTTTTCTAAAGTAGTTTTCTTTGTCATATATTCAAAGTAGTTACATTTGTCCTCACGTATATTGTTAAAATGCAAATTCAGCAAACATGATGCCACAAAAAACTGATTTTTTATCATAGTAAATTCAAGCAACATTACAGTTAAAACAACAGTAACCCAGTTTCAAAATGTCATCTTTTCAGAATCTACTAGGAAACAATTCTTTTAGGCCCTAGAACACACCCAGCCCAAACATTAAATTGAAAGTTTAAACTTAAGTCCAAGCATAAAATTGAAGACATCCAAATATATCTAATATATTTGTAATTCTCTAAAGCAGGGCCCCCAACCCCCCAGCATCATACTACCAGTGCATAGATCAACTAGTCAAGCTTTGTGTGCATACGCATGTACACCGGCCCACCACTCCTGCAGCCTGGTTACCCCCCCCCTCAAGCTGGGCCGCCAAGTTGTAAAGGTTGGGGACCACTGGTCTAAAGCATGCTCAATGATATAGGATTTCAGGTTGTCATCATAATGACAATGGCTTGCAGCAGAACTGCAAGGTAGGATCTCAACTTCCTCCCAGAAAGTTTTCATTTTAATACCACAGATAAATGCCTATCTTTCATATATTTCATATATTTGTGCCTAAGTACTTTAAAAAATAAGCAAGCCTTGTTTAAATTGAAATGTTGCCAGCGAAAAATACCTGAATGACACTGTTGTGAATCAAATAAGAAATTCAGTCTAGTAACCTTCTCTTACATAATAGCTCTTAATTAATTTCTAGTTTCTTTTCAAAGCAAATTGTAATCGCTAGCTTTGACAGTCCTGTTCTGAAATTTAGCACTACTAAATAATTTTCAAGTTTCCTTTTTGGTTGCATACTCATCAGTTATTACCTCTTCTTTTAATGCATGTTTCTTCTGTTCTAAACATATTTCTTTTGCTCTCATCAATTGCAAAGTATCTTTAGACACTGCATACTGAAGTTTTTCCATTCGTTCCACTGCTGCTGCCCAAGCTGCCTTACCAAACTTTTTCTGGTCTGCTCGCATACGATCATATACAGCTGTAAATAAAATTTAATAGCAGGCTTATCAAACTTGGAAATAGTTTCATTATAAGTCCTATTTAAGTAAATCAACTTCCTCTTTATGCAAATAAAATGTTAAAATCTTCAAAGGGGTAGTTATTTTAATTTTAAAAATGGGATCTTTTTGAAATGTGGTATTTTTATTCTTATTTAATGTATTCTATAGATCGATGCTATTTCAAGGCCAAATTATTGGTATTATTTAAAGGAACTAGAGAAAACACATGAAACCAATTTGTGGAAAATTAAAAGGGAAATTGTAGAAAATAATTGTTTTTTAATTATAGTTTTGGTATAAAAGTTATCAATAGAAAAGAAAGTATCCATAGTTTTTAATTAAGAACCAATAGCTTCTTAATTTATGTTGGTATTGAATTTGTAAAGTATGAAATCTGAAGGGAAACAGAAAATTGTAAGACAGTGATTTCAAAAATTAAACTCAATATAAAGTTATTTCCCAAATTTCAATTCCTTGTGTTCAAAGTGGAATATACCCCACTTAACAGAATGGTGCTAATAATCATATTATAGGACACTTTTCCCCACAGATTGAATAAGCACTTTCAATCAGGGTAAACCACACCAACTGGTGATTTGAGTAGAGAGAGTTACATAGAACAATAATGATAACTTGAGAAACTGCAAGGTTGCAAGATTGTTGAACATGTAAAAAAAAATTAGACAGACAGATAGCTTTAGCAGCAAATGTAAAATAGCTTGTTCATTACCTTTTTGTGCTTTTGCTGTTATTTCAAAGTACTTTACTGTGAGGTCCTGTATGGATAATACAGCCATATGAGCCTTCCGTTGCCAGTCTGCATCTTCTTTTTGAAGACTTTCAATTCTTCTAGGTCCTAGGTAATCATTCTCTATGGAAATCTGAAAATAAATCCTCACTATATCTATCATGAAATAAACAGCCAGGGATAAGTAGTAAACATATAATCTTGCAACGATTATATAAGGATAATTCTTTAAAATATTATCATGAACTTTCCTAAACAGCAAAAAAAAAATGTTTGAAAAAATGAACTAATGGAAATTGGACAAACTTGTTTAAAAAAACCATTTAGTCCTCCTTTATAATTTTGCTCATTTGCTTATCAAACCTTAAATAGGCATTTTTTCATGTCCTTCTTCCTATTATTGTAAAGGGAAATGACGGAAACAAGACACTATAATCCAGGGAATAAAAAAACTAGAGATGTAAAGACAAAGGAAACAAAGTAAGCACATAAAGAGATATCTGGAAAAAAATCCCTACTTTCGTCCCTCTAGTTTAGTGATGGCTAACCTTTTCCAAACAAATGCCCAAAGCACAAGCGTGCATGCAAATGCGCACGTGTGAACCCCTGCACATGCGCCCCCCCCACGCATGTGCAGCAGAGACCCGAGAAACAGCTGGCCGATGGAAGGTACTTGCGCATGCATGGCACAGCTGAGCTTCGGTGACCGTTCGCACGCCCACAGAGAGGGTACTGTGTGCCACCTCTGGCTCATGTGCCATAGGTTCGCCATCATGGCTCTAGTTACTAAATTTTCAAAACACATCTGCCTATTCTTTAAAAGTTTTGCAAATGGAGCAAACTCCATGGAACTTGTAGGCATTTAGAAAGAGCATGCACTCTAGCAAAGGATTTCTATGTTCCAGCAAGACAACAATGCTGGAATATGAAAACAAGAAGAGAACAAACAGGGAAAGGAATTATCTTCGTTGAAAAGTATTTAAAACACTATATTGTACAGCATTTTTGAAAAGCCTGAAAAGGGTGTGGTGACATCCTTTCCTCTCCCCATGTCCTAATCTGCACTGGAAAGGAAACTGAAGAAAACTTTACAGATGACATTAAATTAGAAATTAGTCTCTGTCCAAATATCTACTTCAAGTTTTCCAGGCAGCTAATGTTGTCTGAGCACTTTTACTTGACAAGAATAAACAGTTCCTGTCCCTTACCTTTTGGCAAGTAGTTTGCAGATTATCCACCATAGCTAAGCATTGGGGCATGGGATTTATATTTCATCTCATGGTCATTCATTTTTTTCCTTAGTATCTCTTTTCTATCATTGGAAGAGATCTGGTAACATGTTAATAGAATAAGACAGCCAATAGCTGCACTTGCAGGTCCTAAACAATCAAAATTCCTGTAATATGTTACAATTTATTGGAAGCATATATTTGGAAGTAAAAGTGGAACTGTTGCCACAATGATAAATAGTTAAGCAAAGAGAATTTTACTTATTTATTTATCATTATGCCATCAGTGCAATTTTTCTTCAAAGACTACGAATACAGTAGGCATCCCTAAGGAAATCTAACACGTCTATCGAGCTGAAATACTGAGTTGAAAGCTGGGGAACGCAGGCAATGGAAGCGTGTCCACACAACTTTGGCAGACTCAATCTAATGAGGTAGGAGACGGAGTTAATCTATTCCTGGATTCTCTCGTCAGGAGAATATATAAGAACAGGTGCTTAATCTTTTTTCTTAAACAGGTTCCCAGCATAAAATTAACCATACCAATGCATATATAAATATGAAAAGAATGTTCTTATAGATAACATGCTATTTATATTTAAATAAAAAGTATATTTCAATAGATCTTTCTTCTTATCCTCAAATGATTCAGTGTAATGGAAGTTTGTTACGAAAATGTTTAGTTATGGACATAGAAATAACTGGATGGTTCAGAAGACAGCAGTTATACAAATGAGTTGTAAAGTCAGCAGTGTAGGTCATAACAAATGCCATTTGGCATTTTTTCCCCATTGTTCTGTTGCAACTTAAAACTGAGCATCTAACTGGTAACTCTAACATAAACCTAGAATTTCAAATTTGTTCAAAACCCCCCCCCCCCCAGCAGTTTTCTTATTTTATTGATTCTGTAAAAAGTTAGCATCTTGTAAGCACTTAACTGCTGAAGGCTTAAAACCCAGAGTGTATCTGATCCGCACAAAATTTATTTTACTGAGTAAGATATTCCTTACTAAAACCAATAGTTCAATACTTTAGAAAGTTAGGCCAAATGCATTTGTATTCAATGCCCATGATCAAACATCTTTTCTCATAGCCAAGGCTTTATTTGCCTTCTTCACAAATAATTTAATCAAGAAAAGAAATCAAAAGGGACTATAAAGCTTAAAAAGGATGAAAAGTCATTCTTGTACTTCTAATTTTGATCCAACCTTGGACACAAATTTTTACAGCTTCAGAAAGTGTGACAAACATTCAAAGATGTCCAAAATATCACATGGGATGAAATATTATTGGACTTGCTATGATGTCCAATAATATTTTACAGTGTATATTGCTGATTTTGTACCTTTATTTGCTGTCTTCTGAGCATAGCAAGTTCCCTCATATCTCGGAATGGCTGCAGTAAATATTGATAGAGTTCTGTGGTGGCTTCAGCAAGGCTGCCATATGCATCATCTTCCATTTGATATAATTCCAGCAACTCCACCATGCTTTCTGTATTCTTGTGTTTTTCAAGAAGCTGTGCAAAAATGAAAGAAAATATTAAAGTATTATTAAATTTAAAATATAAAAGCATTATCAAACCTTATGAAACACTTCCGGTTCCGGCGGCTGACGGCGACGGGCAACTCGTTTGCTTGCTCCGGCTCCCCGGTGGGCTTCCCCACTCCTTGGGGGGCACAGGACGCCCCGAAGAGGCGCCCTGCTGGAGGGGCGGCATCGCGGGGGATTCCTGCATCGGCGGCGGCTAGTGGGGGGGCACCGGGGAGCAGTATCGGAGGGCGCGTAAAGCGTCTTCGCAACAGGCTGATCGGAGAATGAAAAAGCAGAAGGAAGCAGCGGCGGTGTGGTGAGGCGCATACCCCCCTTCACTCCCTTTGTTGATTTGAAGAACTTTTCAGCATTTTAAAACTTACTTTCGGCTAACTTTGGAGGCGCGGCTGGAGGGAGGGGGATTTCCCCCCCCCCTCGGATAGGCGGCTTGGAACAATTCTGCTCTCAGCCCCAGGGGAAGGAGGAGGGGGGAGAGCCAACCAATGATGCCACACCCTTGCTTAAAGTGACTTTCATTGAATTTAACTCCATAATTTACTGATGATCTGAGGACTTTGGGAATTTTGGAAACTTTGTTATGCCTCTGAGCCCGAAGCTGGCAGGGCAAGATGGCACACTTCCATTGTCTTCATGAACTGTGAAACCTGACTCCACCTTGAAAAATTCAGGCTTCCGGTCTTTGTCTCCGTGCTAACCAGAAGAATCTCTTGTGGATTGTTATTCTTTGAACTCTCTGGGGTGAAAAATTCTACTCTATTGCCAGGCTGATTAGAGAAATTCTCTCCTGCTTGGACCTTCTGCCTCCTGGACTCATCTAGCTGCTCTGCTGCTCCAGCTGTCCATTCTCTACACTGACTGAACTCTTTATTCTATAAACTATGTCTCCTAAAAGACCACCCCCTGGAAAGCCTGGCTTTGCTACCTCTGCCCCGACATCAGCAACATCCAGTCCTGCTACACAATCAAAGATTACAGACCTGATGCAACCTAAAAGTACAGAGATGGATTGGCAACAAATGCTTCAGCAACTCTTACAGGGACAAGAGGAAATTAAGAAACAATTAAAGGAAATGAAAGAAGAAATTAAAGAGAACCAAGCCCAAATTTATAAGAACTCACAGAGACTGGACCTTGTGGAGGGTGGGGTGGCGGAGGTGAGGGGGGGGTAGAGGCGGTGCAGAAGGGAAACAAAGAACTTGATACCCAACAAATGAAAACAGAATTTGAGAGAATGTCCTTTTATCTTAGATTTCAAAACGTGATGGAAGCAGATGATGAAAACATAAGGGACATCATGATAAACATTTTGGCTGAATATACACACAAAGAAAAACAACAGATGGAATGGGAGATAGATCTGGTCTATAGAGTGAATTCAGCCTATGCCAGAACACACTATGTACCCAGGGAGGTTCATATTAAATTTCTTAGAAAAAGCACAAGAGACGAAATTCTGGGTGTACAAAGGGGGCAGGCCCTGACATACCATGATAGGGAAATAACTATCTTGAAGCAGATCCCCAAGAAAATTAGGGAAAAAAGGAAAAATTATTCGCAACTAGCGAATAAATTATACCAGAAGGGGGTGTGGTTTAGATGGTTGATGCCTGAAGGTATGTTGATATTCTGGGAGGAGACAAGAATTAGAATTAACACACCCATAGAGGCACAGGCCTTTATGGAAAAAAACAAAATACACCTAGAAAAAACAGAAGATCCTACAACGGATATGCAGGACACGGGAGGGGCCGGAGCTCTGCCAGCGGGGGGAGAAGGGGCAATACCAAGAAAGCTCAGATCACAAAAATGAATAAGAAAATCTCGTTGATACAAACTGACCGAAAGTAGTAATGGAATTAACATGTGGATCATAGATTACTATGTATTCAATTGATTGAAAGTACCAATAGAACTAATATGCTGATTATATATGACTATGTATTAATGATTTATACTCAGATGTATACTATGAGTTTGGAGGGAGGGGGCGTCTATCACACTTTGCAACTGCCAAAATTTGTACACCTTTCCACTACCTTTTTCCTTGTAAATTTTTAAAAAACCAATAAAACTTTGGTTTTTTAAAAAAAAAAAACCTTATGAAATCGGGTATAAGAGTTCATACATTTGGTTACTAAGATTCATCCTATTATCTCAGTGTATGATATTGATCTCTTGATCCCACTCTATATTTTTTGTTAAATTATAAAACTAAAAATAGCTAAGATATTTGATCTCCCCCCTTTTTTTTATTTGAATACCATAGTACCAAGTATTAACCAGTGGTTACATTTATTTATTTATTTGTTTACTTATATTGCTGTTCCAATCCAGTAGAACTGTGGCCTTTTAAAGATAATACATTATTTACGAAAAGCTTTTTCATGTAATAAGTTTGATTCATACAGGATATTGTCCAGCTACAGAGCCTTCTACTTAATTATGCAGTATTTTATACACTGCCACAGTTTAAGGATAATATGCATGGAATTCAGGAATTTAATTTTTTATATTGGTCAGTCTCACTACCCAGAACAGTAAAAAATGCAAACCAGCATCCATTCTTAAAAGGTTCACATAAGATTTATTTTTATCCCATAGCATAGACATCCATGAAAGGGGGAGGGATGAAATGAGCATCATGATGTGTTGGTTCAAAAGCCACAACTTACGTACGTGTGTCAGATTTTGGATGGATTTTGCATTATGATGTCATCATGGGTATTCTTATTCTGACACAATCTTGGCTTGTTGCAGATATTGCTGACACATAAGATAGCTGTGCACAGGCATCTGTGCATAGAAACACACACATGCACAGAACACTCAAAGATACCACGCAAGAAGAAAGCCTGGATGAGGTTTAGCAAGCATGTAAAGAATCTTCCTTTTCCAGTAATGAATGAGCCCATTTTAATATACGTAGTAAGCAGGAGAGAGAGAAGGTCCTCTATGCTAGTCCTTATTATACTTACTTTATATTATTTATATTTATGTTTTAATTGGAGGACAATTAGAAATTTAAAATTATTTAAAATTAAAACCTGGATAATAGTCTATATAAGTTGTCAGCTAACGATGGCAAATAACACTTGTCTGTTGCTGAATAACATGGTTGTAACGCACAGTGTCACATGACTGTATCAATTTACAACAGCAGTTCCAGGAGTTGCAGTTGTTAAGTGAATTCCATACAGCATTAAGCACAACATCATGTGATTGCAGTTGCAACTTCTTGCTGGATTCCCCACTGACTATGCTTGTTGTAAGCCAACATTGAACTTGCAAATTGTGATCACATGGTTGCAGGACACTGCAACCATCATAATTGTGAACCAGTTGTCAACAGCTCAAATCATGATATGACTCAGGAATGCTGCAACAACTGCAAGTTTGATGATTTGTCTTAAGTTTCCTTGTTCAATACCACTGTAACTTCAAATGGTTGCTGAATGAAAGATAGTTAACCTAGAGCAGTGGTGGGCAACCTTTTTTTTCAACTGAGCCAAATCTCGCCAAAACCACGATTGAAATTTATTTTGAGAGCCACATTTTTAAAACCGAAAATACATAGGATGGTACACTGTTTTTAGTTTCAATAAACTCTGGCATTTGAAGCACGCAAGTCTTAAAGCTGTCAAGTTACAAGATCCTTGCACCCCTAACCCTTTAGAAAAAACCCCCCCAGGGGTCTTCAAACCTGACAGCTTTAAGACTTATGGACTTCAACTCCCAGAATTCCTCCTCAAGTCATGTTGGCTCAGGAACTCTGGCATTGAAGTGTGCAAGTCTTAAAGCTGTCAAGTTGCAAGACCCTTGCACCCCTAACCCTTTAGAAAAAAACCCCCAGGGGTCTTCAAACCTGACAGCTTGAAGACTTGTGGACTTCAACTCCCAGAATTCTGAGAATTGAAGTCCACCAAGGGCATCAATCATATTAGCCCAGGGATCTGCAAAATTGGCTCTTAAGACTGGTGGACTTCAACTCCCAGAATTCCTCCTCCAGTCATATTGGCTCAGGAACTCTGGCATTGAAGTGTGCAAGTCTTAAAGCTGTCAAGTTGCAAGACCCTTGCACCCCTAACCCTTTAGAAAAAAAAACCCAGGGGTCTTCAAACCTGACAGCTTGAAGACTTGTGGACTTCAACTCCCAGAATTCTGAGAATTGAAGTCCACCAAGGGCATCAATCATATTAGCCCAGGGATCTGCAAAATTGGCTCTTAAGACTGGTGGACTTCAACTCCCAGAATTCTGAGAATTGAAGTCCACCAGTCTTAAAACAGCCAACTTTGCAGACCCCTGTGTTAGCCCAAAGCCTGGTGCTGGGCCTTGCTCCCCCATTGGTGGACCCCAAGAAGCGAGGAGGGAGAAAAAGAGACAGAGGCCAAGGAGCTTCCCCCCCCCCCAGCAAAAATCTAACCGGGGAGCCGGGCAGTAGCAAATTAGCCAATCATGCGAGGAAAGCGAGGTCTGATCGGGTGGGCAGCGAAACTCCAGGGCTCTCTGTTCTAATTCTCTGTGAAAACTGTTGCCTCTGAAGCGTTTGCTCTACTGTTTGAACCTTTAAGTGCCCCTTTCCCTTTTTTCTTTTCGACCCACAATGATTAGGGAGGATCCTGAAGTCGGGCGGGGACGAGAAGCGAGGAGGCAGAAAAAGAAACGGAGGCTAAGGAGCTTCCCCCCCGCCCCCTCCCAGCAAAAATCTAACCGGGGAGCCGGGCGGGCAGTAGCAAATTAGCCGATCACGCCGCGTGATCGGTTAATTTGCTACTGCCCACGCAGCGTGATCGGCTAATTTGCTACTGCCCGCCCGGCTCCCCGGTTAGATTTTTGCTGGGAGGGGGCGGGGGGGAAGCTCCTTAGCCTCCGTTTCTTTTTCTGCCTCCTCGCTTCTCGTCCCCGCCCGACTTCAGGATCCTCCCTAATCATTGTGGGTCAAAAAGAAAAAAGGGAAAGGGGCGCTTGTTTTGAAGTGCCCGAGAGGAGGGAGGGGAGCGGGCACCCGGCACACAGAAGAGCCGCATTAAAATGTGTAAAGAGCCGCATGTGGCTCGCGAGCCGCGGCTTGCCGACCACTGACCTAGAGCTACTTGTAATTACCGATAGTTAGTTGGTGCTTTATGTAGCAAGCACTTCACGACTGACTGTTAAATAAAATTTATAACCAAAACCTATTCGAGCAATGGAAAACAGCTCTTTATCATAGTTCCTTCATAGTGTATTTCTTTTCTTTTAATCCACTGATTCAACAATACTTACTAAAGCAAATAAGATTTTAAAATCCTGAACAGGAAATAGCTAATTAATCAGGTTAACTATGCTAATAATGTAACAGAATTAATATAAAACTAGAATAAAACTAAACAGTCTAGCTTTTCCTATAACATATAAAAGTATATGAAAGTATATTTAAGATTTATAATTAATTTATTTTATTAACAATAAAGAATCAAAATACAGGTAAATCCTCAACTCATGACACAACTGAGCCCAATTTTTTTGTTGCTAAGTAAGGCAGTTGTTAAGTAATTTTGTCCCATTTTACAATCTTTCTTAGTAAGTGAAGTACAGTTAGTAAGCGAATCATTGCAGTTGTTAAGTTAGTAACATGGTTGTTAAGTGAATCTGGTTTCATTGACTTTGCTTGCCAGATTGACCCTAGAACATAGCAACTGTCATAAATATGAGTAAATTGCCAAGTGTTTGAATTTTGATCATATGACCATGGAAATGCTGCAATGGTTTTAAGTGTGAAAACGGTTACAAGTCATTTTTTTCAGTGCCATCGTAACTTCAAATAGTTACTAAATGAATTGTTGTAAGTTTACCTGTACCTAAACACCCGCTATTTTACACAAATTGATAGAAAAATGTCTACATGGCATGCACCAGTGTTCAAGATATATTCACAGAGGAAATCACTATTCTGGACAAGCAATTTAAAGGAGGCAGATTATAGATGTAAGGCAGCTATAGCCACATCCATTTAAAAAAGCAGCCTTCAGATCTAATGGAAATGAAATGCAAGCTCTGCAATTTTTGGAAGCCTGACCTGACTGTGGGACTGCTCAAATATATAAACCTGCCTTTCCTTTCTAAATGAAGTTCCTTAACATTTGCTTGTTTAAAGAATTTACACGGCTATCCAACTCAAACACTGCAACCTCTGGATGGCATACAATACAGTCCCTCCCTGTCCCCACCTCAAAGCAAGATAAAGAATTTCAGCCTTTGTGAAGACCAACAGGCTCAGGGCCAGATGTATTTTGGGGGGATAGGTAGAAACTGTTCAGATGACTGGTGTCACAGTGGAAAAGGCATATGATTCTTCATGAGCAGCTTTGTGGTCTAAGACTAATTCTTAACTCAAATCTTTTATCAGAAACACGAGAATGCTGGCTGTAAAACATCATTTTATGAGTACAAATATTCTCTCACAATCTGAAATCTAAACACTGCAACAAAGCACAATCTTCAGATAAAAGCTGAATTAATATTATAGGACTGCAACAATAATAATTCTGAGGATTTTACGATAAAAAAAATTGAACGAGTCAGAAACACAAGCAAGATTTAGTTTAAGTACTAAGAAACACCTAAAGCAGCAAAGAGGGAAAACTCTTGAACCCTTTATTAAGTATTATATTTTAGTCCATTCTAAGAAGTTTAGGATGAAATCCATATCCCTGTATTTTACTTTTACAGATAGTCTTCGTTTAGCTACCACAAATGGGATTGGCAGCTCAGTTGTGAAGTGGTCACTAAGTGAAATTACATTTGTGCTTATGATCTTTCTTCAGCTTTGCTTTGTTTTACAGGCCTGCAAAGTTCATAAATGCAAATATTGCAAACTTAAGTTTTCATAATCGTAATTGTGACTGGCCACTAAACAAGACAATTGATAAATAAGGATTACCTGTATAATCCCATGAGAAAGAGGTTAAAAACACAAGAGTGTCTGTTATGCCTACCTCTTGTTCAGATAATGTTTTGGCCATTATTGAAGATAAAGCTGTCTCTTTACGTTCTATTTTCTCTTCTCTATCTTATTCTGACAATAGCATTAATATATAACATGTTTAACATGAGAATAATGTTTATTCTCTACCTTTCTATAACTATAATATGTATGTATAATTTATTTAGATTTAGAAAATATACATAGTCACCTACTAGCTCTCAGTGACTCTAGGCAGCTTACAAATAATAAAAACACAGTATAGAAAAAGAAAATAAAAAACAATAAAAATAAAAAACAATAACCTTCCACCCTGCCCAAGCGATAACACATGGTCAAATAAGTCATTTGATGGGCAATCCAATACTATTCTTCCAGCAGTATTATATGGTCCATGTATTTGATGAAATAGATTGAAATGCAATAATATATTTGATAATCTTTAAAATGCCCCAAATCTATTCATTGTACAGGTAGTCCATGTTTAGCAACCACACTATACACATGTGGACAAATTACAAAAACTTAAGAAAAATAAGATACTGCTAGAAGATTATAAATCACTTTTCTGTCTTTAAGTCTCTTAGAAAGCCCTTATTTACACCTCTAAGCCTAAAATATTTTCCTTTTTTTATGGATAGCTGATCATATTACAAAACAAAGCATTTTATATTTAAAAGTAATGTTGATTGGAAGTTATAAACCCAAACACATATGGCTTGATATATATTCTGCATCAAGCTGGTTGTGTGTGTGTGTGTGTGTGTGTGTGTGTCCGTCCGTCCGTCCGTCCATCTGTCCTGTCTGCAACAAAGCAACTTATCTACCCCATGTCAACTCTGTAAGCAAGCCTCTGAAATTAAATATCTGAAGAGTCAAGATTCATTACCAAACTGGCATGAAAATTTGCCTCATCTTACTCCCAAGCAGATACAGACGTAGAGTCTGTATCTTGACACTAGTCCATACCTCATTGCCTAAATCTGAAAACATTGAAAATCTGAAAAATATTATTTCAGAAATGGATAACTTGCAAGATACACTTTGGAGCAGAAACTTCAATGTAACTAGTACTTGAAACATGTTACAAATAGATGTTTTAAGATTTCAGAAGGTACAATTGAAACATCCACCAAAATATATTTTAGATTCTCCATGATTGACCTGAAGTAGCTCAATAAAATAAAATAAAATACTAATATTCCAATGAAGAATAAGAAACAGAAAGAAAATTGTCATATTATAAAACTTCTAATTGCAGAGAAATATGGGAATTAAGATAGAGCTTAATCTTCATGTTTGTGAGATGGGAACAATGGTACAAATAAGTCTGCAACCAAATGCAATCTAAAAAGTCTAATGACGAAGGACATGTACAGTCACTTGGCAACTGACTCATATTTATGACGGTTGCAGTGTCCTGTGGTCATGTGAATACCTTTTGTGACTGTCTGACAAGCAAAGTCAATGGGGAAAACCAGATTCATTTAACCATTGTGTTATTAACTTAACAACTACAGCAATTCACTTAACAACTCTGGCAAGAAAGGTCCTAAATTAGGGCAAAATTCATTTAACAAATGTCTCACTTAGCAACATAAATTTTGGGCACAACTGTAGTTGTAAGTCAAGGACTACCTGTATCTGTTAAGACCTCCTCTCCCTAAAGGTATCTGCCTGTCTCAACAGAACAGGTCGGGTAGGCCTGCTTCAGGTTCCTTTTCTTAAACATTGTACCTTGTGGGTCCTGGAAGCTTCTCCTTTGCAGTCCCCAGAAGATTTCCCCTGGAGATCTAACTCTTTTTAAACTTCTAGAAAGCACTCAAGACCTGGCTTTTCCCCCAGGCGTTCAGATTGGATAGGGTCATAATGGGAGGAAAAAGTGTTGTGGTGTCAGGTTTTTCTGTCTTTCCTAGTTTTGTATTGTTCTGGTTTTAGCATTATGCTGTTTTACAGTTTGTTTTTTTTAATATGGATGGCTATACAAATGTTTTAAATAAATAGTTTTAGTGCCAAGTCACAAGAGCAAAACTACAGAAAATAATTCTAAGAGCAACTTTTTTTCCGGGTTTGTAGACACCAAAAGTTCATTCCTGTTTTAATTTTCGTTTATGTAAGTGAAAAGAATACTATGTGCTCTCACAAACTTCCAATATATCAATAAATAATGTTAAAAGTAGGAAGATAGGAAGTTTCTGACTCAATTTCTTAAGAAAGAGAATGTCTGGGTTTTGATAATGTATGCTTTTTTCAATTTTAATGTTTGCATGGGCACTTTTAATATGCTCTATTTTATGTACTTTTATATTACAATTTTGCTCTATATAAGATAAAATAGTAAATTCCTCTGTCTTTTGTTCTCATTTATTATCCTTCAAAATACAGAATAATAGACTATTATAGGATAGACTATTCCTGATATCGAAGTTTTTTGGTGATTATTCAGCAAATCATATCAATCTCAAACATTTTGGTGAGTTTTAAATTATCTGGAAGATATGAAATTGACAACAATCTTATATGATTATGTCACCCATTCAGTTACAACTGAATCTTGGCCAACCATATGATTAGTAAGCTGAAGGTTTACTTCCTTCTTAAATACAAATTCTCTTGTCTGAAATAGACTAGAATGAAAGAATGCCATGCCCCGGATAGAGTTAGCCAATCAGAGTATTACACAGAGATTAATCACAGTTATAATCCAGTTTAATATAGTTTTAATTAAAGCCTTGGGGAAGAAAGGAGAGAGAATATAAACACTTCCTCCCTAGCAGTGCCCGTGTCTTTTCACACATATAAATTAGACGTATTTAATTTTACAAATTTTACAGGCTTTTTTCACTGCCACAGTAAAGAACTAAACCTTTCAAGCAAATCAGAAAACATGACAATCTCTAAATAATGTATTAAAATTATGAAGTTCCACAGCAATACAAATTAAGTCATATAAAATGGAAAGCTGCTGTATAAAAAATAAAGATCTAAATTAGCCCTGCCAATCTGAGGGAGAGAAAGGGAACATGGAGGCCATAAAATTAGTGATTCTACATTAATGACAATTATAAAACATTAGAGAAAAATATTAAGACTTATCAAACAAACCACTGTCAATTCTTATACATACACCCTGTTAGAGTATTGCAATGACCATTGTAAAATTGATAAAAAAAGATAAATGAAAAAAATGATATATTATACTATTTTTAATTTAAGATTCAAATAAAGTGCACAATTATATCTAGATAGCTTGTCAAAATATATTGATAATATATTGTAAACTATAGAATCCAACAATTGATATGTCAGATTTTTCCAATGAATCAGTTTAAATTATTCAAAGAACAGAACAGAAATACTTTATACAGATGCTATAAATACAATTGGACACACAAGGAAATTGTCTCCAGTGAATAAGCTCTCAGTGTACATGCTAAATAACAGAGTAATAATAATCATAATAATGAAAAGAAGTAGTAGGGAAGATGAGAAGTATAATAATAACAACAACAACAACTGTTATTATTATAACAACAAACTTGACAAAATCACCATCCGTCAAATGCAAAAAGCTGCACTGCTTGGATTTGCACGTATATTATGAAAATACGTTACGACGTCCTAGGCCCCTGGGTGGAGCCCGACTAGTAATCAATGCCAAATCCGGCAAAACAACTGGCCACTGTGATACAATCGTATAACAACAACAACAACAACAACAACGCCATACTAAATGGGTAAATATACTTAAGGCAGTACTGTGGGAATGACTATTGTCTTACCTGAAGGGTCCTTTTCAGGGCGCTGCAACGGAGAGTCCAAAGAAGGGGTTAAACACAGCCAATCTGCCCAGAACTGAATTGAAACTTTAAGCCACGCCTCTGGTGCCGACTCTCCTCAGATTTATTCAATGAAGACGTGGAACAGTTGCGCGCTGAAACTTCAACTGGAAGTCTAATATGGAACAAGTCAAAAATAGTCCAACAACAATAACAGAAACAACAAACAACACTGTGACTTCACAAACACCAGCGGAGAATAGACCCCAGGGCAGGGTGGACTCTCCGTTGCAGCGCCCTGAAAAGGACCCTTCAGGTAAGAAAATGGTCATTTTCCAGGGCGCTGCTCTGGAGAGTCCAAAGAAGGGGCATGCCCAAGCTAACTGTCACTAGGGCGGGAAGGCTCAGCCATCAGGGTTGCTCCGCTGGTATGGATGCCCTGAAGAACACGCCTCCCAAAGGCCCCTTCCGCCGATGCAAAACTGTCCACTTTGTAATTTCGGACAAATGGAGACAGAGAAGTCCAGGTGGCCGCCTTGCAGATCTCTTCAATCGGTGCCTGTGTAGACCAGGCAGCTGTGGTGGCGGCACTTCTAGTCGAATGTGCTGTGATATTGCGAGGCACAGGAACGGACTGTAAAACGTGGGCAAGCGCAATGCAGGCTCGCAGCCATCCGCCGATGGTAGATGAAGAGACCTTCTTGCCTTGAGAAGCTGGTTGAAAGGAGACGAATAGAGATTCGGATTTCCGAAAACTGGCCGTGCGCTTGATGTATCTGCGAATAGTCCTGCGCACATCCAGCATGTGCCAGCGCTTTTCCCTCGGGTGCCGAGGATGCGGACAAAAATCCGGAAGGACCACCTCCTGCGCCCGATGAAACCAGGAATTGACCTTCGGAATGAAGGAAGGGTCCAGCCTCAGGATTACTCTGTCGTTAAGAATGAGACACAAGTCCTCTCTGACTGACAAGGCAGCCAGTTCCGATATGCGACGAGCAGACGTGATAGCGACCAGAAAAACCGTCTTGAATGTGAGGTGTCTGAGACTGGCCGTCTTAATGGGCTCAAACGGGGGCCCGATGAGGGACCGCAACACTACATTGAGATCCCAAGATGGGTATCTGTGGACCACTGGGGGTCTCAGGTTGGTCGCTCCCGAGGAAACTGCGGATGGTCGGATTCCGGCCAAGAGATGCGTAGCCCTCAACTGAGAGGATGGTTGACAGGGCTGCCGCCTGGCGCCTCAGGGTGTTAGGTGCCAGGCCCTTGTCCAAACCTTCCTGCAGGAAGTCCAGGATGACAGGAACCGAAGCAAGGGGCGCAGACGTACCATGAGCCGTGCACCAGCTGGCGAAGGATTTCCAAGTGGCGTCGTAGATGCGCGTCGTGGACTGCCGTCGTGACGCTTGGATGGTGCCAATCACCTTGTCTGACAACTTGCCTCTGCTTAGGAGATCCCTCTCAAGTGCCAGACGGCCAGCTGCAGCCACTGGGGTTCTGGATGTTGAAGGGCCCCCTGGCTGAGAGAGATGTCCTGTGGAGGAATCCGCCACGGTGGTGTGATCGAAAGACTCACCAAGTCTGCAAACCAGGTTCTCCTGGGCCGCACCTCCGCCTCCTCTGCTAGGATCTTCCTGATGACTCTGGGAAGAAGAGGTAGCGGGGGGAAAGCATAAAGCAGACCTTTCGGCCACGGGCCGTGCAGCGCGTTGACTCCTTCCGCCCTCGGGTCGTGGAACCTTGTGAAGAACCGCGGAAGATGCGCGTTGGCCGCGGTGGCGAACAGGTCCACCAGCGGGAGGCCGAACCTCTGGGACAGTTGCTGGAACAGCAGCGGATGTAGACGCCACTCCGAGTGGTCGACTGTGGATCTGCTCAGCCAGTCCGCCTGGGTGTTGCTCGTGCCCGAGATGTGCTCCGCCTGAAGAGAAAGGAGATACCTCTCCGCCCATCGAACCAAGAGCTCCGCCTCCTTCATCAGGGATCTGGAGCGCGTTCCCTCCTGTCGATTGATGTGCGCCTTGGTGGCGACATTGTCTGTCATGATGCGCACGTGGTGGCCCTGAACGGTGCTCTGGAAGCGCTTCAGCGCAAGCCTGACTGCCCTCAGCTCCAGCCAGTTGATGCTGTGAGCGGCTTCGGAAGGGGACCACCTGCCCTGTGCGAGCTGGTTGTGGCAGTGGGCCCCCCAACCGAACAGGCTGGCATCCGTTGTGATGGTGAGCCTGACTGGCTCCTTGAATGGCGACCCCTTTAACAGGGCCGGAGACAACCACCACTTTAGAGAGCGACGTACCTCTGCTGGAACTGGAATCAGTCTTGTTGAGCTGCTTTCGTTTGTTCTTTGATATGGGAGCAGGAGCCACTGAAGGGGACGGGAGTGAAGTCTCGCCCAAGGCACGATTGACAGGCAGTGGAGTCTGACCGGACGTGACCGTAGAAAAGCCGCCATGGCTGCGAGAACCTTTGTGAATGTCCTGGGCGCCGATGACAGGCCGAATGGCATTGCCCGGTACTGGTAATGGAGGCCCGCGTAAGAGAACCTCAGGAACTTGCGGTGGGCTTTGCGGATAGGGATGTGGAGGTAGGCCTCTTTGAGGTCTATGGACGTTAGTATATCGCCTGGCCTGATGCACCCCAAGATGGACTGGAGGGACTGCATCTTGAACCTGCGATATGTCACGTGGTGATTGAACCTCTTTAGATCTAATATCCCCCTCCACCCTCCTGAGTTTTTGGGGACCAGAAACAGGATGGAGTAAAACCCTCTTCCTTCCTGGCCTGCTGGGACAGGTTCTATGGCCCTGATCTCCTTGAGGTGCCTTATCTCCTGTTCCGTGAGGGATCTTTTGACTAACCCTGAGGGAACTGGACACCGGAAGAAGTGGCGGGGAGGGGGGGACCAGAATTCTAAAGTGAGACCCATGCGGACCGTTTGAAGAACCCACTGGTCCGACGTGGTCTGCTCCCATTTGGCGTGGAACAACTGCAACCGCCCTCCTATGGGAGCTGACCTGTGATGGTCATTTATACCTCCTAAAGGGTCGGGAGCCGGAGCCCCCCCGAAATGGCCGCTTGGAGAAGGGCTGCTGGCGACCTCTGTCTCGAAAGGACTGACGGTCCTGAGACCGCTCACCCTGCTGGGGATACGCCCGATGATAGGGGGCGGAGCTGGTGGAGGGCTCATTGTTCCGAAAGGCCTGCCTCCTGTAAGAGCCAGGACCTTTACGATCAGGTTTTTTGGTGACTGATGGCATCACTTTCTTTTTGTCCTTGTTTTCCACAAGGACTGGATCAAGGACCTCACCAAACAGCTTGTCCCCTTTAAAGGGGGCAGTAACAAGCTTCCATTTGGAGCGCATATCCACATTCCAGTGCCTAAGCCACAGGAGGCGTCTGGAAGTAACATTAGACGCTAGGGCACGCGAGGCAAACTTAGCAGCATTCAGAGTGGCATCAGCAGTGTACTCTGTGACTGCCATGATTTTATTGATATCCTGCCTGACTTTAACGTCCTTGGCAGGTATCTTCCTCAACAACTGCCTCAGCCACAGGAGAGCCGCCCTGGAGAAAAAGGAGGCTGAAGCGGAGGACTTAATGGCCCATGCAGCTGCCTGATGGGTCTTGTGACAAGCAGTTTCGGTTCTCTTGTCCTCAGCCTTGAGCCCCTCCAACAGGTCAGGAGGGAGCACAGAAGAGGAGGTAAGAGCCGCTACAGGGGGATCGATAGGAGGGAGCTTGAGCAGCTCCTCCAGGCTGGCATCCACCGTATATAGCTTCTTGTCATGGCTGCTGGGGGTAGCCATGGTAGCTGGCTGCGCCCACTGTCTTTGAACTAAATTGAGGAACATCTTGGGTACAGGAACTATTTCCTGGACCGAAATGGGTTCCTCAAAGAGATCCCCAGATAGATCATCAGGGTCTACAACCACCTGAGCTGGGGGGGTGGACCCCATGTGAGTTGAGATCTTAGCCTTATCTAAAATGGTTTTGAAATTATCCAAATTAAATAAGCCTGAAAAGGCCGGCTTTTTGGCGGGGCTTGCCTCATCCCCAGAGAATTCAGCTTCATGCCTAGGAAGAAATTCCTCTTCTTCCTCCCAGTCTGACTCATCGGAGGCCACTGAAGAATGCAGGGATGGAGGTGGAAGGCTAGGAGTCATCTCTCTGGAATCCTCCTGGGGTTGCAAATGGTGGGTCTTGCGAGTGCGCTTGCCACCTTTTCGCATGCCTGCCTCAATGCCCTGGGAAATGGCCCTGTTAATTATTTCCTGCATTTCAGTGGATAGGTTAGGCCCTTGGTCCTCAATGGGGTGAACCCTTTGAGTGGGCCCGGGGATCGGCTGTTGAGGGGCTAAGGGCCCCATTGGAGCTGGTCCCTCCTCCATATCAGAGGGACAGGCAAAGAGATCAGCCTGATCAGCCATGGAATGGCCTGGAGAAGTTGCCATGGCCAAGGAATCCCCTTCCTCTTCACTATCAGAAATGGGGCCTCCCTGGGCTGGAGGAATTTCCCTGGAGGGCTCCCCAAGAGACACCGAAAGGGAAGATTGGGCCTGCTGTTGGGCTTTGGAAGACTGTTTTTCTAAGGCCTTCTGTCGCCTTAATGCATCTTTGTCTAGGCCTGAGCCCTGCTTGGGGCCATGCCTGGAGTAAGGCTTACTCCCTCTAATGGCCTCCCTGGCAGCTTTCCCGGCCTGTCTTACAGGGGCTCTGGAAGAGACACCCTCAGAAGTCTCAGGGGCCTGATCTGCCATGGTAACAATCACTGGTTGGGACAGTAGGGGGATGGGAAAACCACCACTCACCACCTCCAGAAAGCCCACCGCAGCACGATGCTCCTGAGGAGACAGAGAAACTGCAAGGCCTGAAGTAGCTTGGAATCTTTTAGGCGCGAGCAGAATTCGCTCCCAGCGCCTGCAGGAGAGTAAGGGAGGCAACCCAGCAGGCCACGATCCCACGCCGCTATCACTTGCTTGGATTGGGGCCCAGGTCGCCGGTCACACCGGGCAAGTCTGACTCCACGCGGCTCCTGCAAAGAGCCAGGCACCAGGCAGCTGCGGCAAAAAACTTTTAAAAGTAAAGCCGGAAGATTGCGCAATCCAAAATGGCGGCCGGAACTCACCGGAGCTTTGCGCGCCAATTTTAAAGAGGGAAGAAGCCAAAATGGCTGCCCTGGAAGCCCACGCAGCAATTTGACTTGCTAGAAGCACAAATTGCAACGGAGGGCTTCCAGCGGGAATCGGCCCCCAGTAGGGGTGCCCCAACAGCGCTGGCGTCGGCACTCTGACCCACACGCTTCCCCCAACAGCTGCCTGCGGCTTCTAGGAGCCAGAGCAAAGCCCCGGACTCCAGGAGAGCCGAAAGGGTGAGAAAAACCCAATTAAAAAGGGAAAAAAACAAACTTAAATTTAAACTCACCAGCCTGCTCTAAAAATCCTTAAATATGCTGTTTTAAAAAATTATTCTTCCTCTGGAGAGTCCAAGGAATCAATCTTAGAACTGGATAAATCTTAAAGCGCGTCTACTGGGCTAGCTGAATTGAAAAAATCTGAGGAGAGTCGGCACCAGAGGCGTGGCTTAAAGTTTCAATTCAGTTCTGGGCAGATTGGCTGTGTTTAACCCTTCTTTGGACTCTCCAGAGCAGCGCCCTGGAAAACTAGGTGTTCAGCAGAGTAATGGCACAAGGGGAAAACTGTTTCAATATCTTGTTGTTTTGGCATGCAATGCCCTGCAGTGGCATCCAAGGGGAGGAGTTATAACAGTTTATATCCAGGATGTGAGGGGTCTGTAGATTTTTCCTCAGCCCTCCTTCTGACCAGTGCAATATACAGGTCCTCAATTCAAGGCAGGCTGGTTGCAGTTGTTCTTTCCGCAATCCTAACTATCTGTTGAAGTCTTTACCTGTCCTGTTTGGCTGCTGTATCAAACCAGACAGTTATAGAAGTACCAATGACAGGCTCAATAATTCCTCTGTAGAACAACAGTTCCTGGAGCAGTCTGAACTTTCTGAGTTGATGCAGGAAGAACATTCTTTGTTATGCCTTTTTTTAATGATGGTTCTAATGATAGGTGTCCGTTTCAAATCCTGAAAGATTATAGAACTCCAAAACTTGAAACATTAGCAGAACATATTGTTTGCCAATTATCTACTGAGTTATGAACTATTACTATACCATCATTGTCTAATATGAGAGGCAGTTTCTCTATAAGATTTAATGAATAGTCTTTTCCCTTCTATTGCCTAAAATCCTTTACTGATATGAAGCAGAGATCTTCTGCATGGAAAAGTTCTTCCATTTATCTGGGTAATGATCCTACCCTATTAACGAGAACAATATGAGTTTTCTGTTATTTGAAGATACCAGGTCTTATAACATTTCTATTTTTTCTATCTTAATTCACTCTGAAATACATGACATAACAAAATAAACCTGATACAGCCTTTATTTTGTTAATTTAATTAAAACTACTATTACTTCTATTATATATACAATATTCATGGATGAGAGAAGAGAATGACCATTGGCTTACCTGAATGGTCGTTCTCTAGGTGCTCCAGGAGTGTCCAAACATGGGTTAACTTCAGCTTGCTGCCCAAGGACTGAGTTTAAATCTTTAGTGTATTGTGCTCCCTTTGGAGGTCAGTTTGAAAAATGCGGAGGTGAAGACCAGAAGGATGTCGAAGAAGGTGAACTCTTTCTTCAGGAGAGGTGATTCGGCTCCGCCAGATTACCCCAGGGCAGGGTTGGACACTCCCTCAGCCCCTAGAGAATGACCATTCAGGTAAGCCAACGGTCATCCTCCTAGGTGCTGCTTGGAGTGTCCAAGCATGGGACATACCCAAGCTATATAGTCCCAGGGTGGGAAACAGAAACATTCAGTTGTTCCGGAGCCGCTAAGACTCTCTGCAGGACCCTCCTTTTAAAGGAGGCCTCCACTGCTGCAAAGGAGTCCAGTTTATAGTTACAAACAAATGGGATAGTGAGGTCCAAGTCGCTGCCCTGCATATCTCTTCAATGGGCGCCTGGGTTGCCCATGCGGCCGAGGTGGAGGCGCTCCTCGTGGAATGAGCGGTGATATGAGGAGGAACTGGCCAGGTCTGATGTTTGTACGCCAGCTTAATGCAGGCACGCAGCCAACACCCAATAGTCAAAGAAGAAACCTTCCTGCCCATTGAGGCGGGCTGGAAGGAAATAAAGGATTCGGAGTTGCGAAAGGAGGCTGTCCTCTTCTTTTATATACGTATTGCCCATTGTATGTCGAGTTTGTGCCAGACCCGCTCTCTGAGATGTCTGGGATGCGGGCAGAAATCAGGGAGAATCACCTCCTGTGACCGGTGAAACAAGGTGTTGACTTTAGGGATGAAAGAGGGGTCAAGCCGAAGAATGACCCTGTCTGGATACACAACACAAAGGTCCTCCCTGATCGACAGGGCCGCCAATTCAGAGATTCTGCGAGCCAAAGTGATCGCAATGAGAAATGCAGTCTTAAATGATAAGTGGCGTAAAGGGGCAGAACGAAGTGGTTCAAATGGAGCAGAAGTCAATGTCTGCAGAACAACTGCCAGGTCCCAAGTTGGGTATCGGTGGACCGTCGGGGAACTGCGGACCATGGGGTGTCTGTTAAGCGGTGTAGAGTCATCTCTGGATAAGATGGTTGCCAAGGCGGCAGTCTGCCTCCGAAGGATGTTAGGGGCCAGACCTTTGTCCAATCCGTCCTGAAGGAATTCAAGGATTTGTGGTATAGTTGCAGCTGTGGCAACAATTTGACGCGGTAGACACCAGGCTGAAAAGGCAGCCCAAGTAGCGTCATAGATGCGCACCGTGGAGGGACGTCTGGATGCCTGAATGGTGTGGATGACCTTGTCCGAGAAACTGTCATGCCTCAGGAGTTCCCCCTCAAGTGCCAGACGGCCAACTGGAGCCATTGGGGATCCGGGTGTTGAATGGCTGGCTGAGGGAGATCTGCTCCTGAGAAATGCGCCAGCACTTGGTCACGGACAACTCAATGAGGTCGGCGAACCAGGATCTTCTCGGCCAATGGGGTGTGACCAGCAGCACCTCGGCCCCCTCCCGCAGGATCTTCTTGATCACCTGAGGAATGAGGTTGAGAGGGAGGAAAGCATAAAGGAGACCTGGAGGCCAGCAACATCGCAGGGCGTCCGTCCCCTCTGCTCTGGGACACCAGTAGCGCGAGAGGAACCGAGGGAGTTGTGTGTTCAATGGACTGGCAAACAGGCCTATCATCGGAAGACCGAATCTCTTGGATAGTTGGTGAAAGTAGATGGATGGAGTCGCCATTCCGAGTTGCTGATTGTCGTTCTGCTCAGCCAGTCTGTCGTTGTGTTCTCCTCCCCCGAGATGTGATCCGCCCTCAGCGACCCCAGGTGGCGTCGGCCCAACGCTTGATAGTCTCTGCCTCCAGCATCAGGGCCTTTGATCGAGTGCTGCCCTGATGGTTTATGTATGCCTTGGTGGCAATGTTGTCCGTCATTATTAGGACGTGTGCGCTGGCTATCTGCTGGCGAAAATGCCAGAGTGCCAGCTTGGCCGCCCTGAGCTCCAGACAATTTATATTGTGGGCGAGCTCTGCTGGCGACCATCTGTCCTGCGTCACCTGAGTCTGAAAGTGGGCGCCCCAGCCATACAGGCTGGCATCCTTTGTTACAACCAGGCGCTCTGGATCCTTGAAGAGGAGACCTTGATGCAGAGCCGGCAACTGCCACCATCTGAGTTGTGATGACTTTTGGCATAAAATAAAGGCAGACAGCAAGGAGCTTGAACTAGAGGCTTGTCTTTATTCAGCGGCAGTCATCTTAAAACCAACTTCTGCCCTAGATGACATCATTAAAAAGGTTAACTGTTTCCTAGCCTTCTTAAAGAGCTAGGCACACCAATTGCACTTAAAATATAACATAAAACATACACATCATTACATGAGTGATCGGATGACTCTTGGAGGAATGTTGATCATCCTCTTGGAGTTGCTGGCCTTGCGCTGCTAAACTGGGAGTAAGAACCACTGGAGCTCTCGTGCGTGCATTCGAGCCCAGGGAACTATGCCTATGAACAAGACTAAGTTCCCCATCAACTGGGATAGGGTCACGATGGAAACTGACCTGGACGTCTTGATGCGTTGCACAAGGGAGGTTATGCTGTCCGCTCCCTGTTGTGCGAGGAAAACCTTGCAAATGGTGGAGTCAATCACGATGCCCAGATGCTGAATTCTGGAGGTCGGAGTCAGGTGACTTTTCTCCAGATTCACGGAGAAGCCGTGCTGCTCGAGGGTGCAAATGGTGAGGCTGAGGTCCCGACGTGCCTGTGGAACAGATGATGACAATAGGAGGATGTCGTCTAGGTAACAAATGAGATGAACAGGACAAGACCGGAGATGCGCTGTGACCATGGCCAGGAGCTTTGTGAATGTCCTTGGTGCCGATGAAAGGCCGAAGGGAAGGGCCTTGTACTGGTAATGATGGTCTGCATACTGGAACCTCAAGAACTGGCGGTGTGCTGGGTGAATGGGGACGTGCAGGTACGCCTCCTTCAGGTTGATTGATGTTATGAGATCGCCCTGCCTGATGCAATCCAAGATGGTCTGTAGCGATTGCATCTTGAAGCATTTGTACGCTAGATAATGTTGAGCTTCTTGAGGTCCAATATTGCAGACCGTAACAGACCGTGTTCAGCACCCAATTGTCCGTTGTTGCCTCCTCCCATTGGTTGACATACAACTGAAGATGGCCCCCAATGGAAGGAGACCGTTGCCGGTCACTTAGTCTGACGAAAGGAGCGGTTGGAATATCCCCCTCGGAATGACCTGGACAGCAATTTGCGCAGCCAAAATGCCCTACCAAAGTAGGAAGAGGAAGCCTTTATGGCCCATGCAGTGGCCATGTGAGTCTTGTGACAGGCTTTCTCTGCTCTCTTGTCTTCAGCCTTAAGTCCTTCCAGCAAGTCGGCTGGAAGAGACGAATTTGAGGTTAGAGACACTATGGGGTCTTCCACCTGAGGGAGCCTTAGGATATCTTCCATGGCGGCTTCAATAGAATACAGCTTCTTATCCACCCCATTTGGATTTGCGATGGAACCCAGCTGGGCCCATTGGCGCTGAATAATGTCCAGGAAAAACTGGGGAGCTGGGACCAGCTCCGGGGGGGGGGTCTCCTTGAACAGTCCTGCACCTGGATTCTGAGTTCCCTCTATTTGTTGTCGAATTCTTATCTGATTGGGCGGGAAGCCCCATCTGGACAGAAGAGGCCCTACCCTTGGAAAGAATAGCCCGGAACATGGAGGGCTTGAATAAACCCAAAAATGCAGGGACGTCAGGGGTTGGATTCTCGTCCTCCGACAAATCTGGGGCATATCTTGATCACCCTCCTCTATGTCAGATGCTTCACTGACGGCCGAGGAGGCCAGAGGGGAGACCCTGCCAGCTTGTTGTGGGGGACCAGGAACCCTTGCCTTGGCTTTGGTTCGGCTTGGGAGGGGTAGGGAAAGGCCCAATTGCTGGATACCATCAGCAATCTCTTGAGATATGGCTCTTGCAACCACCTCCTTCATGGCTGTGGTCAGCTCAGGGGTGTGATCCTGATCCTGGGACAAACCCCTGGTAACAGGCCCAGAAAGAGGGATTTCCTCCTCCACTAGGGAACCAACCTCCTCCAAGTACTCCTCCTCTAGGGACGAGGCTAAAGATCTGGGAGAGGCTCTAGAGCAGTTGGGGGAGAACCCAAATTCACCCTCCTCTACCATAGATGGGGGCTCATATGGATGAGGATCTAGAATTGGGGGGGAGGTCAGCAGGAATCTCAGCAGAAGGAGGGAGATCCTGTTGTAGTCCTTGGTTGCCCTGAGCCTTTTGAAATTGTTTTTCTAGGGCTCTCTGGCGTCTCTCAGCCAGCCTCTCCTCTGCCTTGGATTCCCCCTTTGTTCTAGGCTGCTTCCCTTTAGTGGAGCATGCTGCACTGGCACCCTTGGCGACAGGATTAGGCCTGCTGTGCTTGCTGCTGGTAGGCCCTGCCTGATTTGTGGTCTTCTCCACACTCTCGATGGCCATGGTGACCTCTCAGTCCTCAAACCTCTGTATTCAGAAGGTTGCTTGGAGTAAGAAGAGTCCCAATAGGAGATGAGTCTCCGAGGCAACGGCTTGGCGGGGAATGCAACAACAAAATGGCGCCAATAGGAGAAGTCCTCAGTGCTGCAGATCCACGCTGTTAATAGGGATAAGGAATGGCCCAGAAAGCCAACTCTTTGTGGCCGCCAATCAAGAACTTCGGGAGAGGGGGAGGCCTGCCTGGCGACCCAGAGCAAGGCCACTTGACCAGCACCCCTCCTGGCGGAGATCTACTAAGGGACCAGGCTGCAGCAGGGAGAACAGGAAAAAAAACACTTGGATTTAAAGCACGCTCTTTTTCTCCCCTCCAAAATGGTTGCTGTGCGTTTTGGAGCTACACCGGGCTGCCGTCAGAGATCCGGAGTGCCCAGTAGAGCCTTCGGAGCTAAGAGGAGTCTTCCGACGGATTGCAGGGGTACCTGATTTCCCTACCTGACTCCAGGGTTTGCCAGCGGACAAGCTAACAAGCCTCCCGGTGCTGCCAGAGCCGCGTGGAAACGAGGAAGGCTTTAACGCTCCCAGCAGCCTGGTCTGCGCATGAGGAAGCAATTAGACAAAGGGAACGCTGTTCATTGGCAAACAAAAAATCTAGGTCTATCTAAAACTACCACGGTGGAAGAAAACAATAAAAAGGCTATACTAATGCTATTAGGAGAAATCCAGCTTGCTATTCAAGGACTGGAAATCTCAAACAAATCCTTTTAGGGCGACTGAGTTTTTCAAACTGACCTCCAAAGGGAGCAGGAGGCATGGCTACACTAAAGATTTAAACTCAGTCCTTGGGCAGCAAGCTGAAGTTAACCCATGCTTGGACACACCAAACAGCGCCTAGGAGAACCTGGAATTGATGGTCCTAATATGAGACGGGATATATGAAATGTATGAGGGAACTATTGATGGACAGAAGACCTGAATTCACACTAGACACAGCTAGTTAATCAACGCTTCAACATAGTGAAAAGGAAGTTGCTCTCACATTTTGGGATAGACCAACTACTTATTACAAGATTTGGAAGCCAATCCCTGAAACTGGAACATCACTGCCACCCTCTCCATTACAGAGCACAGAGCTGATGAAGCATAAGATACTGGACAAACTAGTTAGAGACCAATTACCAAGGCTCAGTAAGAAGTACCATCAGATAACATGCTAGAAGATGCCAACACAGTTCTCAAAACAATTCGTACTACCCAGTGGTGGGTTGCAGGCGGTACGCCCCAGTACAGGTGTACCGGAACCTGCCCGGAGCTCTGGGTACCGTTCCGGTATGGTGCCCTACAGGGCCCACCCACCCGCCCAAGCTCCTTACCTGTCCTTTAAGCTGTTGGTGCTTCCATGCACGCGCATTGCACGTACGGTGCCTGCGCGATGCTCTGCCAAGCAGCTGGACCATTGCAGAGGCTTGTGGAAGCGTCGCAGGCAGGTACAATGCATGTGCGCACCGCACACATCTGGAACCCACCACTGCTACTACCACAATAACTCAAACCAATGAACTGGTATAGGTTATAGCCACTGCAATCCTGTGTATGCTTGGCCACACAATCAAGAATGGCAATACAGGTAGTCCTTGACTTACAACAGCTCATTTAGTGACTGTTTGAAGTTACAATGACACTGAAAAAAGTGACTTACGGCTATTTTCCACACTTACGACCATTGCAACGTCCCCATGGTAATGTAACTTGCATTCAGATGCTTGACAATTAGTTCATATTTATGACAATTGCAGTGTTCTGGGATCATGGGATCATCTTTTGCGACCTTCTGATAAGCAAAGTCAATGGCGAAGCCAGTTTCACTTAACAACCTTGTTACTAATTTTACAACTGCAGTGATACATTTAATAAATGTAGCAAGAAAAGTTGTAAAATGAGACAAAACTCTCTTAACAAATTTCTCACTTAGTTTCTGGGCTCAATTGTAAGTCAAGGACCACCTGTGTATGCCTCCCCCAGAAAATGAGGTTAGCGACAACTACTGGCTAAATAAACTAACAGAAGTGCACATGCCTAGCAGCACAGATGAATGAGCTGCTAGCAGCAGGCTCCCACCCATCCTGTCTAACCCAAGGAAAGACATCCCAAAGGTACTTTTCAAAAGGCAACTGGACTTTCTTGGTTTTTTTTTTCTGAAAAATGTTTCACTTCTCCAAGAAGCTTCTTCGGTTCTGACTGAAAGGTGGAATGGAATTTATCTAGGTAATAATAATTTATAAATTCAGTCAGAACTGAAGAAGCTTCATGGATGAGAAGTGAAACTTTTCAACAAAAAAAGAACCACACAACATGGGACGTTCTATCAGGATGTAGAAGCTCCTCATGATGCACAGAGGTTTCCACCCAGGGTGGATAAAAATTGATTTTTTTAAAAAATTAAAAAATCAGATTTTTAAATTTTAAATTAGATTTTTAAAAATTGAATTTATTTTAATAAAATGCTTTTGGAGTAAACATCTATCTAAAGATAGTTTTCTATTTAAGATACATGAATAATTTAGTTTATTCACCATGAAATGGAGCTTAGTTATATAGCACGAGGCTGTATATTCTGCAATATTTACATTTTTGATAAATTCATTAAATGAATGCAAGCTCTGCAAGCTAAATAGGAAACCTTCATTTTGTTTGCAAATAATAATATTAAAGATCCTAACTACCAGCAAGAATGAGTCCTTACATTTAAAGAGTGCCTGTCAATTCAGATCCATCATGGGAATGCCTGTTAGCAGGTATCCACTCACCTGCTGCCCCCCACGTCCCTCACTTGTGTCACTGGCACATCACCAGCCGTTGAATGGGACTGTCAGTGAGTCAACAGCGGGTCGGAGGAGGAGCCGCTGTGGGACCGAGATGACAGTTGCTTTTTAAAAATTATGATTTAAATCAAGCCTTTTCACTAGTGATTTAAATCATGATTTAAATCAACTTGATTTACCACCCTGTTTCCACCCAAATCCCAACACCCAGAGATTGTACACTAGCCAGAAAGAGGATGGTGAATGTCAAAGTCACTGTCCTAGATGAAACCAGAGCACCCAGGAATCAGTAAGATGGCACCCAAAGATGAGCTGCTAAGAAAATGTCTGAGGCAGTAGCAGATATGAGAGGAAGATCAAGCAATGCCATGGCAAAACAAGACCTGGCATGGGATGTATCATGAAGAGATAGCTGAGGTAGCAAACATTGAGAAACCATATTAGTGGCTGGAAAGGGCTAGACCTGTGATGGTGAACCTATGGCACATGTGCCACGCGGAGCCATTTGTCAGGGCACGCGAGGCATTGCCCTGTCAGCTGGCCAGCTGACTTCAACCTTCTTTTGAGGCAATTTTTTGCCCTCCGGAGGCTTTCCTGAAAAAATCGGCCTTACGGGCAAACCGGAAGTTTGGGACTGTTGCTCGTATGGTCGGTTTTTGCCCTCCGGAGCCTTCAGGGAAGCCTCCTGAAGGCTCCGGAGGGCTAAAACCGGCCCTACGAGCAACCAGGAAGTGACTTCCAGTTTGCTTATAGGGTTGTTTTTTGCCCTCCGGAGCCTTCAGGGAAGCCTCCTGAATGCTCTGGAGGGCTAAAACCGGCCCTACGAGCAATGTGGAAGTGATTTCCGGTTTGCTCATAGGGTCGTTTTTTGTGATA
This sequence comes from Natrix helvetica, assembly GCF_964273705.1. Classification (NCBI taxonomy): domain Eukaryota; kingdom Metazoa; phylum Chordata; class Lepidosauria; order Squamata; family Natricidae; genus Natrix; species Natrix helvetica. The sequence goes on from NC_138552.1 coordinate 34,104,601, forward strand.
GCTGAATGGGAAAAGAACATTACATGTAAACAGTAACACGCTCTACGTGGGGGCTGCCTTTGAAAAGCATCTGGAAGCTCCAGTTGGTGTAAAATTCAGCGGCCTGCATGGTTTTGTGCAGACCCGGTGTGCACATGTATCACCTCTCCTGTGGGAGCTGCATTGGTTGCCAATTTGCTTCTGGGTGCAATTCAAAGTGCTGGTTGACACCTTCATGCCTTGGGACCAGGTTATCTGAGGGACCATCTCGTTGGTTACATCTACCTGACTCACTAGAGCAGGGAGGCAAGGAATGTTGCTAGTCCCATCTCCTAAGGAGATACACCTGGTGGTACCCAGAAGAAGGGTCTTCCCCATGGTGGCTCCCTCTCTCTGGAACATCATTCCTCTAGAGATTAGAATGGCCCCACACTAATACTCTTCTGTAAGGCACTGAAGACCTGGTTCTGCCAGCAGGCCTGGGGAAACCAGAGTGGAATGGAGCCCATTAAATGGCTGTGTAATCTGCTGTCAGTGGGGCGGAGGGTGGGGGTGGGAGGTGATTTTGTTATATTGTACTATATTAATTTATTTGATTCTTTTTGTTAGTTTTTATTGTTTTAAATGTGGTTTTATATTCTGTAAGCCACCTTGATCGCCATGGGCGAACAGGCAGCAATATAAATTCAATAAACAAACAAACAAATATTGTATAAATAAATCATAAATGCAAATAAACTGAATGCTTAGTGAATGATTCAAAAATGTGCCAGGAGCATGACAAGGATGTGTGGTATCATGTTGATTAATACAAGCATTGACAAACATGTTAAGAAATGCTTTTGGTGGTTAACAGAGATTATATTGGCTGGGGATATGGATATAGATGCTTTATCCACTTTATATGCAAATTATGTGTTGCTGGCTAAGAACTTAATGTTTTGCAACAAATATTAATAATGACACAACCATGATGTGAAAATTAGTGTATCAAAGGCCAAGGTAGCGTTTGACCAAAAAATGGTCACACACACACACACACACAGACACACACACACACTAAGGGATACAAAAAGGAAGAAGTTTAAAAATATGTAAATGCTAGTGGAAAAGTAGTGATACCATGGGGCTGTTGCAAGGAATGAACATTTGTCAAATATAATGAAAATATCTATCTATCTATATATTATAATATTGGAAGCAAGAAACAATTGTTTCAGAAGAAGCCGGAAAATAATGACAATGGATTATTTACAAAGCTTGACAAGAAGAAATAGTATCAATAATGAAATGTACTTTTGCCTATTTCGTTATGTGGGAGTGAGAATTGAAGCGTAAAAGTTGAACCGAGTCAAAATCAGTTATTAAGAAGCATAGGCAGTAAAGCAAGAAGAGATAGGATCAAGATAAAATGGGCGCTGAGTAAATGTGAACTATATAAAAAAGATGAGTGAGCAGTACAAAAGTAATACATTAATGTGATTTGGTTATATGGAGAGAATGCATGAGGACTGCATCATAAATAAAAATATAAAGGAAGAGTGATGGACTGACAAAAAGGAAAACCCCTAATGAGACCCTTAAAAAAGAGAGTGTTTAACAGTTTGAAAAATTAAATGCAATATATGAATGAATAACAAAACCAGGAAGTTTCCAAGGACAGAAAAAGTATGGACAATAATTGTGAATGATACCTACATAAAACAAGATTTAGTTACAATATATTTCTTTTTTTAGTCCTGTTTCTTTTACCATTTTTATTCTTTTTCTACACTTAATCCAACTTTTTTTATCCTGAACGGGACTAGCATAACAAGTATACATAAAGATCCATTATACATAAATTATTAAATTGAAACTTTTCTTTAAAAAAATTCATACTATTAGATTTGTATCCTACCTTTTCTCCAGGAGCACAAGACAGCCTTATTTCTCTTCACTTTAACTCCACAGCAATTACCCCTTTAAGTAGGCTAGGCCAGTGATGGCGAACCTTTTTCATGCCAAAAGTGCGTTCACACCCTATTGCGTGCACATGCATCCTATTGCGTGCGCATGCCCAATCTCCCCGCTCACCTGCGCAACCCCCCACCCATGCGCACACGACCTCTCGCCAGGCTCTGGAGGCTTTCCTGAAGCCTGGGGAGTGTGAAAACGGCCTCCCCCGGTCCCCCAAAGGTCCTCTGGAAACCAGAAAGGGATCGTTCTCGAACTTCCAATTGGGCTGTTGGGGCTGTTTTTCGCTCTCCCCAGTCTCAGAGGCTTTCCTGAAGCCTGAGGAGGGAGAAAAATCATGTGCATGCGCGCTGGAGCTGACGGCTGCCATGCCACCAAATATGGCTCTGTGTGCCACCTGTGGCACACATACCATAGGTTCACCATCACGGGGCTAGGCTGAGGGACAGTAACTGGCAGAGTTAGCCACTGAATTTCTATAGTTGAGTTTGAGATTAGAAATAATACAGGTACGGTAGTTCTCAACTTTTGACCACAATTAGGACCAGAATCTACATCGTAAGTGATATAGTTAAGTAAATCATGCCTGTTTTTATAACCTTTTTGCTACAGTCTTAAGTGAATTTAGCCCTCCCCCAGTAACCTTCCTCCCCCACCCAATAACCTTCACTAGAGGTGATCACGTGATTCTCCTCTGGGACACTGCAACTGTTGTAATTACATGCCAATTGCCAAGATCCCAAATGTTGATCATGTGATAGTGGGGACACTGTGACAGTTATAAATGCAAGGACAGGTCATAAATGACTTTTCTCAGTACCATAACTTTGAAGGTCATTAAACAAATGGTTTTAACTCAAGGACTACCCATAGCATGTACCATTATGAAAGAGATAAATTCTGTATGGTAAGATTTAACATATCACTTCACCTAACTTTTTATAATATATTATATTATCTTAAAGTAACTTAGGGTACCAATATTCTTCTACTTTCAATTTTATGTATTAATATTAAATATTAAGTATGATTTTGGCAGAGAAGCAATTTTACAATTCCAACCATTATATTTGCAAAATTATTGCAGAAAGATATAAAGTTTTACATTTAATATAAAATTCTAATTAAGTCTGAACTTGAGTTACATGTTGCATAGCTCAACAGGAATGTGTGACTAAATAAAACATTGTCCAAGCTAATTCTAAACAAAAGGAATTTATCAGTGCATATGGCCTTTCTTATTACATCCAAAGAGATTAGTCATTCAACTGACCATCAGGATAAATCTTAATAAAAGGGCATATTAATATATGCTAGGAAATTTTATAACCATATCAAGTTATTAATATTCTCTTTAGAGCCTCAGTGGTGCAATGGTTAGAGTGCAGTACTGTAGGCAGTACTTCTGCTGATTGCCTGCAATTTGGCAGTTCAAATCCCACCAGGCTCAAGGTTGACTCAGCCTTCCATCCTTCTGAGGTGGGTAAAATGAGGACCCAGATTGTTGGGGGCAATATGCTGACTCTGTGAACTGCTTAGAGAAGGCTGTAAAGAACTGTAAAACACCATAAAGCGGTATATAAGTCTAAGTGCTATTGCTAAAACTGAAACATTTTTTGTGTGGGTTTTTAATTAGATAACTGTTAAGAATACACTATCTTAACTCAATGACTCTTAACTGCCTTAAAGTCACTTTCAAAGCAAAGGTAAGGCAAAAGAAAATGAGTGAAATACAGTGCATGAACTGAGTTATCTCATATTTCAGGAGATAATTGAATCCCAATCTGAAGTGTAGAAAACTACTATATTCAGATTACACATTAATATTAAATGTCTGTCATCTGTTGCTTCATTATCATGGAATAATTTAACCGAGTGAGCTATGAGGTTCTTGTTTCAATTGACAAGTAGGTAATACAGTAGACAGTGGAAACCTGAGAGAAAAAAAGTAAGTTAACCTTTCTAAAATATGCATCTTTTAATTAAATATGAGTCAGTTACATAGAAGGTACTAACAGATATACTGACATCAGACAATGCATTTAATTAGCATATACAGTATATGCACAGATTGTTACCAGACAGTCAACATAATACTGGCATAACCAATAGCTCTAGAATCATATCCATATAAAACTGAAGCTACTTTAACAAAACATATTTTATGCCTCAGTTTCATATGAGAAACATTTTAATTTCTAAGATACTTAAAATATTTGCTAAGTAATTAATTATACTGCATGTATTTTTAAAAATAAATATATCCTGATTAGAATAGTTACCAATGTTTATATACAGTATGACAAAAATCATATACAGACTAAAGACCTTGGATAAAACCTTGCAAAGTTTTGTTTTAAAAAAACTTATGGCATCAAAACACTCTATTTCACACTATTCAATGATTATTATGTTTTTTATCTAGTCTTTATTACTTTATTAATAACTCAACATGACAAATTCCTAAACACTCCTTCCTCCTATTTTCATCACCACCATCCTGTGGGGTAAGTTGGGCAGAGACAGGGACCAGCCCTAAGTCACTCAGCCAGTTTTCATACCTAAGGCAGAACTAGAACTTATAGTTCCTGGTTTCTATGCCACACCTTAACCATTACACCAAACTTGCTTTCCATTCTCCTTCTAGAATAAAATGTTATTCTCATCTGAGGAAAAAACTAAAGCAATAAAGCTTTTTCTTGGATATTGCTACTGCTACTATGGCCCTTCGCAGCTTTTATTTTGTGTACCGTACCTACAATGAATTATAAGCAAAATAAAAGAAGAATACTGGTCTAAATTTCCCTTCTATTGAAATCTCAGTTTTGACTGTTATTACAACTGACATCCTGCTTCTGAGCTAAATTCCTAATCTTACAAATATGCCAACTTCAAAATCAAATTTAACAGAAGACAAATACCATTTATTTACTTGCTTGCTAGATTTATAGTTCCCCATTCACTGGGAACTCCAAAAAGTCAACATGGCAGCCATAATGAAGTTAGTATTATTGTTTCATCTTGTTTTGTTTTACTAATCTTGTGAGCAAACAGGGTTATTGCATATAAGATGATAAATCACATAAGCCAGGTAAATAAATAAAAATGATCACGATTGAAGGCCCTCCCCTCTTGTGCAAGTATCAAAATACTGCCAACTTCTTCTTTTCTTAAAAAACTCTTCTGGATGTGCTTCCTCCAATCAGTATACATTATACTAATTTCTCCTATAACAATAATTATGTGAGGTAAATTGAGTGAATAAGTGATCTATAAAGACCCGAGCAGCTTCACTAAGGGAGGATTTGAAACCAGGCCATCCCAGTGCAGCCCAACATATCAATCATGTTTATGGTTGTGATTAATGTTTGTACCTGTGAGTCACCAAGAGTCAGAGTCGGGAGGACTAGAAATTTAATAAACAAATAAATAAAAGTTTCATAATAGTTAGTTATACAGGTATTTGAATCGAGAATTTGCATCTTGAGGATTTACTAAGAAATACTCCAGCAAACGTTCAGATTTACCAACTAATAAGTATCATTTTTCCCTAAACAATTTGGAATTACAGTATGTTAAGAGGAAAAAAGAAAGAAAACAACTGAAAGTCAAACCTTAGGAAATTTATTCTAAGATTAAGTTGAGGAATAACTGGTGGAAGCGGAATGTATTAATTAGCTTGATGAGGGTCTCCCCTCCCCCTTTTATGTAGCCTGGGGGCATTGCTCACCTCCTGAATGCGCTTACGGGCCCTTTGCAAAACCTCCTCGTAGCCCTTCTGCCGTAGCTCGCTCAGACTCTCGTAATATTCCTCCGGGTCATCGGTTTCGGTAAAGAGTACCTGAGAGAGGATCTTCCAGCCGCAAGTATCGAGGCAGTGGCCCAGGTATACCTGCAGCTGGTAACACAGCGCATCCATCTCTTCCTCCGAGAGCTCTGGTATCCCGAAGAGCACCGTCCACATCCCCGACGGTTCCTCGGGAAGGACGGGCAAACAGGGCTCCAGCTCAGAGTTCACTGAGCTCAGCTGTTGATGGACGGCCCGCAGATCCTGGAAAGAGAAGAGGCCGGCCCAGCTACATTCCTCTCCAGATAGCGCTTCCACTTCAGCGGAGGCCGCGGTGGGCGACTCGGTTGCTTGAGGCCCGCCGGGAGGAGAAGGGAGGAGAAAGGCGGCAGCGACAGCACCTCCCGAAGGCTCTTCCTTGCCCAGCTCCAGCTCCTCCAGATCTTCGGCCGCGCAGGCCGCTGGGCTGAGCGGTGCTTGAGCTGGCTGAGGCCTCCGGACCAGGCTGTTCTTCGTCCTCGCCGGGCTCCTCTGCGACGCCTCAACCGCTCGGCTGCCCGGGCTGCGCGGAAGCGACTCGGCCCGGGCAGGCGATGCCGGCGAGCTCCTGGCTTGGACGGGCTCCGTGGCGCGTCGGGCCGGGGGTTTTCGTATAGTGGGGCTGCCGGCCGTTTTACAGGAAGCGCTTAGCTGTTCGGGCGCCCCGGGGCCCACCGCGCCAGTGCGGCGGAACTCCCGGGAGCCGCTGCGCTGCCTCTGCGCCGTCCGGTTATGGCAGGTGATGGCGAACTTGCTCTCGATCTCATTCCAGGCCACGATAAAGGCAAACTTCTGCTTCTCCCGCTCGTGGAAGGCGTGAGGCCTCACGGCCACCCAGTCCGCCTCCAAGGTCTCTTCCAAGGCGAAGGTGCTCATGGTGGACCGACACCGCGACGCCCCCCCGCCTCCCTTTTCTCTCACGGACGTCGCGAAGCGGGGACGGGGGGTGGGTGGGGGGGAAGAGAAGTCTCTGTTCCGGTCAAGATTGCCGGGTACCCAGTCACCGCCCAGCCTCAGCCATGTTAACGGCCGGCATCGGAAACCCAAGCGGGCGGAAACCCAAGCAGGAAAGATGCCAGGCTAGCCAGGACCCGGAGACCCGCGGTGGAAAGGCGCCAGAGACCCGCCGGTGGCTCCAACGGACGTTGCTGTTGTTGCTGCTGCTGCCGCCGCCGCAGCGCGCGCGCGCGCCTTCCGCGCGCTCTGCTTTGTTGTCAGGAGTCTGGCGGCCGCAGAGTCTCCCGCACAGGTACTTGCAGGCGGTCACGTGGAAACGCCGGATCTGTTTACAAGCCACCGCGAGGCCGCTGTCCCGCCTCTTGCGCTGTTCGCCCTGCCCGCCCCTTCCCTTCAGCTGGGGGAGGTCTCATCCTCCACTCGGCAGGGCAGAGAGGACGGCGGTTCGCTCCTCTCCTTATTGTCGGCCTTTTCCCCCTCCTCTTTCTCCTCGAAAAGATCCGGATCGAAGCGCTCCTGGGCGGATGATTGGGAAAGCCGGGATCCTGCCAGAAAGGCGCCTTGAACCCACGCCCGGTCCCGAAAAGAGCAGCTTTGGGGTCTCATTTGCGGGGTTCGTGAGATCCTTTTATGGACAGTGGCCGCTGAAGTTCGTGGCGGGTTTCTGCGGTGAGATGGCGTGTGACGAGCTCAGCTGCGTTTGCAAACTCTTTCTTGCCTTTGAAGTGAGTCCCTCACGTTTCCGCTTTTGGTTGTTGCGGAAAAAAGATGTGTATCAATGAAAGATGTCTACGAGCCCCTAAGGGGGAAAACCTGTATAAGTCGTAGCGACTTCAGATAGTCGGAAAATACAAACCTGATCCGTGGGAGTCAGTCTTAATTTTGAACCAGCCTTACCAAAGTCTTTTTTAAGAAACTATTTCCCCAAAGGTACGATACCAGGTTTTTATATTTTTCTAAATTTCATTACTCAGTATAGACACACACACACACACACACACACACACACACATATCTCACATCTAAATATATCACAATCTGAATACTTGATTCCAATTCCTTTTCATAGAATTTAATTCCATTAAATTTTATTAATTCTTTTCTATTAACTCTGTTAATAATTAAAATAATCATAAATAATAGTTAATAAAAGTTCCAAAGGGAAGGAAATGACTAAATATGTTTTGCCTAATCATTATATGATACATTACTAGGCAGCTGGCTATTTATGAACCTGAAAAATGTAGATTAAAGGGGTCCAGGTTGACAGGTTGAAATGTGAATAAGAGTATTTGAAGCTAACATTCCTGACATGGGTCAATAAATAATTATCAGGGATCATGATAGTTGCAATTAGGATAGAAATCGCAAAGCTAGTGCACATATATGCCTGTCCCTTAAAGTAACAAATTGATAAGATACAGATTCTGTCACAGTGCAGATTTTTTTTTCACTTTAAAACTTTATTAGGAAATAACATATTCAAGTCAGGGTTGTCGACTTGAATGCACCAAAACAATAAAATCCTAATAGAGTTTTTCCAAGACTATTTCAAAAGTATACAACTCAAATGAACCTAAATATAGTTCTTGAAACATAAAGGTCATTAGTATCTCTACAATTAAAACAACTGATAGTAAAATAATGGACTCTAATGGACTGTGTGCCATGTGTTTGGAAGTTGTGATGTTGTCTTGGTAGTTTTAGAAATATGGATTATTTAAAAAATATCCAAAACCAAATGTTTTCTGGCCGAATCTCATTGGCTAGTTAATATTTAGATTTATTTTTGCAAGCTCCAAAAATGGAGCTAGTGGAATTAGTGGCAAGTGTTATGTGGCAAAATGGGTTTGAATAATGGAAAATTCTTTTCTGTTGAGATAGCAAGTTACATTCTGAGTAAGGAATATTTTTATTGAAGGTTGACTAGGGCCTCTGTATCTGTAATTAGTAAATGAAATATGAATCACTGCATCCTCTCTTTGTCATTCTCTTCATTTATATATTTGTATTCTGTTTTCTATTAGCTGAATATTTCATAATTCACATATTTTAAAGCAATTTTCACTAAAGGTAATTTTGAAGGAGAGTAGCACAAAATGAAACAATATAACTATTAATGTATAGTGGAGTATTTCTCAATCTCAGAAACTTTAAGGTGGAGTTTTGGGAGTTGAAATCTTAAAGTTTCTGAGATTGAGATTGAGATTGAGAAATCAGTGAATAAATCAAGCTATACTTATAATAAAGAAGAAAATAGAAAAACCTTGAAGTTGTGAGCTCCTTAGAGTAAAATTGAATAGAGCAGTTTATATAATTTGTCATATAAACTTTAATAGAACAGACATACAATATCTATCCCCAAAAAGCAAAGAAAAACAAATACTTTAACTTTGTAACTACAACTAGATGTTAAAACTCCAAAACAGTAAATAAGGAACTATTGGAGAAACCACAAGCCACATAACAAATCAATCTTCTTTAATAGCTGCTGGCTTGTTTTTCAAACATATACATCTCATTCGTATTACAAATTACTGGTCAATGGTGGTAAAGTAGGTACATTTTTTAATATTTAAATTTTGTTGCTTCGCCTTGTTGATCTTTGATTTTAATAGAATTCTAAAACTATAGTTTGAATAATGCCTTGCCTGACATATTGTGCTTTCCATTGCAAAAGGATCTAGATTTATTTTAGAAAAGTAAACAAGGCAGGCTAATGGTAGACCATTATTCATAGTTTATTAAATCTCACATAGTTATTGACTCTCACAGGTGGTAACTCCATAGAACTATAGGGTTATTTGCTTAATGATACATTTGGATCAACATGACAGCTTAACATGGTATAGGGAAATGACTAAATGGATTTAATGTGTATTTTTACTGTATGCTTTCAGAGCAATAATTTAATTATTCCTTTAATTTAAAATGTATGATGCCTAAAGAATTTTAAGGTCACCTATAAAAATCCATGACATACATGTTGGAATGTGTCAAACGTTTAATATTGCTTCATTTCTGCATTTTTATACTCTAGTATAGTAATGGAGTACTTATTTTTAGAAGTCAACCTGTTTCCACCCTTCTTTTTTTAAAAAACTAATTCAATAACTTGTTTTGAAATATCAGAAATTTGCATTCTTTTTCATATGAGCTGCCAGATAAATTATGTTTGAATTGCCATTCTTGTTTGTGACTTACAGTTGCTTGGTTGCAGGGAGCTCTGTACATCAATTTGCCACCAAAACTCACATTCTTAGCAGGATGTAACCCAGATGCATGTTATAGAATTTCTAGATTGTGGTTTAGTTTCTTTGTCTTCAAACTGGTTTTACAAAATTTTCATTTTATACTGTTTATATATAGCCTTTTAAAATTGTGCGGTTTCTTTTATAGATTGTCAAATCTATAAAAGTTTTAGATGTGGTCTACACAACTATACTCATAGAAGTTGTTTCCTTGAATTGTGCAGAATTCCTTTGTATAAGGATTTATAGGCTTTCAGTGGAATCTTCTATTTGAAGATTATCTTAATAGTGCTTGAAAAGCTTGCTGCCAAGTAAATAGGTATACTTACTTAGTAAGCTCTAAAGATACTAGGAATTAATTTGGAGTAGGAACAGGGTGGTTCTATTTGTTTGGAAGATAGGGTTATTCAAACAACAGCTTCCACATCTCATGTAGGATTCCTCTGAGCCTGGAAAGCTGCATGCAACTTGATGTCCATGATCCTTCTTCTAATTTGTTTTCCTACATTTCTGATTAATTGCTGTGGCAACTCCTGCTAGTTTTATTAGAAAATCTTCTTCCTTTGTATCCTAGAGATCATAGTGCCAGTGCCAAAATGACAGATGTTGCTGGGCTTATTGTAGGAAATCCTGCAGGACCTATAAGTCATGAGAGGAAGCAAGTTGCTTTAATGTTCTGTCTTCAATAATCTTGGCTCAGTCCAGATCACTTGGGAAACAAGGAGACAGCTGTAGATTCTTACGTATGCAGGTATGAGTGTATGGGATTCATCACCATTTACAGGGTTTTGGTGACAAATTGATGTACAGAGCTCCCTGCAACCAAGCAACAAGTCGCACCATTTACAGGGTTTTGGTGACAAATTGATGTACAGAGCTCCCTGCAACCAAGCAACAAGTCGCAAACAAGAATGGCAATTCAAACATCATTTATATGGCAGCTCATATGAAGAAGAATGCAAAATTTTGATATTGCAAAACAGATTATTGAATTAGGTTTTGTTTAAAGAAGGGAGGAAACAAGTTGACTTCTAAAAATACTCCATTACTATCTTAGAGTATAAAAATGCAGAAATGAAGCAATATTAAACGTTTGACACATTCAACATATATGCCATAGATTTTTATAGGTGACCTTAAAATTCTTTAGACATCATACATTTTAAATTAAAGGAATAATTAAATTATTGTTCTGAAAGCATACAGTAAAGAACACGCATTAAATCTATTAAGTCATTTCCCTATACTATGTTAAGCTGTCATCTTGATCCAAATGTATCATCAAGGAAATGTATGTATGTATGTATGTATGTATGTATGTATGTATGTATGTATGTATGTATGTCTTGGAGGTTATCTGTCCAGTAAAAAATGGAAAGTGGTTATCCAGCTGTAAATAACTCTTGTAAAAACAGGCCACAAATCCAAAATTAACTTCTGTTTAGTTTCTTAATAAAAGGTAAAAAAGAAACTTGGTGCTGTGTCTTGTTTCAAATCCTATGAAAATGCAGAAGCACCTTTTTATTTTTATGTAAGTCTAAAATGGCCGGGTTGCACATCTACATATAAGTGTGCATTTCAGTGCATACCTATGTGTGCATATGTATTTTGCAATTCACTATCACATGTGGGCCACAGAACTGAAAAGTTCCCTACCTCTGTTTTAAGATGAGTGACCTCTCTGTGTTTGGTTGTAACAGAGAAATATGGCTACATCTCTGGAATTAATCCCACCAGTTTACTTCTCTTAAAGCTACAGTATGTTTGCTCATTTTAATCAAGAACATTTGACAACTAAATCATACAAAGAACTTCATGTTTAATGTTCTGTTTTCATCTCTGGGAGCTGACACAAAATACGCCAGCATAAATTTGCTCAATTGAAACAGCAACCAAGCATTTTCTCTAGTGTGGTTAGGTCTGAGAAAAAAGGGCAAGTTTTACTGATGACCAGTGTAGTAGCTGATTGTCAGAATCAAGAAGCTCCTGTTCATCTCATAAATCAACCCCAGTGCTCACTCCTATCGTTCAGGTATTGGGGAGAATATTTTTTTCAGTCATATTATTCCCTAGTGTATGAGTGGCCTATCCATGACAGCTGACCAGAGGAGAGGAGGCTGCATCACAAAGCCATCACAGGAGCTGAGTGGATCCTGATCCTTGACCTCTTCTTGCCCACCAATACCAACTGGAGCTGGCCATAGAATAATCACCACAAAACAGTACTTCCAGTCTCCTGAATCAGTCCAGAAGAATACTACTGAAAGCCGCTGAACAATCCAGGAGACCCAGTTGCACCACCACATCCTGAGCCTTTCAGAGATCAGTAGCAAGCATGGCCAATGCCATCTCAGTGTTGTTTTATGATTTGAACCCCGATCGAAAAGGATCCAGATAATCTGCTTCATACAGGGCCCTCTGAAGCTGTGTGCCAATTACCCTCTCAACAGTCTTTTCCAAAAAGGGATGGTTTGACACAGGACAAAAGTTGTTATCATGGCTGAGACCACTTGATAGCCTCTTAAGTAGGGGTGCATCATGGCCTCATTCAAGGTAAGTGGTACAATTCCCTCCTACAAAGAAGTATTAACAACCACTTGGCTCCAGCCACATGCCATCTCCCACATCTTAGCCAACCAGCAGGGTCTAGAACACAGATGACTTAGCTGTCAGCTGCAAGGATCTTGTCCACATACTCAGGTTCAACCATCTGAAACTTCTGCATAACAGGGCTCAGACTGTCCCATGAAGTTGGCTGTTATTGCCTATGACAGTGATGGCGAACCTATGGCACGCGTGCCACAAGTGGCACACGGAGCCATTTGTCAGGGCACGCGAGGCGCTGCCCTGTCAGCTGGCCAGTGTGCATGCGCGCGCTGGCCAGCTGAGTTCACCTTTTTAAAAGCTATTTTTCGCCTTCCCCAGGCTCCAGAGGCTTTATAGGAGCCTGGGGACGGCGAAAAGAGCCCCCCCCCGGAGGCTTCAGGGACCGTCCGGAGGCTTCCCTGAAGCCTTCGGAGCCCTTAAAACCACCCTCCGAGCAAACCGGAAGTGACTTCCGGGTTGCTCGGAGGGTGGTTTTAAGCGTTCCGAAGGCTTCAGGGATCGTCCGGAGGCTTCCCTGACGCCTTCGGAGCGCTTAAAACCACCCTCCGAGCAACCCGGAAGTGACTTCTGGTTTGCCCGGAGGGTGGTTTTAAGCGTTCCAAAGGCTTCAGGGAAGCCTCCGGACGATCCCTGAAGCCTCTGGAGGGCCTCTGGGGGAGTGGGGGAGGCTCTTTTCGTCCTCCCCAGGCTCCTATAAAGCCTCTGGAGCCTGGGGAGGGCGAAAAAAGCATGTAAAAATGGGGGGGTTGCACGTTTTGCGCGCATGCGCACTGGGGGGGGTCGCACGTTGCATTATGGATGCGGCATGCCTGCACACGACCCCCCTGCGCTCCCCCCACTTGTGGCATGCGAGCCAAAAAAGGTTCGCCATTGCTGGCCTATGAGTTGGCATTAAAACAAAAGTAATGTCATGCAGAGATGTTCCTCAAGAACTATTAGGTTCAAACTGAAATTGGGGAAACGTGGATATGCTCAAAAAATACTGGGGGAAGGGAATAACAAAAAGGCAAGGTTGCTATAACTGGGATAGGCAACCACAAGATGGCAGCAAAGAATTACATGTAAGTTATCAGGATTTTTCCAACTCATACAGCAGCCCTACAAGGTCATTTCTGGCAACAACTGTAACAGTCAATTCCTCCCCTAAATGTTCAGGGAAACGCTTAAGTAAAAAAAAAAAAGTGGCACAAGCGGATAAAAGGTACAAGTGACAGTCAACTATTTTGAAATGTAGCCATTGTCTTCATGAGTGTCCAGATAACTCAACAACGGTAGCAACAAATAGGAACACTATAATTAGCTGCCTTGTACAAAGGATTCCAAACGTATTTGCTATTGGCCCAGCTGACACGGAATCATTTTTCTAGCTACTAACATTGATTCTGCCATTTTGTACCAGAAGTTTCCAAATTCTGGATCTCAGATACACCGTACATTGAATTATCTGGAAGTTCCTCTTACTAGTTAATGTAATTAAGTAATTCTTAGGACAAAAACTTTTTGAAGATATAATTATATTGGATTGATAAGATGTATTAGTGTCCTACTACTATTTATTTTTCTTTTTACAAGGTATGAAAAATTATCTTCTATGATGGTAGCTTTATAGGAAAACTGGTTTTGGATTCTTGTGGACAAGCTGTATTCAAGAATTTTTTGGCTTCCAGTGATTTAGCACAAAGAGCTTTTGTTCTATTTTTGGAAAAGGTTGCCACAATGTGAACGTCCAAGTGACTGTATTACATTTCATGAAATTGTGCAACAGTAATATAAAACCTATCTTTAATTTGAAGCACTTAAAACACTATAGATTAGTTTGTTCTGGGTTCACCAGTTTGTCCAAGGATTATCTTTCTGTCCAAGATATTGCATTCTGAATTTTATATATTTACTGACTATCCAACAATAATTATTAATACATACAAGAACAAATCTGAGATCACTTGATCTTGAAAACTTTTGACAACGGTCAAACTTTGATAATGGTCACATGTACAAGCTTGATTCAAAAAAATTCATATTTCCTAAGAGTTATGTTTACCGGAAATTAAAATAAATAAGATCATTCACTGGCTCCCCAAAAACATTTGTTAGCTGTCTCTAGTCTAAAAACTGTTGTTAAGTATTAGAGGTAATTTTCATCCAGTACTACAATGTAACAGTCCTCTAAATTTGAGTTCCTTATGTAGCATATTATAACTTGTTCATTATAGTAATATAGTATTATGCATAAATATGCATGCTATTGAATGTCTAGATCAGTGATAGCTAACCTTTTTCTAAAGGTGTGCCAAAACTTTGTGCACATGAGCTAGTGCATGCCCACCCACCTGTGCATGCACGAGCGACCCACACACGCGGGGGGGGGGGGGATTTTCACCCCCCGAGGCTCTGGAGGCTTTCCTGAAGCCTGGGGAGGGCGAAAACAGCCTCCACCAGTCCTCCGGAAGGTCAAAAATCAGCGTGCACCAGAGGGCTGCTCTGCCGGCAAATATGGTTCCGCATGCCACACGCGTGTCATAGATCTGCCATCACGGGTCTGTATTATTTCCTTACACATATGCAGATATGCATTTCAACTGATTCTTACTTTCCTTTAGCTGGGTTTCCCCCCCAACTTATCTTTTTTTCTTCTTCATATATGCAGATTTCTTTTAATTGAATGATTTTAGGGTTGATGGAACATTTTATAAATAACGACAATTCATATGTATTTAGTTACAAAATAGGTTTCTTAGCGTTCAGTCTTTGCCTCTAGTAAGTTTCTTAAATAAAAGTTTCCACAAACATAAAAAACCCTAACTTTTAGCCTAATAAAGATACTGCTCTAATTTTGGAGGGTTTTTTCTCTTATGTCTATTTGGCAGATTAACTTTTTATATATATATTTTTTAATACATCATGTGATAAATTGTACGTCCAAAATTTTAGACACATTATATTTAAATGTGATGTTTGATACTTTATTTCATTAATTTTTCCAAGAGGCCACATGAGAAACTGGAACTGATTTGGAGGGCTGCCGCCTCACGCCGCCACCAGCCCTGCCCTCCATTGCTGCTGCCGCCCATGCCACAGGCCAGACAATGTGGCCTGTGGGCCATAAAATGCCCAGGTCTACACTATATTATTAGATTTATATAAAATAGGAAAATATTATATACATGCTTTGTACTAGTTTACTAGCCCTGTGCTAATTAAAAGATATTTCATTACCAAACAATAAGATAGATATCTGTCAATTCTGAACTTAGTAGTTCAGAAGAACTATTAGAAATACATCAGTAACACACAACCTTATTTACTTATGGAGCTGTTGTTCCATTTCTTTACTGACCTGACAATTCTTTATTCTTATTTACCAGACACATCATTCATACCTGAGTGTCTTTGTCATGCAGGAAAAGTGTGCAAAATATACATGATTCAATGAATAAACAAGTTAATCTCAAACACCTATTGTTAGTTACATTAGTTTAGTTGAAAGAACACTCCCTTTGCTAGGAATTACAATTGAGTTACTCAGTAACAGACTTGGCAAAATAGTTATCTATGGTGTGTACTAACAAGTACACATTTTATTTTAGTTTAATCAAATCTAAACATTCTTAAAATATTTTTGTCCAGAAAAGCTAATAAGGAAGGAGTACAACTGGCAATTATTTTTGTAATTTTATTTGTCCACCTCAGAAGAGTGAAATGCTTAAACTATAAACACATAATTTTAAGAACATCTCAATCAAGAAGAGTATTTGTACATCTGCTCCAAAATACAGTATAGGAATCTTCTGCCCAAATGAGAAAACAGCACAAAAGTTTAATATGGCTCTGCTTAAATTTAAGCAAAATGTTTTTTGAGAAAAAACATTACTGTAGGCAACAGATGTTTAATCTGTCAGAGGATGGTTGACTGAAAACATACCTGTTTTTAAGTGTTTAGTATTTTGGTATTTTGCTAAATATTGCTCCACATAAAAGCCGCCGCCTCCCCAAATTATGTTAGCAACCCAGCTGAAGCTAAATTATATTTAACCTAAAATGCAGTCATATTTTGCCTACAATCTTAAACTCAGGCTTTGGGAAGGAAATGTAACTGAATGCAGTGTGACTTAAAACCACAAATCTGGAGCCAGCAATTGTCATTGAAGAAATAACTCTTTTACATAATGGAATTTTCACAGGTTCCACAAGCATGACTCATCTATGGAACCCCTGGAAGAAATGGCCAAAGCTGGGTTCTGGAGAGTATGTAAAATAATCAAGAATCTGTAGGACTGTGCTGTGTTTCTGGGAAATCTCAAAATTGCAACACTGGAACCAAAGGAAAGAAGATCACAATTTGGCCGTATATAATTTCTAATTGCAATGAGCCAGCATAGTTTTAAAAACACTTTACTAGTGTTAGCTACTGGATGTCTTATCTGTTTTGTTTCAACTGGACGGTCCTATGGTATTTAATGAAATTATTTCAATGGGATGAAAGATGAGGAATCTTTTCTGTATAACCATGTGGGGAAAAAGTAGATAATGTTTGAGGTCTATGAATTACATTTGCCTGTATCATCGGCTCATTTAATAATGATTGTAATTTTTATCGCCATTAAATTGCTGCTAATTTACGGTACAGTTTTGGATTTGAATGTTTGTTTCTTGAAAAGCTCTTTCAGCTGTTGTTCAGTTGTTGCTTCTTTCTGCTGTATCAGATCGCCCTTGGTCAATTCCCAATCATCTGGCTTTGACAGTGAGGGACAATATGGCCGACCTGAAGCAGGTAACATATTCTCCCAGTACTCTTTTCTAGCCCTAAGTACAAAACAAACAAATCTAATTAGTGGCTATAAGAAAATGGAAAATGGCATATTTCTAATCTATTTTGTCATGACTATCAACAGTAATTATAAAAACCAAGAAAGAGAAAAAAGCTTTGTGGATTGTGGATGCACAGTGAGCTCTAGACTATATGAAGAGGCATGTACAAACATAATATCTAAGAGTTCCAGATAGTAGTTAATACCTGCAGAAAGCAAAGTCAAAAAAGTTAAGGCGCAAATAGAATCTAGACTCATAAGGTATGTAAAATGTCAGTTTGATAGTAAGAGGAAGAAAAAAAGGAAGGGGTAAGCCCACTGCTTGGTAAAGAAAGAAGATCTTAAGAGGTGACAAGGGAAAGAAAGAGAAAGTTTCTCAACTCCTATTTTGCTTCAAGAGGAACTGTTGAAATAGACCTAAGCAGATCAATTATCCCATGGAGACAATCAAACGTTAGGCAGCACCTGGCTACTATAAATGAGTTTCTAAGTCTCCAGGACCAATACAGTTACATCCACGAGATTTCAAGGAATTTGAGAATATCATCCTGAAACCCTTTTTCTGATCTGTGAGAAATCATGGAGGATGGGTTTAATGGCACAGGATTAAAGAGTGAAAAGGGGGAAAGAGTACCTAAATAACTATTATTTATGTTATTATACATTATTAAACAAACTGTGAGCCTTTAGAAAATAATGTATTGCTTGGGAGAATGTATCACGCCGATCTCCATTTTTATTGTGATCAGTTTAGCTGATCATAGGGATGTAATAGGCATAGTGCCCTTCTGATTTTGCAAAACATTTGATGAACTTTCCCTTAAGATCCTAGCAGAGAAGCTAGCAAAATATGGACTGTGTTTAGTTATGTGAATTAAATCTTATGAGAACATATACAGTAGAAAACACCCAAAAAGTAAATCGAAGAACAGAAACAGCTGGTAGCTTGTTTAGCATGGAGAAAAAAAGACTATGCAAAAACATCTTAGCTGTCTTTGAAAGGCCATCATCGAAAAAATGGACCAAACTTGTTCAGTGTGGCAAAAATAATAGTTTAAATTATAAGGAATCATATTGTAATTGGGCATTAAATAATATTTCAACAATAAAAATTATTATTATTATTATTATTATTATTATTATTATTATTATTATTATTATTATTATTATTATTCAAATTATATGCTGCCCATCTCCCCATAACTCTAGGTCAGGGATGTCAAAGTCAATTTCATTCAGGGCCACATCAGGCCTGAGGTTGACCTGGGGGGGGGGCTGGCTGGGAGGGGCATGACTGACTGGGTGGGTGTGACCATCTTGACACCATTCATTGGGCATGGCCGACTGGGTGGGCATGGCCAGCTTGATACCACTCCCCAAACTGCTGGCAGGTTTCCTCTTCGGCACTGGGTAGCCCGGGCCGAAGCCACATGGGCTGGCCGCTTACATTTTCCAGTCCGGCCCCACAGGCTGGATCTGACCACATCACAGGCTGGATCCGGCCTACGGGCCTTGTGTTTGACACCCGGCTCTAGGTGATTCAATAATAGAACAGACTGGATCATAAAATACTGGACTCTCTTTTGTTAGAAGCATTTAAAGACAATCTGGGATAGTTTTCTGTGAGGCATCTCAATAATGGATTATAGAATAGGACAGGTGGCTGGAACATATGAGCTCAAAACACTCAGTTTATCAATTGGATAGCAGCAGAGAGATAATATATCTTCTGGCTCTATTAGGTTTTCAATATCTGAGCTGCAAATATCCAGGCAACCACTGGATGGCAGCAGAGAGATACTTTTAACAACCACATTAGTAACAGAATTTCTGGTCCCAATTGTTGTAAGTTGAGGAGTAACTATATTTTAAATCAATTATTTTACTACCAAAATTAAAAGTACACTTACCTTGCTCTAACCCAGGGTTTAGTATGCATACTCAAATCACTCCCCCAGCTACCATGTTTTTCAGATCCCCGGGGTAAAAAACCCTTTTCTGGGGCTAGCTCTTCAGCAATTGCTCTGATATGATATGGTTCAAACCCACAGCATCCTCCAATGTATCTGATCCCTAAATTGTAAGCTTCTCTTGCATATTTGTGAACATCCCATCGTGTTAAAATTCTTGGCTCCAAAGCTGTAATGATATGAATTTTTAAATATTCATTGTAATATTCAGTTAAGATTATACACAACACCGGTAAAACATTAGCATTATCCTCAAGAGGTTTCCTTTGACCTCCATGAACCAAGATAGGTAATTATGCATTTATTTACTCTACTTTAGCTTCTAAAAAAGTTCCAGACATTGTCAGGAGGGACTCAATTATCCCATGGAGACAATCAAACGTTAGGCAGCACCTGGCTACTATAAATGAGTTTCTAAGTCTCCAGGACCAATACAGTTACATCCACGAGATTTCAAGGAATTTGAGAATATCATCCTGAAACCCTTTTTCTGATCTGTGAGAAATCATGGAGGATGGGCTTAATGGCACAGGATTAAAGAGTGAAAGGGGGGAAAGAGTACTTAAATAACTATTATTTTTGTTGTTATACATTATTAAACAAACTGTGAGCATTTAGAAAATAATGTATTGCTTGGGAGAATGTATCACGCCGATCTCCATTTTTATTGTGATCAGTTTAGCTGATCATAGGAATGTAATAGGCATAGTGCCCTTCTGATTTTGCAAAACATTTGATAAACTTTCCCTTAAGATCCTAGCAATTGCTCTGATATGATATGGTTCAAATCCACATTTATTTACTTTACTTTAGCTTCTAAAAAATTTCCAGACATTGTCATGAGGGACTCCAACTTTGGGAATGGTCTCCTACCACAAAGTTGACCTAATCTTAAAAATTACTTAAAAGCACTTGGATTTTATTTCTATGTATACCTTCTATTTACAAATTAACATTCCTTTCCACTCAGCTTTTGGTTTCTCTGTTTGTTGCTGCAGGTGTCCCCCCTGCCCCCCTCCAATTTAACAGCATTTTTGTTCTCTTTTCATCAATCCCTACATTTATTAGCTACAGGCCCAACATCCCCAGGAAAAATGCAAAATATACTTTAACTGGAAGAGTTGTGGAAAAAGCTAATTCAACTGGTTTCCATCGTTGGGCAAATTCAAATAATGTAAACTCCTTTATTTTCCCCCACTACCACCCAAACATATTTTAACAGAGTTGGCCGACGGCACCCTGAGGCAGTGTCGGCTGGTGACCCCCAGGGGGAGAGCCTTCTCTGTGGGAGCGCCTTCCCTCTGGAATGAGCTGCCCCCGGAGCTCCGCATAATCCCTGACCTCCGGTCCTTTCGACGCGCCCTAAAAAGTTGGCTTTTCCAGGAAGCCGGCCTGGCCTGAATAAAATAAATTATTAATTTTAATTGTTAATTTTAATCTAAATCTCATTGTAAATGTCTATTGGGTTTTTTGGATATTCTATTTAATTTTTCTTTTAACTTTTGTCATATGTGTTTTTATGTTGTACGCCGCCCTGAGTCCTTTGGGAGAGGGGCGGCATAGAAGTCCAATAAAACCAAAACCAAACCTAATGTACCTATGCAACTTGTAGTTAAAGTATCTGTGAAGAAGTCATGACAATCTAATCTAAATTGTACCTTAGGTTATTCTTGAAAAATTTCTTTATTTTGGTTTAAGCTATCCAATATTTACTTGCATTTTAAGCAAGACAGTGTAGATTTAATTTTAGACCAACCATACATAAGTCTTCTCTAAAATTATGTGTGTAGTTTTAATCCCACCATGTATGTGATTTTAATGTTTTTGCACAATTTTTCTTGATAATCTTGATAACCACAAAAAAAGAGCAAATCTTACCAAAAGGAAACTCTGGTAGATCAATGAAACCCTGCTTCCCACAATCGGGGGTATGGAAAGCAAGTGGCTGTGACATCAGGTGTGCTTTTAGTTTCGCAGTTGCCAAACCTTCCTTCATGAGTTTTAGAGTTCTAAGACAAGTAGCTGGATCAAAATGGCAGTTTACTCCAACAATAGAAGCCCCTAAGAAACAAGAAACAACGTTTTCTGTAATACGTTTCAGGGTCAAGATTTTTAAACATGATGCCCAGCATTCACCCCTTTCAATCTTTTGTAAAACTAACTGCCTTTTAAAGATGCATGAATGAAATCACCTTAAAATAGTGAGAAGCTATATTTTTGTCATGATGAAAATCACTAAACAAATAGAAGTACAATGTTTTTCTTTAACTCTTTTAATTATTGGATAGGAATATCAGAACACAGGCTACCTTGGAAAGTGGGGACATTATCCCAGAAGGCAACAGCAAATCACTTCTATATTATTGCCAATAAAATTATATTCATGAAATTGTCAGAATAGAAGCTTGAATCAAAATTGATACTGAAAGTAACATCTTACCAGCATTAACTAGTCGAACAGCACATTCTCCTGGTGGTACACCATCCATGTCTCCTTCTGGGCCAATGCATAGAGTAACTGCAACTGGCAACCCAGATTCTTTTAAAGTTTCAACTGCCCATGTGGCTTCTTCAACATGTTCAAAATACTAGCAACAAATTACAAAAAGAATTTACAAAACAATTTTTTAATTGAAAAAAAAAATGCAATATGTCAAGATAAAAATAAGAAGCCAAGTTGTTTTTAAAGAATAGCTCCAGATATTTACAAGTAGTCTTTGACTTATGATCACAATTGAGCCCCAAATTTCCATTGCTAAGTGAAACAGTTGTTAAGTCAGTTTGCCGCATGTTACAAAACATTTCTTGCCACAGGTGTTAAATGAATCATTGCAGCTGTTAAAGTTAGTGACACGTTTTTGTAAAGTGTATCTGGATTCCCTCATTGACTTTTTTTTGTAAGAAAGGCATACAAAGTAATCACATGACCCTGGGACACTGCAACTGGGTCATAAATATAAGCTAGGTGCCAAGTGTCCAAATTTTGGTCATGTGACCACTGGGATGATGCAATGGTCGTAAGCGTTAAAAAATGGTCATAAGTCACTTTTCAGTGCCGTTGTAACTTCAAATGGTCACTTAGTAGTTGTAAGTCAAGGACTACCTGAATTGTCAATGACAGCGATGGCGAACCTTTTTTGGCTCGCGTGCCATAAGTGGGGGGAGCGCAGGGGGTCGTGTGCAGGCGTGCCGCACCCATAATGCAATGCGCTCCCCCAGTACACATGCGCGCACTACAGGCACTCCCCCCGCCATTTTTATATGCTTTTTTCGCCCTCCAGAGGCTTTATAGGAGCCTGGGGAGGGCGAAAACAGCCTCCCCCTCCCCCCTTCCGGAGGCTTCAGGGACCGTCAGGAGGCTTCCCTGACGCCTTCGGAGCACTCAAAACGACCCTCCGAGCAAAACCGGAAGTGACTTCCGGTTTGCTCGGAGGGTCGTTTTAAGCGCTCCGAAGGCTTCAGGGACCATCAGGAGGCTTCCCTGACACATTCGGAGCGCTCAAAACGACCCTCCGAGCAAACTTGGAGGTTTGCTTGGAGGGTCGTTTTAAGCGTTCCGAAGGCTTCACAGAAGCTCATGAAGCCTCCGGAGGGCCTTGGGGGGTGCTCTTTTCATCCTCCCCAGGCTCCTATAAAGCCTCTGGAGCCTGGGGAGGGTGAAAAATGGCTTTTAAAAAGATGAAATCAGCTGGCCAGCGCGCGCATGCACGCTGGCCAGCTGACAGGGCAGCGTCTCGCGTGCCCTGACAAATGGCTCCGCGTGCCACCTGTGGCACACGTGCCATAGGTTCCCCATCACTGGTCTATGACAACTGCCACAGCCAGCTTGCCATGTCGCCATGACCAAACTGCCACAGCTAATTCATTATGGCCAACTCGCTGCAGGACAATTTGCTGCAGGATAAAATTTGCACTAATATGAAAGAAATGGTGGAATAGAATCATTAAAGAAAGGATGCAAAAGGAGGGACAGAATGAAAAGTGAATGGCAAAAATTAAAATAATTTGTATTTTTTAAATAATTAAATAGAATTGTTAAATTGTTCCCCAACAAGTTACCTTGCAGTGAGTTGGCCGTGGTGAGTTCACCTGCTGCAAGTTGGCTGTGGGTGAGGTGGCTGTGGAGAGTTGGCCGCAGTGAGTTTTCCACAGCAAATTGGCTGTGGCAAGTTGTTCCATTCCCACCCATACTACCAAAAGTATCTTTAACCATATAACAACTTACTTTAAATCTTGGAACTAGTAGTGATTTCTTAATTCAATGTGAGAACTTTCTAACCACTTCGATTCAATGCTTTCTTTTGAAGCCTGGGTTACCATGCCAAAGGAAGGATATACCGTATTTTTCGGAGTATAAGATGCACCTTTCCCCCCCCTATGAAATGTTGGTGCGTCTTATATACCGAATACAGCCATTTTTGGCTCTCAAAGCCCCGCCCATGCATCCCATTTTTGAGAAAAACGGGCCGTTTTTTTGCAAAGACGGGGGCCTTTTGCCTCCCCGCCACCTGCCAGAAGCACTCTGCAGGTTTCAGCGGGGCTGGGGGAAGGGAAAAATGCCCCCGTTTTGGTGAAAAACAGAGAAAAAATGGGCCATTTTTTTGCGAAAACGGGGGTGTATTTGCCTTCTCCCACTCCCCAGGAGCACTCTGCAGGTTTCAGCAGGGCTGGGGGAAGGGAAAAATGCCCCCGTTTTGGTGAAAAATGGGGGAGTTTTTGCCTTACCCCAGCCCAGCTGAAGTCTGCAGAGTTCTCCTGGGGGCCAGGGAGGACAAAAACCTTTTTTTTTCTTACTTACCTCTTTGAAATCTTGGTGCGTCTTATACACCGGTGCGTCTTAATAGTCCAAAAAATACAGTAACTATATCTATATATGTATGTGGGTTCGTGTGTCTGTGCATGCATCATATTATCAAGAAAGGTCTTAGAATTTGAAGTACAACTGAGGTACAAAACAATTCAACTAGGAGATGTACACAGACTTTGCACAAATTTCTTGGGCAATAACACTTTGCCAGTCTCTTCCACGCGGCAATCCCATTTGCCTTGTCTTTCCTTATGTCAGGGGTGTCCAAACTTGGGAACTTTAAGACTTGTGGAATTCAACTCCCAGAAGGCTGGCTGGGGAATTCTGGGAGTTGAATTCCACAAGTCTTAAAGTTCCCAAGTTTGGACACCCCTGCCTTATGTCATTAAGAGTACAAATAAAATAAAGATAGTAATAGATTCTGATGCTGCAAAGCATTGATATTTCCATTATAAAGCAATAAAGTCTTTGTCCCCAGGTAAACAATATTTTTCATTTGTCAGTGAATTTATTTACCTCTGCAATCAGGAAATCCACCTCTTTTTTGATAAAAACTTGCAACTGCTTTCGAAAGATTGCTTTCACTTCAGTTTTACTCTTGCTGCTTAAGTATGTAGGTGTTTGGCTAACACCTCCAGCCACCAAAGCATCACCTTCTTGAGCAACTTCTTTTGCGATGTCACAAGCGGCTTCATTTATTCTCTGGCCCTAATGGTACGAAAAGATTGAAGTGCTAATTTTTATTATCATTATTTAAATACGCTGTATGCTGCCCAAGTCCCAGTGACTGTTAAGAGATTTACAAGTGACTGAAAACATGGAAGCAAGGCATTAAAAACGAGAAACAAAAAAAGAGTAGATGGCAGAATTACAAACCTGGTGGAACCAAACAAAAAACAACCTAGATTAAAACAAGGCTTCAGTTATCCTTATCAAAGGCCTGGGTAAAGAGCTAAGTCTTCAGGCCTCTTCAAAACAGGGTATTAAATAATATACCTAATAGTGTAAGAAAAAATAAATAAAAGTCACATATATTATACAGTTAAAGTATTGTGCATTTTGTCAGTCGGCAATTCCACAAAGCAAGCAATGGTTGTCAAGTGTTAACTGGCATACTTTTATACATGAGAATGGAGCAACACTTTGATCATTTCCAGTTTCAGTAGCCTACAGAAATACAGTATATCCCAGTGATGGCGAACCTATGGCACGCGTGCCACAAGTGGCATGCGGAGCCATTTGTCAGGGCACGCAAGGCATGTAAAAATGGGGGGGGTCGCGCGTTGTGCGCGCATGCGCACTGGGGGGTCACGCGTTGCATTATGGGTGCGGCACACCCGCACATGACCCCCCTGCCCCCCCCCACTTGTGGCACGCGAGCCAAAAAAGGTTCGCCATCGCTGGTATATCCGGTATTGGAGAAGTGCAGCTTATCCTTAAACTTGATCTTTGCCCAATCAATTACAGCTAACCAAGGGAAACAAATCAAAAAGAAACCTTATTAAGAGAGAAGATGACTCTGACCAATTTAATGTAAATAGTAGTAATATCCCATTTTGGGATAAGGAGTTTAAACCAGGGATGGCAGATCAGCATGAGTCCAGACGTGAGTCTAGACTAGACTTTGGCATTTTATGGCCTGCGGGCTACATCCAGTCCTTTGACTGTCCCTGTCCAGGTTGGGCAGGTAATGGGGGGCAGCAGAGGGGTGGCGGCAGCAGTACTCCATAATAGTTCCAGTTCCTCATGTGGTCCGTCAGAAAAATTATCTTCCCCTGATTCAGACATACATAGATCTCATTATACATCCTAATATCTATGAGTGTTCCTTTCGTCAGTTTCTCCTATGTCAGAAATCAATAAGTGTTTCCTTGAATGGGAGATAATATTTAAAAGAAATAAAAGAACATGGCTGAAAAACCATGCTCCTTGAGATCTTGAGAATTTTGGGGCATTTTAATTTTATATTTTGTAAGATATTTATTCAAAATCTTTAACAATATGATTTCAAATAGAATTAACAGCCAATTCAAAACCTTTGGAGAATAGAAAGATGCCAGAACAATGTTAGTGTGAATGCCAGTCAAACCTCTCTGGAGAGGGAGTTCCATAAGTGGAGTGCCACCATAAAAAAGCCATTCTCTCCCTTGTAAGAGACCCAACTTACCCTCTTTTGGTAAAGGGACCTGGAGGAGAACTTATTCAATTTTTAAAATCCAGATAGATATATAAAGGCGAAGGGATTCTTTCAGGTAACCTGTCCTTAAGCTGTTCAGGTATTAAAGTCAAAACCTGCATTCTGAATTATTATTAGCTGCCCAGAATAACTTGTTAGATACATATAAATGTAAATAAATAAATATAAATAAAAATTAGTAAGTAAAGAATAAGTGCATGTTAAAAAACTAATACTAGATATTATATACATACATTTTTATAATATGGTATCTAAATGATTTTGAGGCAAGAATGTTTGAAGTTCTTACTGCATTTTTGGTATATAGTTACACCCTATAAAACAAGTAGAGAAGAATTAAGCACTTTGTCTAGACTCATTGCACTATAAAGAAAATGTTGTGCCAACTATTTGTTCTTTTAAGAAACTTTAACTATTAATATTAAAACATTCCTGAAACTGGGAAAATGTAAAAAAAAAAAACTAGGCAACTAAGTATTGTTTAACATTGTGTTAGTGTTGTTAAATATTAATTTAACAATAAAGATACAAGTAGTCCTTGACTTACGACTATTTGTTTAACAATCATTTTAAGTCAAATGCTGAAAAAAGTTTCTGATGGCCGGTTTTTGGATTTAAAACCCCACTGTGATATGATCACAATTTGGGTTCCTGGCAACTGTCATTCATTTACGAGCATCGCAGTGTCCTGTGGTCATTTGAGTGCCATTTGTTGCCTTCAAAAAGGGGCTTCCAACAAGCAAAGTCAATGGGGGAAGCCAAGTACATTTAACAACTGTGTGGTTTGCTTAGTGGCTCACTGAATGACCATGTCAAAAAGGTTGTAAAATTGGGATGTGGTTCATTTAACAACAGCATTGTTTAGAGATGAAAGTTCTGGTTCCAATTGTGGTCCTACGTTGAGGACTACGTGAATACTTTTGCTTAAACTATAGCAACACAAAAGTATCAAGGTTAAATACACATTTTTTAAAACTCTGCTTACTTGTCAAAATTACTAATAAGAAGTGGTTGAAACTACTTACAGAAAATTTATCAGCTGCATAGTTTCCTCTGTTCTCTAATTTATCATCACTGGCATAAAAGCTGAATGTCTGTAAAACATTTGCTCCAGCCCTGAGGAATTCTCGATGAAGCTGACGAACTACAAAATATTGAAGCAAAGTCAAGAGTTAAACATACCGTTAGCACTGTACCAGCAGCATCTTTTAACAAACATATTGCCTCTATGATTCTATGTCCCGTTTTGTGTCCGAAGTATCTTGATTGAATGTTTTTAAATGACTCAAGATTATTCTGTTATTATTTTTAAAAAGTCATAATTGACTTGTTTAGAAAACCTATTGCTTTAGCTCGTAGGAATCCTGTGCAACATAGCTTGTAAATGGTACATGATGAATTATTGTTAAATTATTCCACATGTAGATCCACACAGATATACGAAACATTTAAATTAGGAAGAACGCTAGGCTCACTTCACAGATGTTGATTTGGGCAAACAATGTTTCTAACTTTCTTTTCCCTGCTTAAAAAAACAGTAATGTGATTTATATCAATTCGAAAAACTTCTACATGCACAATTAGATATTAAAAGGTAATATCTAATTAAAAACTTCCACAAAGCCTCCATGAACTCATATGGGTAGAAGAGAAAGGGCTAGATTAACGCCTTAAAAATTATTGCAGTTTACAAAGGTTTGCTGGTGTGCTAATCAGCTGCATGATGATTAGCAGGGTGGCACCAGCAATTCAGCTGGCAGTGCCTATGAAACAGCTTATTATTTGGGGCAGAAGTAACTATGAAATCAATGCAGCGACTGCAGATCCTTCCTGGTGGCAGCAATATCTGGCAGCAGTGGTGTTAGTTATTTTTTTAAAATGCCAGCACGCTGCCTAAGGCTGATGGGTAGGCTCATAAAGACCATAGGCTATATGTTACGCAGGCTTGGTCTCTACTATGATATATTTTTTTAAAGGCATTGTGTTCACTAATTTTGTTTTCAGATAGAGTTTTACATGTAATATAATCATTATTATGTACTAATTATCAAGACAGTATCTACCTTCAGGTAGCAACGTTCAACATTACTACTGCTTGGATCCCCTATTTTTTTAAAATGGAAGGGAGGCGTACGTGCATAAATAGGATTTCAGTAAAAGTGGTATTTAAGAAGTATCCCATGAGCAAATTAAAATATTAATTCAAAAAAATGGATTTCCAGAACATTTCTCTTAATTTCACAACAAGCTTAAGACAGCTTTTACCAGTGTATCTCACTCATAAAATGTGTATTTTTAAAAAAGTTATTTTACTTTTAGTAAGTCTGAGTAAAATATGGGAAATAAAATTAATGGGAAAAATAGTAGCATCACCCTTGATTTCACTTCAAGACTTGGCAGGGACAATTTTGCCTCTGGCTATCAGCGCACGCAAACAACCGCTTTAAATTCAATGTAAATTGTCCTAAACTTGACTGTAAAAACTATGATTTCTGTAATAGAACTGTCAAAGTCTGGAATGCCCTACCTGATTCAGTTGTCTCAGCTACAAATTTTCAGAGTTTCAGTTATAAATTGACTTCCACGGACCTTACTTCATACTTAGGTGGTTAGTAGAGAGTGCATAAGTGCACTAACGTGCCTATTGTCCCTGTCTTTGTATTTTTATTCTCTTATTCTTGTTCTCGTTTTTGTTTGACAAATTCCAATAAATAAAATAAAGTTATTGATCTTAATTTACTATCTCTAGATACACAAATGTTAAAACTCAGTTGCAATGAACCAAGAATGGAAGAGAGTATCACACCCATGCTCTCATGGGTGTGATACTTATCATCTTAGCAGCTTCCATAATACATCTGTTTAGCAGTATTTGGCAACCAAAAGTTAGGCTACGTATATGGGCTTTTGACATAATCCAGTAGAACTCTCTGGATGTTCATAAAAGGAAGAAGAATGATTTTGCCAATGATCTGGAGTGCAGGGTTGTTGAAAATTACTTAAACATATAACTTCTGACAGCATAAACCAGGGATGTCAAACTTGATTTCCTTGAGGGCCACATCAGGTTTGTGTTGACCTTGGGGGGTGGCCAGGGTGGCCATGGCCAGCTTGACGTCACTCGTATCGGGGGCACCTGTGGTGGCCTGAGCACTCTGCCAGCAAAAATGAGCTTGCAAGCTCTGTTTTTGGCTGGGGTGGCCTCCTGCAATCTGCTGCCAGCGAAAACGGAGCTCAGGAGGAGATCCGTTTTCGCTGGCAGAGGCACCACAGGCCAGTCCTTCACTATTTCCAGGGTGGCCCCCTGGGCCAGATCTAAGCACCCCACGGATCCGGCCTGCAGGTCTTGAGTTTGATATCCCTTGCATAAACCATAGAGGATACTTAAGAAACTACTGAATTCAAGTACTGTACTTCTGCTGGTGGTAATGGCAGTGTAATGAAAACCTATTCTCCCTCGCCTTTTTCTCTTTATAAATCCAGTATACTGTTATAAGAGAAAGGAAGAGGGAAGAACAATGCTGTGTTTAAATGCTGTAGGCAAGTGTTTCTTAAAATACGGTCAGAGAATCTCTGGGGGTTTCTCAAGACATTCTCAGGGGTCCATGAAATTAAAATTATTTGCCAGATATTGAAGTTATTTGCAAAAATGTAAAATAATGACACTTCTATTATTATTATTTATTTGTTAAAACATGTCAGTTTTTTCCATGAAAAATATGTTAGTATCTAATGGATTTAATATTATAAATATTATAATGCATTATATTATAAATAAATAATTTTAATTTGGTAAATATTAATTTTAATTTTGGTAAATATTGATACATATAACCCATACAAACACAGCATCTTTTGGGGTCCTCTATTATTTTTAAAAGTGGGAAGGGGTCATGAGAGTAAAAAGTTTAAGAAACACTGCTATAGTTTAAACATGATGGTAATTTTATTTAGCCTGTTGTTAAAGTATCTCAGAAATTGAGAAAACCTAAAAATCTGGAAGCCTGCAGATTTAACAGTAAAGCCATTTTTTTTGTTTAATCATAATCACAAAATTAGCTATCAGAAGAACAGGAAATATAAATAGAACTATTTTCAGAATTATACACAGAATGTGGCAAACAATGTCTACCTAATTAATTATGATTGAATAACTGAAAGAAGTTAAACTGAATATGGTTAACTCTTTAGCAAATGAAGCCTTAGTAATACAGATAGCCCTCGACTTACGACCACAATTGAGCTCAGAATTTATGTTGCTAAGTGAGTTTTGTCCCATTTTACGACTTTTCTTGCCACATTGGTTAAGTGAATCACCGCCGTTGTTACATTAGTAACACAATTGTTAAGTGAATCTAGCTTCCCCATTGACTTTGCTTGTCAGAAGGTCGCCAAAGATGATCACATGACCCTGGGATACAGCAACCATCACGAGTCAGTTGTCAAATATCCGAATGTAAATCACGTGGCCATGGTGATGCTGCAACGGTCATTAAGTGTGAAAAATTGTTATGTCACTTTTTTTACAGTTGTTGTAACTTTGAACGGCCACTAAATGAACTGTTGTAAGTTCAGGACTACCCATAACTAATTTCAACTGGACTGGTGCAATATGTTTATTCTACAACTGGGTCACTATCCAATTCAGAATATTTGATTTAGAACTTACAATAGAATAGAGCTAGAAGGGACCTTGGAAGTCTTCTAGTCTTAGACAAGTGACTGTCTAGAATCTACTTAGAAACATGCAGTGATGGAGTCCCCATGATTTCTGGAGGCAAGCTGTTCCACTGGTTAATTGTCCTTACTGTTAGGAAGTTTCTCCTTAATTTCAGGTTGCTTCTCTCTTTTGATCAGTTTCCAACCATTATTTCTTGTCCTGCCCTCTGGCACTAATTTGACCCCCTCCACTTTGTGGCAGCCCCTCAAATCTGATTTGATGAATACATAAATATACATTACCTGCTTCAGGGTTTTCCACTGTAGCTTCAGGAGTCCAAGGTCCAGCTTTTACATAACCTCTCTTTTCAAGAGCTATGACAAATCCTCCATCACCAATCACAATTTCTCCAGCATCTAGCCGTTCTAAAATACCCTAAAATGACAATAATGCATCCTTGTAAACTTCAAAAATAATGTGTGAACCTGGTGGTAGCACTGAAGTACAGGTAGCCGTCACTTAACAACTATTCGAAGTTTATTCGAGGCTTTATTAAAAAACATTTTTCTCTCCCAGAGGATGAAGATAGCGGAGGTGGGGAAAAAGGCAGCAATGTACAAGACATGGGGAAGGGGGGGGCTATGGCTCCACCTGGGGGCAGGGAGGAGGGAGCAATATCGAAAAGGCTCAGGTCACAAAAATAAATATATCTGAAATATTATTGTAATTGTTGATATACTAGAAAGTGACAAAGAGAGGATTGAACATGTAGCTGATATAAAGTAAGAATTCTGTATATGCTTATCCTTTATATGTTATTTTTAAAATTGTAGAAACGTGAGAATTGGGGGGGATTTCTACTACTAACATGGGAGCTACCAAAATTTTCTATGTACCCTATTACCTTTTTCCCATAAATGTTTTAAAACCAATAAAAATTCTTTACAAAAAAAAAAAAACTATTCGAAGTTATGATGGACCTTTCAAAGCAAGCAGCTTTGAAAAAAAGAATCTGCCTTTCTGGGTTACTCCACAAAACACAAAGGCTTCCTCCTCGTGCTGAATAGAGAAGCCTGAATGTTGTAACCTGACATGGGTCTGCTGACAATGAAGTTACTTTCTCCAGTATCAGCTCAAGTTTCACAATATATGGCCTGCTCCTTCCCAGCCTCCTGATTTTTGCCCATCTTCAGTAGGTCAGCAATGGATTTTGAGGGGTGGAAGAGGACTGTTTGGAATCCAGTGGGTGGGGGCAAAGTAGGGCCAGTGCTTTAGGGACCCAGTACGTGGGGGGTGGGGGGACTAGATAGGTGAGCATGCTTCAGCAGCTCTCCAAATTTAAGAATTCCACCTAAGGGAAAATCATTGGGTAGCTTCTGTGGAATTAACTTTGAAACAGCTTTTTTGGGGGGGGGGGGCTGTTTGGTTATTATTGATCTATCATATCTCCAGGATTACCTGTGTAATCATAAATCAAACTAATTGATATAGTAATTAATATATGAAAGCCAATTTAGTGCAGTGGTTAAGGTATTTTCCTAGACTGTGGAGACTGTGAGTTCTAATCCCACTTTGGGCATGAAAAATAAACTGGGTGACTTTCAGCCAGTCACAGCCCAATGCACTTCACAGCAATAGCAATAGCACTTAGACTTACATACCGCTTCACAGTGCTTTTACAGCCCTCTCTAAGTGGTTTACAGAGTCAGCATATTGCCCCCAACAATCTGGGTCCTCATTTTACCCACCTTGGAAGAATGGAAGGCTGAGTCAACCTTGAGCCTGGTGAGATTAGATCTGCCAAATTGCAGGCAGCCGGCAGAAGTAGCCTGCAGCATTCTAACCACTGCACTACCATGGCTCATAGAGTTGTTGTTACAGTAGAACCTCTGGTCACAACCATCATTTGTTTCATAACTTTGGTCGCAAACTGATTTGGTTGTGACCCAAACCTAATTTTGGAAATTTGGTGCTTACAAAAAAAAATGGTGTGGAAGGGGAAATTGGTTGCGGAAAAAAAATAATTATGAATTTTTTGGTCGTAACCCAATTTGGTCGTGGTGAGAAGCATTTGTGACCAGAGGTTCTATTGTATGGGGAAAATAGGAGGAGGATTCTTTGCCACTTTGAGTTGCATTTTTTTTAAAAGGCAGGATAAAAATCTAAAGAAACCCATATTCCTCTCCAGCCAGTCCCTGGATTATCATCACCAAAGCAGAGGTTATCAGATACTAATAATTATTAAGTATTGACATTCAACATTCTAACATATTTAGCATTTTTATGAACAAGCTTGTTAAATAGGAAATATCTACTAATATCTTTCCAACATATTCATTTAAATCTCTCTTTGTGCTTTAGTCACCTATTGGGTATCAACTGCTCAGAGGATAGTTGCCAACTGTATATTCTTCATACCTTATTTATCACCTTCAGTGCATGGGTACAAAAGCTAAGAAACCTACTAGGCTTTGTATGAGTTCAAAGGCATTTTTGGAAGAGAAAATTAGAGAAGACTTTAACAGCCAACGTATGGAGTCAGAATTTAAATTTGTTCTGGACTTAAAACCGTTGTAGCCTGAAAAAATGTAAGGGTGGAATTAGATATAAAAGAAAGAGGAATCAGACTGCAAATAACTGGTAACATGATTTCAGAGTTTATCCTAACTATGGTAGTTTAAAGTGGTATCGGCTTCCTAACCAAAGAAAGTGGGTGGTACAGAATAATTTTGCCTACTATAAGTCCTGGAATTCTGGTGTTAACTTCTTGTATTTTAGTTGTAATAAAGATTTGGAATTAAGTAAGTACAAACATACTTACTACCCTGTCTACCAAACATTAATGTGAGTTATTATCATTCTAAAGGGAGAAACACTTTATTTTGTGTGCAGAAAGAGACCAGAACAGAATGGATTTACAAGCTTTCTTTAACTAGATGTAAAAAGACAGAGGAACTTATCCAAAGATATATACTGAATCAGACAAGGGTACATGCAGGTCATGAATTTCTACTGTACAGCAGGGCCCCCAATCTCAGTTCATGGACTAGCACCGGGCTGCAGCATGCCAGAAACTGGTCTGCGCAAACAAGCAAAGCCCCATCCATGGGATACAGGCAGCATGCAAAACCACGCCTGTTCCGGTCCATGGAAAACCCTCTCTCCATGGAACCAGTCTCTGCTACCCCAAACATTGGGATCCACTGTTCTACAGCAATGGATTTCAGTTAGAGGTCTCTTTCAACTCTTCCTGAAGAGTTGGTTACGATGTAGGCATCATCGTAAATCCTAATCATCCCCAACCCCCCATAACTTTAACCTTAAACTGTCTACTGTTGACCTCACCCCATTCCTAAGAGGTCTGTAAGGAACATGCATAAGCGCACCAACATGCCTACCATCCCTGTCCTACTGTCCCAACTTATTCTTATCCATTTCCTGTATTCATAATCATGTTTCTACTTATATCTGTTATCTTATACAGGCTGGACAAAATAAATAAATAAATAAAATAAAGATGTTGGGAATGGAGTATAAAATCTACTATGAGCAAAATGACCATGATCATCAGTAGGCTGAATTGCTTCTTGGTGTTTTTTCTATAGTCAGTAAGAAAAGTATCTGGTCTGCTTTCTGAAGTTATATTTTCCTAAATGTTTTATAATGAATTATTCTCAAAGGAATGGCAAAGTACCATTGAGATCATTTAGCCTTCTATATCAGTGATGGCAAAGTTTTTAGGCACCGAGTGCTGAAAACGTTGCGCAGAAATGTCGCACGCGGACGTGTTCATCAGGACAGCGCTCCAGAAAAGCCGAACTTCCGGGTTTTAGCGTGCATGCAAAAATTTTTCTTTTTTGTACTATTAAAAGTTGAATTGATTATATCAAATAATCCTATGTTTTCTTCAGTGACTTTCATTTAAATTTATCACTTTACAAAGAGTAATCCACCTTTTAACAGAGCCAGTTCTGTCTTTTAGCTCAAATAACTTTTCTTATAAGTTCTACTCATAATAGAAAATATTAATTTTATTTACATGTGTGTGATTTTAAAGCAGTCAACAATGCATCTCCTCTCTAAAAGGACAAAAATTCCAATTTCTGCATTTACAAATATGCATTTCAATGTATGGAAATAGCGAGTCAGCTGTCAGTCTTGACTGAACCAGCTTTATCCGGAATCCTGTTTGTCCCAGAATGGGACTACTATGTCATAAATCTGTGGAGGCATAAATTAGAACTGTGGAAAGTGTGTTGAACTATCTTTTCCCAAATGCAGGAAATACAATTGGGCAGCCGTTTCTCCCATCAATTTAATCAGCCCGCATTAATTTCTATAAATATTATAAAAGAAAACGTTATAAGAGCCAAGGGAGAAAAGATAGTTGGCATTCATTTGTCTCAACTCATAGTTGGTAGTTTCCTCGCCACCGCTCCTACTCTTCTAATTCCCAGAACTTTGCATGAGCCTCCCAACGGGCCTCGCAGGAGAGGAATAATACTGCCAGGTTTCTTAATATGCAATCTCGCCATCCAAGAGGGCCACTTTCGTTGCTTTTCGTTCCCTGCAAAAGAGAATGAATAAATGCGTCCCTCGTTCTTTTTACCTTCTTTGCTTTAGAGCTCCCTCCAATAGGTGCCATGACGAAGTATTCCCGCTGGCCGCACTTCCCGTCCGCCGCAGAGCCACAACTCTCCCTTAACAAAGCAGGGTGAGCACAACCCGCCAACCTCGCATTTTATAGGCTGGAGGCTGAGGTGGGCGGATTCGGAGCCCGGGGCGGATTGAGAGAGGCCTGGAGGTTCGTTGCGGTTATGGTACTCCCCTTTCTGAGCCCCTGCTCATCGTCTATCCCTCGACGGCGAGGCGCCCCTTTCGCACGACTGAATAAAGCCGCTTGTTTTCAGGCGCATACCCGGAATGTGTACCTAAGAAATAAGCAAAAATGGAAGGGCCGTTTTGGAGCAGCCTTTCCTAAATCTTAATATTTTTGGAACGCGTTGACCACAGCTCCCATCATTCGCAACTACCACCACCCCTCGTCCCCCAGACGACGTTATGGGGCCTTGGGAATCCTACTTCCAACTTTCGGATGATGCCAGATGGGGGAAAAGGCGTAGTAAGGCATTTCTTCCATCGAGAGACCATGATGTAACGTTCTATGATTTCCACCACTGACCAATATATAGACACGTTTGTGCATGTGCGAACGTTTTGGTGGAGATACGGCTAGGGGGTCTGTTTCTTCTGCTTAAGCAGCTGACATGTACTATTATCGTGTTTTAAAACCAGTGCGCCTATTAGTAGACTTAGACTAACTTTATTGTCACTTTGAATGCACACTTAATTTCGACACCAGTAAAAAAAAAAAAACACCCTGAAGATTTACTTGGTCTTGTTTGTCTGCAATGTTTTTTCTCTAAACTTTCATGGAAAGGCAAGTTAAATGATTTTTTTCTAATCCAGCCAGTAACCTACTCATCGGGCATCGGGCAAATCCAATCGCGTAGGCAAACCGCTATGAGTAAATATCAGACGATCCCAATATTCGCGCTGTATTTCTGCTTCCCTTCTCTTCTTCGGCCCCTAAAATAGCTCTATTTCACCCCCCCCCATCCCACTGCAACCACTTGGACGGAGCCCCAGGAGTGTCGCGGGACGACACCATGCGGACCCTGTCTCCTCCCTCCAAGGAGGGCGGTTCCGGGCCCCTCCGCTTAGCCTGCCAACTAAGGGAACTCGAAGTTTACTCAATTGCTCGGTTTGAAAGGGAGATCGGGGGGATCTTTGTGCCCGTGGCTATCCACTACTTGTACTAACGCCTTCGAGGGGGAAGCTATGCTCCGGGGAACGCGGAGATTGCTGACCGTAAAACTGCGAGCTAAACAGCCCGCCTTTCCCGTGTCGTCTTCTCGAGGTTTTGCTTGCAGCCCGACCACTGACAGGTGGTGAGTCCGGCTTCAGCTCTCCCTTGTATTGTTGGAGGGGTATTTTTGCGTCTCTTTTTTCAGACAGTACAAGGGCGAGGGTAGGCTACAAATACAGTTTTGGCCTCTGCATGGGCATTGTAGTAGGCGGCTTGGATATCTACCCCGCCCCCACTCCTGTAGGCTGCCCATAGAGTGAGGCGATACACATCTCTTAAATCCTCCATTCCTAGATATTCCAGGACATTAAAATAACTTAAATGCTACAATATTGACAAGACACAGGAAGGGGAGATTGCATGTGTGTTACTTTCGCCCAGAGTCTAGATAGCTGCAATCCCACTATTTATTTGCATTTTATTCTAGCCTTCCTCCAAAAATATTGGAGGGGCAGCTGCGGTCTTCTTTAATTTTCGAACAAAATGTCACTCAAGAGGCTTTGTGGCCAAGCACAAAGTTGAACTAAGCTGTCCCTGATCTAAGACGTGATTGCTCGCCCCATAATATGTTCATTTCATTACTAAAGCATGCCTGGTTGGATCATTCAAAAAAAAAATTGCAACCAAATGTGCCAGTCAAAGACACATTGCAGTTATTTCGCCTTTTATTTTTCAGTGGATTTTTGTTAGGGTAGAAAAAATGGAGAAGCAGAAAATATAGGTCAGTGAGCTGCATATGATGAAATCTAGCTATTCGGTGAAATGACAAAATAATTGCATAATGAATGATACAGCTGGAAAGATCCTTGAATTTTATCCCTGTGCTTGCACAGCACACTTAACTTGGTTACGGAATTACTGTCCTGTAATCTATTTTCTTGGATTGCATAATACATTAAATTATAAGTTAACTCAGATGTCGACTGAGTTGCCTAACAGGGTAAATAATAAAAAGAAGCAAAGTTAAAACATTAAACTCAGTACATTGTGTAAATGCAAGCATTAAACTGTAACTGACTGCGGTATTAAATGTTACGGAAATTCAGTTCATAAACCTATTTCTGGCATATTTAACATGAAATGAACTCAGCTCATCCATCTGTTTGTAAACTACTCTGCAGCATTTTAGAATAAATCAATTGGCTTCTTGGATAATTACAGGTAGTTCTTGACTGTTGTGTTCATTCAGTGACCTTTCTAAGTTACAACAGCACTGAAAAATGAGTTATGACCTTTTTCACACTTAAGACTGTTGTAGCATCCCCATGGTCACAGGTTCAAAATTCAGATGCTTGCCAACTGGTTCATACTTATGACAGTTGCAGTATCTCAGGGTCATGTGATCACCCTTTGTGACTTTCTGACAAGCAAAGTCAGTGGGAAAACCAGATTCACTTAACTATGTTACTGATTTAACAACTGCAGTGACTCACTTAACAACTG
This sequence comes from Natrix helvetica, assembly GCF_964273705.1. Taxonomy (NCBI): domain Eukaryota; kingdom Metazoa; phylum Chordata; class Lepidosauria; order Squamata; family Natricidae; genus Natrix; species Natrix helvetica. The sequence goes on from NC_138552.1 coordinate 34,142,931, forward strand.
TAGCAAGGAAGATCATAAAATGGAGTAAAACTCACTTAACTGTTTTGCTTAGCAACAGAAATTTTGGGCTCAGTTGTGGTCGTAAATTGAGGATTACCTGTATTTGGGTATGTCATATGAAAACGAGATGTTTCTCCTTCCTTTCTTATCTATAATTTATGTTTTGAATCCAACAGAACATGGATTGAGCCATTCACATAGCTCCATTTGAGATGCCTCCAGGTCAGGTTTTGCCTCTTGTGCGTGATTTGCCTTATAAAGATTTTTTTTAATAGGAGACATATTATGTAGTCTATCATTTGTAACTTTTTTGTTTTTGTACTTGTTCTCCTATTTTTGTTCTTATTACAGAGAAATCCATTAAAGAGGAATGATTAAACTATACCTTGGAACCTTCTTTGGCGTATTATAATTAGACACCACATTGGCACAGTAAAAGATGTACAAATGTCATTAAACAATTAAACAAAGCACAGCATTAGTGTTGAAGTTCTCAAGTTGCATGAATGTTCAGTTGATTGGGAGTTGTAGACTAGAATCACTATTGATATGCTACAGTATCTACACATTTTGGAATCTCCACAAAAGGATACTGGCAAAAATGTCTGGTAGGCAGAAAGAGAGCAAAGATGGAACCCTGCCCCTTTTCAGCAACTCACAGTGTGTATCTAGTTATGCAGATGAATGCTCTAGACTGGCAAGATTCTGTAGGTAGCTAAACAACAAAGAAACTAAGAAATAATTCGATCCTGATGTTTGATCTAAAACTGCCAGTTAGCGCTCATCGTTTTCATCTGGGTAGCTCAAAATTCTATTAATGTCCAACAACTTAATTGTTAATAAAAGAGTATATAAAGAACAGTTGATACCGTGTTTTACAGTATGTATAATTGCATACAAAATATGCAGAAATTAGAAGCATCTACCATTTTCCCCCTAGGGAACAAAAGCCATCTTCTGTGGAAGCAAAGTGGAAAGACACAGCAGAAACGGTAATTATTGGAGGTGGTTGTGTTGGTGTCAGTCTTGCCTATCATTTGGCCAAGGCTGGCATGAAGGATGTACTTTTGTTGGAAAAATCTGAACTCACTGCTGGATCTACTTGGCATGCAGTAAGTGAAATTTCTAATGTTTTAAACGTGGAACAAAACCTAAATTTTCTGTGCTTAGATCACAACTCATTTTAGACGAGAAATGGACTTCAGTGAGCCATTTAAATTACTGTGCAATGCAGTGTAAAACATCATCCAGCTGAAACTTATTAATTACTGATGCTTAATGCTAATGTAAAAGACCCACTTGTCCACTTGCAGCTGTTCTGGCAACCAACTGTACGCTTAGATTGAAGGGACTGTTCCTGGATTACCACTGTAATATGAAACCCAGAGAGACAGAAACAGTGTTCAATAACTGTAACATTAGTTATGTTTTGTGGGACATGATATTTTGGAAGCAGATGTACAGAGCTTCAACAGTAAGAAGCAAATATGCGTAGAGGTAAATATGGTAAGATCTACTGCTGCATTTAAATTAAGATACACCAATTTTGTTTTGTGAACTTTTAGGGTTGCAGTCTAAGGAGAAAAACATTCTGATGTAATGGCAAGAGAAAGGTTGCATTTACTGAAAAACAGTCTATTTATATTTTAGTTAGTACATAAGACATCTTGCTCTGGAACACCTAAGAGTTCCTGGCTCACCCAAGTGTGATCACTTGTTACGAAGAAGTTGTTTTCAGTAGTTTGCAGGCAGAGGGTAATCCTAGATGACCAGATCATATGTCATTTTATTATGCCAAGCTGGACACAACTAGAATGTACCATAATATCTAAGATGGAAAACATTTGTGGTCATCATATATGTTCATACATATAGTAATCATGAATAACTTTAGTTTCTAATAAGTTTTATAACAAAGATTTTCCTTCTAATCTGAGAAGAAAATCGCCTTTATAATAAAGTTTGTTTTGTTATTAGAAGCTAAAAAAATTATATTCTCAGTCTGAAAATTTTGAAATACTAATTTTCCAAATTTTTGACTGTTTACATGTGCAAGTACGATTGCTACATGGATTTAGGCATGTATTAAGATGTACTGTTTAATCATTAAAAAACCTGTCCTTGAATTATTTCTGCTGGGACTAAAATGGGATTAATGGTTTGATCTGTTTCCTTAGTGCACCAGGATTTCTTGGGTAATTCCTAAAAGAAGCTCATTCTCTGACAATGTTTAGAATAATCTGAGCTCTAGAAAGCCTTTTACCACGTTTTGTATTTTGTTAAATCTCTTTTCCAAACTTGCCCTGGCAGAGGGGAAGGCTGACAAAATTGGATACCTTAGCCTTAGGTTCCAAAAGCGATCCCCTGGAAATACCTGGTAGCGTTGGATATCCCAGTATTTGGAAATAGCAGGACAGCATAACCTGGAACTCACTTAATATATACTCATAACATGAGAGGGTGATTGCATAATAAAAGATGCATCTGTCATTTTTTCCCTGTCTACTGCAGTATTCCATTCTCTAGCAGAAGCCAATCCCCTTAACTGGTATAGCTAACTTTTTATATGCAAAATGATTTCTTGCAGCATAGCAAAGTTGGATTCATGCAGCTATACGGGTAGAACACCGTGACTGAGTAAGCCATTGTCTCCCATTCACAAATCCTACTGAAAGACAGAATCAGTTTTTTTAAGCTGAGAATGAACCATATTGTTACGTAGTAGTATTAACTGTGACTATATGCTTGAACTGATTAATGCAGGATTTTTAACTCCTCTGTGAAACGTGCTTCACAAAAGCATATAAAATCTTAACAAGAATCATTGTTAAAAATCTATTGGTTAATGATAATGATTTTAGATGTTTGTTTTAGTTTTGTTGTACGCCACCTAGAGACACTTACTCATGATGGGCGGTTCTATAAATTGGATAGGTAAATAAATAAAGTATGCTAAGTGGGGCTGAGAAATTGTGACATTTCCATAATTTGCTTTAAGGTTATTTTCCATAACATTTAAGAAGGTGGCAGAATTCATATCAGCTGTAGTTCCGTGATGGCGAACTTATGGCACGTGTGCCGGAGGTGGCATGCAGAGCCATCTTTCTGGGCATGCAAGCCATCGTCCATTGCTCTTCTGGGTTCCGGCGCACCAGCCAGCTAGTCTTCATTCGTGCGGGAGTGCCAGAAACAGGAAGAAAAGCTGCCCAGTGTGCATCGGGAAGATGATCTTCCGGTGCTAGCTGGTCTTTGCGCACACATGCGTGCCAGAAACTGGAAGTCTAGGTGGCTGGTGTGCATGCACGTGCCAGAAACGGGAAGATCATCTTCTCAGCATGTGCATGCACACCGCGCGGCTGCTCTTCTGGTTTCTGGCACCCATACACTACAGCTTCGGCACTCAGTGCCAAAAAGATTTGCCAAAATTGCTATAGTTATTAGAAACTATATGGTTCTTTCCTCATGCCATTAATTTTTTAGATGCTAATTGTTCTAGGATTTTTTCACAAAAATTATTTTTTTAAAAAAGCTATTATGTTGTATGCTGCTTTTTAAAAATCTGGAGCATGAATTTTGTTTGATTGATCTGACTGACAACCTTATCTTTCAGTGAATGGTTAAGATGCCAGGCTAGAAACCAGGAGACTTACTAGTCCCGCTTTAGTCATGAAAAGACAGCTGGGTGACTTTAGGCCAGTCACTCTCTCACCCCAACTCACCATACTGAGCTGCTGTTGTGGAGAAAATAGAAGAGGAAGGAATGTTAAATATTTTGCCACCTTGAATTATTTATAAAAATAGTGAAGGTGGGATTGTAAAGAAAAATTATTGTATCATCACCAATCCTGCTTCTAGAGCATTAATACTGTATTAAAGGGCAGTGCCAATTTTCCAACCAGTAGTTGAAGCTGTTCCCCTTGAAGACTATCTAATTCTAAGGTCTTCTCACCAAGAAGCCTGATTAATAAATTATATTTTCTGTTCATCAACATTGTTTATCAGGGCACTGTGCCCCATGTTATTATTCACTAACCCTAACAAACCACAGATTTGGTCTGGCTGGTGTCTGTAATATAACAATTGTCAGTATTAAATAAACAGTTCTTTGGCTAAGTCTTTGGTTAGAAATGTGAGGTGCTTGAAAAAAAGTATCTGAAGGCTAAATAAGAGCTTTGCAAAATTACAGAAGCTATTCCTGAATGTAATTTGAAAGTCATAGCACAAACTTTTTTGCAGATATTATATTTAGATCCAGAACTTGTCACTGTTTATGAATCATAAACTACTATTGTTTTTTTGTAACAGTCATCTCCATAACCACAACTGACCAGGTAGTTCTTACCTGAAATGGTTTCTTACAATCTGGAGGCCATAAGGCTGTATTTCTCAATGCTCACAATTTTAGAAGTTGTAGAATTTTTTCCTGCTTTGGTTCCCATTCCCAACAAACTGTCTTTTTTAACAGTTAAAATAAAGGCCCTGTCTTATAAAAGCAACATTTGGAATATCTTGTTTAATGAAATTGAAAGCCCCAATAATTGTTTTTATTTCCTTAAAATTTCTTGGTGGCACTCTTTCCACTAAGACAGGAACTTCATCCACCTGAGGGGCCCTTCCTTGTCCATCACTTGGAATCTTGTATCCCTTACCAAAATTAAGACTGAAGGTTCATTCCTTCAAATCTTCTTCCTCAAATCTCCCTACGGTCAGAGTATACACCTTTGAGAAAGCATTATTCCTATCAGATGTTGGTAATCAAGCCAACATTTATGTCACATAATAATGGACTATCTCTAGGCTATTTTGAAACTCTTCAAGTTTTAACCACTCATGTAGGAATCTGAACAACCTCCCCCCCCCCCCCCCATATTAGGTTTGAGACTCTGGAATCAACGGCAAAATAAAGAGGCATTTAGCCAAATCAATCACACTAAACCATTTAATTTTCACTCCTACTTGCTTCAGAGTTCAGGTGTGCTGGCTGTAGTTGGAGGTATCTCTGATATCTGTTATAATATACAATCATTCTACAAATTTTCCCATTTGATTCTAAAACAGCCCAGATCGGACCATTGAAGGGATTAACAGTCTTCTTAATTACCTTTTCTAAGTTTTGTACAATTTGCCCAATGCACTATAATTTTGAAGATCACTATTGACCTCAAGATAGTTAAATAGGCAATTTCCAAAAGTGGTTAGAATAGTGAGGCTAACAAATCCAGTATCCTTCAAAAGGCTCCATCATGGTGGGAAGCATGATAACTTTTCTTTATTTCCTGGGACTCAAATCCATTGGAAATTACCATCCTAAGGTCTCCTTATGAAGAACAACCATTTAGAGTACAGGTGGGCAATCTCCTGGCCTCTCCAGATCCAGAGAATAGCATGATGTTGGCTCCATTCATTTAGAGATGTGCTAGTTTCCATTCCTCACCCAGAAGACTAAAGTCAAACATAATTTTGAACATAGGAACATTTTGAATATTGAATGTATTATACTATCTGTGGTAACAAGAATGATAAAAAGGATGAATTTTCATAATTTAAGAATTATGAAAAAGTGTATGACATGAAGGAGAGAATAAGGACAAAAAACAACAAATGTAAAAGAAAATAATTATGAAAATGAGGATAAGAGAAAAAACTACACAGTATCTATGAAGAAAAAAGATATTATAGAGTGTTTACTCAAAGACTTGAGAACAAATTTGATAGAAATTAAAAATAGCTTTGAAGTGGGTAAAGGGAGTTCATAAAAGAATCTGCAGCAAAATAAATGAAGTTAAAATAAAATTTAGGAATTCATTTGAATAAACTGAAGTGAGGGAATGTTGAAAAAAATATATTAGAGATTTTAATGGGAATGGTAGTGATATATTGAACACAAAAACTGAAGCAAAACCTTAAATGTTATTATCCAAGAAAAAGCTAATGGAAATGAAATAATAAATGCTGTGAAAATCTTTTTGTTGGTCTTTTTTAAAGGCAGGTTTGACAACATATTTCCATCCTGGAATAAATCTAAAGAAAATCCATCATTACAGCATCAAGCTTTATGAAAAGTTAGAGGAGGAGACAGGGCAGGTAATAATACCTAATTTACCACAAGTTAAATAATAATATGAAATTCACAATTTTAGAATGATTTGATTGGCTGGAACTGTTTAACTGTTTAACAGTATATGAGAACAGCATTTTTGAATTAATGAAACAAATATTAAGCAAATACATTATTAATATATAGTTTTGTATATTTGTATACTGTATAACTAATATGTTTTAATGCCTCAAAGGTAAGTGCAGATATTAATCATTTTATTATATCCTGGCATCCTTATTTATCTACAGTGTCTCTGGAAATTATATTACACGTGAATTTATGTTGAACCCTTTTATCCGTGGCACACATTAATTAATAACTTTAAAAAAAGTGAAAATACTGCATATTAAATTGTTCAGAGAGAACAATTGTGAGGGAGAACAAATAAATACAATGAAAATGCTTAATGGCAAAGTTCAGGCTGATGCAATAACAACATCTGTGAAGCAAAATGAAAGACCCGATCAAAAGGGTCTTTCTGGTAATATCTACATCAGGGGTGTCCAAACTTGAGAACTTTAAGACTTGTGGACTTCAATTCCCAGAATTCCCAGCATGGCTGGCTGGGGAATTCTGGGAGTTGAAGTCCACAAGTCTTAAAGTTCTCAAGTTTGGACACCCCTGGTCTACATTATACCCGTTATGGAAATCAGGGATAATATATTTTTTCTTCTATATATATTTTTATCATGCTCAATAAATTTGATGGGGAAATGCTTTCAATTTTTCTCCACAAAGGATGGAAGGTTTTGGTGTAATTCACTCCAGAAGATAGGCTTAAGATACAGAAGGATCTTGACAAACTTGAACATTGGGCACTATCTAATAAAATGAAATTCAATGGTGAAAAGAGTAAGGTTCTACATTTAGGCAACAAAAACGGAATGCACAGGTACAGTATAGGTGATACCTTGCTCAGTAGTAGTAACTGTGAAAGGGATCTTGGAGTCCTAGTGGACAACCATTTAAATATGAGCCAGCAGTGTGCAGCAGCTGCCAAAAAAGCCAACACAGTTCTAGGCTGCATCAACAGAGGGATAGAATCAAGATCACGTGAAGTGTTAATACCACTTTATAATGCCTTGGTAAGGCCACACTTGGAATACTGCATTCAGTTCTGGTCACCACGATGTAAAAAAGATGTGGAGACTCTAGAAAGAGTGCAGAGAAGAGCAACAAAGATGATTAGGGGACTGGAGACTAAAACATATGAAGAACGGTTGCAGGAACTGGGTATGTTTAGCTTAAGAGAAAGAAGGACTAGGGGAGACATGATAGCATTATTCCAATATCTCAGAGGTTGCCACAAAGAAGAGGGAGTCAAACTATTCTCCAAAGCACCTGAGGGTAGAACAAGAAGCAATGGGTGGAAACTAATCAAGGAGAGAAGCAACTTAGAACTGAGGAGAAATTTCCTGACAGTGAGAACAATTAATCAGTGGAACAGCTTGCCTCCAGAAGTTGTGAATGCCCCAACACTGGAAGTCTTTAAGAAGATGTTGGATAGCTATTTGTCTGAAACGGTATAGGGTTTCCTGCCTAGGCAGGGGGTTGGACTAGAAGACCTCCAAGGTCCCTTCCAACTCTACTATTGTATTGTATTGTAAATGGGATGACACTTTATTACTTCAGCAGAGTCATCTTTCTAGTCGTCTTCAGATTCTGATTTCCCATACTTCAGTTAAACTCCACTTAATTTATTATGTAGGAGTATTTTCCATGGGGCTTTCTCAGATTCATTAGTTATGGGGAAACGATTATGGAATCTATGCTTAGTATATAGTATATTATCTTAGTATATAGTATAAATATATTTTTACTATGCTTAGTAAAAAAAAATCCTGACAACACAACATCTGCCAACTGGCAATCATCAAATAAGTTTGGAAATACTATCCAAATAAGTTCTAAAGCATCATGAATATAAAAATGTGATTTAAAAAAAAACTTTGAAGACTCTTTCAGAAACATTTTGAGCAAGAGGTCAAACCCAGTGGAAATGTTTTTTTAAAAAAATCAAATGGAAAAATACATTCCTATAGTTCAGCGATGGCGAACCTTTTTTGGCTTGCGTGCCATAAGTCGGGGGAGCGCAGGGGGGTCGTGTGTGGGCATGCTGCACCCATAATGCAATGTGCGACCACCAGTGCGCATGCGCGCACTACAGGTGCCCCCCCCATTTTTACATGCTTTTTTTGCCCTCCCCAGGCTCCAGAGGCTTTATAGGAGCCTGGGGAGGGTGAAAACAGCCTCCCCCGCCCCTCCAGACGCCCTCCGGAGGCGTCAGGGAAGTCTCCGGACAGTCCCTGAAGCCTTCGGAGCACTTAAAACGATCCTCTGAGGGTCATTTTGAGCGCTCCGAAGGCTTCAGGGATCGTCTGGAGGCTTCCCTGATGCCTTCGGAGCGCTCAAAACGACCCTCTGAGCAAACTGGAAGTCACTTCCGGTTTGCTCGGAGGATCATTTTGCGTGCTCCGAAGGCTTCAGGGGCTGTCCGGAGGCTTCCCTGACGCCTCCGGAGGGCGTCCGGGGGGGGCGGGGGAGGCTGTTTTCGCCCTCCCCAGGCTCTTATAAAGCCTCTGGAGCCTGCGGAGGGTGAAAAATGGCTTTAAAAAAGGGTGAACTCAGCTGGCCAGCACGCCCATGCGCGCTGGCCAGCTGACAGGGCAGCGCCTAGCATGCCCTGACAAATGGCTCTGTGTGCCACCTGTGGTATGTGTGCCATAGGTTCGCCATAACTGCTATAGTTCATATAAAGACTGTTCAGATGTAGGACATATTAAAATGCAAAATATGTAGTTTTTCTAGTTTTTCCTTTCTAATATTAGTAACTTATTTAATTTGATGAGGACGAACCAAGTTCAAGATCTATTTTATCGTAATTATTTTGAACTTTAGTGAATTATGCATAAGTGCTCATGAATGTTTGATTTTGGAAGCTGATGGGTTGTTATTGTTTTGTTTTGTTTCTCTCAGGCTGTGGGGTTTCATTGCCCAGGGAGTGTTAGAATTGCGTCAACTCCAACAAGAGTGGATGAATTTAAATACCAAATGACTCGAGCAGGATGGCACCCCACAGAACAATATCTTATTGATCCAGAAAAAGTGCAAGAATTATTTCCGTTATTAAACATGGAAAAGGTATATGAATACAATTTATTTATTTACAATATCTGTAAAAAAGTTGAAGAATCGCAAAGGAACATGTCTTAGATGTAAAATTATTTTTAAATGTCTTAATCAGCAGAGTTTTCACTGTTTTGCCAACAATGAAAAGAATGGACACTAAAAAATGCACACTTCTCTTACTGCTATCTTATGATTTATCACTTGTTTGTATCTTATGATTATGATTGTATCTTATGATTATAATTGTATCTTATGATTATGATTGTATCTTATGATTATAATTGTATCTTATGATTTATGATTTATGGCACTTCATTATTTGTATGTACATTGAGAGCTTATGCTCTGGAGATAGTGGTGGGATTCAGCCAGTTCGCACCACTTTGGGAGAACCGCTTGTTAAGTTTCTGAGCAGTTTGGTGAACTGATTGTTGGAAGAAATCATTAGGGCAGAGAACTGATTGTTAAATTATTTGAATCCCACCACTGACCGGAGACAAATTCCATATATGTACAATTACATTTGGCCAATAAAGAATTGTATTCTATTCGAAAGAAGAAATGAACTATAATGTGATAGGCAAGAATGGGATCAGTCTTAATAAAATAATTGGATATTTGAAAAAAGAAATGAACAATAATAAGGCAAGAATAGGATCAGTCTTAATAAAGCAATTTGAAGCCATTGTTTCAAGGAACCAATTTAAACTATACATACTTTTTCTGCTTCCAAAATTGAGCTCATTGTATCTGCCCAAGATGTAAGCCCTGAGACATCTCCAATACTTGTTAGCAAATTGTTGGTATTTGAGAAAGGGAATATTATTAGATACATGACTGGAAAATATTTGTATTAACTATAATCAATTTTAATTAATTTAAATACAAGTAAAATTTAACTTAATTTTATCCTAACTCTCAGTTGTTTAGAAAATGGCTGTGCATTTCTTGGATCTGACTTATTTAAACTATTGAGGTTTAGCCTGGAGTGGGAGAAGGAGATCATGTCATCTTGTAAGCTACATGTACAAATATATTAATTTATTCCGTAGCCTATGCTAGTGCAGAGGCAGAAAGAAGTATTAAATACTAGTGTTTATAGAACTTGGAAATACAGTGAAGATCAACTTTTGTTTGCAATCTATTGTTTATGACATGTCTGATAAGTAAAGCAAAGGTAAGAATAGTAGAATAAGACAGATAAAAGCGAACAATTCCTAATTTAACTTTAAAACAAACATGAAGTATTTTGAGTTTTTTTATTCCATATAGAAAGATTTTGAATTTCTAGAATCTATATATTGCTGCTAAGTTTTGTATTCACAGCTTCCTACTATCTACTGACTGTGGAACCAGGGAGAAAAAATAAAACTAATACAAGTAATGTACATTAATTCTGTTTGATACAGGTTTTAGCTGGTCTGTACAATCCTGGAGATGGTCATATAGATCCTTATTCTCTTACTATGGCCTTGGCTGCAGGAGCCAGGAAATATGGGGCTCAGTTAAATTATCCAGTTCAAGTAACTAATTTAAAATCTAGACTAGATGGAACATGGGAAGTTGAAACTCCACATGGAACAATTAAAGCAAACAGAATTGTGAATACAGCTGGTAAGTGATGAAATATGTTTTTCTTTATAGTTTAACTATCATTATTAAAAAATTCCATCTGTGCAGGAAAATGTAACTTACATATTAGAGTATTAATGTTTTAGAAAATAAGATTACAAAATAAAATAATAATTTGCTTTTCACTTCATATTTCATGATCTCATGGAATTTTTTTGCTCTGTAGTTTATAAAAAGATTACATTATTCATCTTTTAAGGTTAAATGATAACAATAATAAAGAATCTAAATTAATTTCCCCCCAGCTACATTACATAAATCAATGGATCTAATTTGCTCACCAATATATAGGATAAATACAATGCCAGATTTCCAAAGTATAGATATAACTGAAGGCTCATCCACGAAGACATTTTTCCTGTACTTTTCTTCTATCAGCTAGGAGGAACTAGATGCCAGGAAATAACTGATTTGCATGATTGTTCAGTATTATAGGTACTGTGATAACACCCAACAGCACACTCTTGGGGCTTGAGGGTATATGAGACATGTTATTATGCTGTGGAGTGCTCTTGGCTACAAAATGTTAGCAAAATGATTATCAGCCAGTTGACCTAATAACCATTAGCTGGCAACAAAATTGTTTAGTATTTCTTGGATGTTATCAAAGGGTCTGCTGGAACCATACAAATGAGATGCAGACAATGAATAAGTGTTTCTGAGGAGCTGGTGTTTTAGAAATGATTTTGTTACACATGTGTAGGTTGAAATGCCAATTTATCTATCAAAAAAGAGCAGTGGCTCATGTGGTTAGGACACTGGGCTGACAATCAGCAGGCCCACGGTGGAGAACCGGTTGCTGCCACATGGTAAGGTGAGCTCCCGTCACTCAGTCCAGCTCCTGCCAACCCAGCAATTTGAAAGCAGGCGACTACAAGTAAATACATGTGTATCATTTTGGGGGGCAACTAAACAAGGACATGAAAGGAACCTCCCAGCTGGGTATCCCCCAGTCAATGATGATGGCTAATCCTTCCAATCTGGAAGTGCTTGGGGGCTTCCAACATGAATGTAGTATCCATCAAAAAGTAGCCTTTAAAGCAACTGCAGAAGTCAGGGTTCTGATCAAACAGTGATAAAATTTTAAAAAGTCCCCTTGATCACTTTATACCTTCATAAAACCCTCTGGACCATCTGCTCCATAGCCTGAGATAAAAGGGACTAGTATTGAAGAACGGGAGCATATTTTCAGTAATTGTCTTTTGAATGCTTTGGGTTTCATAGCAATTTTTGGTAATTACATAGCAGACTTGCTACATTGCCCTACATTGTCTGTAGAGTGATCCATGCAGTAAGAAAAATGGCATCACAATAACCATTTCCTTGGCACACCTGCTTTCTCTGCATGTACAATCCTTGGCAAAGAATGGGGCAAGTTAGGAACAGGTTCTCTTATCCTTTGGATCAGTTCATGAGAACTGGCACCAAATTAGAGAACTGGCATCAAGCTCTCAATTACTGTACATATCATTTTCTTTCCAAGTGGGAAAGAATTTGGGGTAGAGGCCCCTGTGTATGGTAAAGGTACTTTTTATTTATTAATGTTAAACTTAATAGTGGCAGTGGTTTAAAAAAATGGTATTCCATAACATGAGAAGCTTCCTTATTTGATTTGTAATGCCATTTAATCTTTATGCAACTTGAAGCAGTGTACAGAACAGTTGAAAACACAATGTAATAATAAAAGCACAGAAACAACCAAGAGCATAGAATCACCCCTCCCCAATTAAATTTGTATTTGTATTAATGAGTTCCCATATGCCGCTGGCCCAGCCAGGCCTTTGTGACTTTCTTGAAGGGCAACAGGCTCACAGCTATACAAACTTCGAGGGGAGTGATATCCCAGGTGAAGAAATTTTGACTTGGCTTTGGGAATAGGGTAGAAATGAGCAAACCATTAAGAAAGTACTTTGAGAAAATAGTATTTAGTCCTGGAAAAAAAGGAAACTGAAAAAAGACTTAAAACAACCTTGATTTTGTTTGTTATATGATGAGGCGAAGAGAACTCTGACGGACTTTCAAGATTCTTTGACTATACCCCTCAAGAGTGTTTCTCAACCTCATGCTGGCTGGGGAATTCTGGAAGTTGAAGTTCACACATCTTATAATTGCTGAGGTTGAGAAACACTGCCCTACAATAATAAAGGGGCTTTCCTGGAATTCCTTCATTCTCTGTTTCTTGATCTGGCTTACCTCTCAGGACTGACAGAAAATATGTGGGAAAGGAACGGCAAAATAAGGAGACTAGAAAGAAGAAAACAAACCTTAAAGCAGTGGGTCTCAACCTTCCTAATGCCGTGACCCTTTAAAACAGTTCCTCATGTTATGGTAACCCCCAACCATAAAATTATTTTATGTTTTCCATATTTTTTCGAAAATATGTGTTTTCCGATGGTCTTAGCCCTGTGAAAGGGTCGTTCGACCCCCAACAGGGTCCCGACCCACAGGTTGAGAACCACTGCCTTAAAGGAAAAGGCAGATATTGGTAGATCAGTCTATGCAGGTTTTAAGTTAATAACTGAAGTATGCCTGGATTCAATGTTTAGCCAAAAGAACCCTTGGAACTAATACAGTATTGATTACTGCCTTGGGAAGGCTCTAGGTAAACAAAACTATGTAGTCTCCTACAACTGGTGGAGCCAATCTTCTTTCTTTGTTCCATATCCTCCTCTTGAAAACAAATAATTTGCTCTGCGTTTTCATGCCAGGCTTAGTGTGGTAAGTTCGGAGTGGATTTTGTAGAGAACAGCTTACCTTCAGGTCTCATTCATTTGCTCAATTTCAGAGCATACATTACACAATTTCCAAAGCATAATTCAGACTGTTCAGCAGTTTGCCTAGCTGCTACTTCATGGTTAGTTACATCATTACTTCTATTGCTGTAACAAGCTTTATGGAGTCCAATGGCCTTTTAAATTTGACAAGCAAAAAACACAGCAAATATTTCTCACAAATATTTTTCCTCTTCCACTTTTTCAATATTTAACACACAAAATTATGTGCTGTGTTAATATTCAAGCAGTTTGTAAACTTGTGTTTTTTGTTATTGGAAGGCAACTTTTTAATTTGAAGATAGTGGTAAATTCTTGGTAATAAAATAGCAAGTAGGAAGGCTCACTTCAACATATGAAGGAAAGGGTTAGAAGGAATGAGAAGGTTAACCTTTGTTTTGTTTCCAATCTCCTTTTCATGACTTGGTCTTCATAAAAAGTAGCTTTGGAATCGAAGCCATATGTGTTAAAACAAAATTCTTTCTGTTTAAGTACAAGTATGCAAAAAGTTTCAAAATTAATCTAAGATGTTTAATGGCTTCAAATATCTGGGTGTTGTATTAAGGTTTAGGTGGGAAGGTTCCAGCTGAAAATATACAATGAGTAGCATAGAGATGCATGGTAGCTCTTTCTTTTTCTGTCTTTCTGTCTCTTTCTTTCTTTTCTCCCTCTCTCTCTCTCTCTCTCTCTCTCTCTCTCTCTCTCAAAAGGAGATAATTTTATATCTATGATTTGAACCTAGATGATTGGCTCAACTTCTATACACAATTCAATTCGGACTATATCCCAATTACAGGTATTCCCCAACTTAACAACCATTTGTTTAGTGACTGACCATTTGAAGTTACAAGGATACTGAAAAAAGTGACTTATGACTGTTGCAACATTCCCATGTGAAAATCCCATGGATTTTCATGTGATGAAAATACAGATGTTTGGCAACTGATTCATATTTATGACAGTTGCATTGTCCTGGGATTATGTGACCATCTTTTGCGACCTTCTGACAAGCAAAGTCAATGGGCAAGCCAGATTCACTTTACAACCGTGCTACTAACTTAACAGTTGCAGTGATTCACTTAACAACTATTGCCAGAAAAGTCATAAAATGGGGCATAACTTATTTAACAACTGTCTGGGGCATAAGTCATTTAACAACAGTCTTGCTTAACAACAGAAAAATTGGGCTCAATTGTGGTTGCAAGTAGAATACTACCTGTTTTCCCCTCTAGAAATTGCGCAGTCTAACTTCAGATTCCTTCGTGTGCTTCATGATTAGAAGATCATCTGAGTTGAAAACTTGTGCTTGTCTGGTGATCTTTAATCTCTGACTAAAGTTTAACTTTTGTACTGCCAGTCTGATTCACATAATTCATGATAAATTTCATTTAGCCTGGAACATGACCTTATTGGAAAAACTGCAATCCTTTGGCTTTTCCGCAAGGTTTATGCTGTCTGAACTACAATCCACAAAGGTACTGTTAAAATAGCAAGCTCTGGACTTTGAACTACAAAATGAATTTGAGTTTGCAGCTGGCTAAATATATTGGAACTACCCAACCATTGTGGATACCTACCTCTGATTCACTTCATCCTCCTCCTCCTGGCTCCCTTAAAAGGCAGATTTGCTAAGATTCCTTACCAGGAAAACCAAATGTTGCTCAGGGCTAGTCAGAACAATTGGGTACATCTCGCTTCACTGTGAGTTTTACCGATACCTTCTTAAGAAAGTTTAAACAACCTTTATAGGAAGACTTTCCAGATCATCCAGCTAAATTTTATACAGTGCATATACAGCTGTTCATAGCAAAGGAACATCGGGAAACCTGGAATTGGGACATTATTTGTTTACTTTGTTTCTTGTATTTATATACCATTATAAATTAGGTTAAAAGGGTGGCTCAGTGGCTAAGGCACTGAGCTTGTCGAGCAGAAAGGTTGACAGTTCAGCTGTTCGAATTCCTAGCGCAGCGTAACGGAGTGAGTTCCCGTTACTTGTCCCAGCTGCCAACCTAGCAGTTCGAAAGCACGTAAAAAATGCAAGTAGAAAAATAGGAACCACCTTTGGTGAGAAGGTAACAGTACTCCGTGTGCCTTTGGCATTTAGTCATGCCGGCCACATGACCATGGAGACGTCTTCGGACAGAGCTGGCTCTGCGGCTTAGAAATGAAGAGCCGGAAATGACTAGCATGCATGTGCGGGGGAACTTTTACTTTTTATAAATTAGGTTACAACTAACAGATTACACTCATTCAGTGTAAACATATAAAACACATTAATGGTATTAGCTGGATACATTACAAAGAAACAAACACAACAAAATACAATAAAATACAAAAGAAAGAAAAATAACAACTAAAAAATAAAAGTGGCAGCTTTTCTTTAGTCTTCAGATATACTCTAGAACAGTGTTTTTCAATCTTGACAACTTGAAGATGTCTGGACTTCAACTCTCAGAATTCCCCAGCCAGCATTCGCTGGCTGGGGAATTCTGGGAGTTGAAGTCCAGACATCTTCAAGTTGCCAAGGTTGAAAAACACTGTTCTAGAACATTTCTGGACTTCCCCAGCTTTTAAAAGGCTACTACCAGGGATGCTAACCTGGCCTCAGGAGGAAGCTATTCCAAAATACAGGGTCTATAGTCAAAAAGCATTATTGGGTCTCTCTGCTCACTTGATAGAGCTAGGTTGGTATGGAAACCTGGAAGGATCTGTCTGTCTGTCTATCATCTAATCTATCATATATAATCTAATCCTATCTCTCTATCATCTATCTATCTATCTATCTATCTATCTATCTATCTGCAAGGATGTCCTTTTAATTTTACCATTTTGGCTTTCCAATTTTCTAATTCTTCAGGATATTAATGTGTTTTAATGAAATCTTTGCTCTGCTCTTATTACTGTTTAATTTTAAAAAAAACCAAGCAACACATTGAACAGAAAGCTTCAGGTGCTT
The DNA here is from genome assembly GCF_964273705.1 of Natrix helvetica. Classification (NCBI taxonomy): domain Eukaryota; kingdom Metazoa; phylum Chordata; class Lepidosauria; order Squamata; family Natricidae; genus Natrix; species Natrix helvetica. Next base: position 34,159,522 of record NC_138552.1, read on the forward strand.
GCTTAGAAACCAGGAGTCTATGAGTTCTAGTTCCTCCTTAGGCATGAAAGCTGGTTGGGTGACCTTGGGACAGTCACTTTCTCTCAGCCCAACTCACCTCACAGGATTGTTGCTATGGGGAAAAGAGGAGAAAGAAAGAGTATTGTGTGTGTTCACTGCCTTGAGTTGTTTATAAAAATAATAAAGTCAGGATATAAAGACTGTGCATACCTAAATAAACCTGAAGTTATCCTGTGTATCTTTCCTTCCTTTGGCTTTCCTTCCTTTGGCTTTTTAAAATGTTAGTTGGATACATTATAATAGACAGCTGCAACTCAGGCATAAGTGGTTTCCTCGAACCACTGTCATATTTAAAAACATTAAAGTTTACTTTTTAAATATTGTACTTAGAAAGAAGATTGTGCTATTTGTTGGCCAGGACCATGTCGTTCTAATATTTATATTTCTGTACCTTGTGCTTTTAGGTTTCTGGGCTCAAGAAATAGGTAGAATGATTGGACTACATCATCCACTTATACCTGTTCATCACCAATATATTGTTACTGGAACTATCCCTGAAGTGAAAGTCTTGAAGAAGGAATTGGCTGTTCTTCGTGACTTGGATGGTTCATATTATCTAAGACAAGAAAGAGATGGCCTTTTATTAGGGCCATATGAAAGTCAGGAAAAAATGAAACTGCAGAAATCTTGGGTAGAAGATGGAGTCCCACCAGGTAATTTTTCATGGGAAAAATAAACTTCAGTGATACATGCTGGGTGCTCAGACTTAATTAATTGTAATTTTACATCATACATATATATCTATATGGAGAACGGTTGCAGGAACTGGGTATGTCTAGTTTAATGAAAAGAAGGACTAGGGGAGACATGATAGCAGTGTTCTGATATCTCAGGGGTTGTCACAAAGAAGAGGGAGTCAAACTATTCTCCAAAGCACCTGAGGGTAGAACAAGAAGCAATGGGTGGAAACTAATCAAGGAGAGAAGCAACTTAGAACTGAGGAGAAATTTCCTGACAGTTAGAACAATTAATCAGTGGAACAACTTGCCTCCAGAAGTTGTGAATGCTCCAACATTGGAAGTTTTTAAGAAGATGCTGGATAACCATTTGTCTGAAGTGGTATAGGGTTTCCTGTTTAGGCAGGGGGTAGAAGACCTCCAAGGTCCCTTCCAACTATATTATTCTCTTCTATTCTATCTATGAAGTCAGAAAGACTTTTTGGCAATATTGCTTATGAATGTATGCTAGTCATTGCTTCTTTGTTGTACTCTTCCAAATTTATATTTATATGCAAATTTATATTTTTTGGTTACACGTTCAATATTATAACATTGGAGACTTATTGAGAACAGGAACATTTGCTTGCTCTGTATAAAATAGAAAATATATTAAAGTGGGAAGACAATACAAAAAAAAAATGTATCAAACTTTTTTTTAAGGCTTTGGAAAGGAGCTTTTTGAATCTGATTTAGATCGAATAATTGATCATGTCGAGGCGGCTATGGAAATGGTTCCTGTCTTGAAAGAAGCAGATATTATCAATGTAGTTGCAGGTCCTATAACATATTCTCCAGATATTCTGCCAATGGTGGGACCGCATCAGAGCGTTCATAATTATTGGGTGGCCATTGGTTTTGGGTAAGTAAGCTGATTTGGAGGTATCAGTCATTACTGAAAAAAGTTTGTTAAATTACTTTAATCTTTGCTGCGAAAATAAAATAGAAATAAAATTTAAACCACAGGTACCTGTGCCTGATTTTCCTTTTTCAGAAAAGGAAATTGAAGGCTTGCAGGTAATGATAACAAATTTTAAAAATTAAAAACCATGAAATTGAGATAGTATTCACTGAGATTTATTAAAGATCTCTGGTGTGACATTTATTAAAAGAATATGCAATTTATCTATAATATCAGGGGACTTTATTGTTGTTTTAACCTGTTGAAAGAAATGTCCTTCTGGGTTCGGCTCCAAGTGGGGAAAAAGACACTGGAGACATGGAGGCTGCTTGGAAAGATGGTTTTAATGGTGGACAGGACCACGTGGCTTGAGTCCTGAACAGAAAAGGTGATCACATGCTTCAATGTTGGTGGAGAAAAAGAGAAGGAAGGGCTGAGATGCTGAGTCCCTGGTTTTATGCCCTCTCTGGCCTTTTGATCTTGTATTCTGATTGGTTGTCAGACTCCCATGGGGCCATGCAGGGGCAACTCTCTAGGCTGTGTTTTGAATCCAGGTTTGGTTGAGTTTTCAGATGCCATGTGGGGAGTTGGGTAAAGGGCCAATATTATCATGCCTTAATCCCATCACTCTGGAGCTGAAGGGGAGAACTCTTTATTATGTAAGGGGACTGGCTTGGCCTTCTTAATGGCTCATTGACAAAGTGGGTGGGGGCAGGAAGCTGCAGGTAGCTATTCTCTCTTTAAAACATGTTTCTTTCTTTTCACATCCAGGGAAATATAATATTCGGCCATTTTAATATTTCCTAGGATATTTCATTTTTCTGGGAAAGGGCTGGGTGATAACTTCCTACAAACCATTCAAGTGTGTCCAATTCTTGGCCACTTTATGGGCAAGTGCTCTCCATTCTGTCCTGTCAAGTGTAGCTTCTTTCAGTTGTTGGATGTTTATCAATGTATCAGACTTGATGTTAACAAGCCAGCACGTTCCTTTCTTGCCCCTTCTTCTTGTTCCACTAACCAACCCTAGCATCATTGACTTCAATGAATTTGCACACATGATTTGGCCAAAGTAAATCGGACATAGACTTGTGATTAAGCACCTCTCTGTTGGTTGCTCTGGCAGTCCGTGGTATACACAATAATGTAAGCCAGCAGCACAGGTCAAAGGCTTTAATCAGAGGACTAAAAAGCTCATTTGAAAAAGTTCTAAAATATAAGAATCCTTAATTTTGGATTAATGATTTTAATTTATTTAATTGCAAAATATGACTTTATGTATGGCAAAAAGCCATCTTTTGGAATTACAGCTAGCATTTTATGGTGCTGAATGGTTTTATTTTTTTAATGAATCTGTTCTTCTTAATAAGTAGATTAATACTCAGATACTCACTTCAAAGTCAGTCTTAGCGTATGGTGATTATAAATAAAAATGGTAAAAAATATCTTCCAGGATGATTTGATTCCAGCCAAATTAAAGGTAGAAAAAATAATAATTTCAAATTTAATTATTACATTTACACTAATTTGCAAATAATAGGGGGTGTGATGGCTCAGTGGTTAAAGACGCTGAGCTTGTCAGCTGGAAAGCTTGCAGCCTGAGTTCAAGACCTGAGTGCTGTACAATGGGGTGAGCTCCTGTTACTTGCACTAGCTCCTAGCTCCTAGCCACCTAGCAGTTCTAAAACATGCAAATGTGAGTAGATAAATAGGTGCCACTTCAGTGGGAAGGTAACAGTGTTCTGGGCACCTCAGTGTACAGTCATCCTGGTCACATGACTACAGAAATGTCTTAAGACAACACTGGCTCCTTTAGCTAAGAAACAGAGATGAAAACTTCCCCCTAGAGTTGCACATGTCCGGACAGGAGAAACCTTTACCTTTTACATGTCAAATATTTTCCTCTTTTGTGTAAATTGTGAAATATTGCTGGTGACATTATTAGTGATTTTGGTTCTCAGAGATTTATCCCATGGTATTTGAATTTATATTGTTTCAGTAAGAGTCAATATTATCTCCCATATTGATTTTATTAATAATCTGGTAAGGATTTGTATGTTATTTTCCATGTTTATAACAAAGTTAAATAAATTAGTAATTATTGCAAGGCAATAATCCATTTGCATCTTATAAAACTAATTTATTACAGGTATAAATTTTAGCTATAAATAGGTATGCTTAATGTGATTTGAACCTTATTTGTTGCGATTATTCTATTAAAATATAATTTAACATTAGGTTATGAATCAGAATAATAATCAATTTTTATAATTCATTTACCTTTACAGAGCAGATCACTGATTTCCCCATTTTACAGGTGATCAGCTAAAAAAAGAGATAGAGAGATAGTAAATGAGAAGGGACTGTCCTGTGAAGATTGCTCCATGCCAGATGTATTTCCTACACAGAGGGCATTTCTTTGGAGGAAGCTGCAGGTATCAGCATGTTATATATGAAAGTGTCTATTTATCATGTGTATATGCAGTAGGAAAATGCAGTTACCGTATTTTTCGCCCTATAAGATGCACTTTTTTACTCCCAAAAAGAGGGTGAAAATCTGGGTGCGTCTTATAGGCCAAATGTAGCCACCTGGGCAGTGGTGGGTTTCTGCTGGTTGGTCAATGAACCCGGAAGCCCCGCCCCCGTCACTCACTCGTAAGTCCTTGGCGTTTTTTTGCATCGGGGCTTGCTGCAAGAGAGAGGGAGCAAAGACTTTTTCCGGATTGGTGGTGGTGGAGGTGCGGGCTGTACTCACTAAAGCAAGTCCGGGGAAGTCCTTTGCGCCAGCTGGAAAAGGTCTTCACTCCCCCCCCCTTGCAGCCTGCCCCGATGCAAAAAATGGCAAGGGCAGCAGCGCTGCGCCCACCTCTGCCCTGCCCACTTCTCAGCAACGCACCCCCGCCTCCTCCTCCTCCTCAGCAGGCAGGCCGGGCAGGGGCGCGGGCACGGCTCAGGAGGGAGCAGCCAGGGGGGGCTCTGGCCAGCCGGCGGCTGGCGCGAACTCCTCTCCTGTTCCTTCTTCTGCGGGGGGTGCTGCCTTGGTTTGACAGCCACCTCGTTTCCAATTGGGGGGTGGGGGAGAAATCCTCTGCATGGATCCCCCCAATTGGAAGGAGGAGGCTCCATCCGCGGGGGGAGAGATCCCCCTCACATTCCTCGTCTTCCTGGATGGGCTCCAAATCAGTGAAGCCTCCTCCTTTTTAACCAGGCGATCTCTGTCTGTCTGTCCCTCTCTCCGTCCCAACTGGAGAACAACCTTTTCTGTCCCCTTACTAGCCCATCCGGGAAGATGAGGAACGCGAGGGGATCCCTCCCCCCCCCCCGCGGATGAGCTCCGAACCAGCGGAGCTTCGTCCTTTTTAAGCAGACGCTTTAAGCAGGCGACCTTTAAGCAGGCGATCTTCGCTGCTGCACAAGTCACTCTGCCTTGTTCTCTCTGATAGCTGCCTGCTTAAAAAGAAGGACGAGCTGCTGTTGGGGAAGGGACAAAGGGGCGGCGGTCGCCCGATCTCGCCACCGCCACACCTTCGCCCCTGGTAACGGCGACTGTTGTGCTGCTGCTTCCAGCTGGGATGCTGGAGGAGCTGCTGGCAGGGAGGCACGCTACCCTCATAAAGACGCCACCGAGCCTGGCTCGCTGACGTTGGAGCAGCTGCAGTGGTTGCCCGGTTGCTCCTGCCCTTCCCCCTGTGGCTGTAGCTGCTGCTCTTCTGGGGCGCCTGAACCAGCCAGGCGCTCCAGACTGAATCCTCGTCAGAGCCGCGGGCTGGAGCTGTGCAAGTAGCCTGCCCAGGTGGGGAGGGAGGAAAGCCTGTTCTTGCCGTTGCCGCCCCCTCCCTCTCGGTGGCTGTCATAGTGCTGCTTCTGGCTGGGGTGGGATTGGCTGCAGGGGCCGTCCGCCTGCTCCAGCCCGTCCCCTTGTGGCTGCCGCTGCTTTTCTGGGGCACCCGAGCCAGCCAGGCACTTCGGACCGCAGATGAGCCACCGGTTGGAGAAGCCCGCTCAGGCAGGGAAGGAGGGGAGGGTGGAAGGAAGGATAGACAAGTAAGAGAAAAAGAGGAAAGAAAGCAGGAGGGCAGAAGGGAGGTGGAAGGAAGGAAAGAAAAGCAGACACGCTGGAGGGAAAGAGGAAAGAAGGCAAGCAGGCAGGAAGGAGGCAGAAGGAAGGATGGAACTGGAAGGGAGGCAGGGAAGGAGGGAGGGAGAAAGGAAGGATAGGAGGATAGGGAAAGAGGAAAGAAGGCAGGCAGGCAGAAGGGAGGGAGGTGCAAGGAAGGAAGGAAGCATAGATAAGCAGGAGGGAAAGAAGGCAGGCAGGCAGGAGGAAAGAGGAAGGAGGGAACTGGAAGGGAGGCAGGAAGGAAGGGAAGGAGGAAGGGAGGGTGGAAGGAAGAATAGACAAGTAAGAGGGAAAGAGGAAAGAAAGCATCTGAATGTACTAAACACGAGTCTTCAGGGAAAAGATGCATACATTGTGAAAACTCAGCTGTCAGTTGATCTTAATGTTATGAAATGAAAAGCATGCCATTTGCAATTAACTTGGCATAAAATAATTCATTTTCATTTAATTGTAATTGTTCAAAGAATGTTTGGAAAAATGTTCGGCCCTCCAGCATGTTCACTTCATCCAATCTGGCCTCTTTGAAAAAAGTTTGGACACCCCTGAGTTACATGGTTGACATAAAATTGTTCTTAAACTGCTGTTAACTTTATACAGTTGATATAAAATATTTTACTATAGTATTTGGTTCAGAATCTTTTTTTTCTAGATTTTTCTCCTTTAAAATTGGGTGCGTCTTATATTCCGGAGCGTCTTATAGGGCGAAAAATACGGTAACTGCAGCTTCCTATGACATGAGCACATGGTATCATAGATACTTAATTTTGTGACACAGACTAAAACTAAACTAATGCTGTTTCCTATGCAGAAGTTTGACTTCTTTGTAGGAGATTTCATCCTGTGTCAAGTAGATTTGAATCAATGCTGTATTTGGGAATTATAGACAGATTTTCAGATCTAATTCTTCTACTGGAGCTGACTTCCTCTCCCTTGCTATGCTTTGCATTAACCAAATATCAGGGAGTAAAACAAAACAAAGAAACAGAATTCCTGCTAAACAAGTAGAATGTGAGTTTACATAGGCTTTGTTAAAATGTTTGATGGAATATATTCCTGTAGTAAATTAAGTTACTTTTCCTCTTTCCTCTTCCCTACCAGGTATGGAATCATTCATGCTGGTGGTATAGGAAAGTATCTTAGTGACTGGATACTCAGTGGAGAGCCTCCTTTTGATCTGATTGAAGTAGATCCAAATAGGTATGGAAAGTGGACAACTACAAAATACACAGAAGCAAAAGCAAGAGAATCGTATGGTTTCAATAATATTGGTAAGACGTTTGCTTATCATTTTCCATGTTATGAATAATATTGACACTCAAACATTCTTGTACTGACTTTTTTATAATTATCTGGACTAATAGGAATAGGGATCAGTTATGTGTTGCCATGTGGTTTTGGAATTCTCTAATACTATACATAGGCAACATTATACATACTATCTTCTTATTTATATCCAGTGTTTAGCGTACTTTGTTTATGTAGAGAAAGCCTATGAAAATGGTTATGAACTTGAATTACGCAGCGATGTTGAAAATTGGGTGATAAGAGCAGCATATGATAGAAGTAAAGCATGAATGAGAATAAGTGGGTTGGATCAATTGTGCAAGATGTGTGGATTTTAAAATTAAAAGGAATGGAGTGAATGTAAATTATAATAAATGATAAAATAAATAATAAAAATAGAGTATGTAGTAGGAAAATGGATGAAGAAATCTTAAGATGTACATAGTATAGCAGGTGATTGTGCTGGTGCTGTGAGGAACCAATGTTTGTCTGTAATGGTTAGGTGTTGGTCTAGGAAGCAGGAGACGATGAGTTCTAATGTCATCTTAGTTATGAAAAACCAGATGGGTGACTTTGGGCTGATCACTCTCCCTCAATCCAGCCTACCTCACAGGGTTGTTGTGGAGAAAATAGGAGGAAGGAGTATTAGTATCTTTGCCACCTTGAGTTGTATATGGGGAAAAAAGGTAGGATAAAAATCTTTAAAAATTTAAAAATGTTTGCTATAATTGCTGTAAAGTAAGTGTGAATTGTTCATAGAGCACACTTCTGATCACTTGTGACCAGATGCAATCAGAGTGCTTAAGAAACACCTAGTAAATACTTAAGAAGTGTTTGTCATACAACAAGAAGAGATGGGGCGAATGAATGGATGGTAAAAGAATGCAAACTAAATACAAAAATGAGTAATCAGTACAAAAAGCTAACTTGAGATAGTTTGGTCATGTAGAAAGATTGAGAGAGAACCGAACTACAGATCAAATATATGAAGAGAATAAATCCACAGAAAGGAAAAACTGAGGAAAGTCGCCCCAAAAAGAAAGAGGTGAGAAGTTAAAAACAAAAGATAATGTATTAATTATTATATGAATGTGGTAAATGACAATAGAAAGAGATGGAGTTGTCAATACTTTTAATGGCTTTGGTTTCAGCTGCAGGTAGTCCTTGAGTTACAATGACAATTGGGGTTGGAATTTTTGTTGCTAAGTGATGTGGTTGTAAAGTGTCATGTCAGGTGACCACATTGTGTAGCAACAGCAAGCCTTAAAGTCCTGCTTGCCATTATTAATTGAACCCCACTAGTCGTTAGCTAAGGACCCAGTCTGATCAAAGCCACTCCTGGCTTGGTCCCTCTAGTGGAATCCGCACTGTATATTGGACATTAACACAATTGAGCGAGTCCAGGAATATTTCACGAGAAGAATACTCCACTTCTCTTCTCGCAACAGAATATCTTATGCCACCAGGCTCGAAATTTTGGCCTTGGAGAACCTAGAACTACACCCCCTACGGTCTGACCTAAGCATAATACACAAAATTATCTGCTACAACATCCTACCTGTCAATGACTACTTCAGCTTCAACCGCAATCACACACAAGCACACAATAGATACAAACTCAAGGCAAACCACACCAAACCCGATTGCAGAAAATACGACTTCAGCAACAGAGTAGTCAATGCCTGGAATGCACTACCTGACACTCTTGTTACATCCTCAAACCCTCATAACTTTAACCTTAGACTGTTGACTTCTGTTGATTTCACCCCATTCTTAAGAGGTCAGTAGGGGTGTGCATAAGTGCACCAGCGTGTCTAACGTCCCTGTCCTACTGTCCCCATTTATTTGTCCCCATTTCATGTGTTCTTATTCATGTTTATTCTTATTCCTGTTGTCTTGTACATGACAACAAACTAAATAAATAAAAAATAAATACAAACCTTGCTAGGTAAGCAACTGCCTCTTTGTCATCGTCCCCCCTGCTGATTTCCCATCTCTGCCCTTTGGCCATCTTGCACTCTGTTGATCCTGCCAGCTCTACCAGCCTGCTGCCCTCCCAACCCCAGTTGTTCTTTGCCATTTTTTCCTGCTGCTGAGGCGTGCCCGGTGTGGCCCTTCATGAAGCAGCCTGGTCGTCTCCCTGGGGCTGTGCTAAATCAATTGGCTAAATCATACATGGTCTTGTCCAAATTGCATGTGGTCTTCTGATGAGGTTTTGGAAGCAAAACTTTTGCTTGTACGGTATATGTCAGGGGTGTCAAGCTCAAGGCGCAGGGACCTGGATCCGGATCTCAAGATGCTTAGAACTGGCCCCTATAGCTGTCCTGGTAACAGCAAAGGACCAGCCCATTGTGCCTCTGCCAGTGAAAACAGAGCTGGGGAGGACCGCAGGCGGCCCTTCCAAGCTACTTTTTCACTGGCAGAGGGTTGCAGGAGGATGTCCCATCAAAAAAATGGAGCTTGCAAGGGCCACACTCCACTCCCACTACCCCCAGCTCTGTTTCTGCTGACAGTGGGTTGTAGGAGGCTGTTGCAGCCGAAAACGGAGCTCAGGAGCCCGTTTTCACTGGCAGAGCACTTGGGCCACCACAGGCACTCCCTGACACAAGTGATGTCATGCTGTCCACACCCACCCTGGCCATCCTCATCCTGGCTCCCCAAGGTCAAACACAACCCCGATGCGTCCCTCAATGAAATTGAGTTTGACACCCGCGGTACATATGATTCAACTTATTGTTTTTCATGTCGTTTGATTTAATGTGTTATTTTCTAGTTGGATTTCCTAAAGAAGAAAGATTTGCTGGGAGACCTACAGAAAGAATCAGTGGGATTTATGAAAACCTTAAGTCTGAATGCTCCATGGGATTCCATGCAGGCTGGGAACAACCTCATTGGTTTTACAAACATGGTGATGACATTGGATACAAGTAAATGAAAGTTACATATTTGTGCTGCTAATTTATCTTTAAGAATTTAATAGAAACATATTGTACTGCATTGTCCATTTGGCCAGGTACCGTATTTTTCAGAGTATAAGACGCACCTTTTTTTCCTCAAAAAGAGGCTGAAAATCTGGGTGCGTCTTATACACTGAATACAGTATTTTTTGCCTCCCGAAGCCCCGCCCCTTCACCAAAATGGCCGTGCATACCCTTATGAAGGCTTTCAGAGAGTTCCTGGGGGCTGGGGAGGGCAGAAATGAGCAAAAACCTGGCCGTTTTTTGACCCCTTCAGCCCCCAGCAGCACTGTATAAGCCTCCATAAGGCTATGCATGCAATTTTTTTTGATAAATAAACAGGCCCATTTTCACAAAAAACGGGCCGTTTTTTGCTCATTCCTCCCCTCCCCCTGGAACTTTCTGCAAGCCCCTCCCCCCCCCCCCCCAAGGCTATTCATGCCTTTTAAAATAAACCGGGGCCATTTTCGCAAACAATGGGCCATTTTTGGGAGGTTTGCAGAGTGCAAAAACTTTTTCCCCCTTTTGGAAAGCTCTTTAACTGATTGATGAGAATTACATTGATCAAGTGCTATACCAGCAGAAACAAAGTCTTAGGTGTTGCAGATTGTCAGCGATTTCCTTCTCCAGCACATGGATAAATAACACTTGGAAACATCTACCTACCTACCTACTCTCTCTTCCTACCTACCTACACTCTCTTCCTATCTATATACTGTATTTCTCTCTCTCTCCCCCCCCAATCTATCTACCTACCTACTCTCTCTCTCCCTACCTATTCTACTGTATTTCTCTCTATTTCTCTCTGTCAGCCTCTGTTTCGCTATTTGCTTTCAGCTGCCATTGAAACGGGGAGGGGGGCTGGTATTTGGGAGGGGAAGTTTTAGTACAGGAGAGATTGTAAAAAGGGAGTTTTGGTCTCACCGTCTACTGCGCATGTTGGAGATTAGTGCTTGGTGTCGGTCAAGGCCAACCATCCTGCATACCAACCTGATGATGTTCCTTGAAGATGGAACTCACATGACGCCTAAGGGATTTACAGATTGGACAGTGGGATGAGGGTTACCGGGGGGGGGGGGAGGGTTGGTCACATATTGATATGTATGATTTCACGCGCTTTTGCTTCAGATCTTGCTTTGCTTAGCTGCTATCTTTTCATAACCAGTAAAAGTACTCTTAATTCTGAAAAATGGAGTTAAGTGGTTTCTTTCTTGGTTGCTGAGGGAGGCCGGCTTGACACTCTCTCTCTATCCCTCTACCTACCAACCTACCTATTCTCTCTCTCCCTACCTATCTACTCTATTTCTCTCTCTCTATCCCCCTTACCAACCTACCTACTCTCTCTTTCTCCCTACCTATCTACTGTATTTCTCTATCTATCTCTTTCTATTTCTCTCTCTATCCCTCTACCTACCTACCTACCTACCCTCTCTCTCTACCTACCTACTGTATTTCTCTTTCTCTCTCTCTCTCTCTCTCTCTCTCTCTCTCTCTCTCTCTCCCTCCCTACTTACCTACCTACCTACCTACCTACCTAACTACTCTCTCTCTCTCTTCCTACCTACCTATTGTATTTCTCTCTCTTTCTCTCCCTCTCTATCCCTCTATCTACCTACCTACTTTTTTTAAAATTTGCCTCTTCAAAACCTTGGTGCGTCTTATACTCCAAAAATACGGTAGTTTTTTTGTACGTAAAGTAAACATTAGATATTTTGTGGACCTTAGTGTAAGAGGTAGTAGTAGTAATAGTAATAGACAAAATGTAGTGTCTACTTCAGATGTAGTAAACAAAATCTGGTCCTATAACATTTACTGACATAACATAAAATAACACAATCCCATTCCATATTTGTATATGAATAAAATGAGTAAAATATGTATGCATAAAATCCCATATTTAATGGTTTAATAGACACTCCTGTCTTATTCATTCATTAAACTAAGGCTTATTGTATTTTATATTCAATAACTAGTATGTTTATAAATTAGTTACGTTTATATTGTCTTCTAAAATGTTCAGAATAGTCTAAATGGTTTTCCTTCTCATTTTATTTTTACTGTACTATTTAGAAATAGGACTAAGAATAATTGAGCCATCAATTTTCACTGCATATCTGGCATATGTATATGAACTCCTTGTTTCTGTTTAAAATATGAAAAGTGCCCTTAAGAACATATTATTCCTGCGTTATATGCTGTCTTTTGTTTGAAACAAATCAAGTATTTTGCCTTCAGTTTAAAATATATTTTATTTGATCTCTATTATCCACTATAATGCATTACTAGCTATGTCAGCATTTTGAAAAGTAGTTAATACATTAATCAACATACATGACATTTATTTTTAAAGAAAAATGATGCCAAAATAATGTTTTTGCACAAGTTGCTCTATGCTAATTTACAAATAGTCATGCTAGATTTTTTTGAGTCATTGAAATATTATTTTTTCAGACCTAGTTTTCGACGCACAAATTGGTTTGAACCTGTAGGTCAGGAATGTCAACAAGTGATGGAAAAAGTGGGTGTGATTGACCTTACTCCTTTTGGCAAGTTTAGCATCAAAGGCAGTGATTCAGTTAAACTTTTGGATCGTCTGTTTGCAAATGTGGTCCCAAAGGTAAGTAATGTAATAATAATAAGACGTAATCCACTGTTAATTCCATTCATTGATCACTTTGGTACTAAGAGGTGTTGAATCAATAGTCCCAACTAGATAAGTATGCCACCATCCATCTGGAGCTACAGGGACCATGAAAGTCACTTTACCTCATGTCACATTGCCTTCCCCACTGTATTGACATTTTCCACATTTCCTAATTGCCACTAGCTTCCTTTGTTTAAATACGAGGGCACAGTTGAATGCAAGGTGATTTAGAATTGGTTTCCCCTTGCAATTTTAAAAAGCCAATAATGTAATAATACTTTCTGTAGGTTCCAGGGTGGTAAAAGAACAGGGTCACAATCTCCCCATCATTTAGATGCCTTTAGCTATTTCTGGACTCATCTCATTTCCACATTATGGTGGATAAGAGCAAATACATCTTGTATACAGTGTGTTTACTATGGAATGGAGTAGTGATTGCATGAATGATATTTGTATTAAAGAGATAATCAATGCATATGATGCATGGCCAGCATCAGCCTTTGGTGGCCCGAGCACTCTGCCAGCGAAAACGGGCTTCCCAGCTCCATTTCCAGTTGCAGTGGTCTCCTGCAACTCTCTGCCAGGGAAAACGGAGCTCCTCCCAAGCTCCACTTTTGCTGGCAGAGGCACCATGGCCTGGTCCTTCGCTGTTCCCAGGGCAGCCCTGCAGGCCAGATCTAAGCAACCCATGAGCCAGATGTGGTCCCCAGGCCTTGAGTTTGACACCCCTGATGTAAATAATGCTTCCAATATCTAGATATTTAATCCATTCCAATTTAAAGAGACTGGTATAGACCTAATCCTGTTAGTTGTGAAGATATGCCAGGAAGAAGAGCAAAGCAAGCTGCTTACCTACTTATCTATGTATTTATTTATCAGATTCACATAGGCGCCCACCTCACGAAATGTGACTCTGGGCAGCTTAGAAACATAATAATTAAAACCATAAGACACTCAAACCTAAATAAAAATAAAACAAAAAAGTATCGTAATTGCCATTTCTTAAAAAGAAAACATGATGAGTTGCCAAAAAGTGCCAGGTCAGAGGAAGTGTTTACAGATTTGCCTGGAATAAATGTTTTCCAATTGATTCTGGGTACAAAATGTTTCTATTAGAGGGGGGGTGGGGAAGAGAAGAACATCGAATGTCAGCAGAGGAAGAAGTCTACTTAGTTCAGTAATATTTGTGTGCTGTGCTATAAAAACTTAATTTGCATTATTATAAGCTACTGTATAATTGATGATTTTAACTTACAGTTTTGACTTTCTTTCTACACAGATGGGTTTCACAAATATAAGTCATATGTTAACCTTCAAAGGCAAAGTCTATGCTGAACTCACAGTCTCTCATCTGAATCCAGGGGAATTTTTATTAATTACTGGTTCTGGATCAGAGCTTCATGACTTAAGGTCAGTGTAAATGTTAAATACTGAAGTTTTAAAGTAACCTGTGGTCCGAGGAATGTACAATAAACTCAGTTCAGAATAATAATCAGAGATAAATTCATAACTGGTTGACTATATATGTGTATTGTATATAGTGTAAAATCTTGAGAGGAATTTGTTCTTAAGGTTTCATAAACTCCAGAAGTCATGTTCACTAATGTGTGAGAAACGTGTGTGGATACAGGAATACTGCACTTGTTTGTGGCATATTTGTATAAATATGTTGAATCAGTACAGTACAATACAATAAGAAGTAATTTTAATGAGCTATCTATTGATGAAATATTAGCAATGGAAAATTATGTAATAGCCTCAGTTAACTCATAGTTTTTTTTAAAAAAAACCTTATGGGCATATTTTTGCTTGTTTCTTCAACCTTTCCTTCCTTATGGCATATAAAGTAATGGTTATGCTAATCTTATCCAAGAAGTCTAAGGAATCTTTTTTTGGGGGGGGGGGGGAGTAATTGCTGGAATTGTACCTTGCCTTAGATTCACAATCATTATACTCCTTGATCTACTGACTAGCTATAGTAGAAGAGACAACAAGGCTGGGCTAACATGTTATGTATCTCTGCATTTAGCCAGGAATTGCATTTCCAAGCTGTTTCTGCCTCAGAAGCAGATACAAATTCTGTCCTATTCTATGAATTCTCACAACTGGAATCTTCCAGCTTGGCTGCCAGTTAGCACAAAAATTTAAAAAACTACTACCCGTGTTTTCCCGAAAATAAGACAGGGTCTTATTTTCCTTTGACCCCTGAAATAAGCACTTGGTCTTATTTTCGGGAAGGTCTTATTATTTTTGAGGTGCAGGAAGTGGCGAGCGTGGTCACCTCATGGCTGCTGCTGCTGTGTTACAATATTTTCGGGGGAGGGCTTATTTTAGTGCATGCGCTCAAAAGCCCGATTGAGCTTATTATTCGGGGAGGTCTTATTTTCAGGGAAACAGGGTAGTAAAAAACAAAAACATGTAACACAGAAGGAGGAGACTACATTATTTCCGAACTGTTTAGTACCATTGACTCTACTGACCCTTTGATAATTTTAGATAATTCTTGGGTGTCTGTCAATATTACTCTTACTTTCTATAGAGTTTCTGGTCCTATAGTATTTTAAATATTATTTTGTTCTGATCTAACAATTCTATTTTATACACAGATGGATTGAAGAAGAGGCATTTAGAGGACAGTACAATATTGACATCAAAAACGTTACAGATGAAATTGGAGTACTGGGTGTAGCAGGTCCATATGCACGGAAAGTTCTCCAGAAATTAACTTCTGAAGATCTTAGTGATGCTGCATTTAGTTTTTTACAATCCAAGCATTTAAGCATTGGTAACATTCATGTTACTGCAATTAGAATTTCTTATACAGGTAAGTAAAAGGAAATTATTTGGCCCATAAATAGAATAGTTGATTTTTCTAAAAATGTAAATATCAAATAACCTAGCTATAATAAAAGATAATTCCACATTTCTTTTCAGGTTAAGGTTCTGATGGCTACAATTTAATCCTAGTTAAAAATTTATATTAGTCTTGATTTATTATAGGTGAACTAGGATGGGAATTATACCACAAACGAGAAGATACTGCAGCTCTATATTCAACAATCATGGATGCTGGATGTGAAGAAGGAATTGACAACTTTGGAACATATGCAATGAATACATTACGTCTAGAAAAGGCTTTTCGTGCCTGGGGAGCAGAGGTTGGAAACCATGTCTTTTGATATATGTATGTGTGTATCAGTGGTGGGTTCCAGATCCCGTCGCAATCAGTACACTGCGATGGGGGCGGGCATGCATCTCGTGTCAACTTCTAAAGCGTTGCCATGACTATTATCAGGTTGGCATTCGAGGGAGGATTCCATGCATACCTTCGCCCAGAGTTGGATCTCATATTTCTACAACCTAGTTCGTGAATATGATCTATGACGCATGACAGAAGGGAGGAGATAGAGGGGTAAAGTTCAAACGCAATTAAGTGAAAGCCAGTTTAGGCTCCACTGAAGATCAAGCCAAGATGTTGATCCTAGATGTTTTTTGTTTGAACTTTGTCTCGAGCCTTGTAAATTAATTAGGTCATCTCTTGGGAATTTCACATCTCAGGCACGCACGCTGCGCATGCATGCGCATGCCACCGCTGCTGTCCAACTTCTTCGGCGGCCACTCGCAACTGCTCCCGGCCAGATGCCACATGGTTCACATAACCAGACAACTTGCATAACCCGAACAGTTAGGATACAGTTAAAACACACACCTGCAAAGGTATGATTTATCGAAACAGTCTGTGTAGTTATATAAAGCCAGAGGAGAAAGGTGTTTTGGACGAAATGGACTATCCACATTGTACCTAATGACCACTTTTGACCTACTTTTTCTAGATTTCAATCCTTTTTTTCCCCCACAAAGTTTTGGAAATTTATTTTGTTAAGTGGTAAGCAGCATCCTGCCATGAGTGGCGGCAAAAAATCAAGGGAAAAGCACATATAATAAAACCTAAACTTAAATTTTCTCCCTATATTCTGCAAAGATACATAAAAAGAGAATCATGTGACATTTTTTCTCCAGTGTGTTCTTTTGTGTGAATTGCAATAGCTATAAATGCAAATATTGGTTGCCAAGTTTTAGGATATCTTTAACCATCATAAATTCCAATGGTTGGTGGAGAAGGCAGTCAGTAAGCCAGGATAATCAGTACATATTAGTGTTGGTGATTGGTGCTCTCTCTTTAAAGAAATCACAGCTTACACTTCTCAAAAATCAAACAAAATTAAACAAGCAGTTTTGTGCTACTTACCATTTAACAAAATGAAGTTCCAAAAATTTGTGAAACAAAGTGAGGATTGAAGTCTAGGAAAAGTAGGTCAAAAATACTCATTAGGTACAATGGGGGTATTCCATTTGCTTCAAATCACCTTTCTCTTTTGACTTTATATACGTAACTACACAGCGCTGTTTCTATAAAACATACCTTTGACGTGTGTTTTAACTGCATGCCGACTGATTGGGTTATGCAAGTTGTCTGGATTTGAAGGACAATATGAACCACAGCACATCTGTCAGCAACTCCTTAAAGAATTTATATCTTTGCACTCATGCAGCATAATTTCTTGTGTGCGCACACACACACACACACACACACACCACATCCAGGTTGTTCAGCAAGTCATTGAAAGGCACAACAAGAACACCATGCCTCTCTGCATGGCTTTCATTGACTACAAAAAGGTGTTTGACTCAGTATTGCAGCAAACAATAATTAAGGCATTGTTCAACCAAGGCATAGAGTAGACACTGCTTACATAAACTTGCTATAATCAATATATGAAAAAACAATGGCAACAATTTGCCTTAATGATATTAAAGTGGAAATCAGCATAGAACGAGGTGTACAACAAGCTGTTACAACATCACCTCCCCTTTCCTCAGCTTGCCTTGAAGAAGTGTTTTGTGTAGGTTTCAGAAATCCATCACGCAGTTTGTGTCCAAAATATCTGTCTGCCTCTCGCAGAGTTTATTTGGCTTTTTATCAAGTTTTTACAAACAAAGCACAGTGCAACAACACATTGTTTCAGTTCACTCCCTCAAATCTTCCCTAGTGAATCAAGAATGCTATTCAGGCCAAGGTTAACTCCTGCCTATGCTCTGGTGAGAAAGTGGACAAAAAGATAACAGACTGTGCATCACCTTCCCCTTATTCCCGCATCTGATTCTGCTAATTAGATGAGCTTGTAGGTTTCCGAGATAACCAGTTACTCAGACCATGGTAGTTTCTACGCATGTCTGTACGTAGCTTTACCTCTCATTCCTACAGTTTTGCAAACTAGACTGGGCAAAAGATGGAATAAAAATCAATGGCGCTTATTTAAATCATTTAAGATTTGTAGATTATGTTGTTCTCTTCTCACAAGACCCAGAAGAGCTACAAAAACATATAAGAGCTGCACAAAGCAAGAGAACCATTTGGCTTAAAAAGAAACATGAAAAAGAGCCAGGTTATGTTTAATGAATTCACCAAAGAAAGAAAGAAAAAAGTATCTGGACAAGAATTAAATGTAGTAGACCACTTCTTATACTTTGGCCAATGGATCTCAATGGAAGGTGATACAATAAAGGAAATTGAACGGCATGTTAAATGTGATTGGCAGGCATTCGGCAAACTAAGCATAATTTTCACGAACAACATCCCCTTATGACTGATCAGTGTGTGCTACCTCGTCTAACATATGCCAGTGAAACATGGACCCTAACCTCACAATCAATACAAAAGCTAAGAGTGGTGCAAAGAACTATGGAAAGATACATGCTCAGCATTACAAGACAAGATAGAAAGACCCGCACATGGATTAGAGAACAAACAAAGTATATGATATCCTCAAGAGAGTAAAAGAATTGAAATGGAAATGGGTTGGTTACATAGCAAGAACTGATGGCAGGTGGACCAAGGCAGTCATAGAATGGATCTCATTTGACAAAAAGTGTCCACGAAAGAGACCTAAAACAAGATGGATTGACGATATCAGCAAGTGTTGCAGAGCCAATTGGCAAAAGAAAGTTCAGGTCCATATTGGTTGGAAACATGTGGAAGATGCTTCATCCTGCAGTGGATAGACAATGGCTAGAATAATGATGATATATGTACATACAAGTGTATGTGTGTGTGTGTGTTGATTTCTATGAACTGCACAAGGAATTTCTATTTTATATTACCGTACTTTATTCTAGTCTAAAATAAGATAATCAACCTAGCTAATTAGTGGCTGTGAGCCTTCTACTGAATAATCAACCCATGAATAGTAATCCTCCAATGTCTAGAGAGCCAAGATGTAACTTAGAACATCAGAAATCCAGACAGAATTGGTAACATATATTTTTCGAATTCTGTAGCCATACGTGTAAAATATTTAGGTTTAATCCCTAGCATCCCTAGCTAGACCTACAGAAAAGTTCCTTTTCACAGTCCTAGAAGGAGCGGCTTTTCACATAGAAGTAACTTTCACTGCTCAGATTGAGTAAAGGTAACCTTAATGGGTATCCTGATTTGTCTTGCTTAAAAAATGTGCCTTTATCATCATGATCCTTTGCCATTTAAGCACTGCAGATTTTGCAATAGATGGTGAAGCTTACAATGTTATTTTTAATGGGAATAGTATAAGATTAGTATATAAATTTTTATTAAGACCTCTGCTAATTTAATAAAAAATCAGTATTTATATAATTAATGTAAAATATAGATTTCATTTGTTGGACATCAAAAGAAATGAGAAAAATATATGCCACCTAGTGGTTTTTTACTGCACCTTTTTTTTTTTCAACAGATGAATTGTGACACAAATCCACTGGAAGCTGGACTGACATATTTTATCAAATTAAATAAGGTGGGTTTATTTATTTTTCTGTTACACTTTATCATTTTCTTCCTTTGTTTGCAAATAGCTGTTATATTTGAATCTGCAAAACACCAGATACACTTCAGCAGTAATCTACCTTGGTGTACCTAGCAGTGTTCCTTCCTTCTATCTCATTTCCCAGTCCGTGTTGCAATTTAGATACATAATTCAAAATATAATGTGATCTACTAATTAATTTCATTTTTGGCACTTCCCAAGTAATTTGGGGATCAGAGCAGTTCCTTCATAAAGTTCTAACTTAGCTGAAATAAAATTAGTTGCACTCACCTCAGTTTTACTGTAAATTATATATGCATAATAATAATTATTATTTATGCATAATTATCAAGCTATTAATATGATGAAATCAGGAAATGCAGGTTGTTGGAAATTTTTTATGATTTGCAAACATTTTAGTTAATGAGTACTATTAAACTGGAACTTGCCATGTAAGATGCATTTAAAACTTACAATACCAGACTTTTTGTTACGTTCAAATTAGGAATTTAGTTTTACCAGAAAAGCTGGAATAATCTTTTTAGAGAATGAGAAATTTCTTCCTAGCACTTCTCATTTTTAGATCATCTCTCCTTTTGTGTGTCTGTGTGTAAACATACCTTGGCACTATTTAAACAGTCCATGATGATATGATTAGCACCATCTCACAATTACAAAATGGCAGCGCTGCAGTCATGTGATTGCAATTACACAGTCCTCATTTAGCAACAGCTGGGACTGCTGGAGCTGGATCGCTAAGTGGTCTGGTCATGTGATGTCACACTACACATCCATATTGCTTAGGAAAGGCAATTTTGTAATCAGTACGGAATCAGCTAACAATATGGTTGTGACCTTATTCAGTTCGTTAAATATTTTATTGTAAAAAGGAGAAACCATTTCAAAATATGTTCTTGACTGTATTTTTAGGAAAGTACATTTGGCATAAGTATTTGGAACATGAATCAGTGAAATATTGATTGCCTTTAGGGACAAAATGTCATATCTTTGTTTAACTATGAAAGGAATTTACTTCAGAAGGCTGTCTTGCAATTACTCAAGAACAGCCAATGAAGAATAATTAATTTGAAAGTACTGCACGAGTATGGTCTCCTGTGTATTTTAAGGTGGTGTTTAAAGCAGATTGCACCAGATGCTGTGCTCTCATATTGTATGTATAATTTGGATCTATTCCAGCATTCACAAGTGATTTAGCAAATAAATCATGCTATTAAAAGATTGCACATATCTTTTGACAGCTTTCTACATAGTAAACATAGATTTTTTATTGTCCTTAATTGCCTCCTTTTATTTTCCTCACCAGATAAAATAATCTTATTATCTGGGAGTTACTGTCCATATTCCACACTATTTTGGGTACTTAAATCTTTGTAATTTCTACAGTTCCTGAGGCTGGGTTAGTCCTTGTGATCTTTGGGAATTATCTTTGAGAATGCAACACAGAGTATTGTATCACAAAAATATACTATAACAAAAGAAACAAGACTGGTCTCCTCTTGCCTTCTTTATTTTTATTACTGCTACAATTACCAAAGAAAATAACAGTAAATAAATTTTCAGGAATTAAATTATGAAATCAAGAACATAAATTAAAATGATTTGCAGATGATGTATTTACAATTAACCACCCACGAGACTTTTTAGAGTGGATAATAGAATACGCAGTAAGGTTCATTACCAGGCTATTGACTTAACCTTTAAAATTTAATTTTAAGAGTGAACTTGTTCATTATTTATTTACTCTATTTTTGCCAACTATACAAATAAATCAACTAGTAAAATGAACCTTATAGAGCAGGGGGGTCAAACTCGATTTAATTGAGGGCTGCCAGATCATACTCAAAGCTCTGATTATGATTTCTGTATTAGCCTTCATGCAAACTATTTGTTCCATTTATAAATTATAGATTTGAGTATCAGAAGAATAATGTTGAAGATAAGCACTGGGGAGATTAGTTGTATTTGAATGTGTTTTATAGGCAGTGTTTAATTAGAATTTGTAGAGAGAATATATGGAATTACTGCTTATGGAATATAGCAAGGATGACCAAAGTAACCCCCACATTGTACATTAATTCTCACTGGGGATGTTTTCTCTGATTAACTGAGCAAGACTTTGCCTTGGCCAAATCCAAAAGACTGTACAGCCAATGTCCAACTCAAAATGAATCTAATTCAATAGATACCCAGAATAGTCCCCCCTGCAGCCCTGCAGGTATTTCTATTGCACCTTCTAATCAAGGAGGGATTATTCTCATTATTCTAAACAGGGCCACTAGTTGGTACTTGATAGTACAATAAGGGCAGAGTAGTAACTACTTTTGCTGCCCTTATTGCCACAAGGTAATCCCCCCCAAAGGCTCTTAACTCATATTCAGTTGGGTTCACTCTTCATTATCCTTCAACAGCATTTCTAGGCATCTCTCATTATCTTCTCAGCCACCATTTTATTAAAGTGAACTGTAGAAATCAGTGACAATAGCATCACATGTCATCCAAGAATCAGCTAATTTGTATATAAATACTCCAGGCCAGAAAAGAGAAAAGAAACATTTTTTACGTGAGAGCAAACCACAAGAAATGAAAACAATAAAATGTAGTTTAATGAAAAGAAGGACTTATGGGTGACATGATAACAGTGTTCCAATATCTCAGGGGCTGCCACAAAGAGGGACTCAAGCTATTCTCCAAAGCACCTGAGGACAGGACAAGAAGCAATGGGTGGAAACTAATCAAGGAGAGAAGCAACTGACAGTAGGACTAAGGAGAAATTTCCTAATAGTTAGAACAATTAATCAGTGGAACAACTTGCCTCCAAAAGTTGTGAATGCTCCAACACTGCAAGTTTTAAAGAAAATGTTGGTTAACCATTTGTCTGAAGTGGTGTAGGGTTTCCTACCTAGGCAGGGGGTTGGACTAGAAGACCTCCAAGGTCCCTTCCAACTCTGCTATTCTATTCTATTCTATTCTATGCTATGCTTAAATATCTGGTCAACAATGAATTCTGCAGCATGGCCATTCTCTTTATCTGCAAATTTTTTGTAGCATAGCCCTCACTTCTGACTGATACAGATAAAAGCTAAAATAAATGGAAGGGAGGGATAATGAATGAATGTATCATGTTCCTATGGAAAGGAAAAGGAGTCATAGACAGGTTTTCTTCCTCCCTTTTTACTCTGACCCCTTGCTGAGGAGGTACAACATATTTTTTTTCAATTGAAAAAAAAACTGATTGAAAAGCTGCTGGTATGAATGTGTTGCTTAGTCTGTGGAACTGCTACAAGGTTTTCTTTACTATGTTGAATTTATAATTGCTTCAATCTGGCACAGGCACTCGTTTGAAATGCAAATTGCAATTCTAGAGGCAGGAGCATAGACATCCATCTCCATTCTATTCCAGTAACTAGTGAAAGTGCCATTTCTTGATAAAATGATTCCTGTTGAACTCACTATTCCATAAAAAGTGTAATGGATAAGAAACGAATTAAATGCTTCTGGGAAGCCTCCCAATTGCTCTGTGTTCCAGTAACTATTCAGAAGCATCCAAGTTTTACTTAGCAATCAGGCTTCCAACTGCAGACAGGCTTGTGTGTGATAGAACTATTGATTCCTCTTTATGGTCTTCTGACCCACAGCTTGCTACCTGCTTCTTAAAAAGGAGCTGAGCGTCTAGGACCGTGATGGCAAACCTTTTAGACACCAAGTGCCCAAACTATGCGCACGCATGACCAAACTGAAAGGTGTGTGCACGCACACAAGTGTGGACATGTGTGCATGCATGTGTGAATTTGTGCACATGTGTGGACATGTATGCATGCACATGTGTGGACATGCACGCAGACATGCGCAGCAGAGACCCGAACACCAGCTGGCAGCAGGAGGTGGGACATCCCAACACCGGCAATGTGGCAAGAAGTAAGATCTTTTTCTTTCGTGAGCTTCTGTTTCGTCGTTTGCAGGGAAACAAAGCTCATGAAAGAAACGCCACAGAGATGTGACCTGAGATGATGGCGGGTGTGTCAGGTGAGAGGCCTCTTCATGTCATCTCTGGCCCACATGCCATAGATTCGCCATCAAGGGTCTAGGAAGACTCAAGACCTAGTTTCAAATAAGATGTTGTTTAGTCTGTTTAGTTCAAAGATGAAAAGTTCCTAGCACCAGCAGGCCAAGCACCAACAGCCATTCAATTTTGCTGTGCTTCAGCCTAAGCATGTTCTTCTCCATCAAAACCCCAACAGCCTCTAGGCATTGGACATCCCCCAACCATCCTGGCTCTGCAAACAAGCACCACCAATGCTATCCTCCACATTATGTCCAGACCTGAAACTTGATTAAAAATTTACAGTTAATTTCTCAAAAACCTGCATCTATAACCTTGTCAGAATCTACTAATCACTTACTATCATTTTCCCCCAGCCAACAGACTTCATAGGAAAGAAAGCATTGAAACAGATTAAAGAAAAGGGGCTTGAACGAAAACTTGTGTGTCTCATCTTGAAAACAGATGATGTTGATCCTGAAGGAAATGAAAGTGTCTGGTATAATAACAAGGCAAGCAGATTTCAGTTCAAATAATTGAAAAACTTTTTTTCTGGAATCTCCTTTGTATTTACTTCAATTTTAAAATGGCTATTATTTTCAATAGATTTAGTTGCAAAAGTTAATGTGCCTTTCAGAAAGTAGAAGGTCGGTGCATGTACTTGCTATAAATCAGCATTCCTCAGTCTGACCCCTCCCACTTGAGTTGGGATCGAAGCATTTACAGAAGTCAAACAATATTTAGTCTCTAGTAGATTTTTTGTCAAGCATAGGAATTAACCTGCAATGCTTTTCCCTGTTGGACAAAGATGGCCCAATGAAACAGAATTATATCATCCAAGCATCTATAAAGGGACGTGGTTGGTCAGTGGCTAAGACACTGAGCTTGTCGATCAGAAAGGTTGGCAATTTGGTGGTTCGAATGCCTAGCGCCACGTAATGGAGTGAGCAACCATTACTTGTCCCAGCTTCTGCCAGCCTAGCAGTTTGAAAGCATGTAAAAATACAAGTAGAAAAAATAGGAACCAACTTTGATGAAAAGATAACAGTGTTCCATGCACCTTCGGCATTTAGTCATGCTGGCCACATGACCACGAAGACATCTTCAGACAGCACTGGCTCTTTGGCTTTGAAACGGAGATCAGCACCGCCCCCTAGAGTCGGGAATGACTAGCACATATGTGTGAGGGGAAACTTTACCCTTAAGCATACAGCTGTATTTCTGCAGGTAATTAATAGAAATTACGGTATTGTGATTATTTTCTTTCACCTTTTACAGAATTAGCAAATGTCCTTGACTATATACATTCCTAATGTTCCATTTTATGTTGTGTTGAGAATGACACATGTTCCATGCGCCTTTGGCGTTTAGTCATGACCACAGAGATGTCTTCAGACAGCGCTGGCTCATTGGCTTTGAAATGGAGATGAGCACCGTCCCCTAGAGTCAGGAACGTCTAGCACATATGTGCGAAGGAACCTTTACCTTTACCTTACCTTTAAGTATCTGTATAATCCCAATATTTTGCCATTGTTTAAACAAATACAATTACATACTTGATTTTATTGTATTAGTACATATGTTAGAAGTTAAATATTTAGAAACACAAATGGCATCAACTGTGCATTTTATACTATAAATCTATAAGTGATAAATTTTAATTTTTCAGGTTATTGGCAACACCACATCTGGATGTTACAGCTATAGTACTCAGCAAAGTCTGGCTTTTGCATATGTTCCTGTGGAACTCAGTAAAGTTGGACAGAAGCTGGAGGTTGAGTTGCTAGGCAAAAAGTACTCGGCAAGTGTTGTTCAAGAACCACTGGTAATGACTGAACCAACAAGAACACGGCTTCAAAAGAAAGGTGGAAGTTCTAAAGTATAAATAAAGGATCACATAATTATCATGATTGACAATTAAGATGGGATTAACTTGATTTGAAATATTTCTGTATTTGAAATTGCCATGTGACTTGAATCACCTAAGATAGAAAATATGAAAGAGCTTATCTGGAGTAAAAAGATAGGTTGTGAATATTGGCATTTCATTTGGGAAAAAATGTAACAACAATAATAATCGTCCATAAGAATGTATTCAAGAGAAAAAAATCATGTTTATATACTTAAAACATTCAATAGTGTTTAGTAGACTCCTTCAAACTGATTTTAAGAACACTGATTTTATCTATATCCAAATTATTTGTACATTTATTGTGTTAAGCATTTGATTATCTGCCAGAAATATAATAGCTTATCTCTAAATAATTGATGAGTAGTTCTGATCTTAGGCAGAAATTACTTCCATTGGTATCTTTAAAAATCAAGGGGAAAAGAAAGGGAGAAGAATTACAACTTGCAAAACAGTGTAGTAAAAAGAAAACAAGGTTTTTGCAAAGCTACTGTTTTTATATTGCTGGAACAAAATATTAGGTTACAGGTAGTCCTCGAGTTATGTCCATATGTTTAGCAGCTATTCTGAGTCATGATGGTGCTGAAAAAAGTGATTTATGACCAGTTCTCATTTTAACAACTGTCACAGTGTCCTCATAGTCATGTGATTGCAATTTAGGCCCTTGGAAACCAGAATATAATTATTTTATGATTTGCTGAATGACCTGGTGATTCACTTAACCATCACGGCAAAAAAGGTTGTAACATTGGGTACAATCCTAAATTTATTTCAATCCCAATTGTGGTTGTAATTCGAGGACTATTTGTATACAACTTCCTTTCCACAATAACAAGCAGACAAAAATTCAACCTGTTTTGAAAATATACCTTTTCTTGATGGGATGGGATAAGAGCAATGAAGAAGATACTAGTTTCTGCATCAGTTGAAAGAATTTCGGTTTGAAAGAACTTCTTGAGTGCTTCCATCAGCCACTTGAGCATTAAGAGGGTGATCAACTCCTTGTAAACAATTTTTACGGAAACAAAGTAGCAGAAAAGTGGATTTATTGCTTTTATTTATGCTTGGAATGTTTTATATTAGTAGAAAAGGGTATCGAATTATAGTAACAGACCTATCAGAAAGAAAAAGACCTTTTCTGTACAACAAAACATTGTTGCTTGAATGCTGGGAAAATGTGAATACTACCATCTGGCTATACTATTAAAAATGAGTAAAAAATGCATATCAAATAAATGTAAACATCATTTTTCTTCTACGCTCTTCTGTGAAGCACCTGAAGTAAGTTAAAATGAATTACATAACTAATGTGTTAATACCACTTTATAATGCCTTGGTAAGGCCACACTTGGAATACTGCATTCAGTTCTGGTCACCACGATGTAAAAAAGATGTGGAGACTCTAGAAAGAGTGCAGAGAACAGCAACAAAGATGATTAGGGGACTGGAGACTAAAACATATGAAGAACGTTTGCAGGAACTGGGTATGTTTAGCTTAAGAGAAAGGACTAGGGGAGACATGATAGCAGCGTTCCAATATCTCAGGGATTGCCACAAAGAAGAGGGAATCAAACTATTCTCCAAGGCACCTGAGGGTAGAACAAGAAGCAATGGGTGGAAACTAATCAAGGAGAGAAGCAACTTAGAACTGAGGAGAAATTTCCTGACAGTTAGAACAATTAATCAGTGGAACAGCTTGCCTCCAGAAGTTGTGAATGCCCCAACACTGGAAGTCTTTAAGAAGATGTTGGATAGCCATTTGTCTGAAATGGTATAGGATTTCCTGCCTAAGCAGGGGGTTGGACTAGAAGACCTCCAAGGTCCCTTCCGACTCTACTATTGTATTATTGTAATGGCTGTATTTGATTCAATCTGAAAAGAGGAAATTTCAGCAAAAGTTTGTAAAGCAGAAAATTATGTGTGAATATTGAGAATATTTCACTAGGACTAAAAGTAGTTTAAAATGGCCTTAGGGACTGGAGTTTCTGTACTAAGCAGGTTGATCATATGATGACACGTGACAGTGTAACTTAGTGATAGCAGTTCCTGCCGTCTTCGTGCATCCTGAATAATTAGTGCCTTCATTGCTTTTCTCTGATCCCCTCCAGAAATGTATAATGTCACAAAAGTTCAAAAATGTATCTCTTTGTTATTGTGGAAAGAAAGTTGTGTAATCCAATCCCTGAATCAAAAAGTTTGTAGTTTAGAAAATTAACAGCCTTTTTCATATAAGACTTCTTACTTCCCCCTTTTTTTAAACAGCATATATATTATGTAGGAGATCATCTACATAGCATGACATATTTTTCCGCTATTTTCCTTTCAATGTCTGTAAATTAATTCTATAAATAGAATTAATAAATCTATTACATAACCAACTTCTATATTTATTTTATGGTACTAAACAATTTTGTTCTCTTCGAACATTCAGTTAATAGTTTGGATATAATAGCAAAAAAGGCATAGCAAAAGGTATATAATATGAGTCCATGAGTTTTGCTGTCAATAAATAAAATATCTTTTACAGGTGTGTGTTTGTGTATGCACACACACACAAGTATGTTTGTGTGTGTGTGTGTATGTACTGGATAATCATAGATCAGCTGTGAATATTGGCCTAAATGCCAACTCTTTAATGTTTTGATTAACATTTATATATTTAGATTAACATTTATATATTTTCTCTGATAAACACAATAGGCATTGCTATTTCCATGTTTTATGTCAACAGGTTTTTGTAAGAAAACAGCAACTAAGAGTCTGTGGATGAAATAGTGTTGAGTGATTATTACACTTCCTGACCACTAACTGAAACATGTTAGAGCAGGCGGAAAAAGTTTGGTAGAATTCTGTCACAAAGTTTACATCAGACCATCCTAAGTTCATAGTTCCCTGAAGTTTATGCAAATATTTCAGTTAAAATCATTCTAATAACATGGCTAATTCCATGAAGCATATTATGTATCGAGGTGTGTATATGTATGTATAAAACAAGTTGAGTTAATCTAGGTTCTAGTACAGCATTAGGTAAATTCACATTAGATAAGTTGTAGCAGACAAGTTCAAATTGTCTGCTACTACGTCCTACCTGTCAAGGACTACTTCAGCTTCAACCTCAATAATACTTGGGCAAATAATAGATACAAATTCAAGGCAATAGTGCTCCAAACTTGAGTGCAGAAAATATGACTTCAGCAACAGAGTTGTCAACGCCTCGAATGCTCTACCTGACACTGTTGTTACATCCTCAAACCCCCACAGCTTCAACCTTAAACTGTCTACCGTGGACCTCACCCCTAAGAGGTCCTAAAGGAGGTGCGAATAAGTGCACCAGCGTGTCTTCCATCCATGTCCTACTGTCCCTATTTATTTGTACTCATTTCCTTTGTCCATCTCTATGTTTGTACTTATACTTGTTATCTTGTAGATGTGTAGGAAGTTATCACCTAGCCCTCTCCCAGAAAAATGAAATATCCTAGGAAATATTGAAAAGGCAGAATATTTCTGTGGATGTGAAAAGGAAGAAACATTTTAAAGACAGAATAGTTCCCTGTAGCTTCCTGCCCATCCCCCTTGGTCAATGAACCATTAAAACCTGAGCTAGTCCACTTTATATAATAAAGAGTTCTCTCCTTCAGCTCCAGAGTGATGGGATTAAGGCATGATAGTATTGGCCCTTTACCCAACTCCCCACATGGCATCTGAGAACTCAACCAAACCTGGATTCAAAGCACAGCCTAGAGAGTTGCCCCTGCATGGCCCCATGGGAATCTGACAACCAATCAGAATACAAGATCAAGATCAAAGGCCAGAGAGGGCATAAAACAAGGGACTCAGCATCTCAGCCCTTCCTTCTCTTTTTTCTCCACCAACATTGAAGTATGTGATCACCTTTTCTGTTCAGGACTCAAGCCATGTGGTCCTGTCCACCATTAAAACCATCTTTCCAAGCAGCCTCCATGTCTCCAGTGTCTTTTTTCCCCGCTTGGAGCCGAACCCAGAAGGACATTTTTTTCAACACGTTTGACAAACTAAATAAAAATAATAATAAATAAATAGATATGATACAGTTCAGTTAACCCTACAATAGGAAAGGGGCTCTACTCTTCAGAGGGAGATGAACCACTACTAGGCTAATCTCTTCTTGCTCATTTATATGTTCGCAGCTGGCTCAATCTCCCTTTTCTATCTCCAAGATGCGGATTGTGTGTCCTCCCAACTGGTCACTACAGCCACAGCCCCATTCAGCAAAGCGGAGGACGAAGGATACTAGAAGTTGTCTTCCAGCAAGATTGCACTGGTGCAAGCCTGTTCTCTGAACTGGAAACTCTCTAAATGGGGGGGAACCGGGCACAGTGTAAGGAGCACAAAACAGGCCGGCCGGTTCTCGGGGTTGCACTCTGCACCTACTATTAAGTTCATCACACCATGGAGCTACTAGCGAAATCGCCCCAAACCCAGAAAAAGGCGCTTCAACCGAACCAGCGGGCTTCTAGTCCCGCCTCCTTCCATTGCCCTGGGCGATGCTGCTTCGTCCGGATTGGGCGACTACGCTGACTTTGATGGTGGTCCCGCCTCTCGATCATAGTTCTTCCTTATAGGCAGGCGGGCGGTCGACCCAGTTCCTGCTTGATCAGGCGAGCAGCGATGGTTCCGAGGCTCCTGTTCCTGGGGCTGCAGGTCTTATTGCAGTTGTGTCTTCTGAATGCAGGGTCTCCAAGCTCGTCGCCGCATCTGGTCTTCATCCTGGCCGACGATCTAGGCTGGAACGACGTGGGCTGGCACGGCTCTCAGATCCGCACCCCGAACTTGGACGCGCTGGGTGCCGGCGGAGTGCGCCTGGAGCGCTACTATGTACAGCCCCTGTGTACTCCCTCTCGCAGTCAGCTGCTGACCGGCAGGTACCAGGTAGGCGCCAAAAGGAGATGAACTTGTCCCCAGGAAAGCGAGATGTATAACAACATTGGCTGGTTCTTTTCTCACCGCGCTCCTCTTGCAGAAGGCGGTAAACTGGTGCTTTGAAGCTACCCAGATAGGCGAGACTGTTTTATAATAAGGACTCCTATTATATATTAGTATGGGGTCTCCTGCTTGAATAGGGGATTGGACTAGAAGACCTCCAAATCAATTATTCCGTGTCCTATAAAGAATTAGAGTGAAAAGCAACAAAGATGATTAGGAGCCTGGAGGCTAAAACATATGAAGATTAGTTGCAGTAATTGGATATGTCTAATTTAATGAAAAGTAGGGCTACAGGTGACATGATAGCAATGTTCCAATATCTAAGGAGCTGCCACAAAGACGAATGGGTCAACCTATTCTCCAAAGTACCTGAAGGGAGAACAAGAAGCAATGGATGGAAACTAATCAAGGAGAGAAGCAGCCTAGAACTAAGGAGAAATCTCCTGACAGTGGAAACCTCTTATCTCCAGAAGTTGTGGGTGCTCCAACACTGAAGGTTTTTAAGAAGAAATTGGACAACCACTTGTCTGAAATGGTATAGGGTTTCCTGCCTGATGGGGGGGGGGAGTCAGACTAGAACACCTCCAAGGTCCCTTCCAACTCTGTTATTCTGCTGTTCTGTTATTCTGTTGATTAAACTTGAATCAGAGATATGTTAGATCACATTAAAGCCCATCTTGATTTTCAGAACCGGATCAAGCACAATGATTTTCTGACAAAAAAATATCATTCATAAATTGAAAGAAAGCATGACCAGATAATACAGAATGACAGGAGGTGGAAAATTCAAATTAAACATTTTATTAGGAGAGGGATGTAAAATGTAGGCTTTCCCAAGAATCTATTTAGGCCCAGTTGTTTTACCTGATGTTAAAGGTGAGCAGGGGAGTAGCCAAATTGCTGATACTTTAGGTTTAAATAATGTGAAGGAGAGAATCTCTATAAATTATGAAAGGGGTATTAAGAGCAAATATAATTAAATTTATAAGTTCACATTATACAAATGTAAAGGGATGTAGGAGAGACCCAGGTTCAAGTGTAGACCATAGGAATTAGTCACTTGCTCTCAGCCCAACCTACTTCACAAGGTCGTTGTTACAGAGGGAAGTTAAAGCAAGTGAGCGTATGTCACTGAGCTACCAGAGGAAAGATCAAGTAGGAAAGTGATGAATTAAATACATGGGGCCAACCCTCTTATTTTTATAAATATATTGATTGATGGTTTGGGAGAATGTTGGAAAAACCAGGTGAGCCTAGCTCCTTATGAAAAAGGTAAGTTCGGTGTTGGAGATTATTAAGAAATGAATTAAAAATCAAACTGGGATTGTAGAATAGAGAAAGAGATAATAGAGAAAGGGATCAATCCTGAAACACTATATACCATTCTATGCACTATAGTTCAGAAAGAATATTATAGAGCTGGAAAAGGTGCAGAGAAGAGCAACTCACTTCTAAGGAAATATTGCAATATTTGCAAAAAAAGCAAATAAGATATAATAGAAATGTGTGCAAGTATAGTTAGTGTAAAGAAAATAAGAGTCAACCAATCATGCTGAATTATGGCAGTTTCAGGTCAAATGAAAGAATGCATTTCACATTCGACACATTTAAATGTTGAATTCCTGCAACAAAATAAAAAGATGCTTTGGATTTAAAAAAAAAACCAGTTAGGGTAGTTAAAGGGAGATGAGAAACATAATGCTTTTGATTTGTTTAGACTTATACAAATTCAGCCAGTTATTTATTCAGTGTATTTACTTTGTTATTTAAATCAGTCTTAAAGATGTAAGAAATTATCTTCTGCTCTTAAGATACAGTCAAAATGGATAATGTATGTTAAAGAGTCCTCTTGTGACTTATTTTATTTTTTAAATGGAGGCATTGTGCATTCTTAAACTTCTCTATTCTGCTATGGAAAATAACTTATAAATGGAAGCACCAATATTTTTTCCCATGTTAGCAACATGTTTAGTAATAAGTTCCTTTTGCAGAATAGGAAATGAGGGAGTAGAAAACCACAAAGCCTTTTCTACTTTTCTGTTAGTAACTGTTGGAAGAAACCAACTAAGAAAAACTAATTAGGGTAGGTTTTTTTCCAATTAGCACCTATGACTTAAGTAACTTTGGGTTTATAAGTGCTTCTTGTTGCTCAATATTTTGAGTTTATTTCCTTTGAGTTGATCCCCCCTTTTTAGAGTGAATGTATTGCACCTAGGAAGTCTGACATTATCCATTTGGAAGGAGAAGCAAAAGAATTTTGGCAATTCTGAAGAAACTTATAAGAAATTTCTGTTTCTTACAACATCCCAAATTGCACCAGCATGATCAGTTCCTTTAAGAGACCACAGTGTTTAACTTCTCTTGGAGAACATTTTTGCAGGCTAAAATGTATACATAAATAAAAGGCTTGCTTCTTCAAAAGTCTTGCTTCAAGAATGAGAATTGTACCCCTTACCTTCCCCATTACAAAAATTGAGATGGAGGCCAAGAATTTGCTTCAAGGTGTTCTCAGAAACTTGGCCCAGTGCTTATTCTGGATACCACTCACCTTTTCTGTATGAAAATGTATGTGTGGAGCAGAGGTGATATTCAGCAGTTCTGACCAGTTCTGGAGAACTGATAGCGGAACTTTTGAGTAGTTCGGACAACCGGTAAATACCACCTCTGGGTAGCTCTGCCCCATCTATTCTCTGCTACTTTACAGTATTCTTCCCCTGCCACGCCCGCCAAGCCATGTCACATCCACCAAGTCATGCCACGCCCACAGAGCCAGTAGTAAAAAACTTTGAATCCCACCATTGGTGTGGAGAGCTTTGACTTCCTGACTACAAATCAACGCATGAGGCCAATTAAGACTCATCATACAGAGAGCTAGATTTGCAGCAAAGATATTTTAAGCAAAATAGAGTTATAATGTTAGCACTGTGTATTCTCCTTATTTATCAGATCTTTGAACATATTATGAATTTGAATATGAATATAAACTCACCTCAACCCATTCCCCAACATCTGAGAATGCTCAATGTTTTAAAATCTAATAAATACAAATACAGTCATTACTGCTTGTATGTTGTTTTGGAGTTATGATCACATTTGGGACCAGAATTTCTATCACTAAGTGAGACCCTTAAGCTCCAGTTTTATGACCTTTTCTGCTATGGCCATTAAACAAGCCTCCAGTCATTAAGTGAATCATAAAGTTGTCAAATGAACCTGGCTTTTCCCATTTGCTTGTTGGAACCCAGCTGGAAAAGTCACAAATAGTGATTGCATGACTCTGGGACACTGCAACCCTTATAAATGCATGCCAGTTGCCAAGCACCCAAATTTTGATCATGTGATCAAAAGGATGCTGCAGTATTGGTAAGTGCAAGGTCTAATTGTAAGTACATTTTTCAGAATTGTTGCAAGTTTGAATGGTCATTAAATGAATGGTCATAAGACAAGGAGTACCTGTATTCCTTCATAAGATCTCACAAAGCCTCAGCTTTCATAGGATTTCTCAAGATTTGAATAATTAAGAGAGGATGTTTCTTGTGGCCCCAGCAAGGATCTGTTGTTATATCAATAGTGGCGGGATAAAATGTAAGATCCTCTAGCTGAATTTCCATTATACTTGCCTTCTGCCTCTCCCCTCCCCAGTTCTAAGATAAAGAAGGATAAGCAGGGAGGTATTAAAAAGAAGACGACAGAGTTGATGAGTCAATTTCAAACATTTTCTGTAATAAGATAACCGTACCTAATCGAAAATAAGGAAGCAGCAGTTCTGGGCTTGGTTTCCTTTTATTTATAGTCTGCACTCTGCATAAACAGAGGGATAGAATCAAGATCACGTGAACTGTTAATACCACTTTATAAGGCCTTGATAAGGCCACACTAGGAATATTGCATTCAGTTTTGGTCACCACGATGTAAAAAAGATGTGGAGACTCTAGAAAGAGTGCAGAGAAGAGCAACAAAGATGATTAGGGGGAGGCTAAAACATATGAGGAACGGTTGCAGGAACTGGGAAGCAGTCTAGTTTAATGAAAAGAAGGACTAGGGGAGACATGATAGCAGTGTTCTAACATCTCAGGGGTTGCCACAAAGAAGAGGGAGTCTAACTATTCTCCAAAGCATCTGAGGGCAGAATAAGAAGCAGTGGGTGGAAACTAATCAAGGAGAGAAGCAACTTAGAACTGAGGAGAAATTTCCTGACAGAACAATTAATCAGTGGAATGGCTTGCCTCCAGAAGTTGTGAATGCCCCAACACTGGAAGGCTTTAAAAAGATGTTGGATAGCCATTTTTCTGAAATGGTATAGGGTTTCCTGCCTAGGCAGGAGGTTAGACTAGAAGACCTCCAAGTTCCCTTCCAACTCTGCTATTGTAAGAATCAAAACACAGATTCCTATAAATGCAAGTTAACTATGTTTAAGTGTTTTTTTTACAGAAACATCATGCAAAATATTCTTTATCTTCATATATTACTTTAATTGATTATGCTTAAAGTCGTCGCAATTGATTTTTCCAATTGTCAGATTTGTCTTCTGATAAAAATATGTCACTCTAGACCAGGGGTGACATAAAATATGTCACTCTAGACTAGGGATGTCAAATTCGTGTTGTCATGGCTTTGTCATGTGACATACCACAACTTTTTCCCCCTTCGCTAAACCAGACAAGGGCATGGCCAGCGTTTGACATATTTGGCCCGCTGGCTGCGAGTTTGACACCGCTGCTCTATACAGGTAGAATTCGACTTACAACAGTTCACTCAAAGTTGCAATGGTCCTGGAAAAAAGGACTTATGACCATTTTTCATACTTAATAACAACTGCAACATCCCTACATGATCTGGACTCTTGGCAAGTGATTCATATTTATGACGGTTGCAGTATCCCAGGGTCATGTGATCACCTTTTGCGACCTTCTGGCAAGCAGATCAACGTGAAAGCCAGAATCACTTAACAGCCTTGTTAATTTAACAAGTACAGTGATCCACTTAATAACTGTGGCAAGAAAGATCATAAAATGGAGCAAAATTCACTTAACAAATGTCTCACTTAGTAACATAAATTTTGGGCTCAGCTGTGGTTGTAGGTTGAGAGCTTCAACTATGACAACTTGAAGAGGCATGGACTACAACTCCCAGAATTTCTGAGCCAGCAAAATATTGCTGGCTGGAGAAACCTGTGAGTTGAAGTCCATACCACTTCAAGTTGTTGAAGTTGAGGAACACTGCTGTAAATAGAACTGGTTAAGCTTCCTAACATTATGTGGGACCTAATATTTAAGGCACACTTCTTTTCATTAGATCCATACAGGTTTACAACATCAAATAATTTGGGCTTGTCAGCCAAGCTGTGTCCCACTGGATGAAAAACTCCTGCCTGAGTTGCTTAAAGAAGCAGGCTATGTTACGCACATGGTGGGGAAGTGGCATATAGGAATGTACAGAAAAGAATGTCTTCCTACCCATAGAGGATTTGATACTTACTTTGGTAAGCAAATGTATTTTCATCCTTTCTTTATACTGACTGCTAAGAATGTTCTATCATTTCCAGCAGCCCGGACTGGTTAGAAATCCAGTCAGGATTTCTTTTTTTATTGACCAAATTGTAATTACCCGAGATAAATTATAGGCTAAGGCAAACTCCATAGGTTTCAAGCTCTGATGTCCATGTTCACTGAATGCATCAAGGCAAAACCACAGAAATGAAATGGAAACTTAGTGATGAGTGAACCTCAGGTAGAAGATTCTAGTGAACTGGGTAATCAAGACACAAAGAATGAAGCCCTTCAGATTTTAAACAAGTAATTGACAACACAAAAGTGAAACAAACATACATTATGTATAATTATAAAATGGATTTCTTTTGCCTGTTATTCAAATATATTCTTTGCTGGTTGTCGGTAAACATAAATGAACTGAATTCATAAAGGAAACATATCATAACTGATACGATGGGCATGTTGGACACTCTTGTAGGTTTATGAAGAGCTGCATCAGTGTTCCCCAGCCTTGAAACTCTCCAAATACTTTCCTCTTGTGGGAGTTGCAGTTTCAAAACATTTGAAGCACAGTAAGTTGGGAAAATTAGGTGATACTGCAGTAGTTGTTTCTGTAGAGGTTTCTAATATAATGTAAGTTTACTGCGTAATGATCTTCAGCTTCGTTGATCGCAGGTTCAGAGAAGAACTGGAAGCAAAAACTACCGTACTTTTCGGAGTATAAAACGCACCTCCCCCCCCCCAAGGGTGAAAATCTGGGTGTGTCTTATACACTGAATATAGCATTTTTGGCCTCCCGAAACCCCGCCCCCTTCACCAAAATGGACGTGCTGAGGGTTTGTGAGGCCTGCAAAGTACTCCTGGGGGCTGGGGAGGGCAATAACAAGTGAAAAACAGGCTGTTTTTGGCTTTTTTTTGCTCCCCCCCCTCCAGCCTCCTAAAGCCTCATAAAGGCTCTGCATGCCCTTTTTTGGCAAAAAAAGGCCCATTTTCATGAAAAATTGGCCATTTTTTGCTCGGTTTTGCCCCCCCAGCCCCCAGGAGCACTTTGCAGGCTTCTCAAACTCTCTGCATGCCCCGTTTTTCACAAAAAATGAGGCATGAAGAGGGTTTGGGAGGTCTGCAGAGTGCAAAAACTTTTTTTTTAAATTTACCTCTTCAAAATCTTGGTGCATCTTATACTCCGGTCTGTCTTAAGGTATACGCATACTCTAATTACTTTAATATCATCTCTCATAAAGCCGGAGAAGTCTTGAAATATCATTCTGTGCAGAAATTGGTAATCATTGATGCATTTATTAGTTTCAAAGATTCATAATATTCCAGCAGTCGTAAGAGAAAAATAATTTTTCCTTACTTGATAGTGGCAATTCCAGATTCTGACGAGTCTCTAAGTCACCAGTTGGTGTCAGTAATAGATCAGACTTTTTTACACTTGCCTGGAGAATATGAACATAGTATGAGCAGCTGTTGCTGCAAGCCTGATTCAGTTTATTCTGCAAATTTCAAAACAAAAACAGCTGTTCTGTTACAATATTCTATAATTTCAATGTCCATGTTTCTGATATATTAAACCCCTTAATATATTACTGCATTGCTTTTAATAATTTTATCTATTTATACTTCTTTAAATAGGATGGAATTCATTGCCAAATAAGTGATAAGAGTTTATTTACTTATTTTAAAAAATCAGAGAAGTTTTTTTTTCAGGTTTAGGGCATCTCTGTAGTTTTTTCCTCCTGAAATTATACTGTAATTGATCATTTCTTGTTTTAGGCTACCTTCTTGGAAGTGAAGATTATTATTCTCACGAGCGCTGTGTGGCTATTGTGTCCAAAAATGTGACCAGATGTGCCCTTGATTTTCGAGATGGAGAACAAATTGCTAAGGGATTTAAAACTATGTATTCTACTAACATATTTACAAAAAGAGCTCTTGATCTTATAGCAAGTCATCAGACTGAGAAGGTATAATTGTATTTTTGGGGTCATACATCCATTTTTCAACATAACTAAATATTTCAATGTCTTTTGAAGGAGTTGTTGTAAGCAAAAGCAGAGGACTGTATGGATAGGTTCCTTATTTAAACATGCATTATTTCCAAGAAAAATAGTCTGGCTTCTTCCATTGCACGAAGTAAGGTGTCATCAGTTGTTTCAAGCATGTATTGCTATCATTCAGTTTTACATGAAGTTATAGGTGCCAGTAAATAAATAATTCAAAATGGCAAAAATGTTAGGTATTTGCGGGATTCATTCCATAAATCTGTAAGATGGGAACATGAGATTTGAGGCAATCGTGCATGATTGTGAATAATTTAAAAATAAATATTATTGTAAGGCTTCTGAATGCTACCTGGAAGTATGTAATTGACATGGCATCTGTTGATTCTATGTTGCTGGTTCCTATGCTAAAAGCATGGATTATTTAATTATGTTTCATAGCTGAGCCACAGTTAACTAGGTTCACATATACTAATCATGCTAAAAAGCACAATGTTTAGTTACATATCCGTTAGCTTCTGTTTTTCTCCTGCCATCCTCACTTTTTGTCATATCTTACATAATAGGGTTTTATATCATTTTGAATCCTGGGTAATCTGGATTCTAAGTTGTGGGTGGAAACTTCATGAAGTTTCTTTGCAAGAACTAAAATAAAGGTCAGAAGTAATGTTGGAAATTATGGAACCATGGTCCAACTGTCTTTAAACTGGTCACACCTTATTGTAAATGTTTGTCAGTGCCTTGGTTCCTGAACATGTTTCTCCAGCAAACAGAATTCAGCTGCCCTATTCTCTATATTGTAAATGTTTTAAAGGTTTTTTAAAAACTAGACAAAAGTTGTGTTCAGAGATTATGCTCATTATCAGAACTTCACAGACATGGAAAGCTCTTTTCTCAAGTGCTTTTTACCCTATCCAAGTGAAAATATAAGGAAGGAAGTATATATAGATCAAAATGTTATCATGTGTTCTTCTGATGGTTTCATTTAATGCTATGGTATCTCCCCCCCCCTTTTTTTTTTGGTCATGTGTGTGTTTGTGTTATAGCCATTATTTCTTTACGTTGCCTTACAATCTGTCCATGAGCCTCTTCAAGTACCTGAAAAATACATAGAGCCATATGCTTTTATCAAAGATGAAAAGAGACGCAAATATGCTGGAATGGTTTCCATAATGGATGAAGCTGTAGGAAATATCACTTCCGCCCTGAAGAGATATGGCCTTTGGAATAATACCATTCTCATCTTTTCTACAGGTAAGAATGAATAATTAAATATATAGGTACATAGTGATATATCATCTGATAGAGAAAGTAGAGGGCAGATTGCTGTGAAAATGGCTATTGCAGAATAACAATTGCACTGGTCATCTGTGGGCTGCCGGAACCAATTCAAAATAGTGGTCATTCCCTGTAAAGTCCTATATGGTATGGCCCTGAATTACATCATTATGATTCTGTCTTATCTAAATGTACAGCGAAGACCTGGTCAAGGTTGAAACCTGAAATGAAATAAAAGATGTATAAACCACAAGGAAGGTGGTCTTGGTACTTAGTTCGTCCATTGTGGAACATGTTGGTCTCCCAGATACCTTTGACCCCTTCCCTTCTGGGGTTTCAGAAAGCATTAAAGCTACTTTTAAAGCTACTTTCAGCTATCAAGGAACATCCAATGATTTTTAAAAATATTATTTATTGGGGGGAGATATTTAATATGTTGGTATTTTAATATGTTATTGACAGTTTTTTCTTTACATCCCCTGACATTGACATGATCAGGTCATATACAAATAACCCAAATAAATAATTAAATCTATAGAAAATGAGGCACCATAAGTAGATGATGGAGTTTGATATCATGAACAGAATTCTGAACCAATTCTTCCTTGCTTTGCTTTGCTGCAGTCTTAATACGATAAGGCAATTTGCAACATTTAATGTACTTACCATATTTTTCGGACTATAAGTCGCATCAGAGTATAAGACGCACCAAGATTTTGAAGAGATAAATTTTAAAAAAAGGTTTTTGCCCTCCATGGCTCCTAGGAGCACTCTACAGAAAGGGGCAAGCAGAGAGTTTGAGAGGTCTGCAAAGTGCTCCTGGGGACCAGGGAGGACAAAAATGCGGCACATTGGGGGGGTTGGGAGGTGGAAATGGGCCCATTTTTTGCAAAAAAAACCAGGGTGTGCATAGAGTTTGGAAGACCTGCAGAGTACTCCTGGGGACTTGGGAGGGCAAAAAGAGCCTGTTTTTGTGAAAAATGTGCCCATTTTTAGCTCATTTTTGTCCTCCCCAGCTGTCAGGAGCACTTTGCAGGGCTCCCAAACGCTCTGCAAGTCCATTTTTGCAAAAAACGGGATGCGTGGGGTGGGGTTTCGGGAGGCCAAAAATACTATATAAGAAGGACACAGATTTTCACCCTCTGAAAAATACGGTACATGGATAAATATTATTGTCGAAATCCTACTTGTAGGATTATTGTTATTATTGAAATTGTTTTTTTTATTTGGCAATTTTCTGGGGTACCATTCATTTCATTTTTTTTTTACAAATGTTAGGAAACATTTTCTTTCCCCAAACACTTGGGAATGATGCAATACAGGCAAACAGTTGATGCAGTTGCACAACATACAAGTTCCAGCACATGCTTGGTTACTATTGATATATAGAGAATTTGTTCTCTAACAAGCTTATTAATATGTGTACTTACAGTAAATTAAAATATGGTTGACTAAATATCACTTATAGGCCGTGCATTAGTTTTGCCCAACTTTGCTGTAAACAGGTGCTGTAAAAGTATATATGGAAAGCTTTGCATGTTCTTTGACCTTGTTGCATTTTAAATATAGAACAATATTGCTATCCAGTTTTTATTACTGTGACAATTTTATGCAATGCTTTCTCGAATTGTCATGCAGTTTCTCAAAAAATGTCTTCCTCTGTAAAAGGGGCTTTTCTCCCATAATTAAGCATCTTTGAAAAACTGTTAATTTCTCTTAGCAATTTTAGGTTACTTTATTATTGAAAATAATGAAGGTTACTGCTGAGTTGTATGTCTATGGAGATTCTCAGTCATTCAGGTCATGGTTGTCCCAAAAGGCAACTGGACTTTCTGGTTTTTCTTGAAGATATTTCGCTTCTCATCTAAGAAGCTTCTTTAAGTTCTGGGTTGTAGTTTTCTGTTGTACATTACTAAAACAAGAAAAATCAAGAGAACTATGTCAAAGACCAACCTACCCATTATGATTCTGGAAAGATGATTATACAAGAAAAAAAGCATATAGACCCACAGGCTGGGCCTCTAAGACATGCAAGAACATCATTCCTGAGAATTTTATCAGAATTCTCTTATTTTTCTTAGAAGTTTCAAAAGCAAATTCTCTTGCATCAGAATGAGACAGTTGCAAAAAAACTGGCCTTACCTTGCTGTAAGCTCAGTAAAATTGAATCTGCTTCTGAGACACAAATACCCCACCTCTCAAGCAGAGAAAATAGCAAAGAAGAAAGAAACATTTAGCCTAAATATATTAAGAACATTTCAGTTCATGATTTGACTATTGTCTAAAAGTACTTGTAAAAAAGGCAAAATGAATCCAGGCATATTTTACAATACCTTAACAGTATTTTCAGGTAAAGTATTAAATAAATCTGCCGGAATTCTACTTAAACAGGTCTTGTCTTGATTTACAACAGTTCATTTAGTGATTGTTTAAAGTAACTTACAACCATTTTTCACACTTACGACCATTATAGCATCCCCATGGTTACATGATCAAAATTCCCAAGACACTTGGCAACTGAGTCATATTTATGTTGGTTGCCATGTTCTGGTTCAGGTGTCCACCCTTTGCAACTTTCTGGAGAAGCTGGAGTCACTTAACAATTGTGTTACTAATTTAACACACGCAGTGATTAACTTATCTATGAGAAGAAAAGTTGTAAAATAGGGCAAATTCGCTTAACAAATGTCTCATTTAACAACAGAAATATTGGACTAAATTGTGGTCATAAATCAAGGACCACCTGTATATTTATTTATAT
The DNA here is from genome assembly GCF_964273705.1 of Natrix helvetica. Lineage (NCBI taxonomy): Eukaryota > Metazoa > Chordata > Lepidosauria > Squamata > Natricidae > Natrix > Natrix helvetica. The sequence continues at coordinate 34,201,505 of NC_138552.1, forward strand.
TTTCATACAATTTAATTTTTTTTTGAAGTACTACTGGTTTTTTTTAAGAATCCCTCTTTTTAAGGAAAAACAACTTTAAATCTGCATTGTATTAACTGTCATAGAGCACCCTTAGTAATAACAGGACAATTTTCACAGACCAATCACAAGATAATTATAAAACTCTTTACATAGATTTGTCCTTTTTTCATAGGAAGCTGCCTTATGCTGAGCCAGATAATTTATCTCAATATTGTCAATTCAGCAGCAATTCTGCTCTCCTAATAGGGGAGACTATATTCAGCAAATTTAACCTAAGACTTTTAACTTCCAGAAAATGGATTCTGCTATTGAAGTAAGACCATGATTTTGTTTTTGTTATCATCTTAACCAAAAGAATGGAAACCCATAAATAAGGTGGCTACTTAGAAGAACCTATATCTTTAGCAACTTATGAAATGTGGAAGTTCAGCACATTCTGTGCTCCAAGTATAAACATAAAACTATGGAGAAGGCTGTGCCTACTACTGTATGTCTGGTAATTTCCAGAAGAGGGTGCTACAAGATATGAAATGTACTTATTATCATGGTCAGCAATTAGTTTCATCTATTCTGTTCTTTGTTTGGAAGTGTAAACTTTTTCCATATTACTTTCCTACTGTTATGATACTTCTTGTAGCAAAACAATGAGCTAAAATAAATCTCAGTACGTTCTCTTCCATCAACAGCCAGTACAGTTTAATAAACATCCTGATCTTCTTTGGTATGCTATTGTAGTCTGGGTTGGCTTTCTGGTGAAAAATGTATTGCTGTCCAGATGTAGCCATTCAGCATCCCTCACCGTAGCCATATTAGCTGAAGTTGTTGGGAGTTGTAATACAATATCTGGAGGAATGTAAGTTCTTTGTCCTTGTTTCAGTAGATCGTGCCAGAGAGGCAGTAGTCTAGTTGAAATCATGAATCCAGGTGTATGGTTACTGAATTTCTAAAATTAGGACTTAAAAATCTAGGGCTCAGAATTTCATGGTAAGTCTCTCAACTTAATCTACCTTGAAAGCACTTTTATGAGATTAAAACAACAAAAGATTTCCTGAGCTTCTTGAAATGGGGATATACTGAGAATTACATTTTTTTTTGTCCTTTACTGCATGTGACTTAACGCTTTTTCTTTGGATGCTTGAAATATAATACATAATACATATAGATATAATGTATGCTATCACATAATTTTCATAATCATCTATAGCAAATCAATGTAAAACATTGGAGTGATGGCTGCAGGTTTGAAGAATTGCTGTTAGGAATGAATTTCCTTCTATCCAAAACAGTGTTTTTCAAACTTGGGAACTTTAAGATGTGTAGATTTCAAGTCCCAGAATTCCCCAACCTAATTTTTTAGCAGAATCAGAGAATGGAGTATGAGAATTCATTCTAATTTACAATGAAAATTGACATTAAAAAAACCCAAACAGTTACTCTGCCTCTCCTACCCATAGCTGGTCCTCCTTAACGTAGCATTTATGTACCTGTCTCTGAATTAGTTGTATTACTACAAGTTACAAGTGCAGTTGTTTACTATGTGCTTTGTATGTTAGCCCCGTATTTCCATTCTTGTGATCTGCTTCCTTGTTCCAATACATAAGCCTAGCTTTTTCACAAATAATGTAGATATTTGGAAACTAATCAAGGACAGAACCAACCTAGAACTAAGGAGAAATTTCCTGATAGAACAATTAATCAGTGGAATGACTTGCCTCCAGAAGTTTGTGAGTACTCCAACACTAGGGTTTTTAAAGAAGAGATTGGACAACCATTTGTCTGAAATGGTGTAGGGTTTCTTGCTTGAGCAGGGGGTTGGACTAGAAGACCTCCAGGGTCTCTTCCAACTCCGCTATTCTGTGTGAGTTCCACTTTGATTAGTCTGTGGTCCGGCTATTTCACAGTTTCCTGTCCTGCTCCCCTCTCAGAGTGGTTTATCTCTGTATTGACTGTAATTGAAATTGTAAATTACAGGTGAGATCAGGCTAATCAGCACTATTGTACACTGAGAGCAATATATCCATATGTATCTTGAATATAATTATTAGTGCTGGAGTCCCTCTAAGTTACAAGACAATGATGACAATAATGAGAGTCAACATTAGCATCTGGCTAGCTCAAGTGGAAACTTATAGCCACTTTATTAGTGAGGCAAAGTGTGAATTAGATTTTGCTGGATTCACAGTTTCTTTTTGTCCCAATGTGATATTAGAGACCAGAAAACATTACTGACTTTGCAATTAAGTTCAAAGAGAGCAAGAATGTGAAGGAAATAATTTTTGATAGCTTCTCAGCCTTCTTCATTTCAGCAATAGAGAACATTCCTGTTCTATAGATGTATTATAATCTTTGGACTGCTTTTGAAAATGTTTAGTCCCACCTGTTTGGAGGTGAACCTGAAAATCCTGTCCTGCTAGTACAAGCCTGTCCTACTCGTGCTGGCAGAGAGGGCCTACTATGGATCCCAAAGAACTCTGAATATTGGGATCCAAAAGAAGAACCTTCTCTGCTACAGTGCCCACCCTTTGGAACATCCTACCCACTAGGGCAGTGGTTCTCAACCTTCCCAATGCCGTGACCCTTTAATACAGTTCTTCATGTTGTGGTGATCCCCAACCATGAAATTACTTTCACTGCTACTTCATAACTGTAATTTTGCAATTTTCCAATGGTCTTAGGCGACCCCTGTGAAAGGGTCGTTCGACCCCCAAAGGGGTCCCGACCCACATGTTGAGAACCGCTGCACTAGGGTAAGATCTGCTCCCTCCTATCCTACAGCAAGAGCCTGAAGACCTCGCTTTGCTTGTTGGCCTTGGGACCAAATGCAAGAGTTCCACGCTGGAGGTGGCTGCTGGATTGACAGACTCCACCTCCCTTTCTTGCTCTCTGCTCTCCACTTATCCATCTTTTTGTTATCATATTGATGTATTCTCATTGATTTCTTTTTCATTGTTTATTCTATTGTTCTATTTTTTTTACTTTTTTATGTTTGTTTAATCTTTTCATTTGTTCCTTTTTATTATAAACTGCTAGATTAGGCAAGATAGGCGGCAAATAAATTTAGCAAATAAATAAAATAAAAATAGAGGCATTTCAGTGTAGATTAATTTTTCAAAGAAGATGTGTCTCTTGTTATGTGTTCATGTAAGGACTGGATTCAATGTAATTTAAATGCTTCAAATACTGATATGTGCAATCATCGACTCATACATTAACAGCATATTAAGATTTTTCAGAAAACTGCTGTATATACTTTACATATATATTGCAAGTAGGCTTTGACATGAAAGTTTTCAAATACAAAATGCATGAGTGATTTTGGAGTTCAGACTGGGAGCAGAATTCTTCAAAATATAGAAGTTGTTTGTATGGGTTTAAAAATGGGTGCATTTTTAAAAAGTTTAGTAGGCTGAGTGGGAAGGAACTAATCTTGCTCAGAGAAGAATATACTTATCACAGAAATAATTCATTGTGGACGGCATTGAAACACACAATACACAAAGACCAAAAGGGAGAGAGGAGGGAGCTGCTTAATCCTTGAAGTACAGAAGTTCAAGAATCCAGGTCAGTGGGAATGCCTGAGGTTAGAAATTAAGTGGCTCTGTCAAGTTCTGAATTAAAGCTTTCATAGAAGCTGCACAACTAATAAATATAGTGCATGCTACTAATCCTTTCCTTTTATACGTTTTGGAAGGATTCACTCCCACAGTTTAAAAATTTATAATGAAATTGAAATCAGAGACTTCCATTGCTGTTTTTGGCAGTCAATTCTAAATGCTCCAAGCTGATGAGAACAGAAGAACAACTTGAATTGGTGGTAGGTTTGCCCCTTGCTTAAACTCATTCTACAACCTCATGCCTTTTAAATAAGCACATGTTTCAGACATTTCATATTGATACCACCCTGTATAATTCTTGACATATTAGTGTTTCCTTATTGCTCCTAAGATATACGTATAAATATCCAAACTCCAGACTCAACAGATAGTCTCAATTCCTTTTTTCATAGTTACATTGTGCTTCTTGCTATTGATTTCTTATCTTAAGGTAAAGGTTCCCCTCACATATATGTGCTAGTCGTTCCTGACTCTAGGGGGCGGTGCTCATCTCAGTTTCAAAGCCAAATAGCCAGCGGTGTCCGAAGATGTCTCCATGGTCATGTCTCATGGCCAGCATGACTAAATGCTGAAGGCACACAGAATGCTGTTACCTTCCCACCAAAAGTGGTCCCATTTTTCTACTTGTATTTTTTACGTGCTTTCGAACTGCTAGTTTGGCAGAAGCTGGGACGAGTAATGGGAGCTCACTCCATTACACGGCGCTAGGGATTCGAACAGCCGAACTGCCAAACTTTCGATCGACAAGCTCAGTGTCTTAGCCACTGAGCCACCGTGTCCCTTCCTAACTTATTTATCTCTTATTAAGGAACTAACTTTATGCTAATATGAAGTTGTTTTAAAAAAATAGATCATTGATTCTCTTAAAGCAGTGCAGTACAGTACTGTCAATTCCCCAAGATTTCCCCCTTACCTTTGATCCAAGGAGAAGCACATGAATGCCCTCCAAATGTTTTAAGCACCAATTGTTTTCAAACCAGCCAGTACAGCCAGTAGTAGGAAACCCGGCGAGATGTATAAAAAAATTAGTTGGATCCTATGTTACCATCTCAAATTATGAGACTCAATACTTGTTTATTGATATGGATATTTATTTTATTGATTGTGGAACAGTCTGGCACTGATTTCATCCATTCTTAATGAAGATAATTCCTGGAATACAAAGAGGAAACAGACTAAGGACGATGTGTACATAGGTTCATACTAACCAATGCATTTTCTTTTGATTTTGCTTAATAGATCATATTTTATGTCAATCCATCTATTTTCTTAAATAAATTATAGGTTGTGTGTTAGTGTGCTGTGTTGATTGTGATTTATTTAGCAAATTATGAAAACAAACTGTGGCTGAACACAGTATGCAAATGTATGTACCATAACATTTTTTATAAAATGCAAAAGATTATGGGTTTCATTAAAAGCTAAGCACTCAGAGTCACTTTGGATAGTCAGATGAGTGGTAAATGGAAGTCTGAAAATTGTGCTGGCTTTAGAGGACTGCTTAGTACTGGTAATAATGTCTCCAGTACCTTAACTTGACAGTTTAAATTCAACATCAGAAAGAATTATTTTGCATTAGCAGATGGCATTTGAGATTCTTTCATCAACATGCATGGAAATGTCTTGGCAATGAGACACAGTATATGAATGCCAAAATACTCATTGGAAGAGGTGCACTGAGATTTGGAAGCAGGATTTACTATTTCATCTCCCCTGAATATAACAGTGGATGTAGGCTAACTGGAATGGAATTCAATTTAACTTGTTATTTATAAAGATCTTGAGTTTGGAAAAACCATAGCAATAGCACTTAGACTTATATACCGCTGCATAATGCTTTTACAATGCTCTCTAAACACCATCTGTGAAGTTGGTGGACTTTACTATACGTAACCTTAGAAAAGGTTGGGAGGCTGGATAAATTTTATGCCAAGGAGATATGAACTTAATAGCCATCTTCTGTCAGTCATTGTCATTTGCATTTTCCCCTTGCAATTTATTTCCCCCTTTCAGCAAAACGACAGCAGCACAAAGTAGCACATTGAAGTGCACATTGAATGCCTAATAAAGTTCAAAAGTCATTGTGAGGAGAGATATTTTTCTGAGCCTCCAAAAAAGGAGAGTGCATCAATCATATATTTTTCAAAAAATGGGAAAATTAAAGTCAATTAAGAGAAAATTGTGAATTCCTTGCAAATACATATTAAGGCAAATATGCTTACTAATGTAGTGTTTTAACGTAAATTTTGCCAGAGTTAAATAAGGAATACTGTGTACAGTTCTGAATGCCCTATGAGACTGTTTTGCTAATAAATATTAAATCATAGAAACATAGGGCTGGAAGGGACCTTGGAGATCTTCTAGCCCAACCCCCTGCTCAAGCATTTTAGAATAGAATAGAATGAGCTGGAAGGGACCTTGGAGGTCTTTTAGTGCAGCCCCCAAGATAGTATAGATATTTATACTATCCTGGATAAATTGATGTTCAATCTTTTCTTGAAATCTCCAGCACCAAAGCAACCCTAACCCTAGATGTCAAGCCATTCCATTATTTAACTTCTCTTGCAACCATACGGCATATACTGTAAGAATAGTTTATTTACACTGTTCATTTTTCTGCGATTTTGACTTGCATTGGCATCAGAGCCAAAGCCTTGCAACATGAGCCTATTTTGAAAGATGATCAAAAAATGTTGGTAGGTAGGTGGTGGTGGGGAGGCACCATAGTATACCATAATATAAATAACCAAGAAAGTTATTTATACTTTTGCAAAAACCCAAAACATCAGTGACCAGATAAGATAACCTAACATAGCATTATCCCAATTTGTCAGAAGACTAAATTATTGTGGAGATACATGGAGCTTTTCCACTATCCAAACCACATTAGAAATATGCTTTGAATAGGCCACATATTTGAGATTATAATTGCTAGACTATAATTATTATCTCAAATAAATTTACTAAGAAGTATGAAATACCCAGCAATTATTTGAATTCAGATGGCATAAGTTCTCCTTCAGAGATGTATTATAAATGTGTGATAGGAGAACATGAATTATACCTGAGAAAATATAATGATAGGCTTTGCTCTGTTTTGTTCTTATTCACCTATCCCACATAGCTCTGTAAATTTTAGAAGATTTGAAAAGCTAAAAAGATTATTTCCAAGCTCTTTCAAAGTACTTTATTAATTCACTTAAGAAATGTACAACATTAAATCCAATCCAACTTTGAGTTGAAATTCAGAATGATAACTTTCCTTTAGTTTATGCATATTCCTGAGCTGTGGATATATTATCCTCTTAAAGCCCTAAGCCCTAAAATAGCGTACAACAGTTAATATATACTAAAAGAGTTGGATAAAGATGGAGAATGATCTTCAAAAGAACTTAAATAGAAACAACTCAGTATTTATTTTTCCATGGTGGGCCAGACATTTGTAGATGTTTATCTACCTGTCTGCCTATGTACCTATCTATTGTGGTATGCTGTTACAAATACCAGGCAGATCAGGTTGCAGAGTCTGTATTTGCTTTAGAGACATAAATGAATAAGCATAAGAGGTTGCCACAAAGAAGAGGGAGTCAAACTATTCTCCAAAGCACCTGAGGGTAGAACAAGAAGCAATGGGTGGAAACTAATCAAGGAGAGAAGCAACTTAGAACTGAGGAGAAATTTCCTGACAGTGAGAACAATTAATCAGTGGAACAGCTTGCCTCCAGAAGTTGTGAATGCCCCAACACTGGAAGTCTTTAAGAAGATGTTGGATAGCTATTTGTCTGAAACGGTATAGGGTTTCCTGCCTAGGCAGGGGGTTGGACTAGAAGACCTCCAAGGTCCCTTCCAACTCTACTATTGTATTATATTGTATTGTATTGTATAAACAATTGTTTTCTTCATTATTGCCTGTAGTAATATATCACTTTCCTATCACAACATTGGTGTCTTACAGCGATTTACCATCTAAGGTACAAAATGCACATTCAGCTTTGTATAATGTTTAGATAGTTTGTGGAGAGAATTCTGGAAAAAGTGAAATACTTTTAGCATTTGGCCTCAACCAAAAAAGGTTGGTGTCTTAATCTTTTAAAACATTTCCCTTATTAATGTGATAGCTCACTCTGGGACAGTATTTTTCAACTTTGACAACTTTAAGATATGTGGACTTCCACCTCCCAGAGTTCCCCAGCTAGCATTGTTTAGTAATCTTTAAGAAGTATCACAATTGTTTAAGATCAAGGTTTATGTTACTAGAAATTTCCTTCATGGAAACCCAATTGAAACAAAATGTTTCACTATGAATAGAATATTCATTTCTCCAGATGTTTTTCAGGTATGTGAATTTCCTACAATTCTTAGCAATAGCTGTGCCTGCTGGAAAGTTATACAGTATTATTCTTTTTTATTCACAGTAAGTAGTTCTTGCTTGCTAATGGATCATCCCTGTATAATTTTGAGTATAACATCTGAACGTCAGGCAGGAAAAAATACACTGTAACTCATGGTTTGCAAATCGTCATTTAGGTGATTACTGAATCTCTGAAGCCTTGCATATTCTAGTAATTTCAACATTTAGCAGTGACATTTCAACCAGAATCATCTTATCTTTATGTACTGTCACAATAAGTCAGTTTCAGATAACATGTTTTGGATAAATAAGGAGAAAATCCAAGGGTACTTGGATAAGATGATAAAATGTAAACAAAAGGTTTCGGAGGGCACTATAAATGTCCCTTTTCTCCCAGAATATTCTAGTCATTTTTGTTGGTCTGCTGTTTTGCTTAAGGTGTTGAATAGCAAGAAAATATTATGGCTAAGTTACAAATTTGTGTGACTTAGGAAAAAATATTTGTATTTTCTTGTACTTAATTGTAAGTTTAAATGCTTGACGCCTGATTTATTTCAATGGGATATAATTCATGTCGGTGTGTCCCTATTGAAATAATTACGGTACATGGAGCACCAATCCTCTCATGAAGATCATATATAATTTATTTTCAAGGATCACATTCCTCCAGGAATAATCTGTTAGGAATTGCATACATGCCAACAGTAGATGGGTTTGAACCAAGCAGACCGGACTCTTGTTGACATTCACTTTTGTTTATATTGCTTTCTATTTTTTTCTGCATGCGTGTTTTCTTTTTTATTCTTCCTCATATTGTAGGTCATTATCGAAGGGACAGTTCACTCTTTTCAGAGGTCTGAGTGCCCAAACATCTCTTGCTTTAAGATAAAATATCCAGGTTTTCAGGATATTTTATTGGATATCTTTTTTTTGGATATCTTATTTGACACCCCTCTCCTAATTGCATTGAATTATTTCTGTCTCTATTTTTGTCCAACTAGGCCTATAGGCCATAAAATGAAGGGAAATACAAAATACAGCCATTCATTGACTTATAGCCATTTGATTAATGACCATTCAAAGTTACAGAAGTACTGAAAAAAGTGACGTATAATTGTTTTTCACACTTATGACCATTGCAGCAAACTCATAGTCACATGATCAAAATTCAGGAGCTTGACAACTGTCATGTCTCAGGGTCATGTGATCAGAATTTGTAACCTTCCCACCTGGTTTCTGACAAGCAAAATCAATGGGGGAAGCCAGATTCACGTAACAATCGCATTATTGACTTAACAACTGCAGTGATTTGCTTAACAACTATGGCAAAAGTCATAGCATGGGGCACAACTCACTTAACAACTGTCTTGCTTAGCAACATAGATTTTGGGCTCCATTGTAGTCATAAGTTGAGGACTAATTGTATAGACCAGGAGTGTCCAAACTTGAGAACTTTAAGACTTGTGGACTTCAACTCCCAGAATTCCCCAGCCAGCATGGCTGGCTGGGGAATTCTGGGAGTTGAAGTCCACAAGTCTTAAAGTTCTCAAGTTTGGACACCCCTGGTATAGACATTGTCATAACATTGTAATTGTTTTTCTGTCATGAGTGAACAACAGTGGTCCATCTGATCATTTCAACGACTACTTTGCATGGATTGTGTCCCCATAAAAATGGCCATGAAGCTATCTAAAAAATACTTCCTCTCTAATGTGCATTTAGATCATTGACAAAGGGTTTTTAATTTATTCATCCTAAATTTAAAAATAGTTTTAGTGAATCTCATAAGTTTCCTACTCAGGGATCTGTCCTAATCCTGTTATGTCTGAACCAATTCCTTCCCATTCTGCTGTTGCTTTATTTTTCATAACCCCTCTGTCTTAAACCTTCTTTTATCTCCTTTTGCATTATTTTCCTCTTTACCTTCCTATATTATGTCTGGGACTTTAATAATAACGTGGGAAACAGATGTCCGAACTCACTAGGATGGAGATAGTCTCATTATTAAGCAGTCACTTCCAGGTTTAAATGCATCAGGTGCTTGGAGACACAGTTTTGGCTATATTGCCTGGGAATTATGTATGGTGTACGGACAATACATCTGGAGACCATCAGATTATGGAAAGTTCTTGTATGGCTCTTGGTTTCTAAATCAGGAAAGAGTCAGCTGAAAATCCGCTTAAGAGGGTACTTAAAAATATTTACGTTATGATGGGAGAAAGATAATGTTATTTCCATGGGTACTAATACGTTTTTGTATGATGCTAAGTTACTCTGAAAGTCTTCCTAGTATTGTCCCTACTGCCTTTGTGTTATATTCTGAAATAGCTGATAGGAAAAAAAGGTTAGGAAAAAAGAAGTATCTGCTTCTTTGTTGTAAAGCTCTGAACTAAATGGGGAATTCTTGAAAATCAGAAAAAGCTGAAGTACATGATACAGTAAGCGTAATTTTTAAAAAGTCAGCTTTACTTGGAAAAAAATAGGCATGTAAGACCTTAGCCCAGATAAAAATAAATATCTGGGAATATTGGAATATTGGACCTGAGAAACTAAGGTGTCAGTGAAAACTCTGCTCTGATAAATCTGTTACATATAACTTGTGAATATTAAATGGAATTTGTATCAGAGGTGATTAAGGTGATATGTGACCTTCAGCTAAGCCAAACTATAAAAATTTTGACTATGTTTGCTCCTTATTTCAAGGTAAATACATATTATTTGGAACCATCCTAAGATATTATTTTTTTAATTTAGTTCTTCATGAAACCAGAGATGTGATAACATAGTTTGCCACTGAATCTATACTTTATATCACTCTATTATATATCTGTGGAATTTGCTGTTGCTTTGTTTCTGAATATATGGAAATAACTATCCATTTCTTAAAAGTAGTGCAGATATGCATGGAAAAGATGTATTTAAAAGTTTTTAAAAGATAGTTTTTAAAAGACAGAAACTAGTACGACCAACTTAGTTCTTTTTGCTTCCCTTCCGTTCACTTGTGTCCTATTCTTGGAGTCTGTCTGGACAAGTCCCTGCAGTTTTCTTGGAAAAGTTTTTTTTTTTTAAAGTGGTTTACCATTAAACTTTCCTTGGGCTGAGAAAAGTGACTGGCCCAAAGTCACCCACCTGGCTTTGTGCCTGAGGTAGGACTAGAACTCATGGTTTCCTATTTTCTAGCCTGGAGCCTTAACCACTACACCAAAGTCCAAAGTGCTGATCAGCATTACATATTACTTGAAGTCATACATATAATAAGTATTTTCAATATTTAGGTGCGATTTATTTCTTTTAGAATAATTCTTAGGTCGATTTTAAAACATTTAGATACAAAGATTTAATTTTGTTTTTCTTTCTGGTGTCCATTATTGCTTCTTTAATGGTTAAAAATACATGTCACTCTTGGGAGAGGACTGATTTGCAAAACAGATGTACATACTGTATGTCTGACTGCCTGAACTCAGTTGCAATTCACAGTAAATAAAGCCAGTGTATTGGCTTTGGGCCTGTGTTTTGCAGATACGGTACTTTAATTGCAGCTGCTCTTTATTTGTGAATGTGGGAGGGCAAGGAGAGGAAGGGGAAAAAGAAGCCACGTGCAGTCAGAATATCCCTGACACTGAATTATGTCCATGACACTCAGGCCGCTAATGCTGAAACGTTTAATCCTTTGTTGGTGTTCCTGAGCTGGCTCGGGAGGTTAGATCCTGGACAGTTTTCATTGGCTGCAGGAAATGTTGTTGGAATGGCTGACAGCTGTCTGCCAGCCTGTCTGCAGAGCCTTCCTGTTCAAGCTGCTGTTCGGCTTCACAGAGCCATTGTTTGCCCCCTGTGCCTCCCCCCCCCTTTCACTCCCCATTCTCCCCCCTGTAAAGCCTTTCCAGCCATATCCTGATCCTGCTTGAATTAGCTCCAGATTGCTTTGTTTATTTTTTGTCAGATAGGCGACAATAGGCAGCCCCAGCCTGCCACCTCAAGTAAATTGGGGAGAGGGATAGTAGCCATTCCCAAGCCCTAAGTACAACCATAGAGATGGTCCTTTCTCCATCTCTCTTCTCCCTTCCCTCGCCGCCACCCCTCCCTTGCCAAACCTTACCAGACCAAAGTATGTTTGGATGGAGGGAATAGAGAGTGGGGTTCAGCTTATATTTTTCTGTTTATTTATTTAAAAGGAACTGCTGCCCTGCAGTGCTGCCTTGCTAGAAATCAGGCTCATTCTCTGAAGGGGCCTGTTTGGCCGCAATTGGAAATGAGCGTTCTATTGCACGTCCTAATGCTAAACCGTTGGTCATCTCAGAGGAAATCGATCTGGTGGCTATGGCTGGACTCTTTTTAAAAATCTGTGTTATGCATATGATGCACATAAAACGGGGCAGGGCTTCAGATATGCAGTTCTGCCCACCAATTTGACTTTTTAGTCCACTTATACTCAGATATCCCTGCTTTCTAATGTGTAAAATGAAAGCAGAAATACTGACATTGAACCACAAACAGGAAAGGCATCGTTGTCATAACGATGTGTTACAGCAAAAGAGGTTTTGGATTTTCTTCAGCCTTGACAAAAATTGTATCTGTCCAGCTTTTTCAGTGTGACTAGTTTTTTCCTCCCCAGGTTGCTATAAGATAGTGAGGTTTCTTTGTTTGTTTGAAGTTCCTACCTAACATCTGCAAAAGTATATAAAAGTGGCCTCATTTCCTCCTTGGTCCTTTTGAAGATGTTATAAATATACATCTCAATTAGATCCTTAAGTTAAAAAAAAATCAGATGAGTAAATCCTGTTCTGAAAGAACATAATGTTTCAAAAGGCTTTGGGGAATGCCCAAACAGTGCATTCAATAGTCAAGATAAACTTCCTTCAGTGTTATACACATATACACACACACCAGACACAATTTTGCAGCATTTGAGTATTTATTCAGTAGATACAAGGTTTTGGCAACAAATAAAAGACTTTGGCTTCATTCCTAAATAAACGTGTGATAATAAATTCCATTGAAATCAGTGGACTTTCCTTCCAAAAATTTGGTTGACATGTACTTTTGTGTTCAGAAAAGAGCTATATATGTAGAGCAGCTATATAAATTAGTCAAATAAATAAATTTGCCTCATTCATGCACTGTGCAGAAGAACATGGCATGAGAAAATCAAGTTGCCCACAGAAGCTTTTTTCTTCTTTTACACAAAACTAATGACACACAGTGAATATGAAAGTTGTTGTTTTTTTCACACACATCATCGGTGCGTATTTGTACCAGCCAATGTGTTTAAGATTAAGACATGTATACATGTCTCCAATTTTTGTCTCAGGTTAAGCCTCTGTCTTTCCATCATAGGATAATATTTAGGAATATTTTAGAGGAGACTTTCTGCTTGAAAGATTTACAAGTCGTTTCTCAATAATTTCATAAAGTACAGTAAACTTGCAATAGCAGTCATCCTAACTGTGAAAGTTGGCTCTCCAAGTTGGTGTGATTATTATTCATCCAGTGTTCCTCAGTACATTGTGTGCACATAGTTTGTACTGAATTATACTCAGCTGACAGAGCTAATGCATCAGCAATTCTTATTCCTGCAATAGCCAAAGAAGGAATGATTTTCATTACTTCTGTTACTGCATATTAAAATAAAAGACTCCTTGGTTATGCATTGAAACAGAAACTCTGTAATTGCCATATGGAGCCAAAATATATAGGTATCTTCACCCTACAGTTTAAGTATTACACATTCAACATAGCACTGTAAAAAGAGTCTCGCCTGGACTACTGTAACGCTCTCTACATGGGGCTGCACTTGAAGAGCACCCGGAGGCTTCAGCTGGTCCAGAATGCGGCCGCGCAGGTTATCATGGGGGTACCTAGGTGCTTCCATGTTACACCCCTTTTAGGCGGCCTGCACTGGTTGCCGGTTGTTTTCCGGGTGCGATTCAAGGTACTAATTATGATCTTTAAAGTGCTCCATGGCTTAGGCCTAGGGTACCTGCGAGACCACCTACTGCCACCCGTAGCCTCCCAACGTCCAGTGCAATCCCACAGAGTTGGCCTCCTCAGGGTGCTGTCGGCCAGACAGTGTCGGCTAGCGACCCCCAGGGGGAGAGCCTTCTCTGTGGGAGCGCCTTCCCTCTGGAATGAGCTGCCCCCGGAGCTTCGCATAATCCTCGACCTCCGGTCCTTCCGACGCGCCCTAAAAAGTTGGCTTTTCCAGCAAGCCGGCCTGGCCTGTTAATTTTATCTAATTTTTAAAATGTTAGTGTTATATTAATTCGGTTTGTTTCTTGGATTGTTTCTAATTTTCTTCTAAGTTTTGTAATATGTGTTTTTTAATGCTATACGCCGCCCTGAGTCCTTTGGGAGAAGGGCGGCATATGAATCCAATAAAACAATAAAACAAACTAGAGTAAGACTTGCAGAAAAGCTGAACAAATGCATACTTATAGGTTTGAATTGCTGTTACATTGAACTGGTCCATAATTTGGTTTATAGTATGATTTGAAAATCCCACCATAGTGACTTGTAGACCAGAGGGATTGCTTAATGTATTTTGTAAAACCAATCTAATGTGGTTTTTTCACCAAATTAAGGCTTAGTGCTATACACAAACTCAAGCAAATGGTGTGATGGCCAGTTGGTCACATGAAATGCCTGTTTACAGTTTTCAAGGTGACTGACTTGGACCAGATTATGAGATATTTATGGGCATATGACATAAGTACTACTAAAGCTAATATCGTAGACTCTTCTCCCATTTAATATGCTAAAAACCATTTTGTGCAAGCCTTGATTGACCAAAGCTTTGCAGGCTCATCTGTTGGCAACCACAACATATGGAGAGTATTGTGACTTGGAAAATAAGAGGAATAAATGGTAAAAGCATTAGTTAATATATGAAATAAAGGAAACAATGGATGCATTGTGTATTTCTAAAGCTAAGGGAAAAGGGAACAATATAAATCTTAATGGAGCTGGCTTTGATATCTGGACTGAATATTATGAATTTATTATTTCAATCTATATTTCCGCATATTTCAATTTCATGACTCTTGGTAGCTAACAACTTAAAAAGCATCATCGACAGCAATAAAACATTACACACATAATCAGCAACAGAGGTTAAAAAACAACTTACAAATCAACATAAAAACTGCACGTATCTGCCACACATCCAGTTCTATAGGCTTGATGACACAATTATGTCTTTAAGGCAGGGGTGTCCAAAGTTGGGAACTTTAAGACTTGTGGACTTCAACTCCCAGAATTCCCCAGCCAGCTATGAGTTGAAGTCCACAAGTCTTAAAGTTCCCAACTTTGGACACCCCTGCTTTAAGGCCTTATAACAGGCTGATAGGAATGAGGCCTCCAGAGCAAAACAACTAATTTTAAGTGGTTCTGAGTCTAGACTGAAATGCACACAATTTTGTATTTTAATCTTTGTTTTAAATTTAAAGAAAGTAAACGTGGAATAGAAGTGAAACACAAAAGATGATGGGCATCGTAGAGAGCTGTTCATCAACACATTGGTACCCGTAGTTGCCTCACAAAGGACACAGTTCTTATCCAGTCAGGCAATTAATCCATTTAGTTTACATTCTGTTTATATACGGTAGATCCAGAGCGCCTATCCAAGGTTTTAATCATGTTCCCTACCTTATAATCCCAAAAGGTATTCTGTTATTCTGAGTTACAACTGTTTTTTCGATGATAACTGCTTATGAAATTGAAGGCAGGAATTTTTGCTTTCACTGGAGAGTCTGAGGACTGATTCTTTCTTTACTATTCCATGTTATCTGTTTGATTCATATTGTATAAACCATTATTTATTTAACTATGGTTTGTTGATTACACAGCAGTGGATTGTTATTATAAAATTAAGCTATAAACTGAGATATACAAACCATGGCTTATGGGTTCAGACTACCAAACAAAACCAAAAGTAATACCCATTTGCAATAGAGCAATATGTGACCCAATGTGTTGAACTCTAGGCCCTCCCTATTAAAATACAGCCTTCTATTTTCCTATTGAAAACTTCAGTCTAATATAGTAATAACATTTATACTGAATCATAGAATGAGATGGAGTAAGTTGGCTGTCAAGTCCAACCTTCTGCTTCGCACATAAAATATTACATAAACTTACAGTATATGAGAAAATGTTTTCAGGCTCAGTCACATATATTGTTAAATTATTTCAGATAATGGAGGCCAAACTCTGGGCGGTGGAAACAACTGGCCCTTAAGAGGAAGAAAGTGGACATTATGGGAAGGAGGAGTGAGAGGAGTTGGATTCGTTGCCAGTCCTTTATTGAAACGGAAAGGAGTCGAAAGCCATGACCTGATCCACATTTCTGATTGGCTGCCAACTTTGGTGAAGCTTGCTGGAGGACATACCAATGGTACAAAGCCTTTAGATGGCTTTGATGTCTGGAAAACACTCAGGTAATATACTTGAAGCAGAATTTGATGAAGCCCAAGAAGCAAAGTATGCTTCTAAAATTTTTTATTATTATTATTATTATTATTATTATTATTATTATTATTATTATTATTATTATTATTATTATTATTATTATTATTATTATATAAAAGGAGGTTTTTAAAGTAAATTTATTAAAAAGTCTATTCATAAAATGTTTATATGTTGTTAAAGCAAAAAAGAGATGTTGAACAAAATTGGATAGGGAAATTGTTCATCGGGACTTTTAAACAGCAAATGTGGGGAAAACAAAGTATCTTGAAAATAGTATGATGATGATGATGAAAAAGTATTCACTTCCACAATTCCTCTTTATAACACTTTACAGGATGAACAGATTTCCCCCGAGAGCTTATGGTTTTAAAAATGTAACCTGATTAATTCAGTCATAGTAGAAAAGTAACTGGTTTTCACAATTGTGAAGTAAATGTGGAGACATCATAATTGCTTAACAAGCTATATCAACAGCATAAAATGACTTGTAGCCCTAACATTGTTTCAACAAAAACTTGTTGCAATACAATGGCTGAGTTTTAGTAGATAGTTTTTAAACATATCATGGATATATTTTGGATATGGGATTATTGGGAGGCACCCCTGCATGGGAGAAGAAATCTGTTGCCTTTACAGTTTTGCATTAAGGCCAAGTACATGAAATTGACCACACTCTACTTCCTGCTTTATTCTGTCATGCATCAGTTACTTACAACAGCTTTCTATTAGAGCTATTTAAACTATTTTGCTTGCCCTGGGGTAAGGTTTTTGTTATTCTCTTTGGTCAGACAACCATCTCTGGGGATGTTTTAGGTACTCTGTATCTGAAGCAAGGATGATATTTTATGAATGATTGGGCATTCTCTGGCAGCTGGTGTCCCTGAACTTTTCTAAGTGCAGTGGACCAATGAAGATTCTGATCTAACAAGGCTGTCTAAATAAAATTACACCATAGCAACCAATGTTGTATAAACTGAGTACTGTAAAACTAAATCTCACATATGCTGAGCCACAGTCTTCTGACGCACTATTTCCAGCAGTGTTTGGGAGAGGGAGAGAGAGAGAGAATGAGAATACATTAGGTACCTTCTGGAACATATTTTATATGATTAGCCCTTGGGATTGAGATTCAGAAAGAGAAGTCTAGTCAGTAAGGCAAAACATGGATAAGACATTTTTTTCAGTAAGTGACACAGGAACTTTTTCCCAGAAAAGGTCTTCTAAGATTCTCCCTTGAACTATTCAGAAAACAGCTTTTAAATATGAAGCCAGGTCTTGATTTGTTGGTTTGCTTTATTGTATGTGTTTAATTTCATCTTGCAGCTGTCCAAAATGAATTGATATATTGCATTAATCGTTTCCAATTTTAGATTTTCATGCTGTAGGAATCTAGCCATTTTGGTTTATAAATCATGAACATAAAATGCTAATATAGCATTTAAAAAGCAGTAGCAACAGCACGTAGACTTATACATCGCTCCATGTTTCTACAGGGGCATAGAAAATATGCTATACTAGGACCACTTCTGTTCTGTTTTAATGAATAGCTTGGTTGCCCATCTGCCATATCTCCTCGCCTAGAATTTGAACCACAAACCCAACTCACCAATGATGCTTTTAGAACGAGATCTGGTTTGCTGAAGGGTGATATTGCAGCTGGAAGTGCAATGAGAAGAAACAGTGGCTTGGGCTAGTCTGCTATAGTGGTTAATCTGTGGGATTAGGATTGAAGAAAGTCAAAATATATACTTTCGGCAAGTCACTTTATCTCAGCCTATGTTACTCCATAGGATTGTTCTGAGAAAGAATAAAAGGAGGGAATGCAATGAACACCACCTTGAATTCCTTGAAGAAAGTCTAGTTATCAATTAATCAAACAAACAATCACATTCCTATGACTTTTCTTATTGCTAGATAGCAATAGCACTTAGACTTTTAGAGACTTTTAGACTCTTAAAGTGCTTAGAGGGGGCTGTAAAGCACTTAGACCACTCCATAGTGCTTTATAGCCCTCTCTAAGAAGTTTAAAGAGTCAGCATATTGCCCCCAGCAATCTGGGTCTTCATTTTATCGACCTGGAGGGATGGAAGGCTGCGTTAACCTTCAGCTGTTCAGGATTGAACTGCTAGCAATCAGCAAAATTAGCCTGCATTCTAACCATTCTAACCAGGGCTCTGGTGGTGTAGTGGTTTAGTTACATTATGTTATTGAACAAATTATGTTTAAATCTCGCACTATATCTTAGTGTGTGATATGACCCAGAACTGTGTTTTTAATTCCTTGAATTGGCTTACTGTATTACAAGAGATCGATGCAAATCTCTTTGATTATTATTTCATATAAGGAAAACCAGGCATGTTCCCTAAAACAAAGAAATAAACTAGGTAAAGTTTTTCCCACTGCAATGAAAGGGGCATAGACTATTTTAAACTTTATTTTGCAGCAACTTTGCAAATGAAATTGGTTAACAAGAATTCCTTTATTTCTTAAAAGGAAATGTTGAAGTGGGAGGAATGGGATTCTGTTGAACTATGGAAGGAGATTGAATCCTTTTATAATAAATTTTGTTTCAGCGAAGGAAAACCATCACCCAGGAAGGAGCTACTTCATAACATAGATCCAATTTTCGTGGATCCATCTCCATGTAAGTTTCACATAATTGCTAGATCTTTTTACAAATCTGTGCAGAAGTACTAAAATGAATCCTGTTTAGTGGGACATGTTCCTAGCTACGAGTGTTATTTGAATCCTCCTGAAGACCAAGTGAGGATCTCCTCTGACTGTGAGAACAGTTAATCAGTGGAATAGCTTGCCTTCAGAATTTATGGGTGCGCCATCACTGAAGGTTTTTAAGAAGAGATTGAACAGCCATTTGTCTGAAGTGGTATAGGGTCTCCTGCTTAAGCAGGACGTTGGACTAGATTCTAGAAGACTTCCAAGGTCCCTTCCAACTCTGTTATTCTGTTCCCCTCTCCACTGGGAAGAACCTATAGGGCTGGTACAAAATATTCTATCTCATAAAACTATGTGATTTCATCCCTGTAGGGTACACAGTTAACCACTGTAAAGCATTTCCAGAAATTATAGTCTTAACTAGTGCACTTAAGTTACTCAAATGTAAATGTAATTCACAGTGTGGATCTGTTGTTGATAAACAGCTGCATGTCCCAGTTACAGATAATCCTCGACTTACAATTGTTCATTTAATGACCATTCAAAGTTACAATGGCATTGAAAAAAGTGACTTATGACTGTTTTTCACAGTTAGGACCATTCCAGCAACCACTTGGTCAAGTCATCAAAATTCAGACTCTTGGCAACTGACTCATATTTATGACAATTCCAGTGTCCCAGGGTCATCTGATCTCCTTTTGCGACCTTCTGATAAGCAAAATCAATGGGGAAGTCAGATTCACTTAACAATTGGGTTACTAACTTATCAACGCATTGATTCACTTAACAACTGAGGGAAGAACAACTGTGGTAAAATGGGGCAAAATTCATCTCAAAAATATCTCACTTAACAACAGGAATTTGGGGCTCAATTATGGTTGTAAGTCAAGGACTACCTGTACACAGTTCAGGCCAAAGGTATAACCACCTCCTCCAGTGCTATTTAAACTATCCCTTTTAACCTGGCTCTATCATCAGGCCTGGGTCAGAATGAGCGATGAATGCCTTGTTTGATGTTATGGTACTATGAATGGTAGGAATCTTTTTATGGACTTTCTCGTTTTAATGATGTAATTCCTTTTTTAAAACTTTTGTCTCTTATTTGTGTTCTATACACTGTCCTTCTATATGGTAGAGTTGCAACAGACTTGGGTGTCTTGTAATGCCCAGAAATGAAATAAAATGTAGTAGTTTTATTCTGATAGCTGTTTTATCTGATAGATGCACGGGCTCTTTCGTATGCAATCAAGTTTCTTTGTTGACCTCTTAGAAAAGAGAGGGGGCTGGGGGAAGCCCGAGCCCATTTCTGTCTCTGAAGTTCCAAGTCCTCTGGTTGCTTTTGCATTGTAACCATATGATTTGGAGATTCCACCCCATCTTTTTTCCAGTAAACATTATCTATTCCAAAACTCTTTCCAGGTTTTTTTCTTTCTTTGCCAGACACTAAGCTTTTCAATATGGGAATGATTTTAAGAACATTTTCATTGGAACATGTCACTTTTGCATTCTCTCTAGTTTTCTTAATGAAATTACCATGTAATAAGAAAAAGGTATCCAAAACTACAGCAGACACCTCCCTGCAGGTTTGTGGGTTTATGCTGCGTTTTTTATTCTTCCCATTTCTACAAAAGTGAAAGCAGAGCCACCACAAGCAGGTGTGTGTTCCACAAAAGTTCCATGACATGGAGGGTGCCAAAGGATAGTAATGATAGAGGAAGCAGCTCATCCAGTTGCTACTTTGTGCCCATGTGCTCTAGAAGATAAGGGGAATGAAATACTGGGAAGCCACAGCTACCACATAATGCACAAAGGTGCAGTCAATGGCACTCTTGACTATGCGTGCAAGAAAGAAAGGTTGGGAAGCAGAATCAAGACAGTCTCTGCTTTTTTTTTTCTCCTTTCCAAAGCAACTGTGCCAGAAGGATAAAAGATAAATAGTGCAGGCATGAGAGAGAGAGAAAGTAGATAAAGGAGTGCAAGAACAAGAAGCACATCGCTATCAAGGTCATAATAAGCATTCCAGGCATAAATTTGATCTTTCTGGAAGTCTAAAAAAGTTTTATGAGTTATTAGGTCAGCTAATTAATGTGCTGTATATAACCAGGGAGCCATGTGCTGTATAAAACAGTTGCTTTGAGTTCAGTATATTCCAGATAGTTCACAGAGCCCCTAACATCATTTGTTATGAGCAGTTGCTCTGGAGGAGATAAAGACAGCTGCCCGATGAATTAAGGTTTTGGTTTTCTCCAAACATATCTATTTTGTTTCTAGTGTCTGTAACTAAAAGTGGCATGCATAGGATTTGCCTACCTAAACCCTCACCACCATGGTCTTACTTACAATTTCAGCATGTAAACCACATGTAGTCATCTAGTATTTAATAAGGTTGTCAAATATTCTGAGATTTTTAATGATCTCACTGAGTTCTTAGATGAGATCCTAAGATTTTCGATGTTCCCACTCAATTTTGCAGTTTTGTCAGATTTGGGCATTCTCAATATACAATATTATGAGACTTTAGATAGGATTATAAAAGAGAGATTAAAGCCTAAGGTTTAGTGAGCATGGATGAACAATTTTTAATTTGTTATTTTGATGGTTTACCCCTAAAACAACATATAAATGCTGTTCTGGGAGCAAGATCATACTACGTAACAGGCTGTGGCCCATCCAGTCCTGAATTATCTTACTTATCCATGTTGGCAATGTCACAACTTTCAATATGTGCTCATGTGGATGGCAGCTTTTCCACTCATTTTGTACATTAGTTCTTTGAACACAGCTACTATGCGGAGAATAGTTAATTTAGATAAAGGACTTCCTTTGTAGCTGATTAATAAGTTGGAAGTCATTGTGGGAGATATATAGCATTCTTAATGCAGTGCCTAATATGAGCCAGATTTGATAAAGCCTTGGTTCCAGAACCACTTTTTAGTGCCTTGGCTATTTAGCTCTAAGTATATAAAATACATTTTATTAACATCTGACTTCTACAACCAACTCATGCCTCTAGGATTAAGATGTCCCTAAACTAGAAGGTGTGATTTGGTTATTACAGGGGTATCAAACTCACAGCGTCACGGCGTCATCACATGACATATCAGGACTTTTCCCCCCTTCGCTAAACTAGGCGTGGACATGGCCAGCGGTGATGCATCCGGCCCGCGGACTGGGAGTTTGACAGCCCTGGGTCATTAGTAATTGCATCTGTTTCAGCTTTCCTCTAGATGCTCAGTGAAGTGAAGTGTGGTTCTCTTACCCATCTACCACATTTATTTCACAATGATTCTATGAATGAAGGCTGAGAAAAAGTGACTCGTTATCAGTGGGTTTCATATTTGAATGGGGATTTGATTTAAATTTTCTCAAGCCATCATCTTACTGTGATTGCTAGTTGTTTAGATTTTGTGTATGTGTGATTTTGAGTCATTCTTGACTCTTGGCAATAGACTAATCACAGCAGTTTTCTTGGAGTCTTTGGAAGTGGTTTGCCATTGCCCTCTTGCTAGGACTCAGAGAGTTCATGTCTAAATCAGCAGGACTAGAACTCACAGACTTCTGGTTTTTAGCCTGGTGTCTTAACCACTATGACAAACTGGTTCTCTTTTAGATATTAACCACAATTAAATAAAAACAAAACCTATTGGCACAGAATGGCTGTTTCTCAATATAGTAGTAACTTAAATGTGTACTCTGTTATGGAAGACAGGAGCTCAGAGCTGGTGGATATGAAGATTGGGTAGGTGAATATTTGCTCTTACCATTTATTCAGCTGCGCTCAAACTGGTGACACTTTTCAGTACATTTACTACAAGATATTTCTATTAAACATTTCTGGCAAGAGATAACTCCCTCTATTTTAGTTTTGATTAATAGAATACATTTCAAGTCACTGTAACATTTCTGCAAAAACAATATATTCATATCTTCCAAGACATACCGTCACTTGAAAACAAAGTCTACTTCATTGTTATGAAAAGATTTCATTATTTACCTTTCTCCAGGACCATTTTCTTCAATCAATAAATGAACAAGTCTAATGTTTTTGACACATTTGTTTAATAGGATTATTTTACAGGTAGTACTCAACTTACGACCACAATCGACCTCACAATTTCTTTTGTTAAGTGAGTTTTGCCCCATTTTATCCGCTTTCTTTCCCCAATTGTTAAGTGAATCATTGCAGTTGTTAAGTTAGTAATACAGTTGTTAAGTGAATCTGGCTTCCCCATTGACTTTGCTTGTCAGAAGGTTGCAAAAGGTGATCACATGACCCCAGGACACTGCAACTATCATAAATATGAGCCAGCATCCAAGTGTCCACATTTTGATCACATGACTTCAGGGACGCTACAAATAGTTGTAAGTGTGAAAAACAGTCATAAGTCACTTTTTTCAATGCCATTGTACTTTGAATGATCACTAAATAAACGTAAGTCAAGGACTATCTGTATCTAGTTTTATTATTTGTGTGGCAAACTGGTCACATTTTAGGTTATATTCATGCAGAAATACTGAAAACTGAAAATTCAAAAAGGTTACAAACCATTAAGCACCACTGTGTTTTTTTTTGTTAGATTGGGTCGGATGAATGCAAAGTAATATTTACAGACTCATGGTGGTGCAGTGGTTAGAATGCAGTATTGCAGGCTAATTCTGCTGACTGCCAGCTGTTTAATATTGTTTCACCTGCTCGAGGTTGACTCAGCCTTCCATCCTTCTGAGGTTGGTAAAACGAGGACCCAGATTGTTAGGGGAAATATGCTGATTTTGCAAATAACTTGAGAGCTGTAAAGCACTGTGAAGCTAAGTGCTATTGGCTATTGCTATTATTTAAAATGCACTGGACCTGATTATTTGCATCTGTGTGTTCAAATACTTGTATTCATAGTTACCTGTACAAGAGTAATAGTCTCTTCTGAGGTTATAGAGATACGGGACAAAAAAAGGTTGTACTAGAGGTTTTAGGATATTCAACCATTCCAAGATTCCAGTCCCAAATAAGTGCACTGTTTCCTGATATGTTCTAGATCTTGGAGTAAAAAATAGAAAAAGTAAATGAAATAAATTGCTAGTAGTGCCACCCAATGTTAAAAAAAATTCTGTATTAAAAAAAAAGCTAAGAGGAATCACACTGGATAATATTTTTGTAGGCGACCACTAGGAAATTCCAGAGTGTTAGACAATCTTGGAAAATTGATAAAACATATTGGAAGAAGGCAATGCCAGATCCCTTTGTGTTGCTGTTGAGAAAGCAACATGAGTGTGTCCATGAAGCTTTCAGGAATCAAACTAAGATTTTTGCCTTACCTTCTTAGATTTGTTTGTATTTTGCAACAGCATTTGAGAGGTTTCAGCAAAGTGAGCCTCTGCAGGAAAAGGTAGACTATTATAATTATTATTTTTACTGAAAGCTACTGAACTGTTCTTGTTTGTCTGGTTTTAGTTGATTGCTGCTTTAAAATCCTCTGAAATTTGTGAAAGTGACATGATAGTTGCAATTTTGCAAATGGGCAATTTTTCCTGTGAAGGTATTATCATGATTGGATGCTCTTGTGTTGACTGAATTAGGGGTGAAAAAGATAAATGCTAAACTATGCATATAGAAACAGGCTCCAGGAACAGGATATTGAAGCTCTGTGGAGGGGAATTGATGTGCGCTGGCTGATCGAGCCCCCCCAAGCAGGATGAGGTGAGAATTTCCATCAGTGGACCACCCACATGTTCTGCAGAGTTGTAGGACAAGCTCTCCAAAATGAATTCAAAAGCCATTGTTGCTGTAATTTCCAATAAGCCAGTGAAGAGTCAGGAATAAATCACTGAGCTTCAAAACAGATAACGTCATGTGAACAATTAGGACTGGAGCCAATCCTGAAGTGATGCAAAAACCTTTGTCTGGAAGTATTCCCATTCACCCTGTTTTATATGCAAAATGTCTTGATTAGCTTTGTTTGAGTGCTGAGAATTGGAACAGTTTCTCTGAAAGATTAAATATCTTTCAAATATTGAGTTTTAAACATTGCTAGAATAATTATTATTTCCGAAACACGTGTTTGGATTGGAGGATCCACCACTGGTGATTTGCTCTATATAATTTCTAATAATAATAATAAACTTTAATTTATAAACCGCACCCTTTCCTAAACAGGACTCGGGGGGGTGTACAGTCATATTAAAACAGTATGAATACAAAATATAGAAATACTTAAATATACAAATAGGTAAACGGAGGAGGTAGGATATGGACTGTATAATATTTAAATTAAAATACAAATAAACATTAAAATTACCCTTAAAAACTACCCAATAAGATGTTTGCCAGGAGGTTAAAATGGGACTATAAATCAGTTAAGCCAGCTAATTGGAACAGGTGGGTCTTAAGCTTCTGTCGGAAGGAGCGGAGGTCGGTAGTAGTTCTAATATCGGGGGGGGGAGGTCATTCCAGAGGGTTGGGCCCATCACAGAGAAGGCTCTACTCCTGGGCGCCGCCCGTTGACACTGCTTAGTGGACGGCACCCGGAGGAGTCCCTCCCTGTGAGAGCGGATTGGTCGCAGGGATGTATGAGGTGAAAAGAACATTGGTATTTAAAGAATTACAAACACATATTGCCAAACATTTTCCTTTAAAACAGATTACCAACTTACAAAATAAGGGCTGGTATGATTCTACACACATTATTTTTAATTACCTGGGAAAACTATGACTGATAGGACATGAAGAAGGCTGCTTCTGTCCTTTTCAGGTTAAAAAAAAAAGCACAATTTTTAAGATGCAAAAAAGAAAAGGGAAAACGACATGGATTCCCTATTTCAGCTTAGAGATGTTGGTTTTATAATGACAATAAAAACGATAGCAGGGATGAAAAAATGCAGCATCCTGTATAACATGTTTCAGCAAACACAATGTAAGAAATTGTATCATTTTTTTAATACTTCAGGCTCATTTTCTGAAGTGCTTGCCCAGTGAGTAGTATTTCCTCATAGTTTTTTTTTTCCTAGTAAAAACAACAGTTTTGTGTTATCTTCAAGACTAACACATTTATTTTTGGATAATTGTTTGTGCATCTAATCTTAGTTGCCACAAGATCCTTTGCTGTTTTCATTGCAAAAGTGTAACACAGTTATCCACTGTAAAAAGTATTCTATTATTCCTCAGTTCCAATTTATTATGATATTGTTTTAATATTTTAAAAAAACAGTAAGGTTTATGCATCACCATGGTTAATGCATAATGGCCTGCTCATTCTTTGAAGGCCATAAACTTTTATTTGTAAATCACAGTTGTCTTCATGAAACACACGAAGATCAAATGAAGCATACTGTGTTTCATGAACCAACTGTGGTTTACAAACAAAAGTTTATAGCATACAAAGAGTGAACAGGGCCAAATAACCATCGTGATTTGTAGCCAACATATACATACAAGCACACATCCATATATAATATTATCTGAAGTGGTCCATTTGTAATATTCAATCAATTGCATCATGAACAGATTTTCCTTTATACACCTTTGGCTCATTATTTAAACTTGGATAGTTTCCCTGTTTGTATGTTTAATAAATAATGACAACATCACAGACACCTGACTCCTTGGTTGCAGAATCATAGAATTATAGGCTGGAGGGAACCTTGGAGGTCTTCCAATCAATCCAAGGCAGGAATCCTTATATCATCCTGGACAAATGAATATTCAATCTTTTCTTCAAAATCTCCAGCATAGAGCATCCAAAACTCTGGATGGAAAGCTGTTCCATTAAGCTAACTGAAAGCTGAATATTTGTTCCTGATATGTTTTACAATATGCAACTGAATTCGGTGCTGAATCAAATTGGAAGTGGAGGGTTTCACATATTTAATTGATGAATCAGAGCTGCCTCCTTGCCACTTCAAATATTTAAATGATGGCTAAAAAACAGCAAAGAGAAGTTCTTCTGTCTAGTAGCTATCTTGATTTTAGCAGATTAACTGCTGTATTTTGATTGTATTTTCTCAAAGTTCTAATAAGCTAGCAAAACCTAATGAAAAATATTGGAACTCTGACCACTTGCATATTTACATTACTTATAAAACACATTTAAAAACTTCACACACCTACACACTAACTTGTGTATGTCTGTTCAGAATTAAGTTACTTGGAATTCAGTGGAAACAGTTCTCATCCGGATGACATACGTAACTTAGAAAGAAGGACTTGGTTTTCCAGCAGTGGCATCCACAGTAACTTACAGCAATAAAAATAATAAATGCAACACAGCACATTATTAATGAATAAAGTAGCAGCAAAATATCAAAGATGAAAGAGCTAGAATAGGACATTTCAGAGATATGAAGTACCAAAAGCTGAAAATAATTCAGTTTCTGCACATAGCACATTTTTGGCGCAATCTAATATGCATCATATCAGAAAAAATATTTTTTAAAAAGTTTGTTCATTGACAACAAAATTATAAGTAAATATGTTTGAAAAATATACACCAGAATACACCAGAATAAATTTTAACATAGACTTGTCAGAAAACAATTCACAAATTAAAATTAAAGACCGAATTTCATTTATTTGCAGTAAAATTTACCAATTTACGTACGTTTTCCTGTCAGTATTAGAATTGAAGTCTAAAATGTTTGGAAGCGATCAAGCTTATGAAAGTTGTTAGCTACTCAGAACTGTTACTGAAATCCTTTTTTCTTGATCAATAATTTATATTTTTCAGGCTTTCTTGATCTTCTGTTTAGTCAGAATTTCAAACCGAACATCAAATTAAAGACAAACTGTTCCCTGATGAATACACTAAATTAACCATACTAAGAACTCACAAAATATATGTTTCAAATTAGGTGACTTATATGCATTGGAACAATATTTCAAAATGTAATATACACATTTGGTACAACTTTGCATCTTTCCTTTTGAAAAACAGTTCTGCAAGTTATTGATAGCTTGGCAACTCTGAGGGTGACGTCAGCTCTTCCATTGTGAAGGATCTGCTTTCTTTTAGATTGTCTTATGGCATTTCATCAAGTTTCAGTGATTCAGCTGAATTAAAAACCAGCTGGCTTTGAATCAAAATTCCCTTAACTGCTAAACCAAACATACTCCTAACCACACAGACTTTGCTCTATGGCAGGGGTATCCAAACTTGGCAACTTTAAGACTTGTGGACTTCAACTCCCAGAATTCCCCAGCCAGCTCTTAAAGTTGCCAAGTTTGGACACCCCTGCTCTATGGCCTGTCACATACAAACCCTCAAACTTTGTGTTCTACCATATTCAATTTTATTTTTTCATAATCTGAATTGAATAATAAGAGTAAGGTTCTACATTTAGGCAACAAAAACGGAATGCACAGGTACAATATAGGTGATACCTTACTCAGTAGTAGTAACTGTGAAAGGGATCTTGGAGTCCTAGTGGACAACCATTTAAATATGAGCCAGCAGTGTGCAGCAGCTGCCAAAAAAGCCAACACAGTTCTAGGCTGCATCAACAGAGGGATAGAATCAAGATCACGTGAAGTGTTAATACCACTTTATAATGCCTTGGTAAGGCCACACTTGGAATACTGCATTCAGTTCTGGTCGCCACGATGTAAAAAAGATGTGGAGACTCTAGAAAGAGTGCAGAGAAGAGCAACAAAGATGATTAGAGGACTGGAGACTAAAACATATGAAGAACGGTTGCAGGAACTGGGTATGTTTAGCTTAAGAGAAAGAAGGACTAGGGGAGACATGATAGCATTATTCCAATATCTCAGAGGTTGCCACAAAGAAGAGGGAGTCAAACTATTCTCCAAAGCACCTGAGGGTAGAACAAGAAGCAATGGGTGGAAACTAATCAAGGAGAGAAGCAACTTAGAACTGAGGAGAAATTTCCTGACAGTGAGAACAATTAATCAGTGGAACAGCTTGCCTCCAGAAGTTGTGAATGCCCCAACACTGGAAGTCTTTAAGAAGATGTTGGATAGCTATTTGTCTGAAACAGTATAGGGTTTCCTGCCTAGGCAGGGGGTTGGACTAGAAGACCTCCAAGGTCCCTTCCAACTCTACTATTGTATTATTGTATTGTATTATTGAATGATGATAAAAATAATTGAATCCTTGGCACTGGATGGTTGTTAATCAGAATTTGTCTATATAGTTACCATTTTAGTTTATTAATAATAGCTATAAAATTAAGAAAATTTTAAATAAGATTTTTATCAAATACATCTAATGTTGAGTACTAAACTCAGAATAGAAGTGCTATTTGCATATTTTTCAGGAAGAAATATTCTCCATTCTAAATTTTATGTTAATACTAATACTAATACTAATATGCAATCATGGATAATAATAATAATAATAATAATAATGATAATAATAATAAATAATAATAATAATAATAATAATAATAATAATAATAATAATAATAATAATAATAATAATAATAATAATAATAATAATAATAATAATAATAATAATAAAAAATTTGGATTTATTAGCCGCTCCCTTTCCAAGCAGGACTCAGGGCGGCGTACACTAGAACATATATAAACAAACATATATACAAAGACATACATGCACGGAGGAGGTAATAGATTACAACATTTAGACAATTAAAACCATTAACATACCCCAATAATAAAAACCCAATATACAATAAAAATTTAAAATTTAAAAAAGACAGTCAGGAGGAATATGAAAAATTACGGTTGAGCCAGGCCAGATAATTGAAAGAGGTGGGTCTTCAACTGTACACGGAAGGAGCGGAGATCGGAAATAATCCTGATGTCACGGGGGAGGTCATTCCACAGGGCTGGGCCCATCACAGAGAAGGCTCTGCTCCTGGGTGTCGCCCCCCGACACTGTTTGGCGGACGGCACCCGGAGAAGTCCCTCTCTGTGTGAGCGAATTGGTCGTAGGGATGTGTGGGGCAGGATGCGATCCTGCATGTAACTAGATAAAACCTGTAAGAGTGATACCCATTGTCATTGGGGCACTTGGTACCATGTCCAAGAATTTTACAAAATACGTCAAGGAATTTCAGCTTCCTGAAATAACCCCAGCCGAACTGCAAAAAAACGTGGTACTCGAAACAGTGTACATTTTAAGAAGATACTTAGTTGACACCTAGGACGCGGGCAGCAACCCGTATCAATCATCAGTGCCAGTCAATGACATTTGTGATACATTTTTAAATGTTCAGTTGACTGAATTTCATGTTTAATGAATAAAAGAGATAACAACAACAACAACAACAACAACAACAACAACAATATATGTTAAACCTATATGCCATCCTATTTTAAATGACTCTGGGCAGCTCACAAAAATAAAAATAAGTAATAAAATAAAGATTATAGATATATATTTGTATCTCTACTGATTGCAGCTTGGACAAATCTGCTTTTTAAGCCGTAGATCTATGACACTGTAATAAAAGACACTATCCATTATGCCTAGTTTAAACTTAAAAACTAGTTTAATTTAAATTCTTTCACTGCCTATGAAATCTATAAGATCAATACAACTGCCAAAATAAATATATTACCTCATAGTAGGTTCAATGTGTTTCTGTGTGGGAGTTGTTTTTGCTTTGCACACATACATAAACACATACACAATAATTATATATTGGCAAAATGCATTGGCTACAATTTTATTTTCAGTTATTTGCTTATAGTTTCAATCATTTCATTAAGATTTTAGCATCCATAACGTATTATCAGATTTTGGTGACAACCACTAATTGACATTCAGAAACAGTATCCGTTATCAGAGAGAAAGAGGGAAATAGATGAACCCTCTACTGAAGATACAACAGCAATTAAATCAAAAGTCTGTGGAGTTACCAAAATGAATAATTTAACAATTATATTCATTTTTGGGGTAAACGTGTTTAATAATATCTTAATATAGTTTCTGTGGTTTGGTATTTATGCATATCTATATTCTGCTGAATCAGTACTTTTTCTTTTCTATGGAATTGCCCATTACCTTTTGAAGTAATATTTTATAATATGTGAGTACTGTATTTAGTTCATAATAAATCACATTTGAATTCCAGTGACATTATATATTGCATCTGCAAGAATACCAGAAGAATTTGTCTTGATTATTGGACACTTAGCCCCTTTGGGCTCCATCTTTCATCCAGTGCACAAGAGCTAGACATGTTTCTATGAGTTATTGTACAGCTAGGTTGATTTGTGCCATTCATACTTCTTTTTCAATATTAGAAGAATATAAAATTGATATAAAGAGAACAAACATGCAGTGTAAGGAAATGGAATGAACTGCTTTTGGGTTGAGTGCACTTATATAACCTCTTAAAAAGAAGCAAATATTTTTCTTTATGCTCAGGCAGATAACATTGTTTGAGGGGGAAAAGTTAACAAAACTCATAAATACCATAAGTGATCTCCTACTATTAACTTAGTGCATTTAAACTTGTCAAGTACACATAGGTTGCCTAATCCAAAAGTGCCATAAGAAAATTGTTTATCTTCATACTTGATCATGATGTTCTACTGAAAAAGAGTTCAATAAACTGCAGCTTTACCAAGCTGTGTGTGGGAAACGAAGAAATGGTTTATAATATTCTTATATTGCAGCAGTAAATTCTACTATATAAGCACAAAATTCTAAGCACTCCCCCTTATTTTGTAGTGGGATCATGCTGGTAGGTAGATTAGCAGTATCACTTGGTATGTGTACTGTTGCTAAGGATCCTAAAAGAAATAGCTGATTCTTACATTCTACTGCCTAACCAGTATATCTGAACAGCTCCCGTTGAGATTTTATTTTTCATGATTAAAATATTTTAATGTTAAAAATGAGGTGCTGGTATGTTGCAAAGCAAAGTGTCAAAATCCAGTTTTATTTCTATTTCCCCAAATGTCTCTGGGTCCCAAAGCATTTCATAAAATTTATTTTAGAAAATAAAAGTAATTGGTATCTATTCTTTTAAAAGTACATATGTTTAAAAATTATCTCCAGAAAAAGAACAAAGATAAGCAGAGGTAAAGGATAGTGCTGTGGTCTTTGAGTTAGAGCAAGAGTTGATTTATTCTAGTGGTTTGGTAGTCTTTGATTGGTTTGGTCTCTCATGGACATCTTGTGGATAGTAAGGCTTAGCTCCATGGCAAGACATTCTTATTATGGCAGATATTCTCAACAGCTCCTGAAGATTAGGGATCCCAGAAATAGGTTATGCCATAGACCAGGGTGTCAAACTCAAGGCCTGCGGGCTGGATCCAGCCCGTGGGGTGCTTAGATCTGGCCCGTCGGGCTTCCCTGGAAACAATGAAGGACTGCCCTGCAGTGCCTCTGACAGTAAAAACGGAGCTCGTGAGGACCGCGCACGGTCCTTCTGGGCCCCGTTTTTGGCTGTGACTGCCTCCTGCAAGCTTTTGCCAGTGAAAACTGAGCCCAGGAGGGACGGATATTATAAACAGCTGCACTATCAACTGCTGGAAACATTTCAGCTGTAAGATGGAAGTTGCTCCTGCTCCTACTGCTTTCTGCCAGTTTCCCTCATGGAAATGCAACAGAGAAGCCTGCAGGAAGTCGCTCCCATTCTCACTGCTTTTCTGTTTTTCTGTTTAGGTAAGGAAATACCTCTGAAATGATAACCCATCAGGTTGCGAGCTGTCTAGTTCCTTATAAATGCCTCATTTTTGTCATTGCAAAGTAACAAATTCCTATCTCCTTTTTTTATAAGTGGGAGTGTGTCTGATAAATTTGTATTAAATGTGTATTGTAGAGCATCCAAAGTTTTGGATGATTAAGAGGGCGCTGAATGGTGAAAGGCTGAGAACTGCCGAGGATGAGGATGAATAGAGGAAAACGAGCAAGGCCATATCATACCTATAGGACAGTGATGGCTAACTTTTTTGCCCTCGCATGCTGAAAACACGCATGCATGCACACCCATTATGCAGTGCGCACTATCCCCGCACACCTGCCCCCATGCATGCATGAGCGACCCCATGCATGAGCACATGCATGCATGACCCCTGCCCCACGCATGCATGCACACATGTATGCATTACCCCTGCCCCCCACTCATGCACGCACATCTCCCATATGCACTCCTTCCCCTACACATTTGCGGCAGAAACCTGCCCATAAACCAGCTGCCCGGCAGGAGGCCTGCGCACATGCATGGTGGAGCTGTGCTGGGGTTACACATGCCATAGGTTCGCTATCGCGGTTATAGGAGAAGCCCAATTGTCCTCCTATCCTCATCTTCTGACTATTTTGGGAGGAGGAAAAGTTGGGTTGTAATTTTTCTCAGATGTTCAAATGTTATAAATGTAAACATATTTATTAAAATATAAATTTATAATACAAATACTGGGGAATAGTATTTGAGTTGTAATCAGTGCATTGTGCTGATAAACCAATACCAGCAGTGCAGTTGAAAGGCATTCACACTTGGGTGTCTCCTATGGACTGAAGTCCTAGGATGTTCCCTCCTGCTTTCCTGAGAATCAAGTAAACTAAATAGACCACTTTTTCCCATTAGCTCATTACAAAATATAAGCTTGGCGAGGAGGCTAATATTTTTCATCATTTCTACAGGATAATTGTTCCCTCCCCTCCTTGGACTTTTCCTAATTATTTTGTTAAATAACTTGATTGCTCCTTAGTAACCTATGACTATCACTAAGTGTTGTATCTTATTATTCTTGATGAATGTATTCTACTTTATTTTTCTTTATGTACACTGAGAGCATATGCACCAAAGACAAATTCCTTGTGTGTCCAATCACACTTGGCCAATAAAGAATTCTGTTCTGTTCTGTTCTGTTCTGTTCTGTTCTGTTCTGTTCTATTCTATTCTATTTCTATTGCTGTGCTGTGCTGTGCTATTCTTATATGATCTTCACAGGAAACTTTTTAGTCTGGCATAAATTGGTGAAATTCTAATTAGGAATCAATGAATTGACAATCAATAAAATGTGATCTTCTGTAGAAAAGTCATACCTATCTGTGCTGGGAAACAGAGGATGAACCTTCATCACTCCATTTGTCAATAATGTTAAATAGCTCTTATCTTTAGAAGATTACTGCTCTTCTTTTCATTTGTCATTTGTCAAAAACGTCTAAGAAGGTGGCAAATGCTATGCTTTTTTTAGAAATTTGATATCTTGATATCTCCTCATTATTAATTTGCTTCAATTTTCTTTTATTTATCATATTTCCTGTACTTTGCTTTATGATTAGTCTTGGGCAAATAATGCATCAATAAGATCACAAAATGAGGGAAGGTCAATAAAATTTCATTGCAGTTGCAAAAGTCTTTGCCTTTTTCATCCTGAAGCTACCAAATATTTTCTAAATATACTGCAAGTCTTTAGAACAGATATGAAAAACATAGGAATAATAGGGAGATAGTTTTTTTCCACTTGTGCAGATTTGACTAGACACATTAAATCAAATAAATTACATTTAAATATTGTTCCAATAATTTTCTTCTCAAGAATTAGAGAAGCCTAGCTACAGTATATGGACAAAGACTTCCTGCCTGCCTGCCGCCTGTCTCACAAATGTAACTCTAAGCAGCATGCAATAAACAGTTAAAAATAAGTTTAAGGCAACCATTAAAAACAATGATACATACAAAGAAATAAGATTGCCAGAGAATGGCCAACATCCTACTCACAATGTAACGATCTCACAGGCTCTGTTTCCATGGGATCCCCAAGTTTGATGGAAAAACCATATTTTAAGAAATTTCTGGAAAGACTATACGGACTAATCTTACCCCAGAAGGAATGATGTTCTAAACTAGATCTTATTTCTGTCTTGATTTGTATGTATAATTTTCTTTATTGTAACTTTCAGGTTTCTGTGTAGCACTGCCAGAAATTAATAAATTGGTAGTGGGTTTTTCCCCCCATTTTTAAAAATAAAATAAAATTTCTTTAAAAAGATTGGGGAAACAACTCACTGTGATCTTCTTGAAATAGAAATTGATTTATTTACATATTTTACTAAATTTATTGTAACCATTTACTCCGGCTGACCTCAAGGACCTACAAAATCAAAAGATTAAAACAATTATAAGGTTTAATAGTATTGTAACACAGCACAATAGCCCTTCTAATGATAATTTTTTTTAAACCTGATCTCTTAAAGTAATAATTAAAGACTAATTGGAAATTTGAACGAGATAAAGTTTTGATAAAGACAAATCCTGGTTATTTTATAGTTCACTTAGATTAAAAGATAAGGCCTGGAACTAAACTGTTCAAGTTGTTACTGTCACTTTTCTGACTTGCAAAACCTTTCAACTTGAACAAAAACATACTGATATAAAACTGATATTGTCACCATGAAAAAAAAAAACCAGTAGAGGATTTATATCTAAATATCAGGTGCTAATAGTTCAAATCAGGAGTGAAGAAGGTTGAATAACATTGTTTGGTTTTTGTAAAAAATATTTATCCGATATTATCTGTGCGTTATTGCCATAACAGTAATGAATCACAGTCTAGATAATAAATTGATTTTATCAGTTCCTTCAAAATCAGTTTTCCATTAATTTTTTCAAAGGTCAAGGTCACAGCTATTCCTCAAGCATTCTTATTTTAATAGAATAACTGAAATTGTCTGAGTCCTGCAGAAAATTCATTATCGCCATAAAGCTGCAAAAGGTCACAAAATGTCTTTCTTCACTAAAGGAGCAAAAAAATTTTTTTTTTATTTTATTTCTCCAATACTTTATTATTAGAGTAGAGCCTAAAGGAGTCTTTGACATTTCAGCATCTTCCTCCTTCAGGGGAAATAATTGTTTTCATATATCATGATTTAGAAGATGACAGAAAAATTAGTGAAAAACAAACACAAACCTTTCTGCTCTAAGGATCCTCCATATTATCTTTTGTTCTTAAGTACCTCGCCAGCATGCTGTCATGGATACTTTTTGCATCTCTCTGTGCAACATTGGTAGTTGAATCTATGAGATCTCTCCCAATACACATACTGTATGCAAGACACTTGAAATAACTTTCTAGACTCACATACTGTAATATTTTCCTTTCTAGATTAGAATTACTGTTTTATTATGCCATCATTTTGCTTCAAATATAGGACAACCATGTGCTTCTAGTTGACTATCTGAGTCGAAATAGGGATCTTTTTTCTCTAGTCACAATATTTTTCTTATATTTTATTATTTAGGCCATCAGTAATTTCAAGGGATGTAGTGGTAATGTATCTGAAGAGAGTGGGGCTGTATTGTAGGTAAAAGGTAAAGGTTTCCCCAGGATGGGCTGCTACGGGTTCTCCCGGGTTCTGGAGAATCCGTAGCTAATGTTATGGCTGGTTTGGAGAACCTCCAAATCCCACCTCTAGCTGGACCCTCCTACCCCACCCCTCCCAGGAGTCTCATGTGGCCCATTTTGGATGCGGGGTAAGTGTAGGGCCCGCACGGAAGGTCAGGGAGAGTGGAAAGTGGGCCTCCTGGAAGTTCCAGAAGGCCAAAAATAGGTCTCTTTCTGGCCTCAGGAGGACCTCCCGAGCCTAGGGGAGGCAGTTTTCGCTCTCCCAGAGGCTCGAGGAAAGCATCCGGAGTCTTGGGAAGGTGAAAACGCCCCTCCTCCACCATGATGCAGGAAGCCTAGTAGGCCACACCCACCCAGCGGGCAGAGAAACCATTGCTGAAATTTTTGAAGCCCACCCCCGTGTTACCCTATCAGTTGTGCCTGACTGTAGGGCATAGTAATCATCTCCATTTTTTGACCGAGGGAGACAACATTGTCCGAAAACAATCTCTATGATCATGTGGTCAGCATTACTATATGCCAAAGGTGCATGGAACACTATTAACTTTCCCACTGAAGTGGTACATGTTAATCTCCTTGTGTATACATGCTTTTGAACTGCTAGATGGACAGGAGCTGGGGACAAGTAGCAGGAGCTCACCCAGTTGCGCGGAGCTCGGGTCTCAAACCTGGGCTGGCA
The DNA here is from genome assembly GCF_964273705.1 of Natrix helvetica. Classification (NCBI taxonomy): domain Eukaryota; kingdom Metazoa; phylum Chordata; class Lepidosauria; order Squamata; family Natricidae; genus Natrix; species Natrix helvetica. Next base: position 34,238,578 of record NC_138552.1, read on the forward strand.
GCTGTCTAGCTGGCAGCTGAGAAGCTCAGTGTCTTTAACCACTAAGCTATCATGCCCTTATTGTTCTGTATTGTAGGACACTGATAAAAAAAGTGTACCAGAGATTTGACTATCAACTTTAGGGTGTAGTTGAGGGAGGAAAGGAGAGAGAAAATAAGACATTGTATCTTCAAACATTGCCACTATTTCAACAGTATAGTTTTAAATTCTAGAGGCAGGAGAAATTTCTCTGGGACAATAGGTGCTTAAGGCTTGCTCAATATTACTTTCAAATTAATATTCTTGAGAACTGCAGTTGATTGCAGAACACACGCAAGTGTAAAGAGTCACTTTTGTGACTTTGCTAACTTGTGAGACTATATTACTTTATAATCTGATATTTAAAGTTGTAGAGTGGAGAAGAATACAAGTAGTCCTCCATTTACAAGAGTTCATTTAGTCGCCATACAAATTACAAAGTGGCACTGAAAAAATGACTAATGACTATTTTTCACAAGTACAACCATTGCAGCATCCCCATGGCCATGTGATCAAACTTCAGATGTTTGACAACTGACTCATATTTATGACGATTGCAACGTCCCAGGGTCATGTAATCACCTTTTGCAATCTTCTAATAAGCAAAGCCAATGGGAAAGCCAGATTCACTTAACAACTGTATTACTAACCTAACAACTGCAGTGATTGACCTAACAACTAACAATTGTGACAAAAAAAGGAAGTAAAATGGGGCAAAACTCACTTAACAAATGTCTTGCTTAGGAACAAAAATTTGGGGCTCAATTGTGATCGTAAAACAAGGCCTACTTGTATTTCATGTGAAATAGCATGTTATACTATGATCTTGGTTTTCTCCAGTTTCTTTTTCAAGCGTTTATTAGATGTATAAAAAGGGGGAATAAAGGATGAATATTTCATCCTTTTATACAAATGTAACTGGAACAGGAAAACTGTTGTTGGCAGAGCACAGCTGAAATCTTGAACTAATGAGTGGAAACATTCTGGAAGCAATTATTTTACAAAGGTTTTCTTTTCTTTTTAAAAACTTTTCTCTTATTTCTAAATGTCTGTTCAGAATATCTGAGGCACCAATATTTCCTATAACTCAGATGGTCATGGAATCATGAGTTTTAAGCATTTTTTTTAGATCACCAATATTTGGGGAGTGTTTACAACACAATGGAAAGGATTGTGCTTGTGAAGTTTCTGAAATTGATTTAATTTATGTGTGTTTTTAATTGGTTGTAGAGGTTACTACTTTGAATACTTAAAATCTCTTGATGCAAACACTGCCAGGCTACTTATCCCTGGAGAAAATACAGTAGTTTGCAGAGGAAGCATCATTTTCCTGGCTTATCCCCAATCCCAACCTCTGTTTTGGTGTATAAATTATAAGCTGGTAAATGGTATCATTTTAGTTATTTGTGTGTATGTTTGTATATTTCTGTCTGTCTTCAAATGTGCCTTCATTCACTTTTTCTGGTTTGGTTCAACTCTTTTGAGCAATGCTGCAAAGAAAAGCATAGTCAGCCCTTGAAATTATTCTTATACTTGAGAGAATAACCTACAAAATTGCTTATATTGGGGGAAATGCATCTAAAAATATGCACAAATGTAATTTTTGCTTTAAATCTCAGATGGGGAAATAGAATGAACCATGCTTAAGGCTGGAAAAATAACAAATTCAAATTGGCAAGTAGGTAATTCTATCCAAATCATCTAGGAAAAGTTAATCCACCAACAGTATATGGCAATCCATCAGCATTTATTAAAACCTTTCATTTTTAATATCTGTCTGGACTTCAGTACTTGTCTGACTGAGTGCTTGTTTCTTTTTTCTTTTCTTTTTTTTAAAACAAAGTTTTATTGGTTTTTTGGTGTTTTGCAAAAGGAAAAGGTATGGGGAAGGTTACAAATTGTGGCAGCCGCAAACTGCGGTAGGTATACGCCCCCTCCAGACTCATGGTGTACATTTGCATAGCATTCAAATATTACATAATAACATATAGTCAGTGTGGTAAATTCAAAAATAATTTCAATCAATTTGTATCATGTGGATTTTCTTACTTATTTGTGTGATCTGAGCTTTCTTGATGTCGCCCCATCTCCCCCCGTTGGCAGTGCTCCGGCCCCTCCCGTGTCTTGTGTATCTACTGGGATGTCTTCTGGTTTTTCTAGGAGTAATTTATTTTTTTCCATAAAGGCCTGCGCCTCTATGGCTGTGTTAATTCTGACCCTTGTCTCCTCCCAGAATATTAACATACCTTCAGGCAGCAACCAACAAAACCACACCCCCTTCTGGTATAATTTATTCGCCAATTGCGAATAATATTTTCTTTTGTCCCTCACTTTCTTGGGGATCTGTTTCAGTATGGTTATCTCCTTATCTTTGTGTGTCAGGGCTTGTCCCCTTTGTGTATTCAGAATTTCATCTCTTGTGCTTTTCCTAAGAAATTTAATGTGCACCTCCCTGGGGACATTGTGTGTTCTAGCATATGTGGAGTTCACTCTATAGACCAGGTCTATTTCCCACCCCATCTGTTGTTTTTCTTTCTGGGTATACTCAGCCAAGATAGTTGTCATGATGTCCCTAATGTTTTCATCATCTGTCTCCATCACATTCTGAAATCTAAGATAAAAGGACATTCTCTCAAACTCTATTTTCATTTGTTGGGTGTCAAGCTCTTTGTTTCCCTTTTGCACGCCCTCCCCCCCCCATCTCAGCCGCCCCCTGCTCCAAGTGATCCAATCTCTGTGAGTTCTTATCAATTTTTTCCTGGTTCCCTCTAATTTCTTCTTTCATCTCCTTCAGCTGTTTCTTAATTTCCTCTTGTCCCTGTAGAATTTGTTGAAACATTTGATGAAACTCCAAGTCCGTAGTTTTAACTTGTTTAAAAGCTGTCAATGTTGATTGCGTGCTCGGACTTGAGGTTGCAGATGTCGGGGCAGAGGCAGCAAAGCCGGACTTTCCAGGAGGTGGTCTTTTAGATGTCATTGTTAGTAATAAAGAGTCCAGTCAGTATAGAGAAGAATCAGTCAGAGTGGTAGAGCAGCCAAGGGAGTTCGGGGGGGTAGAGAGACCAGGCACAAGGGAACTCTCTAATCACCCTGGCAGGGAACAGACGTTTTTCACTCCAGAAAGTTCAAAAGCAAACAATCCACAAGAGAAGTATCCAAATAACACGGAGACAAAGACCGGAAGCCTGAAGTTAAAAGGTGGAGTCAAGTTCAGCTTTCATGAAGACAACGGAAGTGTGCCATCTTGCCCTGCCAACTTCGAGAACTGAGGCAACAAATAAAGTTTTCAGGATTCAAAGTTCCCAAAGATCACATTTTCTTGAAAGGGTTAAGTCTGAAGATCCATTTAGTTGGAGTGTGACCTCATTGGTTTGGCTCACTGAGTGCTTGTTTCTTATCTCCCCCCTCCATTTTTTACTTGAGGTGCCTTAAGCTATATATTGTATTATCTGATGTGAAGCCAACATTCTGCATGCACAGAAGCGTTTGGGTGGGTGGGCAGAGCCTCCCGTTACTGCCACTACCATTTCGCCTGATCTGGGGCGAAGCCCACCTCTGAAACCAATGCTTGCAATTCTGAACTATATATCATTTAAGATCCATTAAGCTGAAGCAGCAACAGTATAATGCAACGTAACCTTCCCTGATACCAGAATTGGGATAATGGAAATGTAGTCAAAACCACCAGGTGGGAAAAAAACTGCTGTAATGCATTAAAGGGTAATCTTAATTCAATGCTAAATGATGGTGTAATTTTAACACACAAGGATAGAATTTAAAACTGTATTGAATGATGGAGGAGGAGGAGGAGGAGGAGGAGGAGGCACTAAAGCTAGTATATTATGAACACCAAATGAGCAAGGCAAAGCAAAGTATCATATGACCAGTAAATTAAAACAAAATAGCAGGCAAAGCAGATGACAACAAGACCTGGCAATGGCTAAGAACAGAAAAGTTGAAGAAAGAGACATAGGGGCCTTATTCTGACTGCACTATATCAAGCCTTCAGAACAAATGCATACAAAGTCAGAACTGAGAGGAGAGCAACAGACAGCAAATGATGTGTCTGCAAAGAAGCTGAGGAAGCAGTAGACCACCTAGTTAGCTGTTGCAAGAAGATCGCACAGACTGCAAACACCTGATCAAATAACCTGCGTAGTGGCACCCTGATTAGAATGCAGCATTGCAGGCCAACTCTGTCCACAGCCAGAAGTTCAATCCTAACTGGCTCAAAGTCAAATCAGCCTTCCATCCTTCCGAGGTCAGTAAAATGAGGATGCAGATTGTTGGGGTCAATATGCTGACATTTATAAAGCATTATGGAACAGTATATAAGTCTAAGTGCAGTAATAAGTCTGTTGCTACAGTTAAGCACCCTGTACTAATTGTCCCACCACTCTAGCCTTTGTACATATAAGGCTTTTTCTTTATATTACATTTAGCTTAAATAAGTAATGCATTTGAATGTTTTTAATTAGCCAGTGAAAGAATGTATTTAATTTTTTAGCCCATTTATACCTCCTGCTCTCAATTACACTGTCTTATAAAAAGAAACTTCATGAATGCCTGAAGTTTTTTTAAAAATGAGAAAGAGGTCTCATAACATCAAGGCCATGTATAAGAGTGTGGAACATGCATACTTTTGTAAGCAGCACTCAAAATAACACAATTTTATCATCTTTTGAGCTTGAAGGTCTTTTCTTTTCCTTTGGATTAGAATATAACTAAATAGTTGCCTTCCATTTTCTACAGTAAGAATCTATAAAGTAGATTGTGTATAAAGTATAAAGTAAAGTGTTTTCTAGTTTTGATACAATATTTTGGAGTGTTTATATCCTCCCACTTTTTGTGAATGCCTAAACCTGACAAACTTTTTCATCCAATTATATCACTACCAAGAACCCCAACATAATTAAAGAATGTATTAAAAAAACTTGGACATCTCGCAAAGGAGAGTGAATGTTCTATGAACTCCCAGTTACAATGCCTCCAGAAAATCAAAGACTTAATAATAGTAGAAGATAAGATTATGATTTCATTCAATGTCACAGAGATCTTTAAATACATGGAACAGAACTAGCGAAGAATCCACAGCAGCAATACTATATAATATACCCAACTTTACCAAAATTACCATATTTTTCGCCCTATAAGACGCACTTTTTTACTCCAAAAAAGAGGGTGAAAATCTGAGTGCGTCTTATAAGCCGAATGTAGCCACCTGGGTCCACTGTTCCCTCTAAGGTGCGCGGCAACAAAACACTGTGCAGCAGTTTCCAACTGCCGCGCGGTGTTTTGTACTGTCACAGGCGCCGGAGGCTGGGGAGGTCCTTTGCAGACGGCTAGAACTGGCCGCCCACAAAGGACCTCCCCGGACTTGTTTTGGTGAGCGCGGGGTGACTGACTCTAGTTCAGCAAAGCAAGCCCGGGGAGGTCCTTTGTGGGCGGCCAATCCTAGCTGCTTGCGCCCGGCGCTGCGGCTAAAATAAACCCTCAAAGCTCCTGCCTCTACTGGAATATCTGCTGCCGCCTCCTTCTCCTCTAACAGCACCACATTTGCTGCCCGACGCTGGGGCAGATTTCCGGACAGTGAGAAGTGAAGCCGCCAAAGCTCCCGCCAAAGCTCCCGCCCATGGCAGCGGCGGCACATTTGGAGTGAAGCCGCCAAAGCTCCCGCTGGCACCCCCGCCCATGGCAGCGGCGGCGGTGCGTCCCCCTCCACTCGGAGCATCTGAGCTGGGCACCGGGTTACCCTGCTGCCCCCTCCTCCTCCACCGTGCCTTTGAGAAGCCATGAGGCTTTTTTCCCCCTGCTGCCCTCCTCCGCCTTCCTACTGGCTCCCGCCCGTGGCAGCGGCGGCGGCGCCTCCCCCTCTGTTCGGAGCATTTGAGCTGAGCCCCGTTACCCCTGCCCCTCCTCCTCTGCTGTGCTTTTGAGGAGCCATGAGGCTGCAGGAGACAGTAGGAAGGCGGCGGAGGGCAGCAGGGGGAAAAAAAGCCTCATGGCTTCTCAAAAGCACGGCGGAGGAGGAGGGGGCAGCAGGGTAACGCGGTGCCCAGCTCAGATGCTCCGAGTGGAGGGGGACGCACGAGAAGTGAGAAGTGAAGCCGCCAAAGCTCCCGCTGGCGCCCCCGCCCATGGCAGCAGCGGCGGTGCGTCCCCCTCCACTCGGAGCATCTGAGCTGGGCAGCGCGTTACCCTGCTGCCCCCTCCTCCTCCGCCGTGCTTTTGAGAAGCCATGAGGCTTTTTTTCCCCCTGCTGCCCTCTGCCGCCTTACTACTGGCTTCCGCGGCTCATGGCTCCTCAAAAGCACAGCAGAGGAGGAGGGGGCAGGGGTAACGGGGCTCAGCTGAGATGCTCTGAACAGAGGGGGAGGCGCCGCCGCCACTGCCACGGGCGGGAGCGAGTAGGAAGGCGGAGGAGGGCAGGAGGGGGAAAAAAGCCTCATGGGGGATGCGCCGCCGCCGCTGCCATGGGCGGGGGCGCCAGCGGGAGCTTTGGCAGCTTCACTCCAAGTGTGGTGGTGCTGTTGGAGGAGGAAGAGGAGGCAAGGGCTCGTCGTCGGCATCTTCAGCAGCAGCCCTGCCCCCTGTGAAAAAAACCGAAGATGGAGCAGATCCACGCAGATGACGTCGCCGCAACATGACTGGAGGAGGAACTCTGGGAGTTGAAGTCCACAAGTCTTCAAGCTGTCAGGTTTGAAGACCCTGGGTTGTTTTTTTTTTTTCCTAAAGGGTTAAGGGTGCAAGGGTCTTGTAACTTGACAGCTTTAAGACTTGCATGCTTCAATGCCAGAGTTCCTGAGCCAACATGACTGGAGGAGGAATTTTGGGAGTTGAAGTCCACAAGTCTTAAAGCTGTCAAGTTTGAAGACCCCTTGGGGTTTTTTTTCCTAAAAGGTTAGGGATGCAAGGATCTTGTAACTTGACAGCTTTAAGACTTGCATGTTTCAATGCCAGAGTTCCTGAGCCAACATGACTGGAGGAGGAACTCTGGGAGGTGAAGTCCACAAGTCTTCAAGCTGTCAGGTTTGAGGACCCTGGGTTGTTGTTTTTTCTAAATGGTTAAGGGTGCAAGGGTCTTGTAACTTGACAGCTTTAAAACTTGCATGCTTCAATGCCAGAGTTCCTGAGCCAACATGACTGGAGGAGGAATTCTGGGAGTTGAAGTCCACAAGTCTTAAAGCTGTCAAGTTTGAAGACCCCTTGGGTTTTTTTTCCTAAAGGGTTAGGGATGCAAGGATCTTGTAACTTGACAGCTTTAAGACTTGCATGCTTCAATGCCAGAGTTCCTGACCCAACATTTTGGTTACTAAGCAGGAGCATTGTTAAGTGATACTATATAACACTTTTAATTAAGCGGGTACCTTGAATAAACATAACTTTGAGTTTCAAATAATACTGATTTTGTTGTTGTCTTAGGTGACACCTGTGAAAAAAATTCAGGTGATGCTCAGGCATAAAAATGTGCCGCTCAAATACTATACTTTTCTGCTCACACTGAAAAAAAATTAGAGGGAACATTGCCTGGGTCATCTAAAAATGGGGGACATAAAATTGTTCTTAAACTGCTGTTAACTTTATACAGTTGATATAAAATATTTTACTACAGTATTTTTTTCTAGATTTTACTACAGAATCTTTTTTTTCTAGATTTTCCTCCTTTAAAATTGGGTGCGTCTTATATTCCGGAGCGTCTTATAGGGCGAAAAATACGGTACTAAGATCAAAATACCCAGAATCATGGATCTCATTCACCTTTGCCTCACTATCTACTTTCAGTTTGATGGACAAATATGAATCAGAGTAATAACCATGGGATCACAACTCTCAGGACTCGTAGCACAGACTATGATATAGCATCTAGAAACTATAGCACTCTCATACATGGAACCAAAAATATGAATCCAATATGTAGATAATAATTTTGTCATAATAAAAAGGAACAATTAGAGAAGACACATGAAACAAAATTTCAAAGGAATAAAATTCATAAGGGAAGAAGAAAACAATAACACATAATGCTTCCTGGATAATCCTCACCAACAATGGCAGCAAACTAGAAATACATGTCTATTGAAAAACAACACACACTAACCAAGTGCCACTTGAAGCACCAAAGTAACAACCCAACTTTTCACAAGAGGAACTGTGTAAGAACATTATTGAGATAACCATAAATGCACTGCAGCAACCCAGAACACCAGAAAAAGGAAACAGATCACTATACAACGTCTTCCAACAAAATGGATACCAATGCAATTTTGTCAAAAGGTGCATGCCTACTCAACCCACTACATCACAACCAACGTAAATTATGAAAAAGATAACATTGCCATACATTTTAAAAAATCTCAGAAACAATCAACAAACTAATACAACCACATAGCATCACCATAACACACAAACCAACCAAAGCCCTCCAAAACATTTAAGTAAACTAAAAGAAGATAAAACAGAAGTCATCTTCAACATATATCGTAAAGCCAAGCCACTATTTAGGACAGACACAAGACTAGGAAAGCACATCCATGAAGATCAACTACCAATCAGTTCAATACAATGAAAACTGTTTAATTTCATAGCATATAGACAGACTTAACCATAGTTTCAACTGAGAAACTGTGACAATCCTAAACCAAGCTAAATCCAAAAATGTGGAATTTGTGGAAGCCTGACACTCGGAGAAATCATCCATCAATGGGCACATGGAGATAAACACCATTTATATACTATTCATAAGAGATCATTAAAAAGTTAAAAAGGAAACAAAAAGATCAAAACACCTCCACTCCAGCAATCAACACCAGATAAGAAGATTAAGGACAGGATTTACACTAGATAAACAATCAACAATTAATTAACTAAGAACAGCCTAATCAAGGGACTAGCAAGATGAAAAGAACATTCCCACCAACAGTGACAGGACAAGCTATTGAACATAAACAAAGACCAAATTGCACTCCCATCTGGTACCAAAGAGATTATGTATTCTGGTTAACAAAAAGTCTGCAAGCAAACAACCAACCCCAGAAAGTATCAAGGACTCCACATACATACTCATACAGAATACTGTATATAAATTCAGTGTAGTTGACCACAAGTTCCCATTAAATCCTTTGGAATCTTTTTAATATATTAATTCATACAAAGCAGAATTAGAAACTAAAAATAGCTTTTGAATGGTAAATGGATAGAGAGTTGATTTAAGAAGTATGGAATAAATGTGTAAGATAATACATATTATTAGATATTATGGAAGAAAGACAAGATATTTAAAGAATGGCTTTCCTTTATTAAATATTGAACTGGTAAGTGTTAGTCGGTCATCTTTGTTCAGAATTGATGTTTGCATCAAATATCTCTTGCATATTTAATGTGTTGCTTGCTGCTACTCTCCATCCTTTTTAACACTTGCATGAACTGATCTGCATATTACAGATAAATGTGGAATTATAATTCCCAGCACAGTAGTACAAAAAAGAAACAAAATGGTGAAATTAATACAATAGCAAAGTTTAAAGTAGCATAATATTTTATTAGGAAGTATATTACACGAAAGAAGGATGCTCAATATGCCAGTCTGTCACACTCTTTCTAATATAATCAGTAAAGAAGATGGGATAGAATTTGTTTTGTCAAACAAGGAATAGGAAGATTGCTGTGGTAGCCCTATTATGAATACATACCATCAATCTACATGGGGCATAGGATTAATGAAACCTAAGAATTTAAGAGATAAAGAAAGAAATGGAGCACAAATTGACATTATGTATTATCTTCATAGTAAAAGAGAAAGAGAATATGCTGCCTTCCCTAGTCCACTAAATATTATCAGGACGAAAAGTTCCAAGTGGATGAAAAGATCCAAGTGGCCTGACAACATTTCCAGATTTCTCCATTAGACTCTGGAAGAGGTGGCCTCAGTTAAAGATCCTATTTTCTGTAAAAGTTCTATTATAATTGCTGTGAGCATGCTGCTGCTCATTTCTATCTATGGATTGGGTCCATGATTTCCCTTTTCAGCTAAAAACTGATACGTATTTGCATATTCCGCAAGTATAGGTGCATGGCCTGAGGCCCCATGCACAAATGCAGCCTTCGAGAGATTTCATGTGTGATCCATTGACATGGCTTAGATTCAGGGGTGAAATCAACTTACCGTCACTACCGGTTCGCAAATGTACAATCCGTGAATGCGCAGAGCCTCAATGACGTCCAGGTGAGTGGGCGGAGCCTGCTATCGAGTGCGCCCGCAAAGATAAGTAGAACAGTGAGGGAGTGCCACGCAATTTAGATTAGCTAGAATGCAGGAAATCCGGAGATTCTAGCTCATATAAATCGCGTGACACAGCTGAAATACCAGTTCACCCAGACCGGTAGCATTTTTTTACTACCAGTTTGGGTGAACCAGTATCATTTCACCCCTTCTTAGAGTGCACTACTTTGTTTTGAGATCATTTATACACACTGCCATTTTTGCCATCTCTGATCCTTCCTCACTCTCCACTTTAACCTTCCATGGCAGCCTCCATATATCATCTTCTCATTGCCACATCTTCCATTGCCACATTCTGTCATCTACTGTCTTCTCAGGAAGTCAACTCCATTACCTTCATCACCCCTTTAACTCCATGCTCAGCCTGCATTCTCAAGTCTTCCTTCCAGCCTATGCAACAATACTCATGTTGTTATATTATTTACCGTACTTTTTGGAGTATAAAACACACCTTCCCCCCCACAAAAAAAACGTGGAAATGTTGTTGCATGTTATACACCAAATATAGCCATTTTTGGCCTCCCGAAGCCCGGCCCCTGCATTTCATTTTTGCAAAAAATGGGTGGAAAATGCCCCTGTTTTTGTGAAAAATGGCCCATTTTTTGCAAAAACGGGGGCATTTTTGCTTTCTTCTAGCCCTGCTGAAGCCTGCAGAGTGCTGCTGGGGGTTGGGGAGATCAAAACCTTTTTTCTTACTTACCTCTTCAAAATCTTGGTGTGTCTTATACACCGGTGTGTCTTATAGTCTGAAAAATACGGGTATGTATAATTAATTATTTATATGTTTATGTACTATTCATATATTTAAATACTTATTTAAATTTTTGTCAAGCTGCTTCTGTTTATCTTTTTGGTGTGGCCCAACTCCCTTTTGGCAATCATGCTCCCTTATATGCAATTTTAAATCTGTTGCAGCCCCTTGAACAAATAAAGATGTACACTTCCTGTTTACAGGATCCAGTCCTGGTTATATCATTATTATTGTAAAATAATTGTATGTATTGTGGTAATCAATACTTTGAATGGTCATGTATTCATTTTGACTATTTTCAGGGAAGTTTGAGTAAGTTAGGATAACTAGATTGAACAGCAAGAAAATGTACAATGGTGGCAAAAATAAATGCAATGCTTTGAAAGTGAGGCATGTTCCAATGTATAAATCCCTTAGTTAACTGGATAATTACTTAGATAAGCCATCCACAATTTTGGGATGGATTCAGCAGTTCTGATTGTTGAGCAAATATTAGCGAAGATTTACAGGCAAACTGGCAAGTGTTAATACATTTTTATAGCATTCCTTACAATTTTTGCTAGCATGAGATAGCTCATCTGTTTCCCATATAAAGACATGCTCAGAAACTACAGAATTGTTCCCTTATAGCCCTAGCCATTGACACACAAACATTCTCCACAGAAAGCAACCGAAAAGATTGTAAACTATTATGACATGCTTGGACCGATACTATTTGCAAGACTGCAAAATAAACTGAGCTATTTAGATTTTTGTAGCTCAATGACCCCTTTGGGTTAGTTATAATACTTTGGCAGTTGCAATCATGTAATAATCTATATTAGTAACAAACACTTTCCTTACCACCATTTCCATGAAGTGGGAGATGGCCAGCAAGCAAGTCTAAAGATTAAAAAAAAATATGGAAACTCTGTTCATACGAAATGCATTGTGGAAAGATATTGAGCCTCCAAACAAAGTATTATATTTATATGGTTTTACTGTCTCTTAGTTTTTCTTCAAGTCCCAAAATATACTGTCCATTCATTGGAAGAAGAGATCACAAGTCTCCTGTAATACAAAATGCCTTAACTTTTGTGGTTGAGTTTTTACTAAATTACACCAAAATCATGTGCCCTTTGATCACTTGCCACATAGGAGGAGGAGAGAAATCCCTCTCTGCCTAGTTCTCTCTCATCATTTTAATCACAGACTAAGGAATGTATTTGGTTATCTTCCCTTCTTCTTTTTCTTTTCTTACATACTGAGTATCTATTTATATCTCATCTCTTTTATTGGCTGAACCAATAACATTGTTGGAGTTTTGAGTGAATGAACCTGAGTAAAATAAATAAGCCTTTGAGGTTAATACTGCAATTGTTAAATTGTAACTTAGTGTTTGCTAAGCTGGCATTCCTGCAATTTTCAACTCCTAGAATTACCAGATAGCATGGCAAGGGCTTTTGGCCTTGAAGCTGTAGTCCAACAAAACTTGGAGAATGCAAGACTGGGGACAGTGTTTATGAGGGATTGGGAGCCAGATGTTATCATGGCTGGCAAAGTCTGCCCAGAGAAAGATGAGATCATGCGATTTCATACATCTTCTCCAGAGAGCTTCTTCTCATGAATAGACTCATGAATCAGCTTATGAGTCAAGCACTGAGAATTGCTTGACTCATAAGCAACCATCAAAACTCGTAATTGTAAGGTGGCCTTTATGAGCACAAAGCTCAAATGAGCCTCATTTCTTAATCACGTTAGAATTTACTTTTCAAATATTAAGTATGTTCTGAATGGTAACTTTTTATCATATTCACCATGTGAGCCTCCTACTCCTTAACAAAAAAAAAGATGCAATTATAAATCTAAAGATTTAGAAAAAAATATTTTTTGGAATAAAAAGGAAAGATATTTAGAGTGTTGATTTTGAAAAGTTAAAAACTGACTAGGAGTCCAGATGAATTTGAAATAAGACTTTGCAATTAAATATAAGAATCCTTTCCTGTGGGAAATTGCTGGGTTTTTGGATTCCTTCGGAAAAAATATTATGGGATGGGACTTGGAAAGTTGGGTTGCAGAGGGAACTAGAAAAAACTAAAGTTTACAATTAAAGGAGAAGAATGCTTAAAGTCAACTAGTTAACACGAAATGGAGCAAAATACTTTAACATTGGATATTTTGAACGATGTTTGTGAGCAATGGTCACAAAAGTTAATTTTAAGAATGACATCATAGATGGTGTATAAATGAGATTACAGAAGAAGAACAAGCTATATCAGACAAGATTGAAATTGATTTGAATGTAGATTCAGAAAGATAAACTACAACAACATACTATAATGATATTATATCATTATAAGATAGGCTTAAGATACAGAAGGATCTTGACAAACTTGAACATTGGGCACTATCTAATAAAATGAAATTCAATGGTGAAAAGAGTAAGGTTCTACATTTAGGCAACAAAAACGGAATGCACAGGTACAGTATAGGTGATACCTTGCTCAGTAGTAGTAACTGTGAAAGGGATCTTGGAGTCCTAGTGGACAACCATTTAAATATGAGCCAGCAGTGTGCAGCAGCTGCCAAAAAAGCCAACACAGTTCTAGGCTGCATCAACAGAGGGATAGAATCAAGATCACGTGAAGTGTTAATACCACTTTATAATGCCTTGGTAAGGCCACACTTGGAATACTGCATTCAGTTCTGGTCGCCACGATGTAAAAAAGATGTGGAGACTCTAGAAAGAGTGCAGAGAAGAGCAACAAAGATGATTAGGGGACTGGAGACTAAAACATATGAAGAACGGTTGCAGGAACTAGGTATGTCTAGCTTAAGAGAAAGAAGGACTAGGGGAGACATGATAGCAGTGTTCCAATATCTCAGGGGTTGCCACAAAGAAGAGGGAGTCAAACTATTCTCCAAAGCACCTGAGGGTAGAACAAGAAGCAATGGGTGGAAACTAATCAAGGAGAGAAGCAACTTAGAACTGAGGAGAAATTTCCTGACAGTGAGAACAATTAATCAGTGGAACAGCTTGCCTCCAGAAGTTGTGAATGCCCCAACACTGGAAGTCTTTAAGAAGATGTTGGATAGCTATTTGTCTGAAACGGTATAGGATTTCCTGCCTAGGCAGGGGGTTGGACTAGAAGACCTCCAAGGTCCCTTCCAACTCTACTATTGTATTGTATTATTATTGTATTGTATTGTATTGTAAGATATGAGGGAATGATTTTGAATGACGGAGGGAAGAGATGCTGCCAAGTGAATGATGGGCCAAGTGGGAGAGGAGTCTGAAGTTGTTTAACAGTCTGATGAATGTAAGGGGGGGGGCATGTCTTCTTTACTTAGTTATTGACAACTACAACTTGCATGTCCACATGTGCTATGATATCATTTTTCCCCCTTTGAATCTTCATCACTTCACTGTCTTAGGAAGTTTGCCTTCCCTTCAAAGAGTCAGAAGTTACTTTCATAGGATGGGACAATGATTCTGTGCTTAGATAGCCTTAAAATGGGATTCCCCCACCAGATCCCAGCTTTTGAAGTCACATGTAAGAAGCAATGAAGGGGAAGAGGCAGGGAAAATAGATGTTTTGGTACTGCTGGATTTCGCATATGTGTGTAAATGAGAAACGTGAAAGCTATAACTCAATGCTGTGACTAATTTCAGCCTCTAAAATAGCCATTCCTAATCAGGAGAGCTCTAGATATATTGACTTGACCTCTGGAACTCTGCAGATCATATCACTAAAATTCAGCAGCAAATGCAAACATCTAGGCATAAAATGTTTGCCTGCGTTTCCACAAAAAAATAGCAGTAGCATTTAGACTTATTTATCACTTCACGGTGCTTTACAGACCTTTCTAAGCGGTTTACATAATCAGCATATTGCCCCCAACAATCTGGGTGCTTATTTTACCCATCTCGGAAGGATGGAAGGCTGAGTCAACCTCGAGCCCAGTGAGATATGAACTGCCAAATTGTAGGCAGCCAGCAGTCAGCAGAAGTAGCCTGCAGTACTGCATTCTAACCACTGCAGCACCGCGGCTCTAGATATGCAGTCTAAAGAAAATAGGTACATCATATTCTTACTTGCTTAATTTACTTATTTGACTTAATTTTCCAGTTCTTATAAAGGTTTTTAAAAAACCGGCAAACTTTTATTCTATCTCCTCTGTTGACGTTGTGGGTGAAAATTAGGAGCCTGTGAATTCAAGTCCTGCCTTAGCCATGAATGCCAGAGGGGTGACTTTTGGCCAGTCACTCTGTCACCTCACAGGATTGTTGTAGGAAAAATAGGAGGGGGAGAGGTGTGTTGGATATGTTTGCTGTCTCGAATTATTTGTAAAAATAATAAAGATGGGATACATACCTACAAACAAACAAGTAAATAAAAAATAGGAAGTGTTGACAATTCCTGGACAATAGTATTATAGTTTGGAGGGCAGATTAAAGAAGACTGCCATCTAAAGAGTGATTCTGAGTAGGTCTTGAGTAGCTGGGGAATTCTGGGAGTTGGAAGTCCAGATCTCTTAAAGTTGCAAGGGCTGAGAAACAATGGTCTATATCCATGATGGCGAACCCACGGCACATGTGCCACAGGTGGCACGCGGAGCCATTTGTTAGGACACTTAAGGCATTGCCCTGTCAGCTCCAGTGCGCATGTGCGCGCTGCCAGCTAACTTTGGCCTTCTTTTGCCCTCCGGAGGCTTCCTTCAGGAACTTCCTTGAAGCCTCCGGAGCGCAAAGAAACGGCCCTATGGGCAAACCGGAAGTTCGGGAATGGACTTCCGATTTGCTCGTAGGGCCAGTTTTCACCCTCCAGAGCCTTCAGGAGCCTTCAGGAGGCTTCCCTGAAGGCTCCGGAGGGCAAAAACCGGCCCTATGAGCAAACTGGAAGTCCGTTTCCAAAGTTTCAGTTTGGCCATAGGGCAGGTTTTTCATGCTCGGAGGCTTCAGGGAAGTTCCTGAATCCTCCGGAGGGCTTCTGGGGGGGGGGGAGGCTGTTTTCGCCCTCCCCAGGCTCCTAGAAAGCGTCTAGAACCTGGGGAGGGTGAAAAAAGTGTGCCAAAAATGAGGGGAAATGCACACTGGGATCGTGCGCATAGCATTATGGATGTGGCACGCCCGCACACAAGCCCTCTGCGCTCTTCCCGCTTTTGGCAAGCGAGCCAAAAAAGGTTCGCCATCACTGGTCTATATGATGTTGATTTTCTACACTGCAAATGAGAAAGTTTCAATCACTTTGCAGCAAGTCGTATGGAATGTATGCAAAACGATGGAAGATCTGACTTTTCTGGCTTTGTTAATAAATACCATGTGTTGTTTTACTGTTGCTGATTTTTCTAAGTCTGGCACTATTTTCCCTTCTTTCCTGTTCTGTGTTAAAAGAAGAGCAAGAAAACTGCTTAAAGCATAATGAAATTTACAGAGATCAAGGAAAATGCATAAACCAACATAATTTAGCTTGAAACTTTAAGATGAATTATTTTATATTTGTGGGAAAGTGCCTGTTCTAGAAGAACATATCAAATTTCATGGAATTGTTTATTCGCCAGTACTCTTCAGAAAAGGGACAACCCCCCCTAAGATTTCACACAGCTCCTAATGAAACACTGTATATAAAGACAGAGATAGAACGCTTTCAGTCAGAATGGAGAAAATCCAACCCTCTCCTAAATTAGCCTGGGACAAGTCACCTCTCCAGTTCAATTCTTCAGTGTTATTATGACGGCTGTCCAAATATTTTGGACTACTACCGCCATGATTCCTAGCAAGCACAGTTGTCATTGTTGGATGTGGATTGCCATAGTTGTAGAGTAACACATATTGGGGCGTCCAGCAAGTTGGGGAAAATTATACAGGTAGTCCTCGAGTTATGACCACAGTTGAGACCAGAATTTTGCTTGCTAAGCAAGACGGTTGTTAAAGTGGGTCATGTCCAGTTTTACAACCTGTGTTGTCATGGTTGTTAAACGAATCACTCTGCATTTTAGTGAATCGGGATCATTAAGTGAATCTGGTTTCCTCCACTGACTTTGTTTGCTAGCTCGCTGGGGAAGTCACCAATGGCAATCACATGAGTCCAGTATTCTGCAAATGTCATACATGCACGCTGTGTTGCCAAGCACCCAAATTTTAATCACATGATCATGGGGATGCTATGATGATAATAACTGTGAGGAACAGTTGCAAGTAACTTTTTTGAATGCTGTTGTAACTTCACATGGTCACTAAACAAAAGATTGTAAATTGAGAACTACCTGTAATTTACATTACCTTCAGATGTTTCCCCTGTGTAGTCTTACTGATGTATAGAAGCCTTATTATTAAGCTTTGTAGTACAAAGCTGTACTATTAAGCTTTGGCTTGTTACGTCTAAGTGACAAAAAAACTGCCCCTAGGCATTCCATTAACCTTCTATTGATCAGACTAATAATGCTATCTGTATAGAGGACTATATGAACAATTGCTTCTCCTATCTTTAGCCATATTGGTTAGAAATGATGGGAGTTGTACGTAGTTCTATGGCATTTAAGTAATCAATATTGTCATTCCTTTCATAAAAGTTCTCAAAAGTTATTAAAACTAGGTTTTTTTATCGTATATTTTTACTTAAACATAATGTGGTTGTTGAGACCGTAAGAGACATCTCAGTTATGAACTACCTAATTGTTAGATCTGGGCAACGAGAGAACAGACTGCGGACACGAAGTGACTTAACAGCTCTTTATTAGTAGGAGAAGTGATCCAGCTTGCTCTGTGGCCGGAGGGTTCCCCTTTTATAGTACTCGGGTACGCCTCTCGACCAATCAGAGCGATACCTGTTTCCCGCTGTAGCAGCGGACCAGAGAGAAGACTTCCTCCGATATATGCTAATATCTAACACCCCTCCCCTCTTAGACGGAACATTTCGGTTGGTTATGTAGTCCTTAAGGTATGTTGGAGTCTGCCTTACTCGAGTGGAACGTCGCAGTTCGGGTTGGTTAGGAGTGGTTGCAGGATCGGCTGCTTTCTCAGTTTCAAGTCCGGGGTTTTGCATGCTTTCGTTGTTCGGGTGTTCGGGGGTCTGCTCGCTTTCGTTGCTTGGGGGTTGTTCCGTTTCGCGCTCGACCTCTTGTTCTGTCCTTGGCTCGCAGGTGTCGTAGTTCTTTGTGTTGGGGCTCTCGAGTGGCTGGCTTTGCAATGGCAGGTAGCTCTCGTTCTCTGTTCGTAGATCTGAGTGTGCCAGGCGACCCCGTAGTTGATCGATGTGCCTTTTCCAGTTCCGCCCATCTTCTAGTTCCAACAGATACGATCGTGGACCCGTGATGCCAATGACCCTTGCCGGCATCCACAATGTCCCCCCTGCATAGTTGTGGGCGTATACTGAATCCCCTATGCTAAAACTCCGAATTTTGCTTGTAGAGTCTGGGGGAGCTGTGGCAGAGTAATTTGGGTGAAGACGGTCCAGGTGAGACCGTAGACGGCGGCCCATGAGTAGTTCAGCGGGGCTCCTACCCGTCGTTGCGCTGGGGGTAATGTGTTGGATCAATAGGTAATGGTCAATGCGTGTTTGCCAATCACCTGGACCCATCCTAGCGAGGGCCTCTTTTGCGAATCGCACCATTCTCTCCGCCTGTCCATTTGATGCCGGATGGAATGGCGCGACGAGGGCGTGCCGAATTCCCTGACCTGCTAGATATGTCTCAAATTGCATGGCCGTGAACTGGGGCCCGTTATCGGAGACCAGGAGGTCGGGCAGGCCATGAGTGGCGAAAAGTCGCCGTAGAACCTTAATGACTGCCTCTGCTGTGGTTGAAGTCATTAGGACTACTTCTAGCCATTTCGAGTATGCATCCACAACTATAAGGAAAGTCTGACCTTGGAATGGCCCTGCGAAGTCGATGTGTATTCGCGACCAGGGTGCTTTAGGCTTCTCCCATTCTGTGGCGGGCGCTTCCAGGGGTGCTGGTCTCGATTCCTGGCATGGGTCGCAAGTGGCCACCCATTCCTCTATCTCTTTGTCCATGTTTGGCCACCAAACGTAACTTCTTGCTAACGCCTTCATCCTAACAATCCCCGGGTGCCCAACATGTAATGCATCTAACACATTTCTACGTAACGCATAAGGAATAACAACTCGATCCCTCCACAATAAACAACCTTGTAACACTGAGAGTTCGTCCCGTTTCGACCAAAACACTTTGAATTCCGGGCCCACGTTTCCCTTCGGCCACCCCCTCCAAACCCAAGTTAGAACTTGTTTTATTAAACTGTCTTTAGAGGAGAACCTTGCAACGTCGCAGGAAGAAACCGGTCCCGAGTCCAAACAATCAATGAGCAACACCGGTACTTCGGGAGTGGGGTCTGGCAAAAGGTCCGGTAGTGGGCAACGGCTGAGTGCGTCTGCGTGTCCTAGAGTGGACCCCGGTCGATGAATTAACTTGTAGGAGTACGCAGCCAGGAACACAGTCCACCTGGTCATGCGTGGAGAAAGGGAGACTGGAGTGGGGCGGTTTCCCGCCAAAAGTCCCAACAGCGGTTTGTGATCTGTAATCAGTTCAAAATCGCGGCCGTAGAGGTATTCGTGGAAACGTTTTACTCCAGCTACAGCAGCTAGCGCTTCCCTGTCCATCTGGCTGTAATTCCTCTCGGCCGATGAAAGAGTCCTGGAGTAGAAGGCGATGGGTGCTTCTTTTCCGTCTGGCATCCGGTGGCTGAGGACTGCGCCGACTCCAAAAGGTGATGCGTCGCAGGTCAATACCAGCGGTAGTGTCTGGCTGTATTGGACTAACAGCGAGTCAGTGGTGAGCAGGCGCTTTACTCCGGCAAAAGCTGCTGCTTCGGATCGTCCCCATTTCCATGGTGTGTTCCTCTGGAGTAGACGGTGTAGTGGCTCAGCAACGGTCGCCTTCTGTCTCAGAAAAACGCTGTAGAAGTTAAGTAGTCCGAGGAAGGCCTGCAACTCGGTCTGATTTCGTGGTGTGGGGGCGTCCTGGATCGCCTTAATTTTCTTTGACGTGGGGTGTATTCCCTGACCATCGATTCTATAACCCAGGAATTCTACGCTAGGCACGTTAATTTGGCATTTTTCTTTTTTAAGGCGGAGACCCTTCTCTCTGATTCTGGCCAAAACAGTTCTAACTCTTTTATTTAATTGCTCCTCATTTGCAGCGGACACTAAGATGTCGTCGAAATAGGGGACGACTCCCGGTATCCCTTGCAAAAGTCGTTCCATGACGCTCTGGAACAAACCTGGAGCAATGCTCACACCGAATTGTAGCCGGTTGCATTTGAATGCTCCTCTATGCGTCACTATGGTTTGGGCCTCCGCTGTGGCGCTATCAACGGGCAACTGCTGGTAAGCTTGTGCCATGTCTAATTTAGCAAATATCTTTCCTGGCCCCAGCGAGTGCAATAGGTGCTGTACTACTGGCACAGGATATGCGCTTTGTTGTAATGCGACATTAAGTGTGCATTTATAGTCCGCGCAGATGCGGACTGACCTGTCTGACTTAACGGGGGTCACAATGGGAGTTTCCCAACGCGCGTGATCCACCGGCTCTAGGATTCCTTGCTCCACTAACTTATCTATCTCCTTATCAATTTTTGGGCGGAGTGCAAAAGGCACTCGTCTCGGCTTAAGTCGGATTGGCGCCACCTTGGGGTCTAAATTAAATAAGATTGGTTTACCCACATACTTACCAAGACCGGGGCTGAACACATCCTCGAACTCCTTAAATATCTGCTCAGCGCTGCTGTTTTCCACGGCGTTGATTCCGGTGACTTCTAACCCCAATGCTTCAAACCAATCTAGTCCAAGAAGGTTCTGTAATGGTGCGCTGGCGACGGTCACGGGCAGCTGGGCTACGATGTCCTTGAAACGGATCTGGAATGTGCCTTGGCCCACAATGGGGACTTGGTTCCCCTGGTAGTCTCGAAGCAGGATGTCTGGAACACGTAGTTGGCTCTTTTTGAGGCTAGGGATAGCCTGTTTCATGGATGCCCATGAAATGATCGTCAGGGACGATCCTGTGTCAACTTCTAGCTCGCAAGGTGAGCCCTCCAAGAAGACTGTGACTTTCAGCTTTTTAGGCCGCTTGGTGCGGACCTGACTTATTGTGGTGAGATACGTTCGCAACTCCTCTCTCTGGGTCAACTCTATCTCCGCATTTGTATCCTGAAGATACTCTCGTTGAGCGTCTTGGTAGAACGCTCTCTCAGCTCTTTGCGAGTAATCTCTCTGGGAATACGCTCGCTCAGCTCTTTGGGGATTTTCTCTCTGGGTAAACACTTGTGGATTTCTCTCTGGGCGCCCTTTTTGATTTCGCCAAGCCCCTGGGTTGGGGTTCTGTTGGCGGTACATGGGTGGCTGCCGTGAGGCAGGGACTTCGCTCCGGCACACTCGTGCGATGTGCCCAAGTTTGTCGCAGTGCGAACAAACAATGTTCCTGAACCGACAGGTAGACCGGGGGTGATTCCCTCCGCAGCTTGCGCAGGGCGGCAAACGGGATCCGGGTCTCCCCCCAGGTCTCACGTGACTGCTCCGCATCAGGTGACTTTCCTCTAGCTCGGGATCCTCGAAGTCTGGAATTGTGTCCTCGTAGTGGACTCTGGTGTGTCTTGGCGCTGGCTGGTTTGTGTTGAACCCGCGTTGAATTGTCTCTGCTGATCTTTCTGCTGCTTCTGAAGCTCTTGCCTCTTCGAGTACAATCTGTAGGCTTAAATTGGTTTTGGCCAACAGCCGTTTTTGTAGGGAAATGTCTCTCAGCCCGCATATGAGTCGATCCATGATCTGTTCATCCAGGTCTCTGAATCCACAATGTGTGGCTGCTTTTCGTAGAGCTGCAACGTACTGGTTGATAGATTCTCCCGCCTTCTGGTTCCTCGTGTTGAATGCTTGGCGGCAAACGTGGCGGGAAGGTTTTGGCGCGAAATGGGTTTGTAGCATTTGTTGTAGCGTCGTCCATGATACCGCCTGAATGGGGGTTGGTTCAGAGAGGTCCCTGGCCGTCTCGAAAACTTCTCGGCCGCAGTAGCTCAGGAATATATTTTTCTTTCGAGAGTCCGGTATGCCTGTATATTCGTTTGCTTCGAGAAAACACTCGAACCTGAGCATGTATGATTCCCAATGATCAGCGATTGGGTCGAATGGAGCTGGAGGAGTGTGCATCGCCATTTTCCTTGTTTGAAATTGCCGCGCTGCGGTGTCCTGAGATGGCTGCCGGTATTTCTGCCGATTCCTGGCTGGATCGAATCCGGGGATTCTGAAGTAGCGTTCTTCGTCCTATCTGTCTCTCGATCCCACCTTCGTCGCCAATGTTAGATCTGGGCAACGAGAGAACAGACTGCGGACACGAAGTGACTTAACAGCTCTTTATTAGTAGGAGAAGTGATCCAGCTTGCTCTGTGGCCGGAGGGTTCCCCTTTTATAGTACTCGGGTACGCCTCTCGACCAATCAGAGCGATACCTGTTTCCCGCTGTAGCAGCGGACCAGAGAGGAGACTTCCTCCGATATATGCTAATATCTAACACTAATGTTATCATAATTCATTGATCCATTTTTTGATCTTGGACAAGATTAAGAATATTCTGGGCCAAGCATAGGATTCTTTCATTCCAGGATGCTTAATACAGTGATACGCTGAGAGAAATTCAGAAGGAAGAATAGAACAGTATCAATAAAAGAACTTAAATAAAAGTCTATATTTACGAAATATAGTCTGAACCTAGATTCTTATATTTAAGGATTAAAGGCATCCAGACACAAGAATTTCCACTCTGCAGAACAGTCTTTCCTGGGCGAATTGAAAAACTGTCCCTTTGCTTTGCTGATCTCTGCCTGTTGTTGAAGTAATTTTTATTTAGTTTTTGCTTTGGCTCAAATGACGAATATTTATTTTCAACTGGCTTCTCTGCACTTTATAGTATGATTTGTTTTTTCATTCATTTATGTTTATATTTGTAGTCCATCTTTCCTTAATAGGGCACAATAATATAAAACCACTAATGATAAAATATTAGTAAAACCTTTTTTTTTAAAAAAACAGCTAATCCCAATACATTACTTGGACTTCAGTAAGGCATTTGATAAGGTAGACCATAACCTACTACTAGATAAAGTAGAAGAATGTGGGTTAGACAGCATCACCACCAGATGGATTCGTAACTGGCTGACCAACCGCACTCAACGTGTAGTCCCCAATGGAACTGCATCTTCATGGAGGGCTCTGTTTTGGGCCCAGTACTCTTCAACAACTTCATCAATGATTTGGATAAGGGAATAAATGGGGAACTCATCAAATTTGCAGATAACACCAAGCTGGCAGGAATAGCCAACACTCCAGAAATAGGCTAAAGATACAGAAGGATCTTGACAAACTTGAACATTGGGCACTATCTAATAACTTGAACATCTAATAACTTGAAACTTGAACATTGGGCACTATCTAATAAAATGAAATTCAGTGGTGAAAAGAGTAAGGTTCAACATTTAGGCAACAAAAATGAAATGCACAGGTACAGAATAGGTGGTACCTTGCTCAACAGTAGTAAGTGTGAAAGGGGTCTTGGAGTCCT
Source organism: Natrix helvetica (assembly GCF_964273705.1). NCBI lineage: Eukaryota > Metazoa > Chordata > Lepidosauria > Squamata > Natricidae > Natrix > Natrix helvetica. The sequence continues at coordinate 34,262,171 of NC_138552.1, forward strand.
AGTGGACAACCATTTAAATATGAGCCAGCAGTGTGCAGCAACTGCCAAAAAAGCCAACACAGTTCTAGGCTGCATCAACAGAGGGATAGAATCAAGATCACGCGAAGTGTTAATACCACTTTATAATGCCCTGATAAGGCCACACTTGGAATACTGCATTCAGTTTTGGTCACCACGATGTAGAAAAGATGTGGAGACTCCAGAAAGAGTGCAGAAAAGAGATGATTAGGGGACTGTAGACTAAAACATACGTATGAAGAACGGTTGCAGGAACTGGGTATATCAGGTTTAATAGAAAGAAGGACTAGGGGAGACATGATAGCAGTGTTCCAGTATCTCAGGGGTTGCCACAAAGAAGAGGGAGTCAAACTATTTTCCAAGGCACCTGAGAGTAGAACAAGAAGCAATGGGTGGAAACTAATCAAGGAAAGAAGCAACTTAGAACTGAGGAGAAATTTCCTGACAGTTAGAACAATTTATCAGTGAAACAGCTTGCCCCTAGAAGTTGTGAATGCCCCAACACTGAAAGTTTTTAAGAAGATGTTGGATAGCCATTTGTCTGAAATGGTATAGGGTTTCCTGCCTAGGCAGGGGGTTGGACTAGAAGACCTCCAAGGTCCCTTCCAACACTGCTATTGTACTGTATTGCATCCAACCCTAAAGAAAAGAAGATTCCAATGTACCATATTTTTTGGAGTGTAAGATGCACCAGAGTATAAAATGCACCAAGATTGAGAAGAGGCAAATTAAAAAAAGTTTTTGCACTCTCCCAAAAAACAGGCAACTTTTCACAAAAACTGGCATGTTTTTTGTTAAAAACGGGCATGCATAGCCTTTAGGAGGCTTGTAGAGTGCTCCCAGGGGCTGGGGGGGGGGGGGGAAATGAATTTAAAAGGGTCCATTTTTCTCTCATTTCTGCCCTCCCCAGCCCCCAGGAGCACTCTGGAAGCCTCCTAAAGGCTATGCACGGCCGTTTTTGCAAAGGGGGCGGGGTTTCAGGAGGCCAAAAATGCTGTATTCAGCGTATAAGACGCACTCAGATTTTCACCCTCTTTTTTGAGGGAAAAAGGTATGTCTTATACTCCGAAAAATATGGTAGGTGCGAGAGGAACCTTTACCTTTATATGTCGTATGCAATAAAATCAAATACAACCATCTTAAATTTGCTCCCATATCAATAGATAATTAATGCAGCTTTTTCGGGATCACTTTAATATTTTCCTCCTGCATTCCTTTCCTCCTAGAAGCCTTGCACTTTGATTCAAAAATGGTTTTCAGATTGTCTTCAAAAGAGTTCTTTGTAGGATACTCTTAAAATAATTTAAATGAAAGTTTCATTTGATCAAAGTTTACTGGAACATTGCCATAACTGAGGAAAGGCAATCCCACCAACTTGTGTCCCTCTCAACTCTGCTTTTTTGACCGCCCTCCACCCTATGTTGCGGGGCAGTAAACAGCCCCAGAACAGTGCAGCTCTGGAACTACTTGAAATGCCCCAGGAAGCTGCAGCCAACCTAGTCCAATCTTACTTGCCTTCACCACTCTGCACTCCGAAACCTGTGCTGCCCTTCACTCTGCCACCCCAGATGACTTTCACCCTCATTTTCTCACTTCCAATGATGACGAGATGTAGCTGGCTGACTGTCTCCTCAGCAGCAGTAGCAATATGGTGAAAGTCAGCTGAAAGTCAGCTCCAAGATAGCAGGCAGAGCCAAAAGGACACAGATTGAGGAGATGGGTGAGGGAGGTGCAGTACCTCTGTGGTCATAAGTGGGAATGGATTGCTGAGTGCACAAATGTTGATCATGTGACTACAGAGAAACAGCAATGGCCATAACTTCATAAATCCCTTCAGTGCCATCATAATTTCAAATGATTGTTGAACAAATGGTTGTAAGACAAAGATTACCTGCAGTGATAAGTGATAAATTTAGAATTAAAAGAGACATTATCTTAAGATTTAATTCTCTGCTTTTTCATTGGTTAGACTTTGAGGTTCATTTTTGGAATCTTGCAAAGTTGGACAGAATAATTATAAGTTTCAAGCTATTTTGAGAAGCCATTGCAATCTTGGGAAAAATAGGGTTATTTAGAATTGTTTAAATATTACTGTACATAGGATTATTGGATTAATTATTATTGATTATCGTTAGGAATGTAAGCTAACAGTTGGGTTAGCAATATATAAACCAGGAATGGTAGTACTGTTTCTTTAAGTACTGCTGTAATATGATTGGTTGCTGTTACTTCAAGAAGCCATAAGAGGGAGCCAGAATGACTGTTAGCTCTCTGTTTGTTAGATGCTAATCGGTGGATGTATCGTGAGTTACTGTGTTTTTGCTACTGTTAGCCTAAACTGATTATTTGATACTGGACTGTGTTCGAAGAATCATTCCTTAACTGAGAACATTGATAACTGAATGACTGAACCGTGTATGACTTGGACTGTAAATTGAACTCTGAATACCTCTATATTTCCACATAGTAAACTACTATATTTTTATACTATTCGTTGTCCCTGTATGGTAGTTTGTGCATGTTCTTCCATACCACTCTCATTACGCTTCTCTGCACACTCGCTCTCCTAACGGGGAGCTTACTTACTTAACAGCAGTTAGCCCAGGTTACATCCATCTCCTTAGTCTGCAAGGCTTGGAACAGATATTCATTATAATATTTACATTATTGCCAGGGCCAAATTAAAGGCTGAAAAATATTCTCAAACCTCTCACATGGCTGGACATATTTTCCCTATAAATCTTGTAAATTAGATTGTCCAAAGAGTGCAGTATTCACTGTTCTTTAATATGCCTCCACATTTGCATGTACATATGAGCAAATTATTTAGACTTCAAGATGAAACTAGTTGACTAAACTTTAAGAAAACAGTTAACCACAGTGGTGAATTTTTTTTTACTACCGGTTCTGTGGGCATGGCTTGGTGGGTGTGGCATGGGAAGGATACTGCAAAATCCCCATTCCTTCCTGGGGGAAGGATAGTGCAAAATTTCCATTCCCATCCCACTCGGGGGCCAGCCAGTGGTGGTATTTGCCAGTTCTCTGAACTATTCAAAATTTCCGCTACCGGTTCTCCAGAACCTGTCAGAACCTGCTGAATTTCACCCCTGGTTAACCATCATCAGAGTGTCTGGTTGGGAAGTGTGATATTTTAATCCCGAAAATTGCCAAGGTAGGGAAGGCTTGCTTTGAACATTGTACAGATGTTTATTCGGTCCTTAGGCAAAAATGTATCTGTGAACACTTTGAAATGTTTCTTTCAAAATACAGAATAAGATTGAAGCACTCAATACTCATTTTCACCAAATTTTCATTTGAATCCACATAACATGTTTGCAGAATCATCCTTATCTAGCTTTCCTTTCCCCTTTTAGGTACTGTCAGCAGCCACAAAATTTCATCACAGAATAATTATTTTTCATGGGAAGATTCTATTTTCAATACCTCCATACATGCTGCAATTCAACATGGAAAATGGAAACTACTCACAGGCAACCCTGGTAAATTTCTGGTGGTATTTGGAAAATGTTTGTTGAGCACTGGGTACTTGACAATGTTGAAAGCAATGGATGCTTCAAAGCAGGACTTGCAGTGTGGAGATCCTTTCGAATCCTGTTTTGCTCCTGCTTCATTCTCTGCCTTTTCTGAGCTGATTTTTTTTTTAAAGATTATTTTACTTAACACATTTAAAGGGGAAGTTGATTAAAACAAAGTACCAGCCCTTAGCATGGTCTTTATAAAAATGCATCTAGGCCAGAGGTCCCCAAACTTGGCAACTTTAAGACTAGTGGACTTCAACTCTTAGAATAGCTGGCTGGAGAATTCTGGGAGTTGAAGTCCACAAGTCTTAAAATTGCCAAGTTTGAAGACCTCTGATCTAGGCCCTGCATAGGCCTCACAACCATTGTTGTAGCCAACCATTCTTTCAGAAGGTGTGGTCACTTGCCTTGACAACAAGAAAAAGCTAGATGGAACATTTTCTTCTTCTGCCAATGGATATAACTTTCTTCTATCCATTAAAACCGTAGGAGATTCTGATTGTAAGCATGTTTGCTCAATAGTAGCTACCACTACTTTCTATTTCAAGCACTAAACCTGGACTGGAATTACCAAATATATTTGCAAGAAAGTCTCTTATTTATGTCATGTTGCTTTGAAACTTTCTTTTAATTCCTCTTTCCTGCTTTCTTTTACTCTAAAATCACAACCAACAAAGCAACCTCAACAGCTTGCATGCATAGTTGTATTAGTGCAAGGCTCTCCTTCAGTCTGTATTTTCAAAATACAATATCTGACTTCACAGTTTCTTGGCGAAGTCATAATTACTGAATGAAAATACAGGAGGAATAAAAACTAATATGAATGGGTGCCTTTAAAAAAAGAAGAAGAAGAATTGAAGGACAGATTTTAGCCACACGCAAAAAAGCTAGGTCAGCTTCTTCTTTCCCAATCAATTCCTGTGGAGATGCAAAAATGGATAAAAACTGGAAGACGTAAAATGCAGGATAGACTTACTTTACTTAAAGCAGTGTTTGGCAATCTTGATGAAGTAGAATAAGGACTTCAAATCCACATATCTTAAAGCCGCCACTGTTGAGAAATATTGACTTAAAACAATAATATATTACTCTTCAGTATAATATATTCCATGATGATTCACTATAAAGTACAACTATATAATTAAAAAGCTGTTTTCAATTCAGAATTTGCCAGAAATTCAAAACTAATCCAGATAGCCAAATAGAAGCTCTCTTGTTCCAATCTTTAAGTGTATCTTCTTGTTTCCATCAAATAAAAAAAAACAACCTGATTTTGTCTAAAAATCTCAAGATTTAAAGAAAGAATCTCTAGTGGAGAAGACAAAAATAACGTCGAACATAATCAATGGAAAACCCATCGCTTTTGACTATTGATGCTCGTAGGGGGAAAGTTAAGCTAGTATACAGTTTAATGGGGAGACTATATACTTGCTGGCACTCAACTTCCTTTATTTTATTTTTTTGTATCTTGAAAATATTGCTTATCTCTGGTTTTTTTTCCTGTGGACACACAGAGAGAATGAATGAGGTATAGTGAAATATAAAGGAAAATATCAAAACAAGCCAAAAAGTAATGAACTGCAACCAAGTGGCTTTGTCACATGCACATTTTCATACATGTTATAAAAAACATTAATTTTTATTAATGTTTAATTTCTCTTCATAGTACCTGATACTCTCTTGTTCATTTAAGGGATCTGAACTGACCCATTACCACCACAACAGAATCAAGTCTAGGTAGCAAATTCAGTTCCATGTCAATGTAATTGAAGAACCTAGAACAGGGGTGTCCAAACTTGGGAACTTTAAGACTTGTGGACTTCAACTCCCAGAATTCCCCAGCCAGCATGGCTGGCTGGGGAATTCTGGGAGTTGAAGTCCACAAGTCTTAAAGTTCCCAAGTTTGGAGACTCCTGACCTAGAACCTGCAAACAAGTTGGATTCCAATTATGAGGCAAATACATTCCCAGCTAATCTTTGATCTTCTCTTTATAGGCTGCAGCCATTGGTTTCCACCCCCGTCTTTATTCAATGAGTCAGATACTTTGTCATTAGATCCATCCACAAAGAAGCTTTGGCTGTTTGATGTTGTTCATGATGCTGAAGAAAGAAATGATTTGTCAGAACAATATCCTGATATTGTGAAAAAACTGCTGTTGCGACTCCGGCACTACCAGAAGAACTCGGTCCCTGTGTTCTACCCAGACGAAGATCCGCGCTGTGATCCGTCTGCACAAGATGCTTGGGGGCCTTGGTTGTAGGAACTTGCACAACAGACATTATTATGTCATGCAGTGGGGTTGAAAAATGGTTTGCCATTCTCCATTTGTATACATCAGATGTACCGTATTTTTCAGAGTATAAGGCGCATCAAGATTTTGAGGAGGCAAATTTTTAAAAAAAGTTTTTGCACTCTGCAGACCTCCCAAAAACAGCCCGTTTTTCACAAAAACAGGCCCGGTTTTTGGCATGCATAACCTTTAGGAGGCTTATAGAGTGCTCCTGGGGGCTGGGGGGGGGGAAATTGAGCAAAAAACATCCATTTTTTTGCTCATTTCTGCCCTCCCCAGCCCCCAGGAGCACTCTGGAAGCCTCCCAAAGGTTATGCACAGCCATTTTGGGGAAGGGGGCGGGGTTTCAGGAGGCAAAAAATGCTGTATTCAGTGTATAAGATGCACCCAGATTTTCAGCCTCTTTTTTGAGGAGAAAAAGGTGCGTCATACTCCAGAAATACAGCATGTGTTCTTGCATAAGAAGATGCAGATACAGCAGCCATTCCATAGACTCAGGGATACAGGGAAAGAACTCTGGGATCATTTTATTGTACCTTGACAGCAGTGGTGGGTTTCAAATTTTTTTAGAACCTATTCTGTAGGTGTGGCCTGTTTTATGGGAATGGCTCAGCAGTCATATGACCAGGTGGGCATGGCCAATTTGAAAAATGTGCTGAAACTCACTTAACAACACTTGCTTAGTAACCACAATTTTGGACTCAATTGTGGTCATAAATTCTCTCTCCCTCTTTCTTTCTTTCTTTCTTTCTTTCTTTCTTTCTTTCTTTCTTTCTTTCTTTCTTTCTCTCTCTTTCCTTCCTTCCTTCCTTCCTTCCTTTTGTCTCTCTCTCCCTTTATCTATCTGTCTTTCTTTCATCTCCCTCTCCCACTTTCTTTTTCTTTCTTTTTCCTTTCTCTTTCTCTTTCTGTTTCTCTCTGTCTCTCTCTCTCTGTGTCTGTTTGTCTCTCACTCTCTGTGTGGCTCTTTGCCTCTATCTCCCTCCCTCCCTTCCTCTGTGTCTCTCTCTGTCAGTCTCTCTGTGTGTCTGTCTGTGTATCTCTCTCTCTCTCTCTCTCTCTCTGTATCTCCTCCCTCCCTCTGTGTGTGTGTGTGTGTGTTTCTCACTCTGTGTGTGTGTGTCTGTCTGTCTGTCTGTCTCTGCCTCTCTCCCCCTCTCTCTCTGCCTGTAAGCTGCTGTCGCGCCTGTCGTCCTGGATCAGGCTGAGCTGCCTGTCCTTCTTCAACACCTCCCGGGGGTTCACGTCCATCATAAAATCCATTAGGTCGTCCAGAGTAGCGGGGCTCAGCAGGATCTTGGCTGAATGCGTGCAAATGCTCAAGTCTGCTGCTCGCGGCTCCTCAACTAGTTGCAAAGTTCTCTCCGGAGATTCTGGCGGGCGGAGGCACCGCTCGCCTATCGAGCTTCGGCGAAGGGGATTTTTTCTGCGGGATGGAGCCTGGACGGCAGGGAATTTCCCCGCCAAAATAGAAGGCGAGGCTTTCAAACTAGTCTGATCCTGCTTGAAAAGGCTGCTGTGGCGGAGCAAAGGGTGCCCTGACTGAGGAATTCCCTCCTTCAGTCAGTCTCTGGAATTTTTTTTTCCTTTTTTTTTCTGCAGAAGGGAAAGTTTTTTTTTGACTGGGCAGCTCGACGTGATTAAGGCCGTGCTGCTTCTCCTTTGCACTTCTTGCCCACAGGCACGTGCTGCCCTCTTCTCTCTGATAGCCGCCTGGTTAAAAAGGAGGAGGAGGCTCTGCTAGTCCGGAGCCCATCCGTGGGGGGAGGGATCCCCCTCGCGTTCCTCATCTTCCCGGATGGGCTTCGGACCAGCGGAGCCGCCTCCTCCTTTTTAACCAGGCAACTATCAGAGAGAAGACAGCAGCGCATGCCTGCAGGCTTGTGCAGCAGCTGAATCCTCGCCTCCTGTTCTTCGGTTGGTGCACAAGCCCAAGGGCACGCGCTGCCTGGTGCTTGCTGAATCCGGTGCGGCTTCAGAGAAAGAAGGTGTGTGAAAAAGCCCCCCCCCCGCTGCCCGAACATTTGAATAAAGGAGGCTGCAGGCTCCTTTGTCCTCAGCTATGCGATCTCCTTTTGTTCTCTGCTGCCCGAACAAGTGAATGAGGCAGAGGGAGAATGAAAGGAGATCGCGTCGGGCGGGGGGAGCGAGACAAACATTTCGGACAGTAAAGATGGATTTCTTCCCCACCCCAATTGGAAACAAGGTGGCTGTCAAAGCAAGGGGCTGCCCGGCCATCCCGTGCTTTGCTGGGCAAGTGGTGGCCAGGCCACGCCATGCAAGCTATTGCCACCCTGTGCTTTGCTGGGCAAGTCCGGGGACCTTGCAAAGATCTTGCGAGGTCCCCAAACTTGCCAAAGATGCCAGTCACACCGCATAATCTCCTGCCGCCATCCCCACGCCCATAATTGCTGGTGGCCAGGCATCTTAGGCGAGTCCAGGGACACGTGGGGGGAGCAAGCGAGCAGCGACCGGAGGGGCAGGAGGAATGAGCGACAGGGCCGGTTCCGGTTCCCAGGGCCCAGAAGTTACTTCTGGGTCCGGTCACCAACCGGTTCGCACAGACCTGTGGAGACCGGCAGAAACCCACCACTTTAATTTCACATTTGATTGGTCTTGAAGTTCTACCAAAATCATACATCTGTAATTTGGAAGTTAGTTTTTGTTCAAAGCAGAGGGTAAAGAGATGCTGCCTTTCCAAAATTGCTGGGTAGCAGCTGGGAAACATTATTTCATTTAGAAAGCTCTGAGTCATGGGTGGTGGTGGGACGGTAGGGGCTTCTAAATTCCTTCACATTTGAAGTCAGATCCTGGATTTCAGTATTTGCCTGAAGCAGTCAGCATTAGTGGGGGTGAGGGAGGATGCTGAAGGAATTGAGACGAAAAAGTGAAGAAGGAGATTATTGCATGTCTTGGCATTTCTTTGTTCACCTTCCCAATTAGAAAAGCATTCCAAGTTCCAACGTTCTCATGAGTACAACTTCTTATCCTAGAAATCCACAGAAACTGCTGCCAAACTGTAAGAAATCATTAAATACTATTTTAATTCCAATAATTTTTTTGTCTGATTTCATGTTTAACCCAGGCCTTGTTAACTTTGTGGATCTGACTTTCAGAGGCAAAATGTGGCTCATAGACTGAAAAGAGGTCACACACTCCTGTCCTATCTATAATTTAAAGGTCTTTGCTTGCACAACCTTCATTTAAAGTCTCTCTCTAAATGCTGCAGTTTGAACAGGGCAATCTTGACATATTTATTTAAATTTCAGACTTGGAACAAGACTAAGGCTCTCTCATGGACCAATAACTGGTTAAAAAAACTCAGATGCAATTAGCAGTTTTCACAATATAGGGAAATAGGAACTACGGTAATATCTTGGAACAATCTCTGCTGCTATAAGAGGTTTTTAAAATTTCTACATACCGTATTTTTCAGACTATAAGACGCACCGGTATATAAGACGCACCAAGATTTCGAAGAGGCAAGTAAGAAAAGAAAGTTTTTATCCTTCCCTGCCCCCAGGAGCACTCTGCAGGCTTCAGCACGGCTGGGGGAAGGCAAAAATGTTCTAATTTTTGCGAAAAATGGTTGGAAAATGGGCCGTTTTTCACAAAAACAGGGGCATTTTTGCCTTCCCCCAACCCTGCTGAGGCCTGCAGAGTGCTTCTGGGGGCTGGGGGAAGGCAAAAACTCCTCCATTTTTGTGAAAAACAGTCCGTTTTTTGCAAAAATGGGATGTGGGGGTGAGGCCAAAAATGGCTGTATTCCGTGTATAAGATGTACCAATATTTCCACACTCTTTAAGGGGGGAGAAGTGTGTCTTATACTCTGAAAATATGGCAAGTACCTAGAATTAATAATTATATGCCAAGAAGACAATTGTTGATAACATCCAATAATTTTAGGAGATGGTATAAAAATAATTATGAAGAAAATCTGTCCAAAATAAGTGGTTGATAATATGTTCAAAGTATGAAGACAAAATGATATAGAAATTTTGCCTTTGCATATAAATTGATATAGTCTAAAGCTGCAGTCATGGACTATTCAAGGTTCCTAGAGTTCTGCTAGCTAGTACAGATAGTCCTCAGCCTTCCATCATAATTGGAATCAGAATTTATGTTTCTAAGCAAGGTTGTTTTAAGGGAGGCACATCTGATTTTATGACTTTTGGCATGGTGGTTAAGTGAATCATGCAGTGGTTAAGCAAGTCTTGGTTCTCCGATTGACTTAGTTTGTCAGAAGCTAAGCAGACCAGGAGGAAGCTACTATGGTTGTGAGGACTAGTTGTCAATTACTTTTCAGTGCTGTTGTAGCTTCAAATAGTGGCTAAACAAATGGTTTTAAATGAAGGACTTAACCTGCATATTAAACTGACCCAATGTTATTGATCCAAGGACTATAAAAGATCAATTGAGAGCTAGGGTTCATTAGGATGGGATTCGGAATTGCCATCCATGGTATCCTACTCAGAGTTGTGGCTTAGAGATACTGTCTTACAGTGGTTCCACGTCTTCCTAAGTGTGTTGGTATGCATATGAGAATAACAATCGTATCTATGGTTACTCCAATGTGGAGTTTCACAGGATTTTCCACTTGGGGAGGTCATTTGTCAGTTTGGAGTGAGATAGCAGAATGTGTACAATATTCAGTTGTAGAGTACTAACCAGATTGAACTAGAGGTACTGTCACATTCTTGTCTTGATGTTTGGTGTCTGTGAAGACCTTTGATCTAATCCAGGGGTGTCCAAACTTGGGAACTTTAAGACTTGTGGACTTCAACTCCCAGAATTCCCCAGCCAGCCATGCTGGCTGGGGAATTCTGGGAGTTGAAGTCCACAAGTCTTAAAGTTCCCAAGTTTGGACACCCCTGATCTAATCGATCTAATGGAGCTCAGATTAAATCCTTGCAAGATGGAGGTACTATTTATGGTGATTGATCTAGTTTGATTTTGATTCCATGTTTAAGTGAGTTCTGCTCTTCTTAAAGAAGCAGGTAGGTCCTCCTGAATTCACAACTCCTGGTAGATAAGATTTGGGGGGGGGGGCTGAGTAAGGAGGACTTTTTTCAGTTTCTGTTAGTGCAGCAGTCGCAGGCCTTTTTTGATCAGGGGATCTTGACAACAATGATCCATGTCCTCATCACTATATTGCAACACGCTATACATCAGGGGAGTCAAATTGAATTTCTTCGAGGGCCGGATCAGCATTGTAGTTCTTCTCCACTGGCTGGCGCAGGGGGGCGGGGCAGACGGGATGGTTGCCTCCTGCAGCATTTTGCTCCCCGTTTTGGCTGCCAGAGGCACTGCAGGCTAGTCCTTTGCTATTTCTAAGCTGGCCCCTTGGGACCATATTCAAGCACCCCGGATCTGGTTTGTGGGCCTTGAGTTTGACACCCTGCTATACATGTATATAACATATTTTTTGAAAAACTTCAGCTGGACTATAATGCTATCTCCCACCAATTAATTAGAAATAGATTTCTCAATGTGTACATATATGCTGCAATCACTGCATTAACTTCTGGATCCATTTCAAAGTGTTGATGTTTATCTTCAAAGTCCTTTGTGGCTTGGCACCCAAATGCCTATTAGTAAAGTTGCTTATACTTTTCCCAGCTAAATTTAGCACAACATATGTATTCTTCAAGAGAGGGCACATTGAATGAATTCTCTATCAGGTAAGTGAAATTGTTATTGTTGTTATTTCAATTGCTTGTTTTTAAGATAAACGAAACTGAATTTTAGGAAGTTGTAGTAGATGCAATTACCTATGCAATTATTACATAAAATATCCAAATCCCCAGTTCCTGAATAAATTGGATAAGTGAAAATTCAGGACAGACAAATAGAATGGTTTTTCACACAAAACCCTATAGAAATTACAACCAGTTAGGAAAGTGTAAATCACCAAGTTGGTCACTTTTCAAAAGATGTGTTGAATTCATGAAGTTAAAGCTTTGCATGGATACATAAGATATCTGTAGGTGAGATTCTGTATCTCTGAATATCCATTAAATAGCAAATTAATTGGAAGCATTGTTGCTCTGTCTGACTTGAATCAGGCTCTCGGATTTGAACTACAAAAATCTGGATAACTAGTAGGTAGCAATAAAAAGATACTGGAAATTCAGATCCAGCATCCAATAATTGAGGGCCAAGACTCTTCCTGCCATTAGGCTGTGAAGGAAGCTATTTCAGGCAATTGATTTTAGATGTCATAAAAAGGCAATCAAGTTCTTAGTGTTATAATGTTGTTTTTACAGTTGGTGAGATGCACCTATGAGATTTCATGGCATTTGAGACAAAACAATTTAGCTTATCTTAAGTACATATGCATCTGAAATTAGGAAGAAAGAAAGCCTTGTTAAAGGCTTCCTGTTTTTGTTAGGCTGGCCGCTCTGGGAATAAAACCCAGATCTAAATTTGGCTTTAACCTGTCTGATCAATTAGGCCTCTTATTACAGTAAGCAATTCTAACTAGGGATGTGTTGGATTTCTTATCCAAGAAATAAAATGTTCTGGAGAATTCTGGAATGTTCCATTACTCCTTATGGACTACCCCTATTTCTTGTCAGATTAGCATGTTTCAGAAGAGAAATTGAATCTTTGAGGGTTCTCTGGAATGTAATTATTAGTGCCCAGCAGCATATTTTTTTACATCATTTCAAATAGTGCTTGGCAACATAATTTTTTTAAATCACTTCATCTGAGGATTTAGATAAGATATACAGTACCGTATATCTTCCCAACCCAAGATAATAATTACCTCAACATTAAAATTGCATATTGTCAAAAAGTAATACTACTATTAATCAATACATTTCCCAGTTGAAGTTTTTGACTTACTATGTAAGCTTTGTAAGCTTTTCTCTGATTCAGTGCCTTGCCAATAATGTGATCTAAATGGAAACATTAGCAATAAAATGCCTTGAAAAGAACGTAAACCAATATATTTAAATCTTACATTTTTGCTGATATAATTTCTTTAGAAATATGAATATATTTTAGCAGGAAATTAAGGCAAAAGGCATATTGTAAACAGACAATTATTTTTATCAGTTCTTTTGTACCATAATCTTAGAAGTCAATATTATATCAAAGCTATCTACCATAACACACTCTCCGAAAGCAACAAGAGGGGATATATTTATACCTATAGCGTATAGTTTTTGCATTGTCTTCATGCTCTAATGATATTTGAAAAATAGACTTTGTTTCCACAGATTCTACTTTTGGATGGTAGTTCCCCCCCCCCCAAGAGGTTTTGTCAAAGATCTAATTGATTTGAAAGATCATTTAGCATTTAATACTATTTTGGTGAAACTCTTTCCTCAACTTCTACCTCTTAGATTTTATTATAAATTATAAAATTATCCATTAAATTGTTCGCTAAATGTGAGTGCCAGGAAGCTGAGCTTCCAGTTTCTGGCATGCGCATATGCACTGTTCACCTGGTCTTCCAGTTTCTGGTGCACATATGCATGCCAGAACCTGGAACAACAATGGGTGATGGCTCTGTGTGCCACTTCTGGCATGTGTGCCATAGACTTGCCATCACGGCCCTATACCACTTCGACAAATGGTTATCTAATCTCTTCTTAAAAACTTCCAGTGTTGGAGAATTTACAACTTCTGGAGGCAAGCTGTTCTACTGATTAATTGTTCTAACTGTCTGGAAATTTCTCCTCAGTTCTAAGTTGCTTCTCTCCTTGATTAGTTTCCACCCATTGCTTCTTGTTCTACCCTCAGATGCTTGGGAGAATAGTTTGACTCCCTCTTCTTCTGGAGGCAAGCTGTTCTATTGATTAATTGTTCTAACTGTCAGGAAATTTCTCCTCAGTTCTAAGTTGCTTCTCTCCTTGATTAGTTTCCACCCATTGCTTCTTGTTCTACCCTCAGATGCTTGGGAGAATAGTTTGACTCCCTCTTCTTCTGGAGGCAAGCTGTTCTATTGATTAATTGTTCTAACTGTCAGGAAATTTCTCCTCAGTTCTAAGTTGCTTCTCTCCTTGATTAGTTTCCACCCATTGCTTCTTGTTCTACCCTCAGATGCTTGGGAGAATAGTTTGACTCCCTCTTCTTCTGGAGGCAAGCTGTTCTATTGATAAATTGTTCTAACTGTCAGGAAATTTCTCCTCAGTTCTAAGTTGCTTCTCTCCTTGATTAGTTTCCACCCATTGCTTCATGTTCTACCCTCAGATGCTTTGTTGAGAATAGTTTGACTCCCTCTTCTGAGATATTGGAACGCTGCTATCATGTCTCCCGTGGTTCTTCTTTTCATTAAACTAGACATACCCAGTTCCTGCAACCGTTCTTCATATGTTTTAGTCTCCAGTCCCCTAATCATCTTTGTTTCTCTTCCCTGCACTCTTTCTAGAATCTCCACATATTTTCTACATCGTGGCAACCAAAACTGAATGTAGTATTCCAAGTGTGGCCTTACCAAGGCATTATGAAGTGGCATTAACACTTCACGTGATCTTGATTCTATCCCTCTGCCTATGTAGTCTAGACCTGTGTTGGCTTTTTCGGCAGCTGATGCACACTGCTGGCTCATATTTAAATGGTTGTCCACTAGGACTCCAAGATCCCTTTCACAGTTACTACTATTGAACAAGCTTCCACATATACTGTACCTGTGCAGAAGATGAGAAAGTTAAAAGCAATACAGCCCTCTACATAGGTAAATATCTTTAGGCATAAGACAGTGCTGTGGGGATTAGGTGTTTAACAGTGATGGCATGGGGGAGGGGAGAAACTATCTTTATGTCTAGTTGTTTTGGCATGCAATGCCTTATAGCAGCGTCATGAGGGGAGAAGTTGAAATGCTGCAAAGAAAGGCAGCAAACGGCAACCACAACTATACGACTCCCTGCGACATAACCACAGTGCTGCAATGGCTGGAACTTCAGGGACTGGTTGCATGCCCATTTTTTTCAATGCCATTGTAGCTTTGAACAGTCACATGATATAAACCAAGGACTACCTGTATTTCATCAGTAGGAGGTAGCATAGAAGAGTCAAGTTGCGTTATGCTTATATCTGTTTGTTTGTCCAGTTTAACTGGCAAATGTCATCTTTAAAGAAGTATCTGATTATGTTTGACATATAACTTTCTTTTCATCATGCTGAATATCAGAGCTTATTACTAAAATAGAATACAGGAAACAAAGTAACATGTACTAAAATCAAAATAAGCATTCAAGCCCCATCAGAGAGATTCAGCATTGCACAGAGGACTGTAATATAAGTCATAACTTTATAAAAGAAAAACCTTCAGATATTTTAAGAATTAAAGGCCTTTTGTAAAAATCAACCCCTTATTTTTGTCATTGCTTGAGATGCCAACATGTGCCCACAGTGAAGCCATGCGGCTTTGCAAGGCTTGCTCGTTGTGGTTTTTAAAGTGTATGTTCTTTACATCTAAATCTAGTGTTTCTTCTTGACTGTACTTATTCTAACTATAGCAATGCAGACAAAACACACCATGTTTTTATACCACAGGTCCCAACAGAAAAAAGGGTAAGTAGCAGAGTGGAGAATTTCCTTTAAAAAAAAAAAGCAGATGTTTAGTGTTTTGTTTTATTTATTCTAGTAGACGTTTTCTTCTTCTTTTAGTTCTTGCATCTATACATTACATTGATGCAGGAAATAATGTGGCATAAGTATAATCTTTATTGTCATTGTACTTAAATACAGCGAACTTGGTACGATGAGCACGTGATATATCTGTTAAGAATAAAGGTTTAGGTTTGTGCATTCAGACCTCATGCACCTTTATTCAGTAAATTTTATTTGGTGTGTGTGTGTGATGTTGACTCCTGGCAAGACCCTGTTTTCCTGGCAAAATCACAGAAATGGTTCTGCCATTGCCAGAATGCCTGCTTCCTGGGGCTGGGAGAGACTGACTGGCCCAAGAACACCCCGTTGGCTTTGTGCCTTAGATGGAACTAGAACTCATGGTTTCCTGGTTTCTAGCACGACGCTTTAACCACTACACCAAACTGGCTTTCATAAGCATAGTATCCCCCCTCTAATTTTATTCTCCCAGCAGCCACATTAGGGAGCTTAGGCAAAAGTGGTCAGGATTTCATGGCTCAGTAGGAATTTGCACCTGATTCTCTTTTGCCCTAGTGCAACATTAGCCCAGCCCTATATGTGACTGTCCAAGTGTATCTGGCTTCAATTCTCAATTGTTATTGAATCAAACAAAACGTTAAGAGTTGTAACAAAATCCCCGGGAATCTATTCAGCATGAAGGATTCCTACTCTATTAGCCCATGAAAACACATCAGCTAGAGATAATTTACAGAATGTAATAAATGGTTAAATACAAACTTACTCAATAACAAGGGGAGAATCAGATTCAAAAGCAAAAGAGAAATGTGATGTGACTTCAGGATTTCCCTTTATTTCACATGTTGATTGCTTGCCAGCTCATAAATGACATCCTGTGTTATCTAGTAAAATGTGCCTAATTCATTCCATTCCATTACTGTCCCAACTAGATTTCCAGTTAATCTTTGAAACAGTCCAGTGCATAATCACTTGAGGATCAAGTCAACTTTACATGTATAAATGTACAGCATTTATGTACCTCCACTACATTTTAGTATTCAAATATTAAATGTACTTTAATTTACATTTTAGTATTCAGATATTAAATGTACTTTTCATCTTCAAGCTATTAGTAATCATCTTTAAAGCCTGTCAGTCTACTTGGGGGACCATGTCAACCAACTGGGATTGGCACATCCCACCAGTGCCAGCAGAAAAGGCATGCCGCGGATCCTGTCAGCCTGTTTGTTCTGGCTAGCAGGGTCCAGGAAAAGGGCCTTTTTGCTGTTGCACTCTGGAACATCTTGTCCCCAGGGAGGTTAACCTCAACCCTCCTGACCTTTTGTAGTGGCCTAAAGACCTGGTTCTGCCAGTTATCATGGGGCCCCAATAGATCTTTGTGGTTGCAGGTATTAATTTATCTATATATATTTATAAAAAAACGTGTGTGTGTGTGTGTTCCAGCATAACTCTGGAACGCCTCAAGCAATTTCAACCAAACTTGGTACACAGATGACTTATCCTCTGGAGAAAAATATTATGGGGGTAAGACACCCCTAAAACCACTCAGGGTGGGTGTTCTGTTAAGATACAGTCTGTTGGGCCTTAAAACGGCTTGTACCGTACTGCCGTAAAGTGGCTTCTACTGTGCAGGCCATGGAGTTGCCATGGTAACAGCTTCACAGTATTCCACAAGGGGGCTCTCTCTGGTAAGGGGGAAAATTCAACATTAGAAATTACATTTGGTATGGACATTTTCCCCCTATAAATAAATACCCGGGCAACGCTAGGTTATCAGCTAGTTTAATATATATACACATTTTTATCTTTTATGATTGTAAGCCGCCCAGAGTTACCTTGTAGTAAGAGGGGCAGCCAAAAATTTTAAGAAATAAAATAAACAGATTTAACTATGGTCCTATGTTTCTTCTTTGGCCTTTGATATCAAAGGCAGGACTGCAAGTTTGGAATCCAGAATTCAATATCAATTAATCTGCATATCAATTTTATGCATATTAATGCATATTAATATCAATTAATCTGCATAGGGATTTTTAAGGTTGCAACTTCCTATTTCAGAAACCCCTAACAAATTGGGTATGCAGAGAATCCAAGACCTTCATGTGTGCCCAATAATGATTTAAGCAAAATGAAAGGTATCCTTTCCAATAACATTTCCCAAGGTTAATTATTATCTGTACTCAATCATTTGAAGTCACAGCTGCCAGTTCTTGGCCTTCATATGCATTGAATTCTTCCCAAAAACAATAGGGTGTTGTAATGTATCACGTAGCATATGGATGGAATCTGCAAGGAGTGTGCCCTTTTGCAGTTTGGAGAAAAGGAGGAGTTATTCCCAGTTCTATCTTTGACACCTCTAGGCAGGGCTGGAAGAATTAAACAGCCACTGCCACTCAGCATTGACCATATTGAACCAAAGACACTAAGAATATGCAACCTACAGCCCCAATCTTCATCATCGCTGCATTTCCAGATTTGGCAGGACCACATTTAGCTCATTTTTAGGAATTTGGTTTGGGCCAATCTTACAGGTGTCTTAAAGCCTTGCAGATTACGCCCATACTATCCCTAAATGGTTTTCCCAGTTGCAATGTATGGTTGTGAAAGCTGGACCATAAGAAAGGTTGAATGCCAAAGAATGGAGGCCTTTGAACTATGGTGCTGGAGAAGACTCCTGCAACTCCCTTGGACTGCAAGGCAATCAAAGATCACAAGGTCGGTTGGGAGACCGTGGCTGCTGGCTACGCCCGGTCGTTTGTACCAACCCCCGCAGTCTAGGTGGTCAGGAACTACAGAGCCAGGGCCTGCGGCTGATGCTTTGCAATGCAAGGTCCGTGACCAACAAGGCCCCCCTCATTAGTGAGTTGATCTCTGAGGGGGAGCTGGACCTTGCAGGGATAACGGAGACCTGGTTGGGCCACGAGGGTGGTTTACCCCTCGTGGAAATATGCCCTCCGGGTTTCCGTGCATTCCATCAGCCTCGGGCCCTGGGTAAGGGTGGTGGGGTGGCGGTAGTTATACGGGACTGTCTAGAGCCGAGGGAGTTCACTGTCCCTCAGATACCCGGGTGTGAGTCCCTAGGTGTGAAATGGGGCCCAGGGAGGCAGTGGGGTCTGCTGATTGTATACTTGGCTCCTCGCTATACATCAGCGGCCCTGCCCGAGCTCCTCGAGCTGATCTCAGAGACGGCGGTGGAGATCCCCAAGCTTTTGGTTATGGGGGATTTCAACCTGCCGTCGACGGGAGCAGCATCTGAGGTGGCTCGGGAGTTCATGGCTTCCATGACAGCCATGGGCCTGACCCAATTAATTCAGGGCCCCACACACGAAGGTGGCCACACACTGGACCTTGTTTTTGTATCTGAGCAGTGGACGAGTGATCTGGGAATAGGGGATTTAGTTGTTACTCCCCTGTCATGGTCAGATCACTCATGTCTCCGGCTGGACTTCCCTGGCGCTACCCTCCACCGCGAGGAGGCGGAGCCAGACTGTCCAAGCTGGTACCGCCCCAAGCACCTGATGGAACCGGATAGGTTCCAGACGGAGCTTGGGCCACTACCTGTAGCCCTGACCCGCGCTCGGTCGGAGGACCTAGTGGCCGCCTGGAATAGGACGACGGCTGGGGCCTTGGACCGGGTTGCGCCTTTGCGACCTCTCCTACGGCAGCGACCCACCCGAGCTCCTTGGTACACCGAGGAGTTGAGGGTGATGAAGCGCCATAGGAGACATCTAGAGAGCAGGTGGAGGTCCTCACGCTCCGAGTCTGATCGAACACAGGTAAGAGCCTATTTACGGACCTACCTTGTGGCATTGAGAGCGGCCAAACGTAGACATTGTGCTGCTCTTATTGCGTCCGCGGATAACCGCCCTGCCGCCCTGTTTAGGGTGACCCACTCCCTCTTGTCGCAGAGGACGCGGGGGGCACCCTTGTAGGGAAGAGCAGAGGAGTTTGGGGAATATCTGCAGGACAAAGTCGCTCAGATCCGGAGCGGATGGGCCCCCTCCAGTGGACCAGACGAGCCGTCAACAGTGAGTCTTGTGAGACCATTCTGGGAGGAGTTTGACTCTGTTGCCCCTGAGGATTTGGACGGGTTGCGTGGACGGCTGCGACCCACCACATGTTCAATGGACCCGTGTCCCTCCTGGCTGGTACTGGCATCCTGGGAGGTGACACGAGGCTGGCTTCTGGGCCTGGTGAACGCCTCGTTGGGTGAGGGATCCTTACCAACTGCCTTGAAAGAGGCGGTGGTGAGGCCCTTGCTCAAGAGGCCTTCGCTTGACCCAACGGAGCTAGCTAATTATCGTCCAGTCTCCAACCTTCCCTTTCTAGCGAAGGTTGTTGAGAATGTGGTGGCACAGCAGTTTCCGCGACACCTTGACGAATCCGAATATCTAGACCCATGCCAGTCCGGCTTCCGACCCGGGCACAGCACAGAGACAGCCTTGGTCGCGTTGGATGATGATCTCTGGAGGGCCAGAGATAGAGGTTGTTCCTCTATCCTGGTCCTATTAGACCTCTCAGCGGCTTTTGATACCATCGACCATGGTATCCTATTGCGCCGGCTGGAGGGGATGGGAGTCGGAGGCACCGTTTTGCGGTGGTTCGGCTCCTACCTCTCCGACCGGACGCAATGTGTGTTGACGGGGGGGCAGAGGTCGACCCTGAGGCCACTCACTTGTGGGGTGCCGCAGGGGTCGGTCCTCTCGCCCCTCCTGTTCAACACATATGTGAAGCCACTGGGGGAGATCATCCGTGGTTTTGGGGTTGAATATCATCTGTACGCTGATGATACTCAGCTGTACATCTCAACCCCAAACCACCCCAACGAGGCTGTCGAAGTGATGTCCCGATGTTTGGAAGCCGTCGGGGTCTGGATGGGGGACAACAGACTCAAACTCAACCCCTCCAAGACTGAGTGGCTGTGGCTACCGGCACCTCGGTTCAGCCAGCTGACTCCATCGCTGGCCATAGGGGGCGAACAATTGCCCCCTGTGGAACGGGCGCGCAATTTGGGCGTCCTCCTAGATGCCCGGCTGTCAATGGACGACCATGTGGCAGCCGTGGCAAGGGGGGCGTTCCACCAGGTTCGCCTGGTGCGCCAATTGCGCCCCCTTCTGGACCGGGATGCCCTACGCACGGTCACTCATGCACTGGTGACGTCTCGCCTGGACTACTGCAATGCTCTCTACATGGGGCTTCCCTTGGGACGCGCCCGAAGACTGCAGCTAGTCCAGAACGCAGCCGCGCGGGCTGTCATGGGGAGTACGAGGTACTCCCACGTAACACCACTCCTGCGCGAGCTGCACTGGCTGCCTGTGGTTTTTCGGGTGTGTTTCAAGGTTTTGATCACCATCTTTAAAGCGCTCCATGGCACAGGACCTAGTTACCTGCAGGATCGCATCTCTCCACACACATCCCTGCGACCAACTCGCTCTCACAGGGAGGGACTTCTCCTAGTGCCGTCCACTAGGCAATGCCAACGGGCGGCGCCAAGGAGTAGGGCCTTCTCTGTGATGGGCCCAACCCTCTGGAATGACCTCCCCCCCGACATTAGAACCACCACCGACTTCCGCTCCTTTTGACGAAAATTGAAGACACACCTGTTCCGATTGGCTGGCCTGGCATAATCATAACTGCTACCTCCTGGCAAACATATTTCTTAACTGGTATTTTAGGGGAATTGTTTTTTAAACTTAATTTTATGGGATATTTGTAGGGGTTTTAAACTATTTACTCAGCTGTACAGTTCTGTTAAACCTTTTTATCCTCCTTCGTATCTATTTATCTATTTAATAATTTTAATTGCTTAATTTTATAGTTATTTATATGATGTATTTCTGATATGGACTGTACACCGCCCCGAGTCCCTTTCGGGAGAGGGGGCGGTCTATAAGCGCTCAGTAAATAAATAAAATAAATAAATAAACCAGTCAGTCCTAGAAGAGATCAACTCTGACTGCTCTTTAGAAGGCCAGATCCTGAAGATGAAACTCAAATACTTTGGCCCCCTAATGAGAAGGAAGGACTCACTGGAGAAGAGCCTGATGCTGGGAAAGATTGAGGGCAAAAGAAGAATGGGACGACAGAGAATGAGGAGGCTGTATGGAGTCACTAAAGCAGTAGGCGTGAGCTTAAATGGACTCCAGGTGATGGTAGAGGACAGGAAGGCCTGGAAGAATGTTGTCCATGGGGTCACGATGGGTCAGAAATGACTTTGCAACTAACAACAACAATCCCTAAACCTACTAGTAATATAATAAAGGCCAAAAATGTTGATCTCCCCCCCCCCCCCCAGTTCAATTATGTACCCAGCTCCACTCTGCAATCTTTGGAGAAAAATTAAAAGAACAGTTTCCCAACCACAAGAAAGTTACAGTGACACTTTCCTAGGCTTGGTGCAACAAGAAGTGTTTGGCCATTTCCCTGCTTTCCCTGAGCTAGCCATCTCTCCACATTCAGATATTAAGAAGTGCTACCATCTAAGTGCAAAACATCTTCCAAGTATTGCACGCATTCTGGCACAACTAAAGAGGAACACAATATCATGTGGACTGATATAAACATTACAGTAGATCTCATCAGTGTGCCAATTTTCTCACTGAAGAAAATCCTAGACACGCTTTATTATGCTACTGTCCCTGAAAGCTGTATGTTTTATTTTCTCCTCTTTCATGATAGATTTAGGTTCACTGCAACTTGATGGCTTCAATTAATTTCAAAACTGTGTTACTATAAGAGCTGTGTTATTTGTCAAATGGAGTTTGGTGAGGGTACATTCTTTTCACTGTGAAATGTGAAAATTAGGCCAGAGAATCAGAGGGATTGTAAGATATGATTTCTTTGGTAATAAAATTTGATAATGAAATGATTCCTTTTCAAAACACCTGAAAACTGCTATGTTGCTGCTCCTCAAAAACTTCTAGCATATGCTATTTCTCCCATATGTACAAAGTGTGCATATTGTACTTGCTTTGTAATCACTTGGCTATTGTGTTGTACTATGTGTCATAGAGCTGGTGAGAAGCAACATGAATTTGGAATGACACCACCATAGTTATCTCATACCTGGAAAGGTTTCCACTGTGAGTTCTGTTCTCCTTATTGCTTAAATGTAAGATATGTGCTACCCTTGAGCTAATGTTTTGGTTGTCTCCCACCTCTGTATATAGATATGATTACCGTTTTCTCCTTAGCTTTTGCTTGCACTCTTCAAAAAGCCAGGGGTGGTCTTTGCAGTCTCAATTCTTATCAACTGTATATGTGGAAATCTCTTTCTGATACAGAAGACTTGCTAAATTGGAATGACTCTTTTAAGTGTATTAAGAATGAAGATGAAGACAGTTATGCGTACTATTGGCAGAAAAGCACATTCCATTTTTTTTAAAAAAAATCTATATATTGGAAAAGAAACGCATTAACATTTGCTTTAGAATAAAAGCTGTTTTAACAATTCTTTAGAAGACTGTGTAGTAGAAATAAAGATTTACATAGTCCAAAATTACAATTTCCAGAATGGTCATACATGCTAAATTAAGAACCAGCATGAAAGCTTTTACTGTCTCAAAGAGAAGCTTTGGATTTTATGAAATATCTTCAGTTACATCATTGGCCATCTGTTGCATAAGAATCTATTGTTTGAAGGCCAGGAGTTGCTCCCAATTTTAGTATGGAAACGGCTCATAGCAGTTGTGTTGAAGTATCAGTCTTTGGCATTTTATATAGCTCACAAAGTCAGAAAAGGATTTAGTTCTTGTTGTTGAAGCTTTCACATATCCAATTAAATCAGCCTAGCAAATTTCCCCAACCTCCTCCCATATCCACCCTTTTTATAAACTCATGGTAAATTTAACCATAATTACCTGGTACAAATATATATTTAGATCACAATACTATTTACAAGTGGGGTGCAAATATCTCTATCATTTTTACATTGCTCCCAGTCCCTTCTTGCTCAGAATACTAGTGGCATCTATCTGAGAATCTATCAAGATGGCTATATCTTACCTTCTAACTGCCTGCCTCAATCCAGGTACACCTATAATTTTGCCTTTATTAGATAAGTGGTCTAGTAGTTCATCAATGCATTCAGTAATTTATTGCTTGATATCAAGTTTAAAAGGAGGTCTTTCTTTAACTTACTATAGTAGTGTTTGATATTTCTATCTTCTAAGATTTTTTAAAAACTTCTCAGCCTAGAGAACTCCCAACCAAGAGTTAATCATGATTGACTCTGTTTTAACAAAGTCAACCAGGTTTTGCCAGCTTTTTATGTATATGGAGGGCTGCCAAGAATATTAATACAAACTGTTTGTACAACAAACCATAATATAGATAGTAGCAGGATATTACAAAGTACTTTGCTCCATGGACATGATGAAATATCCTATCTCCATCCCTATATAACTTCCCCAAAGCCGATTTGCATGTGTACATCTCAACTCATGCTAAAAGCAACTGCATTCTGGCTGAAATAAAAACTATTCACATTATGGTCATAGCTCTTATCAATCTATTTTTTATTATTTGCTATCAAGTCAGTGTTAACTCTTAGCAACCTCACAGATAGATTTTCTTCAGGAATAAATCCCGTTGTAAAGTGACAAAAAATGTGTAGCTCTTCAACTTTGCAGAAATCTGCTGTTTTTAATATTGTGACTTTATGTTTCATTTATTGCCATTATTATTGCCAACCCTGGTTTTTATGTTTGTCCTTTCTATCTTGCTCTTTTTGATGCCTCAAGTTTGGATTATACCCTTTTTTCAGTTCTTGTAAAGACAAGAACTGAACTCTTTAACGAGAACTCTTATCAAATTTTCTACTTGTTGCTATCACCAACCAAGCCTCACTGCTACGACTCCACATTGTCCGTTCACAGCTAAGACTTTCTAGACTCTCCTTAGATTTGTTTCTTCTCTGATAGCTATATGGTCAGACGGAGTTATTAACCAGAATTCCAATATGCAGTTTTTAGTACAAGCTGTGTTTCCAGAGTTGACAATTACCTGGGATTATAATAATTTGTCCCATTCAAAATGAGGTACTTGTGCATTTAATTACAGTTGGTTAGTAGACATATTAGATGTTCCAAACAATGGAGATCTCTGTCAGCAGTATCCACCAATGAGACAAACTGCAACATTTGATGGGAAACAGTATTTAGCTCTACACAAAATCCTTCAAAACTTTTTCTCCTGACCCTTTGATCTCTACAGTAATGCCTCTTCTGAAATTTAGCCTGCAGTACGTCATTCCCATACAAACCACATTATTTCTTCTTTTTTTGCATTTTTCAAATGACAAGTTGTTGTAATATTGATGGGCATGGAGTTGACTATGTTGCTCAAATACGTGAATGTTTTCAAACTATTATTGTTATGTGACAATATGACCTCCAATGTGATACCAGATAAAACTGATGATGAAACATTTCAGTTTAAGTTTGGCTGTCAAGAGAAGGAAAACTTGAGATTTATACAATTCTGTAATTGCATGCTGTGTTCACAACATCTCTACAACAAAGAACAAGTTAATGTCCAAACAGCATTATGACTTACTCGGGCAGAACAATATCTGAGCAAAGTCACTACAAGTGCACAATCCAAACTTCAATTCTAATGTATTATCCAAATATTATTAGTTATTATAATAGCTGTTATTCTTTCTCATGGATGACTCATTTCCTAGGAATAATTCCAAATTGTCTTCTAACTTATTGGCTGTGTTACTAAATGTGTAAAAGGAAATGGTGTAGTATTATCTCTAGGAATTGTTTATTTTAGGAGTTTTTCTTCTTTAGCCGTCTTAAGCACTATAGGGGATTTGCATTGTCTTTTAATAGTTGTAGAAAACCTGTATCAGACATGCATGCACAAAAGAGCCATCCAATTTTGTTCCAGAATAACACTTCAATAAAAGCATTACATACTCCTAGTTGGCATTCCACTCAGCTGCAAGCGTGTGAAGAAGGCTGGAGCCAAATAGCAAAAGCGAGGAAATAAGTTGCTTAGTTCTTCTATCTCTTGCTGTGGTCTCTTGGCCTCTTTTCCCCCCAGGTGCGGTCTCCAACTTTTGTGGTTGGACAGTCCAGTTGCGGAAGGGGGGGGGCGTGCAAGTGGCAAGCCAGCACACATGGATGTATGTAGCTCAACTTGCGTGAGTGGTGGACCCTCGTGCATGCACACACAGCTCAACTGCAAGTTGGGCATACCAGCCCACTGCTTGATGAGCCGAGCTGCTCACACACACACATGTACTAGTCTACGGTCCAGTTATGAATAGGCCATGGCCCGGTAATAGGACACAGCCCGGGGTTGGGGACCCCTGCTTTAAAATGTTTGGACTTCCAACTCCCAGAGATAATGCATTTTGGTTGCTTAATTTCTTATTTCAAGATTTTAATTTTTTTTTTTATAAACAAAATTTTATTGGTTTTTAAGAAAAATAGACAAGGAAAGGGGTAATGGAATAAGTTACAAATTTTGGCAGTTACAATATGCAGGAGGTGGTCCCTCCCCCCGTACTCATACATTTCATTTATTAATACATTAGATTATTACAAGTCAATGGTATTCTGTCAGCATATAAACTTTTATCTTCAAATAATTTCAATCACTTTACATCAAACAGATTTTCTTGTTCATTTTTGTGATCTGAGTTTTCTCGATGTTGCCCCTTCTCCCCCCGCCAGCAGAGCTCCGGCCCCTCCCATGTCCTGTGTGTCTGGTGTAGTATCATCAGGTTTATCTAGGAGGGCTTTATTTTTTTCCATAAAGGCCTGAGCCTCTATAGTTGTGTTGATTCTAACTCTTGTGCCCTCCCAGAAAATTAGCATACCTTCAGGCATCAGCCATCTGAACCACACCCCTTTCTGGTATAATTTCTTCGCTAATAACGAATAGTTTTTTCTTCTCTCTCTCACTTTCTTAGGGATCTGTTTCACAATGGTTACTTCTCTATCCTGGTATTTTAATGCTTGCCCCCTTTGTGCACTCAGAATCTCATCTCTTGTAGTCTTTCTAAGGAATTTAATGTGTACCTCCCTTGGAACATTATGTGTTCTAGCGTATGCTGAGTTTACTCTATAAACCAGGTCCATGTCCCACCCCATCTGTTGTTTGTCTTTTTTAATGTATTCAGCCAAAAGGTTTATCATAATGTCCCTTAAATCTTCATCATCTGCCTCAATCACATTTTGAAACCTAAGGAAAAAGGACATTCTTTCAAATTCCACTTTAATCTGGTGGTTCTCTAACTCTTTGTTCCCTTTCTGCACCCCCTACCTCCCCCCTCATCTCAGCCGTCTCTTCCTCCAAAAGATCCAGTCTCTGTGAGTTATTAATCGCCCGGTCTTAGTTCTCTCTAAGCTGCTGGTTCATCTCCTTGAATTGATTTTTTAAATCCTCCTGTCCCTTTAAGATTTGTTGAAACATCTGCTGGAAGTCCACCTCAGAAGGTTTGGGTTGAAGCAAGGAGGTTAAAGTCTGTTGTCCGCTGGGGCTGGACGCTGAGGATGTCGGGGCGGAGACTGCAAAACCCGGCTTCCCCGGGGGTGGTCTTTTGGGTGGCATTATAGTGAGCAGAGAGATAACAATGTCAATACAGAGAGGAAAAAATTAGGGAGGAGAACCACCGAGGAGGTTACGAGGCAGAGAGTCCAAGCAGATAGGAACCTTTTCTATATTCAACTCCTGGCAATAAAGTAGTAAAGTCCTTTATTCCAAGCCCAGAGTCCAATGTAACAAGGGATTTATCTGAGTGCCACAGAGACAAAGACAAAATGCCTGAAGTTTCTATGGGTGGAGTCACGTTTCAGTGTCCATGAAGACAATGGAAGTGTGCCATCTTGCCCTGCCAGCTCCGGGATCAGAAGGCAAAATCCAAAAGTTTTCAAAGTTTTCAGATCATCACCTCATTTACACAAATGCAGTCCGAAATCTGCCTTTGCTATGAGCGTGATTTCGTTGCATGGCTCCCCCCCACCTCCTCCTCTGGGGGCAGAGAGCAAAACCGTTTAAAGCCGCTTGTCCAAGGGGGGGGAAATCCCCCTCCCTCCAGTCACGCTTCTCCAAAACAGGTTGAAAGTCAGTTTTAAAAAGCCGGCAGGTTTTTTTTCCCCCTTTCAGCCAAGTAAGGGAACGGGGGAAAGTTTCCACCTCACCACACAGCAGCTGCGTCCTTCAGATCTTGCTTTCTTCCAGCTGCCTCATCCCAAAGACGCCGCGGTGCCTCCCCTCTTGCCTCCCGGTGCCTAGGGCAATGCGGGGAGCCCCCCTGGCTGCCACTGACACGGGGGATTCCCCGCTACGCTGCCCCCTCGGCAGGAGCCCCTCCAGGGCGTCCTGTGCCCCCCGGATCAGTGGGGAGCCCACCAGGAGTGCACGGGGCGAGCAATACCTGCCCGTCGGGATCCGCAACCGGACCCGCAACCGGAACCGGACCAAGACATTTCACCCTTGGAATAAAGTACGCACATGGCAAGGGTATGGTTAAAAAAAGTTAAGGTGGCAGTCTTTGATAGTACAATCAGAACTCTGCCTGTTTTATATAGATGTTGCCTAGGGGTGGGATCCTACCAGTTTAACAACCAGTTCACTGAGCCTTACCCCACTTGCACAGTCCACAGATCGGGCTGGCGAACCCAACTGAAGGAAGAAGCGAACTGGTTTGCTCACAGATGATCTTCGGAGCTACCAGTTCGCCCAAACCAGGCCGAACTGGTAGAATCCCACTCCTGATGCTGCACCATTCTTAATGCCTACATATGGACTCTTTCTTTATCTCTTTCTTTTAGATTTGACTTTGATGGCAAACATTATAGAACACTTTAGGGGAGGAGAAAACTCAATCTTATATAATGTTTGCAGAAGTAAGCATTTGCATAACTTTTGATGTGCATCTATAGGCATTTCTTGACTAATTATTTTCCATACAGGCCTCCTATAACTCCTAATTTTACTATTATTGTTTTTCTTAATTTAATGTGTGGTTTATATGAGAAGATACACAATTTTGAATCAGCTGTTTAAACTGATTTCACATTTTGGAGATTATCCAAGTTTCCTCGTATAACGTATCATGTTAATAAATTTAGAAATGGAAAATGTTCTCAGTAAATCCACTTCCAAAGAAATATTTCACAAGTGGTATGCAAGACTTTTGAACAGTGGTGAAATAATTTTTTTTTTACTACCTGTTCTGTGGCCCGGATATTGCAAAATCCCCATTCCCTCCCCACTCTGGGGCCAGCCAGAGATGGTATTTGCCGGTTCTCCGAACTACTCAAAATTTCCGCTACCGGTTTTCCAGAATCTGTCAGAACTGCTGAATTTCACCCCTGCTTTTGAAAAGTATGCATAAGCATTGTACAGATGTTCTGCTTCCTCCAAACTAGTCTCCAAACGTTTTTTTTTCCATTCCAGTCTTTTCTATCAGCCAAATAATTTTGGATAAGTGTGAAATACTACATATTGTGTCATATTGGAAGATTTTTACTGTATGATTCTGTAGTGACAATTATAGATTTATTTATGTGTTTATTTCCCAAATGCACATGCTAACACGATTGTAAATTCTAAGTCTTTGAGTTCTAAGTTGTAAATCCTGTTTATACTTCTACTTTTGTTCTGATTTATGTCTTGGTCACTTTTTTAATCTTGGAGACTAGAAAAGTGTGACTTCAACCCCCAGAGTTTCTAGCCAACCATGATTCATTCAACCATTCATCAAATCAATCAAATAGTATTTAAAACTGAAAAAGTATTGCAGTTCTTGGCATACTGAATAATTCCTGGAACCACTATATTTTAGTGTTATCCAAAAGCTAATTTTGTTTAACATCCTGACCTTTGGATAAGTAATTCAGCCCAATTTCTTCTTTGTAAATGCTTTGTACAGTATTGATTTACATTAGGTGAAAGCTATCAATAATTTGTTTTGGCAGTGAATTTATACATTATGTGCAGTAACTGTACATTTGCACCTTAAAAAAACATTGTTATCATCAAATTAAATCAATTGAAATCCTGAGCTTTGAAATACCTGAAGCTAATTACTACTTTATCAGGACTTATACTTTAGTAAACAGAAATAGAATTGGCTCATATGCTGTTTTAATACTTCATTTGAGAGGGATTTAATGCATGCAGAGAAAAAATCTGAAATAGTTTTCCCTATCATTAGGCAGAAGGAAGCAATTAGGCAATGAATACAAATAAAAAATACACAATGTTGCAGGGAAGTTGTTGAACATGGAATTTACTCTGCCTTCTCATACCTTGTATAGTATCAGATGTTACCCTAGCGTCTTGGTTCATCTAAAAATTATTTTTGTGCAGTCTTCTATATTTATAAAGTATAGAACACCATCCTTGGGAAATCCCACAGGTAATTGTTTGATGGCAAAATTGTGAAAGGTACTGCATCTAGAAATATTACTTCTCATGTCTGAAACTTTTATAGTCCATGTATTTCTAACTAAATTTACCTTTCAATGCAATGACCCCATCCTGACTGTATTTAGATAAGTTATTTAAGACCTGTGTTTTCCCAGGCTCCTAGAGTGAGCTTCAACCCTGGAGTTTTTTTGTGATAGGTTAGGTAATTGTTATCCCTGGTCATTCTTTTTGTGTATTTCCATTGTGTGCACTGTTTTAAATTTTTCATATTATATGCTGTCCAGAATTGTAATGGAATTGATAAATAAGTACGTAAATTCATATATAAATTCAGTGCAACGTTTTCTCACATGATGCTTCCCTGACTGCATTCTTTCTGTTAAGACAAATGGTATTAGGATAGATCACAAGAGGAGGGATGTGGAATCTCAAGGCTTTCTTAGTTGTCCTGCAGAGTTACAAGTTTGCATCATAGTCTAAAGCCAATATCCGTAACAGCATGTGTGGATATGTAAATTGATAGTTTGTAAGTGAAAAACAACACAGAAATAGCTTAGTTCTGGCTATAAACCTAAGTGCAGCTCCATGAAAACTGTCCCTGTGGAAAGATGCACTGATTGGTTTATACTACTTGATATAATATTACAGATACAAAGATGTAACAGTATGCTGCATTTGACCCACCATTTGCATCACCTAGATAAGACTTGTTTCAGATTTCATTTCTGGTTAGATCTAAATTTGACAGTTCCAAATAAATGTTATTGCTGAAAATGTTGACTTGCTGCTGCAATATCATATTTACTTCTCATACATCTTGAGGTGAACCTTAACCAATCTGTATTGAGCAGTAACTCTCTCCAATGGATACTTTAATTTAGGCAGTATCAAGATATTGAGGCTGGGGATGGAAATGTTTATAGTCCTCGACTTGCAAACATTTATTTAGTGATCATTCGAAACTACATCAGCAATAAAAAAGTGCCTTGTGACCAGTTTTCACCCTTACAATCTTGCAGTTAAGTTACAACCATGGCAAAAACAATAGAATGGAGCGCAACTCACTTAACTATATTTTGGTTTCAATTGTGGTCACAAGTTGAGGACTACCCATACATATTTTGCATCACTTTTTCCTCTCCAGGTTTCCTACAAAGTAGAAGAGAGTCAGATTCCCAATCTATTATTTTCCTCAATACTTGCTGGTTGCCCAGTCATGGCAAGCGGTTTTTTTCTCCATCTCTGGGACTCTTTCTGAATGTGTTACCCATGTTTCCTTATTTCAGCTTATTTTAATTTGGGAGATGCTGACATGGGAGGAGGGGCAGACCTCCCCGCCATCCACATCTGTCCTGTGCTCGTATATTACAGAATGTTTTCCTGGCTGCTTTCTAATATGTCAAAGGGGGTCTTAGAAGAAATGTCCATATGGGTTCAGTTCCAAGTGGGAAGAAAGACACTGGAAACATGGAGGCTGATTGGAAAGATGATTTAATGGTGGACAGGACCACATGGTTTGAGGTCCTGGGCAATCAAGCACATGGGTGTGAGAGAGCTTTATACCCTCTCTCGGGCTTTGAACTTGCTTCCGATTCCTGTGAAAGAAATGTATTCTGATTGGTTGTCAGACTCCCATGGGACATTGCAGGGGTAATTTTGTAGGTTGTCTTGAGTCCCAGGCTTAGTTGAATCTTGCTGGGTGATGTAATGAAAGGGCTTTGGGCAATTCCTATTATGGTTTAATGGCTTTGTCCTGGTTTGGATCTGGAGTGAGGGTTAATCCTATCACCCTGAAGGTCTGAAGGTCTTTTGTCTTGTAGATAAGATGGTCCAGTCTTTTGTGTTATAGATAAGCTGGCACCAAAATATCTGCTACGGCTGAGTTTCTGTGTCTGTTAAGATTTCTATTTCTCTTTTAGGGGAAATATTCTGCCTTTTTAATATTTCCTACAATATTTCATTTTTCTAGAGGGTAGATGATAACTTTCTACAGAGAGAAGAGCAAATACAAAAGGGGAAAAAAATCCTTTGTCTATAGTGATTAGCACAGTGATGAAATTCAAAAAAATTTAACTACCGGTTCTGTGGCATGGCTTGGTGGGCATGTCAGGGGAAGGATCCTGCAAAATCTCCTTCCCATGCTGGGGCCAACCAGAGGTGGTATTTGCCGGTTCTCCAAACTACTCAAAATTTCCGCTACTGATTCTCCAGAACCTGTCAGAACTTGCTGATTTTCACCCCTGGATTAGTGCACAAACAAATCAGGACAATATGATTTGGCAGTGACCTGGAATAGCTGCAACAGAGTCAAGATAGGAATTGATAACGCAGGAACTCTTTTAGTACTATTGTTTTGTCTTATCAAAGATAACATTATCTAGAGTACATTATAACAATTCAGGCCTGTTGAAATTAGGGTTAGGCATGTGTTGCCATGGCCAGATCCACAGAGCAGGGATATCAGATGTTCAAGAGCAATGACACTCCTGGCTGATTGAAAATGAGTCAAGTAAAGTCCAGACAATGTGGAAATAAATCTCAACCATCCAACAACCGTGCAGACCACAACATTGTGGCCTATTTAACAAGCCATGACTACTCTGGACTTTACTTGATTCCTTGCTCAAACTTCAGCAGCCAGGAGTGTGGAAATAAATCTCAACCCTCCAACCAAAGGAACCGTAACAGAATACCACCAAGCACCAGATCACGTTCTCACACACTATGAGTGGAAAAATTGGTGCCGAGTTGTGCAGACCACAACATTGTGGCCTATTTTTAACAAGCCATGACTTCGTGGTCCTGCATGAGAAATCAACAATTTTGCGGCGGTGCCATAAAGGTTGGATTAAAAATGTTGCCAAAAAAAAGAAATAAATCACTGCCTCCGAATCTTGGATCTCTCGGGGGTCTGATTGAATCCTCCTGTACCTCAAGGGCTCCGTGCTATTGCAGCCATTAGGCAGTTCCCGGAGATTCTCTCAATATGATCCTTAGCAGCCTTCGTGGCAGGGAGGCATCTAGGCAGGTCCATTAACGTGCGCGCGCGCGTCTCACTCTCCCGCCCAGAAAGCGGCTAAGAAGGAACCGCGGGGTTGTCGGGAGCTTCGTTATTACACCAGCAATTTCCCTTCCGGCCTCCCCCGTCTTGAATTTCCCACCAGGCCGGCCTGGAGGCGACTCCCTCCTGCCTCCCGCCCGCTCTTAACCGTCGGCGGGATTCGGGCCCCAGAAGTTCCGCCAACCCTGCGGCACTTCTGCCTCCAGCCCTCCTTCCTCTCCCGCGCTCTGCTCCAGGCATGAACCCTTTATTGTGTCTGCCGCGCTCACTCCTCCCCGCCTGGCGGGGCCTCCCTCGACCAACAGGCAGCGGTTGACCTCGTTTTGCGTCCCTCGAGAGGCTCTGCTTGGACTGCGTCGCGGGGACAGCCTGGTTTTCGGCCAGTCCTCCGCCTCGCCGTTCCAAGAACGGGAGCCTGGCGGCTGCTCCTTCCACAACCGCTTCCCAGGGTGGTTTCCCCCCGCCCCTAGGTAGGGGTGAAGAGAGGCGTGCTCGCTTTCATCCGTGCAACCTTAAGGGGCTCAGGAGGCCCACTTTTGCTCTGCCCTGCCAAAGCAACCCTCAAGTGGCTGTTATTCGGTGATAGAGCTGCTTGCCCGCCTGTCTTCAACCTGGTGCCCTCTGGGCGAGGTGGGAATATAATTCGCAGGACCTCCGGGATTATTCTGACAGATGGGATCCCAATGTATCTCGTGGAGCTCGGAGTTGTCTCCCTCCCCCGCTCCTTCATTCTTAAGTTTAACCACGGGTTAAGCAAGTAAATTACATTTCTAGATCCTCCCAACCGTCATAAACCAATATCCCGTTCACACAGGCTAAAGTTTGGTCGCCCAGCTGTATGGTATATTCGCACGCCTCCATTCGTGAAAAAACCCCTTCACCCCCGGAATTAGGCGCAGCCGAGAACAGCCTTTGCGGGGCGCTTTTGCGAGGCTCATTGAACCCCCCCTCCCCACTTTCCCCTCTGCGGACGTCTTAATTCCCCTTTTGTTATTCTCAAGAAGTTAAGTATTCCCTCAGGGTCCCCGCTCCCTGCCTTCCAAGCCAACTGATGCCGCCGTCCCTCCTCGCTAAGGCTTCCCTCCCTGAGGGCAGCCCACTCTCCCCAATGGGAAAACACCGGGGCGCCCGGCTGCCTCGGCACTTGCCCGCACGGTCCGGCGCTGCCCAGCAGAGCGCCCTCCTTTTACGCGGATCCATCTCCGGCCTCTTCCGCGTCCTGGCGGCCCCCTCCCTCGCCTTTCGGTGGGGAGATCCCTCTCCCGCTCTCCGGGTCGGCTCTTCCGTGGGGCGCCCGCCCCTTTCGCTTCCAGAGCCCTCCCTTCATCTCGTCCCGCCGCCGACCCTCATCGCTTTAATCTTGGTGGGCCGGGGAGGGAAGGCGGGGGACGTCAGTGCCGAGTGGGCTGGTCCAGGGCAAGGCAGGGCAGAGCAGAGCGAGGCAGCCTCGCTTTACACGGCTCCTTCCCTCCCGCGGGAAGCAGCAGCCGCCCTTCTGGACTGGCCGCGCCGAGGCCTGGCGGAGAGGAGGCTGGGACCGGCCGAGGTGACCTGAAGGGCTCCGCCGAGGCGCGCTCAGGGGCGCTTTCTTCCCGGCTCTGGGAATTGACTGGCCGGGAGGGAGACTGCGAGACAGCGGTCGTGGACGGCGGGTAAGTCGGGAAGTGGGAACGGCCACAGCTATGCGGCCGTTTCCATTCATTGTATCGAGGGGAATTGGGGAGCGAGGAGGAACGGAGAAGGCGGGCGGCTTTTACTCAGTCAACTTTCCTCCAGGCAATTCAACTTCGAATGGGGGACGAGGTGCGGGGTGGGATCGATTCTGCTTCGCTTGGGTATCTTGCAAACGGGTTATCACGCCGGGTAACATAAGAGCATGCAGGTTGCTGCCGCAGGAAGAATCACAGGCACGCGCCTTTTAGAAAAAGTGTTTGCCCATTGATTTCAACGGGATTCGTTTCTAAGGAAACCCCGCGTAGGACTGCAGTCTGAGAAGTTTCTTTTTTTAAGATGGACCCAAATTCCAGCCTTCGGGGTATTTATATGTGCCCGGGTGGGAAGAAGTGAGGAAAAAGGCAACAAAAGCATGCAGCCTACTCCGGCTGATTACGTATCGGAGCAGTTGGAGAGCAAAGTTGGGATCCTGCTAAGGGATTTGGCCAGAGATCTTCAAACTTGGCAACTTTAAGGCTTGTGGACTTTAACTCCCAGAATTTTCCAGCCAGGTGGCTGGAGAATTCTGGGAGTTGAAGTCCACAAGTCTTAAAAGTTGCCAAGTTTGGGGACCCCTGGGTTTCGCAGTTGGTGATCCCAAGAGTTGTGCCTAACCGACAATGGAATACGCACCATAAACCCACGCGGGAGTCTGCAACCCAAACCAACTTTCCTCTTTACCATTTTCCTCCTCTGCGGAACGAACCTCTGAGCCACCCCCATCCCCCCAAATTTAGCAGCTGTAACCGATCTGGCTTTCTAAGGTGCTGGAACTGCGCCGCCTTGTACCAACCCAGTTCTTCTCCCAGGCGGCGCGTTTGCTCTTGCAGAAGCCGTTTCTTCCCATCTGGCTGAACCCGAAGTGAGCGGGCTGATCAATCTGCCAGTCCTTTTATTGCTCGGCCTCCTGCTGTGGGTTTTCCAACACGGAAAGGAAGCGGGGCTGCTTGCATTGTTCGTGCACGGGGACCCCTTACTGGTTGGGTGACTGGCTGGGAAGGAGGCGTTTGTTTGTCTTTGTGTTTTTTTGTTTTGTTTTTTGCACTTGCATTCTTTGGGAGCACTTCCAGAATCCTCTCCTCTTCCTTCGCGCCTCTTTGTGTGTCAGGGAACTGTAACATTCTTGTTCCTTTTGCACGCATAAATTATAAAGGGGGGAAGGGGAATTACCAGACGCCTTGCATCCAAACCTTCCCAACTGCTTTTGTTTTTCCTTTTGGACTGGCTGCAATGCCCTGAAGGGGAAAATCGCAGGTCCAGGGGTTGTTCCATTGATTTGGCAGGAAAGAGGCTCTCCAGCCGCCTCCATGTAAACTTTGGGGCTTTTCTTATCCGTTCCCCTCCTCCACCTTCTGTTTTCTATTTGGTCCTGTACTTTTCCCTGGTTTTGAGAAAGTAGGAGACCTACTTCGACAACAGGATAATAAACAGTATCATTATTACAGGAAAAACGTTGGCTTATAGAATAGGTTTGTGGATGCTGTATTGTGCAGGAGGCCAAATAAGGAATTGTAGAACAAGAGAAAGTTTTATAACCACAGTATTGCTTGTAGTTTGATTTGGTGCAGGTCTTGCTCCTGTCTTTACAACTTCTTCAAGGTCACTGAAGTGTCTTTGGATTGACAACTAGCCTTTAGAAAGCCTCAATTACATAATGTGCACTTAATTTGATCATTAACCCTTTTCTTTCTCTATGCTAAAGTAGTCATGAATAGACCAGGCCTGGTTGAAGATGTAGCTTCTAGTGTATCAGTTATTTGGTATTTCTATTACTTGTTAACTTTTATTACTTCAAGCAGCATAACTGTTCAAATCAACTTCTACTTCCTGACCTTGTTACAACTGTATATTGCTTGCTTGATGGAAGAGAGAGCGCCTTCTTTTGGAACCTTTCTTCTGCATGGTGCTACTGTTGTTTTCTAGACTTTTAATATATATGAGGTTGCCAGCTGTGTCAGGAAGGGAAATGGAGAAAGATAGCACAATTAACAGTTGTTGTTCAGTACAAATTTAGAAAGAGCAGTTATGACCCCTAGAAAAAATGTATTTCCAAGTTGGGAAAATTGGACTGCTGTCAAGTAAAACAGTGGCAGTGGTGTTATCTGACACATTGGAAAAATGCTTTGTTTGTATTTTTATATCAATTTTCTGAATTGTTTATTATGTTATACTTGCATTTTTCTGAATGGTGGAATGTATTGCCCATTGCATACAATTTATTTTCTCAGAGAAGAGTGCACAAATATATAACTTAGGACTCAACATGTGTATTTGCAAAAAATATTTGCCAAATCTCCCTCCCTCCCTCCCTCCCTCCCTCCCTCTCTCTCTTTCTCTCTCTCTCTCTTTCTCTTTCTCCCATCCCCCCTTCCCAACCAAATTGATCACTGCACTGGTCAAAATGTTAAAATTTTACAAGTTGTGGCTCCAAAATAGGATAGACTACCAGTTCACACTCAGTAAAAAAACACTTCTATTCCTGTAGCATGTACAAACAAATGTATTGTACAATCATGTTAAATGATAGGAGTATTCCAGAATTGCACAAGACCAGACTTTTAGTCTTCTGGATGACCATGAAGATCTGTTTTTCCCATAAGCTTTGGGCTATGATGAGGATTAAGCATAGGGGGAATAGTCTGGTAGCTGGGATGGAAGACTATTTTTGTTTTTGTCTTTCTTTTTAGGGAAAGTTGCTCACAATCATTATATGAGATAGCCATCTACGTTTTGTACATAAATAAATACACATAGCACGTTGACTTATGGCCAAATTTGGGGTGGAAACTTTCATTGTTAAGTAGTGTGGTTACTACTTTTGTGCCTGATTTTATGAATTTAATGTGGGGTTTATTGCCATCGTTATTAAACAAATCATGAGGTTGTTAAGCAAATATGGTTTCTTCTATTGACTTTGCTTGAATAGAAGCCCCCTGGTAAGGTCACAAATAGTGATCACATATTGCAATGTGATTGTACTTATGACATTGCAGGATGTTGCAATGTCATAATTACATACACGTGACACTGATGTTTGTAAGCATGAGGACCAGTCATAAGTCACTTCTTGAGATCTGTTACAGGGGTCACTATGCAGATGCTTTGAATGGTCACTAAATAAATGCTTGTAAGTTGAGGATTTACTGTGTGCCATGAGTGCTAAGTCACTTTTATTTTAATCCACAAATCTCTTCTTCAGATCCATTTCCTTGGAAAGTGTAGGGGCATTTGTAGAATATGCCACAGTGCAACTGTCAAAAGAACCATGCCTTACCTGATTTTATTGGCAACACTTTGATGGGTTTTTTTTAATCAAAAGTTTATTAAGATCTCTTTTCAGCTGCTCAGATCTAGATCAGAAACTGTCACAATGCAAAACATGTGATCTTCCAGTTAGTATTATCTGTCTCTGCATGAGCTTTCCAGTAACTTTGAAATTTCCTTGATGTTCTTCTGCTGTGGAAACATTCCATTTTATGCAATGAGTAAAAATGTTCCGGGTTGTATTTTCTTAGGTAGGTCATGAAATAAAAGAATTGCCTATTAGTCACTAGCATATTATTGGTGCCATAGTAACTAATGGATGTTGGCTAATCTCAAAATTGAAGTACACTCTGCCTGGTCAGAATTTAGATGAGATATTGCTTCAAAATTTGAAGTTAGCTTGTCAGAAAGAGATCCTGAAAATGTAAGGACTTTCACTATAACATATGTAAGCTCAATGTTTGGAAGCTAGTCTAATAAAGAGACTATCATATGAAGCAGGCCCCTGATGGTGAGGCCTGCAACTGTCCTAAGATAAGCGGGTGCAAAGAATATGGGACTCTCCAACAATCATAAATATATTGTGATGTATCCAAGTGGCAATCACATGATCGCAAGACACTACAACAGCTTTTGTTAACTAACTTCAAAGGGTCTCTAAAGAAAAAAAGTAAACATGGAGTACATATATTAATAATAATTTATTAAACTTACATGCCTCTTGACTGCTAATGAGTGGTATGTCCATGAATGTGTTTTCAAGTTCAGCATTTTGTTGCTAAGCCTACTAAAGTCCTTTGTCAGTATAAAGAGCAAAAGCATTTAGTATCTAAAGTAAACTCTTTAAAGAACATTGAACTTAAATCAGTACAACTGAAATCCAATAAAATAATCTTTTTTTGCTTTGATATTTGTAAGTAATGCCAGTAAATTTGTCTGAATTTATAATTTGGGATAGTGTGAACAGATTGGTGCTTTTAGGAACATGGTTTGCTTCTTAAATGCCATTTCTTAAAATAATTATTCTATGTTTTATTTCATTGTTAGATTCTTTCTCTTTTCCTTTGCTTGGATTGTGAATTTACAGTTTTTTTAAATACATGAAAATATTGCTATGGTCTCTAAGCAAATATACCAAAGATGTCAATAATTTTGTTGTAGTAATTAAAGTAAAAGAAAAATATACGGGTATTTTTGAGATATGGGGTTACAAGTCTCATTATTTAATTCATGCAAGATGTTTTAAGGTTTGACAGCATAGCTATTTTTGTAATAATAGTATAGCCTATTTGTTTTGTTTGTTTTTGTTTTTATTGGGTTTATATGCCACCCTTCTCCCAAAGGACTCAGGGCGGCGCACAACATTAAAAAACACACATCCCAAAAGTTAAAAAGAAATTAAATACATATCCAAAAAAACCAAACCCAATTTATAGGACAATACATTTAAAAATGAGTTAAAATTAACAGGCCAGGCCTGTTGCTGGAAAAGCCAACTTTTTAGGGTGCGTCGGAAGGACCGGAGGTCAGGGATTATGTGAAGCTCCGGGGGCAGCTCATTCCAGAGGGAAGGCGCTCCCACAGAGAAGGCTCTCCCCCTGGGGGTCACCAGCCGACACTGTCTGGCCAATGGCACCCTGAGGAGGCCAACTCTGTGGGATCGTACTGGACGGTGGGAGGCTACTGGTGGCAGTAGGTGGTCTCGCAGGTACCCTGGGCCTAAGCCATGGAGCACTTTAAAGGTCATAATTAATACCTTGAATCGCACCCGGAAAACAACCGGCAACCAGTGCAGGCCGCCTAAAAGGGGTGTAACATGGGAGCACCTAGGTACCCCCATGATAACCTGCGCGGCCGCATTCTGGACCAGCTGAAGCCTCCGGGTGCTCTTCAAGGGCAGCCCCATGTAGAGAGTGTTGCAGTAGTCCAGGCGAGAAAGGACGAGGGAATGAGTGACTGTGCACAGAGCATCCCGATCCAGGAAGGGGCACAACTAACGTACCAGGCGAACTTGGTAAAAGGCCCCCCTGATCATGGCCATCAGGTGTTCTTCTAAACTAAGCCGTGTATCCAGGAGGACTCCCAGATTGTGGGCCCTCTCTGAGGGGGCTAAAATTTCTCCCCCTATCATCAAAGATGGAACAAGATGTACAAATCGGGATGACGGAAACCACAGCCACTCAGTCTTGGAGGGATTGAGCTTGAGCCTGTTCTTCCCCATCCAGATCCGCACAGCCTCCAGGCATCAGGACATCACGTCGAGGGCATCGTTTGGGTGGTTTGGGGTAGAGATGAAAAGTTAGGTATCATCAGCATATTGATGATACCGTACCCCAAAACCACGGATGATCTCGCCCAGCGGTTTCATATATATGTTGAACAGGAGGGGTGAGAGAACCGACCCCTGGGGCACTCCACAAGTGACGCGCCTGGGGGTCGATCTCTTCCCGCCAGTCAACACAAACTGCGACCGATCCAACAGGTAGGAGGAAAACCACCGTAAAACGGTGCCCCCCACTCCCAACCCCCTGAGTCGTCGCAGTAGGATACCATGGTCGATGGTATTGAAAGCCGCCGAGAGGTCTAATAGGACCAGGACAGAGGAGCAGCCCCTGTTCGGGCCCGCCAGAGATCATCGAGCAACGCAACGAATGCTGTCTCCGTGCTGTTCCCGGGCCTGAAACCCGACTGAAACGGATCCAGGTAGACAGCTTCATCCAGGTACTGGGGAAGCTGACATGCTACCACACTCTCGACAACCTTTGCTACAAAGCGAAGGTTGGAGACCGGACGATAGTTGGCTAAAGAAGCTGGGTCCAGGGAAGGCTTCTTAAGGAGGGGCCTCACCACCATCTCCTTCAAGGCGGTGGGAAAGAACCCCTCTCTCAATGAAGCGTTGGTAATCGCCTGGAGCCAGCCTCGTGTCACCTCCCGGGAAGCCGAAACTAACCAAGAGGGACACGGGTCCAGCACACGTGGCAGCACTGAGTCTCCCCATAATCCTGTCTATGCCTTCGGGGGTCACAGGGTCAAACCCATCCCAGATTGTCTCCTCAAGATTCATCCCCGTTGGCTCGCCCAAATCTACCCAGTCAGAGTCCAAGCCTGTCCGGATCTGAGCGATTTTATCCTGCAGATACTGAACAAATTCTTCATCCCTACCCTGCAAGGGGTCTTCCCCAGTTCGTTGGTTAAGTAAGGAGCGGGTCACCCTAAACAGGGTGGCTGGGCAGTTATCTGCGGACGCGATAAGAACGGAAAAATGTTGCCGTATTGCCACTTCTATCGCCACTAAGTAGGATTTAATATGAATTCTTACTAGTGTTCGATCAGATTCGGACCGGCTGGCCCTCCAGCCACTCTCTAGGCGTCTTTTCCGGTGTTTCATCTCCCGGAGCTCCTCGGTAAACCAGGGAGCCACCCGGGATTGACACCGGGTCAGAGGCCGCAAAGGCACAACGCGATCCAAGGCCCCAGCGGCCGCCCTATCCCAGGCTTCCACTAGGGCTTCGGTCGAGTTGTGAGCAAGGGATTCAGGAAAAGTCCCAAGCTCCATCAGGAACCTTTCAGGGTCCATCAGGTGCCTGGGGTGGAACCATCTAGTGGGTTCCGCCTCCCTGCGGTGAGGGGTAGCGGTATGGAAGTCAAGCCTGATGAGGAAATGATCAGACCATGACAAGGGTTGAATAGAAATATCCCCTAAATCTAGATCATTCATCCACTGCCCAGAGACAAAAATCAGGTCGAGCGTGTGTCCCCCATTATGGGTGGGGTCTTGAATTAACTGAGTTAATTCATCCAAATACTTCTTGGTTTCTTTATATTTGATGATAATTTTTAACTTCTGCCCTCAAGTTATGGCCCTGATCTTCATATAAAAAAACCTACAGTTTTAGTTTGAAAAGCCTGAAATAATTATAACTCATTTTATCTTGTTTTGATCTCTTGACATAAAAAGGCCCAGTTAGTTCTATCTTGGTTCTCAACTGCAATTTTATTATAACAACTTGGGGGGGGGGGGGAATTATGAACAGGCATAACATAATCACAATTGTTTGTCAACAGAGTTGTCTACTTTAACTTAAGTACTTAGATGTTTAAAAATACATTTATTCAACTATTTTACCATTGTGCCTATTTATAAATCAGTGAAAATGATTTCATTGAATCTTTAAAAGACAGGTATGGATGACTCATTGCTAATTA
The DNA here is from genome assembly GCF_964273705.1 of Natrix helvetica. Taxonomy (NCBI): domain Eukaryota; kingdom Metazoa; phylum Chordata; class Lepidosauria; order Squamata; family Natricidae; genus Natrix; species Natrix helvetica. Next base: position 34,304,239 of record NC_138552.1, read on the forward strand.
GTCAAGACAGTTTTCACTTGATACTTGAATATGAATGTGTGAAATTTACTTTTAGGAAAAACAAGCATTTTCTATTTATGGAAAGAGAGTGCTAAAGTACTTGTTTTTATGAAACCTCATGGATTTGAATAGGAGCTGGATGTACAGTAAGTGTGAAATATACTGCGGACACCTTATTTCTTTTTTTTATTCTACATGCAAATTACCAAAAGTACACCAGACCCACAGTGGAGAATGATGGTGACAGCATTATGCTTTGGGGCTGCTTTTCTTCAGTTGGAAATGAGACTTTAGTCAAGGTGGAGGGAATTATTAACACGTCCATTTATCATGTCATTTTTGGCTCAAAACCTTCAGGCCTCTGCTAAAATGAAGAGGAACTTTGATCTTTCACCTTTCAACACCACATCAACCCCAAAGCATACCTCCAAATCAACAAAATAATGGCTTCACCAGAAGAAGATCAAAGTTTTAGAATAGCCCAGCTACAGCCTAGCCCTGAATATAATTTAAAATCTGTGGTGTGATCTGAAGAGGGTTGTATACAGGAGATACCCTCACACTCTGACAAATTTGGAGAGTTTTTGCAAGGAAGAGTGGGTAAATATTCCCAAGGGAAGAAGTGCTATGCTGATGGGTTCCTACCCCAAAATACTGAATGCTGTCATAAAATGATAAGGTGCTTCAACAAAGTACTAGTTTTAAGTTGAATATTTATGCAACCGTAGGTTTTTTATGTTTATGTTTTTCCCCTAGAATGGGTCTTCAACCTTAAACACACAAAGAGCCATTTGGACCTGTTTCCCACAGAAAAGAAAACACTGTGAGGCACAAAACCTAGGTGGGTATGGCCAATTCAACGTCACTCATTCCCAGTCACATGACCACCCCCTAGCCACGCCTACTCAGCCGGTCATTAGGGCAGAGAACCGGTTGTTAAACCTCGGCAATCACAAGACCCTTTTGACCTCCCTTCCCCCCTCTCTCCCCTCTCCGTATCTCTCTCTGTCTCTCTCTGCCTCCCTCTCTATCTCTTCCCCTCTCCCAGTCTCTCTGTATCTCTCTGTTTCTCTCCCTCTCTCTGCATCTCTCTATATCTCTCCCCCTTCTATCACCCCCTCTCTGTGTCTCTCTTTCCCCCCTCTATCTCTGTATCTCTCTCTGTATGTATGTATATATGTGTGTGTGTGTGTATGTATGTATGTATGTATGTGTGTGTGTATATATATATTTTCGTAGATTTTCATGGGTGTAGGTATGCTGGTTTTGTTGTATTCGGGTCTTTTCCCGTGTAAGGTTGAGATTGTCTTTGCAACGTTTCAGCAGGATCTCACCTGCCATCTTCAAGCGTGGGCTTAAAATGGATTAAAATACAACAAAACCAGCATATATATGTGTGTGTGTGTGTGTGTGTGTGTGTTACAACCCCTGGTATGCCCAACACAAATATATATATACAAATATATATATATACATACATACATACATACATACACACACACACACACACACACACACACACACATATATATATATATATATATATATATATACAAAGATATATGTTCTGTATATCCATCCCCTCCCACCAAGATATACAGAAAGACGGCAGCTCCAGTCACACTTTAAAACCACAGCCTGAAGATGGCGAGTGAGATCTCGCTGAAACGTTGCAAAGACAATCTCAATCTTGCACGGGGAAAGACCCGAATACAACAAAACCAGCATACCTACACCCGTCAAAATCTACGAAAACATATATATATATACACATACATACATACATACATACATACATACATACATACAGTACTATGCAAAAGTTTTAGGTAGGTGTGAAAAAATGCTGTAAACAAAGAATGCTTTCAGAAATATAAATAATGATTTTTTATTTCTGTCAATTTTCAAAACGCAAAGTGAGCAAACAAAAGAAAAATCTAAATCAAATCAATATTTGGTGTGATCACCCTTTGCCTTCAAACCAGCATCAATTCTCGTAGGTACACTTGCACGAAGTCAGGGATTTTGTAGGATTATAGTCAGGTGTATGATCAACCAATTATACCCAACAGGTGCTAATGATCATCAATGTCACATGTAGGTTGACACCCAGTCATGTACTGAAACAGAAACAGCTGTGTAGGAGGCTTAAAACTGGGTGAGGAAAAGCCAAACTCTGCTACCAAGGTGAGGTTGTGAAAGACAGTTGCATGTCATGGCAAGATTGAGCACAGCAACAAGACACAAGGTAGTTTATACTGCATCAACAAGGTCCCTCCCAGACAAAGATTTCAAAGCAGACTGAGGTTTCAAGATGTGCTGTTCAAGCTCTTTTGAAGAAGCACAAAGAAACGGGCAACGTTGAGGATCGTAGACACAGTGGTCTGCCAAGGAAACTTAGTGCAGCAGATGAAAGACACACATCAAGCTTATTGCCCTTCGAAATCAGAAGATGTCCAGCAAGTGCCATCAGCTCAGAATTGGCAAAAACCAGTGGGACCCAGGTACACCCATCTACTGTCCGGAGAAGTCTGGCCAGAAGTGGTCTTCATGGAAGAGTTGCAGCCAAAAAGCCATACCTCCGACGTTGGAACAAGGTCAAGTGACTAAAGTATGCACGAAAACATAGGAACTGGGGTGCCGAAAAATGGCAGCAGGTGCTCTGGATTGATGAGTCAAAATTTGAAATATTTGGCTGTAGTAGAAGGCAGCTTGTTCATCGAAGGGCTGGAGAGGGGTACAAAATGAGGGTCTGCAGGCAACAGTGAAGCATGGTGGAGGTTCCTTGAACATTTGGGGCTGCATTTCTGCAAATGGAGTTGGAGATTTGGTCAGGATTAATGGTGTTCTCAATGCTGAGAAATGGATAATTATCCATCATGCAATACCATCAGGGAGGCGTATGATTGGCCCCAAATTTATTCTGCAGCAAGACAACGACCCCAAACATACGGCCAAAATCATTAAGAACTATTTTCAGTGTAAAGAAGAACAAGAAGTACTGGAAGTGATAGCATGGCCCCCACAGAGCCCTGATCTCAACATCATCGAGTGTGTCTGGGATTACATGAAGAGACAGAAGGATGTGAAAAAGCCTACATCCCAAGAAGATCTGTGGTTAGTTCTCCAAGATGTTTGGAACTGCCTACCAGCCGAGTTCCTTCAAAAACTGTGTGCAAGTGTACCTAGAAGAATTTCTGTTGTTTGAAGGCGAAGGGTGGTCACACCAAATACTGATTTGATTTAGATGTTTCTTTTGTTCGCTCACTTTGCATTTTCTGAAAGCATTCTTTGTTTACAGCATTTTTTCACACTTGCTAAAACATTTGCACAATACTGTGTGTGTGTATGTATGTATGTATCTATGTATGTATGTATGTATGTATGTATGTATGTATATGTATATGTATATGTATATGTATATATATCTCTGCATCTCCTCTCTCTCTCTCTCTCTCTGAAAGCTCCGGCTTTTTCCTTGAGGCTCTTCACTACTCCTTTTCTTTTTTCTTGGCAACTTTTTTGAAATCCGTGCTGGCTGAGGAATGAATGTGAGCTGCGGTGGAGGCTTCTCTTCAGGTGACCCCCTCAATCTCCTTTCGTGACCCCCTGGCCGGCTGTGGCGGGGCTGGGAGGGTGCGCATCAGCAGGAAGACCCTCACTGAGCAGCCGGACTCGGCCAAAGCACAGAGAAGGTGCACATGAGGCAGGCGGCCACTCGTTTGAGTGAGTCTCCCCTCCGGTCTCACCACAGCCACATGGGGGAGCAAGAGGAGGAGGGGAGGAGGAAGAGGATGGTTGCCTGAAAGGAAGCCTCCGCCAGGATTGCGCTTGTTTCTCAGCCAGCACAGATTTCAAAAAAGTTGCCAACAAGAAAGAAAAGTAGTGAAGAGACCGAAGGAGAGCTTGCCGGGGCTTTCTGAGAGACAGAGAAGAGACACAGAGAGGGAGAGGGAGATACACACATACACATACACACACATTCACAGACACACATATAGAGAGATACAGAGTGGGAGACCAGCCGATGGGCGAGCGTCTTTGGCGAGGGTGCTCCGCCTTTCTCCAAGCCTGATTCCCGAGTTGGGTGTGAGAGGTTCAGCAGGGTCTCCCCCTTTTCCCGTTGTCCTGAGCTTCTTTACCCCTCCAGCAGACCAGTGCCTCCGGTAGCTTTCATTGTAAAGCGTCTTCTGGGCGCGAAAGTCCCCCATGCAAATTTTAAAACTGCGGCTGGACGCTGCGGGACCATCCCCCTTTCTGTTGTCCCCTGCTCCTGGATCCCATTCCCACCCTGCTAGCCCTCATGTTAGAGAGGCAGGTGTCAGTTGTGGCCAGTGTCTTGGGGCAGAGAGTGGTTTGTCCATCTCCCCAAACAACCAAGGCACACCCAGCACCAACAAGGGCCGGAAGAAGCTCCAGCAAGAGTGAGACACCAGAGAATCGGCCACGGCTGCTTTTCCATCCCCTCCATCACCCTTCTCAGGCTAGATGAGAAGTGATTGGGAGGAGAGGCCGAGGGATGGGGACACTGAGTGGTGGGATCACCTGACAGGGAGCCCCAGCAGAGGACCCAAAGAGCCGCATGCGGCTCTGGAGCCACGGGTTGCCAACACCTGCTCTAGAAGATTTCAGTGTGTTTTTCAATTGAATTGAACAGTATGTCTTATATTAAATATGAAAACAATTTTGAAATGATTTTTTTAACATATCAAAAACCTGGCAGGGGTGTTAGACTTTTTAAATCCATTATATATATTTAATGTTCACAGTATTGTCTTTATTTATTGCTGCTTTCCTTTTATTTAATCTTGCCCCATTTTAACCCCTAGGGCTGGTTATGTCTGGCAAGCTGCAATCCTCCTTTATTCTTTGAAGACCTACAATGACTTAATGCAGTTGGAATTGATTTGTCTTTAACCAGCCTATGAATTTAAATCTGGACAGTCCTAGTCAACCAACTTGATAAAGAGGTGTCTACAAATATTTTTTCTCATATCTAATATTAATAGCATGTAAAGAATATATAGCTGAATCCAAGATGAAACATAGAGCTGAGAAATCATAGAAAGCAGATCTAGAAAATATGTATTTTGTTACCTGGAACCTCTTTCCACAATTGGAGCATAAAGCAAAGTGCAAAGTAGAAGTCTGGAATAAAGTTGCAAAAAAGTAGGTGCAGTTACATAGGCAGTTGGCCAACTTGACTTTGAAAGCATTTTTAGAAACTCTTAACAATTATTGCTTAGAGAAGAATCATGACATCTGGATATACTTTCAAAGCTTTGATCTGTATGGTTGGCTATTTTAAAATGTTCTGTGCTACAATTTCCATGTTAAGTTCTGTGCCTCTTGAAATGCTTTCTAAGACTAAAAGCAGCCTGAAGCAGTTTTGAGAGTAAAACATTTGAGATGAGACTGTACTATGATCAGTAAATATATTAACTGAATATATTAATTATACTGTGATATAATTGCCTGAATCTTACACTATAATATATACTTGTAAACTCAAAATTAAGACCTATTTGATAGATAGATAAATAAACAGATAGATATGCACACACATTAAATGTTACAGCACTTTTTTCTGAGGAAAACCTCAGAGTTATGATATTAGTATATCATATTTCTAAATATTATGAGTATATGCTTACAAATGTATTCATTCTTACCCGGAACTGGATTTAATACATAGGACTGCACTGGAAAAGATATGAACAATCAAGATGTGAATCTTCTAAATACCCAACTGCATGCAAATTAGGGATTTTTTAGTAATTGTATAATGACTGAAAAGTAACACAGAACTTTGAGCTCATTTTTGCATTCTGTTCTACAGTACTGCAATACAAATTAACTGTGGAAAAACAAAGACTTTACTGAGTGAGATACCATCCTTCCTTAGCCTGCTGCTTTTACCCATCTTGGCTAAGAATTATGGAAGTTAGTCCAAGACATCTGGAAGGCAACATAATAGCAGAAGATTGTTACAGAATATTTTATTTGGAAAAGAATGTCTGAATATTTCATAGATTTTTTTTCATCTTAAGGCAAAAAACTCTTATGTGGATTGAAGCAATCTGATAAAACGCAAATTATCCAGAATAAAAATTGTAAAATCCCCATTCCCTTCTATCAGCTTGGACTCGGGAGGCAGAAAATAGATGGGGGCGAGGCCAGTCAGAAGTGGTATTTAACAATTCTCCGAACTACTCAAAATTTCCGCTACCGCTTCTCCAAAACTGGTCAGAACCTGCTGAATACCACCTCTGGGGCAAAGACTTTAGTTTTGCGAACTTTTTTTTTTAAAATCACTGCAATTTAAAAAGAGAAATACAGAGAAAACCATCTACAAAAACAATTTTAAAGAAAGCCCTAAGATAGTAAGCCTCACAGGGGACAAAGTGATAAAAGGAAAGAGGTAACGTGTGAACCTAAGGCCAGTTCTGAAGTGCTCAGATGCTTATATATCACTGCAAAGTATGGAGAAGAATTAGAACTTGGCATCCTAGTACTAGAAATATATAATTTGTTCAGAAAAATATATATCCATAAAGGAGGCTATGTGTGTTACCTTACATGTAAAGAATGACTAAAACTCCATAGAGATTGGGAGTTAGAAATACGGAAACATTGCCAAAAACATCTAGGGCATATTAAGGCAGGGGTGTCCAAACTTGGGAACTTTAAGACTTGTGGACTTCAACTCCCAGAATTCCCCAGCCAGCATAGCTGGCTGGGGAATTCTGGGAGTTGAAGTCCACAAGTCTTAAAGTTCCCAAGTTTGGACACCCCTGTATTAAGGAAAAAGAAACAACAATGACAAGCAGAAATAAAGGTTAAATCTTCACAAATCAGAGGTCTTCTATAATTCTTGATACTGTGATTAATTTCAAATGTTAGATCTACAGTAGTATTTGGTATCTAGAAGAACATATGGATCCTTAATAGCAGTAGTTAGCTGTTCTAACATGTTTGATAGTCTTGTGGATTTCAGACAAAATAGAACTGAAATAGTACATGCTTAGGTCATAATGTTGCAACTTCTGAATTGTGTCATTAGAAGAAAGTCAATTAAAACCATGCCTTGCTAACATTCTCCGAGGTGCCCAGAATACACGAAGCAACATGTTCAGTTGTATTAATCGCATTTTAAGATCAGAAGAAAATAGTTTGACTTTAAAAACAACTGATTTCCAAGAGCATAACAGTTGTGGTCATAAAGGTCAAGTAAATTATCAATTTCATCTACTTCCTTGAACTTCTTAAAAAGCTAATTGAAAAATATGCAAAAAATATTTAGAAAGATGCATCTAGCTGCATCTACAAGAAAACATTGTCTGGAAAGCAGCAAAAAGTACAGAAAAGTAATTGTATAAATTACTTCAGCTACTGAATATAGTTGAAATAAAAACAAAGTTTAGGAAAAGTTACAGGCACCAGAAATTATCGTGAATACCACATAAGGATTTTTTTTTAATGCACTGAAAGATAAAGACATGCAATGATAGATAAAATGTGTATACTCCAGTACTCTGGAACGGAAAGTAAATCATAAGAACATTCAAACATCTTTGTATATTTCTAATGACAATATACTCTTATCACGTATCCAATATTTTTAATATTCAATTATTTGGCACAAGTTCCATATATGATTTCCTGAAGATGGCAGTAGATTCCTTACTTAAATTATGAGTTTTTAGTTTTTCAGCTGAAAGCAGAATTTCAAATTAGAATATAATTAATATATTGTTCCCTGAAATTCCTGCTGTGTCCTTAAAAGATGACAGTAACTACAGTTCATTTGAACCCAATTCCTCTCCCCTCGTGTATCAGTGAAGATTAACCTGAAGTGTTTATGTTTATCCAGTGTAAAAATAAGACTTGAAGATTTTACTTGAATCTAGTATAACTTGATAATTTTAATTTTGTAAAGGATTCCAGAGTGCTATCCAAAACTCGAGAATGAGATGATTCTACAGTGTGGGCGCCATCACAGAAAAGCTCTGCCTTTGGACCCCAGCTCTTCCCCCTCATGCAACAGTTGCTGAGAAAACTAATGGGTGTACCTATTAAATCAATACAGTGAAAATAACTTGACCATTTTACTTTTATCTGGTATAACTTGATAATTTTAATTTTATTTAATGGTCACTTTTAAAGTTTTACTATTGTATATTTAAGTTCAATTTGAAGATTTCACCTTTACCTGACACAGATAATATATAAGCTATTTTAAAATTGCACAGAATAGATGTGGAGTCAATGCAATAACATGAGTCATATTATTTCTAGAATTATTTCTGTAATGTAGGGAGGGTGTTTTTGCCCTTAATAATTGCCTGCAAATATTCTTGGCAAATAAAAATGTCACTTTTAGAGGTTCAAGGAGTTCAAAACATAGCCACTTTATACAGTATGCGATCCAACTCCTGGTGTTAGTGGCTGGGAGCAATGAGAATAGAGCAGGGGTGTCCAAACTTGGGAACTTTAAGACTTGTTAAGCAGAGCTGGCTGGGGAATTCTGGGAGTTGAAGTCCACAAGTCTTAAAGTTCCCAAGTTTGGACACCCCTGGAATAGAGCATTGGTATGTGGTAGAGAAGAGCAGTGGGCAATTTCCCTCAGTGCCTGAGGCTGTTCTAGAAGCTATTCTGCTCTTTCTCTAGTGATGGCAGCTGAGGTACTCAGGGTAATGTGTTTCTTCAGCTGCAAACACTAGCATTGAAATGCATCGGTTGCCCCAACTGTTTCAAGAATGTCAAGTACAGCTGATTCATAGGTAATCTCCCTCCATCTTTCACCTTTTGCCCTGACTTGTGGGAGTCATCAGCATTGGAGATGAATCTGGAGATCCTTGTCATTTCTCTCAAACTCCCAGTCTTGCTCAAGATTATGTTTTAGTTAGTAATTGAGACTAGTTCATTATGAAACTTTGGAACAGCTTGATAGCTGCAGTGTGTTGGAGAAGAAAAGTACAAATGTTGCTATTTATCTTTTAAAGGTCTTCATAATGTAGGGCAACCTTTCCCATCTCAGCAAATAGATCAAAAAGTTTAAAAGTGTCATCTTAGCATTTTCAGGTCTTTTGAAATATCCTGATTTTATCTATCTTTCCTGATTCCATTTTATTGATCAATATCTACCGTGTTTTCCCGAAATTACGACATGTCCTGATAATAAGAACATGCCATATTTTTCCTGTGGGCAAAAATATACGCCCTCTCCCAATAATAAGCCCCCTGGACAACCCCCCCTCCAGCCAGGCAGAGCACCACTCACCAACCTAGCAATATCCCGAAGGCGCAAAGCCACAGGAGCTGAGGGGAGGGGTGCAAAGGTGCTCACATTACTTGATGCCTTTGGGATACTGCTAGGTTGGGTGGCGCTTTGCCCAGCTGGAGCGACGGGTTGCCGGGCAGCTGCTCTTACAACACCCCTTTCCAGCTGGGCAGAGCGCCACTCACCAACCCAGTAATATCCCAAAGGCGCTAAGCCGCGTGACACTGCCCAGCTTGAGAGGTTGCATGAGCACTTGTTCTGCCTCCAGCTCACGTGCCTCCCTGCCTCACCATGCCCAATTCTCCCTGCAGGGCTGGGCCATCATGCTCCGAGCATAACCAGCTTGCAAACTCCAGAACTCTGCTGCCGAGTCTTCCGGCAGCGGCTGCTCTGGGACTACACTCTATGGTTGTGAGCTGGCTGTGGAAGACTGCCAGCCCACAACCATAGAGCGTAGTCCCAGAGTGGCCGCTGCCAGAAGACTCGGCAGCGGATCTCCGGAGTTTGCAAGCCGGCTATGCTCAGAGCATGGCAGGGGCACCCTGGCCCAGCCCTGCAGGGAGAATTGGGCATGGTGAGGCAGGGAGGCACGCGAGCTGGAGGCAGAACAGGTGCTCGTGCAACCTCTCAAGCTGGGCAGAGTGCCACGCGGCTTAGCGCCTTTGGGATATTACTGGGTCGGTGAGTGGCGCTCTGCCCGGCTGGAAAGGGGTGTTGCCGGGTGGGTGCTCGTGAGCATGGTCACCTAATGACGGCTTTGTTGCGCTGCTGCGACAGTGCAACACAGCCGTTTGCCCCTGAGGCTGGGCCCGGCTCTTCGGGCACCCGCTCACAAGAGAGCAGCCACCCAGGAACCCCAAACCAATAAGCCCCCCCCCCGATAATAAGGCCCAAGCAAAATTTGGGGGTCAAAAGAAAATAAGACCCTGTCTTATTTTTGGGAAAACACGGTAGCCTTTGAAGGCTTCAGTGAAGGGGAACATTCTTCATATTCCATTCTCCTGGTTGACAACTCTTACTGTGGGGAAATTCTTCCAGTTAATCTGGATCAAATGTATTTCCCTGTGGTTTCAATCTACTGCTTCTGCTCCTGGAGCCAGAAAAAAAAACCCACTACTATCATATGACAGCCTGTTAGTATCTGACATTAAAAATAAAATAAATAAAAGATAAATATACTTCACAGATCTCCAAAACAGTATCTGATGGAAGAATGAAGGGAAAGCAGAAACTTTGATTTAGCTTGGGGCAGTGATCTTATTCTGTTCTGAGTGCATCTCTCATTCAAAATTTGTACATTGTCCTTTCCAATTTGCCATTTTCTTTATATGTAGATACTCAAATGTTCTTCTGTGGGATTTATTTTCTACTTTGTCCTCTTGCAAGCACATGTGATTGTATCTGTATAAGCATTTTGGCATTGCTTCTTATCCCTCATGACATTTTATAGACAGTCTACTTCAGCTATTTTAATTTATTATTAGTTACCAACTTCTTCTTGTTTCTTCTGACAACTCAGTATCTTTGCATGAAAAATCTAAACAAAATGCCATTGGGACTTTCCTCAATAAGGTCCATACATTTTAACATGATTTTCTTTGAGGTACTGATCATCTATAAATCTTGAAACAGTCTAACAGAAACTGGCTGTATCCATTCATCTTATTCCCAGTTCTGTTTAAAATCTAACAAATCTGAATTGGCTCAGGCAGTTCCTGAGCCCCCTGAATGTACTTAGAATAAAACTATACCAGTTTTATGCATATATGAAGTCAATTCAGAGGAAGCACCTACAACATTCAGATTATGCAGCTATAAGCATACAGGGGACACAGTGGCTCAGTGGCTAATATGCTGAGCTTGTCTATCAGCAAAGTCAGCAGTTTGGTGGTTCGAATCCCTAGCACCGCTTAATGGAGTGAGCTCCCGTTACTTGTCGCAGCTTCTGCCAACCTAGCAGTTCGAAAGCATGTAAAAATGCAAGTAGAAAAATAGGGACCACTTTGGTGGGAAGGTAACAGCGTTCCGTGCACCTTCGGCATTTAGTCATGCTGGCCACATGACCACGAAGACATCTTCAGACAGCACTGGCTCTTTGGCTTTGAAACGGAGATCAGCACCGCCCCCTAGAGTCGGGAATGACTAGCACATATGTGTGAAGGGAAACTTTACCTTTAAGCATACAGCTGTATTTCTGCAGGTAATTAATAGAAATTACGGTATTGTGATTATTTTCTTTCACCTTTTACAGAATTATCAAATGTCCTTGACTATATACATTCCTAATGTTCCACTTTATGTTGTGTTGAGAATGAACTGTTGCTATATCCAGTGAAGCTGGATTATGCCTCCAGCTCTTCAGTTTTTAGCTGTCCTGCTAAATTATGTGGAACATGTAATTAATAAATAGGCTAGAGTGTTCACTGGAGACAATTGGAGGGGATGGTTTAAAGACAAATGTTGATGAGTAATGATGAGTTTTGGCTGCAAAATGCATGCATTAATACATTTTTAAGTGTCAACAAAATTATAGTACAACTACTTCTGTAGAATCTTTGCTTTAGTCACTTCTGGGGATGAGTAATCTTCATAATTTCAGAAAGATAAATCTTTTTCTGTCTGTTAACATTCCACTTAACATTTCCAATATAAAATAAACATGGATGTCACACAAAAGAAAGAATGAATTTATTCTCCATTGTTCCAGAATGAGAGATCAGAAACAGTACATTCAGACAGGAGCTTCTTCAGGCTAGACATCAGAAGTTATTTCCTGATTATATAAACTGTCAGCCAGCAGAACAGGCTGCAACATGATGTGGTAAATCCTATTTCACTACAAGACCTTCAAAAATGGTCATTTATTGGAGATGGTCTTATAGATCCTACCTTGAGCCTATAACATTGAAATATATCATCTTCCTTCCAACTCATGATTTTAGAAAGAATATACACATAAGAACAATAGAATTCCCAGAGATTCCACTACATTCATCAATACGTGCTTTAGGAAAACAGGATGTAAGCTTCAAAGCAGAAATGAGTGTGGGAAGGAATAAAAATCTAAATCACGAGCTGGGCAGCAAATAAATTTTATAAATAAATATTTGAAATGCCTTGATAAATCAGAGTAGTAACTTTATAAATTGCAGTGAACTCCCTCAACATAAAATCAGTACAGCATTGAAGAAGTCAATTTTTTTAGCTTGTGGTTCCACATTTTTGCAAGTTTTAAGAAGTTTGCTAGCCACCTCTCATAGATGGTCCAATTCTTTTCAATGTATTTTGTAGGGGGTTAGACTTTGCAGTATTTTTTGTTGCTCCACAGCTCCAAAACTATCTGTAGTGTTTCAGTGTATAATCAAAGTATGTTTTAAAGTATAATTAGAGCATTTGTGAAGCATTTTTAGGTACATTAGAAAACCACATTGATGTGTAAGTTCAGCTGAATTGATATTGCTGTTCACTGGACAATTTTGTAGGTCTCTTGATTCCTATTAAAAATCCCAGTGAAATGAAGCCAATTAACAATTTTTAATCTCAAAATACTATATCCTTTTAACAACAGAATAAAAAAGCATATGCATGAACATGAAGTAGAGGCGTGATATCTAAAGGTCCTAAAAGGAAGACTTTTGGGGGAGAGGCCTTTGTCCTTGCAAAAGTAATGAAATGGACGTCTGGGTATCCTCTCTAGAGATTCAGCTAGATGGACCATGTAGTCTAAACTACATGGAAGTAGTTGATGCTACCTTCCTAATTCTTCTAATATATTACAAGCATTGTTCTCCTTAATAGGTACTTCACAACATCACAATAGGTACTTCACAACATTATTGTTTAGTCTTGATGGAAGACTACATAACATAAAAAATTGAAAATAAGTTTTGAATTGCAAACTCCTACAGTCTGACTCTTGACACAATTATTTGATTCCTGGAAAGCAGCATCTACATCTGTAAACTTGCATAGTTTAAATCACCACATAATATTTTCCTCCCTTCATTAAATGTAGTTCAATATGCATTTTATTTCTGCATTGAATTGTTCAGTATCTTAATTATCAATGTTGGTGTGGAGCTATTTCTTAGATCAGGAGGTTGATAGAATTTTTCTCATTACAAAAGTGGCAACGTGGAAAAAAAAGTACTAGTGATTCAAAAATATGTCTAACTTAAATATTGGAGTCTGCGAATGTTAATGATTAAACACCAGGCTCTGCATTTCCAGTAACTCTTTTTTTTTAACCTTAAATATTTTACCAATTAAAATGCAATGGAAAGATTTTATCTAGTCTTTTTGAGAAAATGAGATGTTAGAATGCAGTAATTTTAGGTTTTGTCTGCAGCAAAGGACTTCGTTTCTATATTTAATATAAGAGGGTATTTTCTGATTAGTGTACTCAGAAATTTCAGGTTTAAGTTCTGCTGAATTTTTGGTTTATGTATATTAGTTGGTATTTTGGAAGAGATTAAATATGTAGCTGCTATTTATTTATTTAAAATTCTTCGAAGTAATATTAGTGGATAACATATACGCTTAATTTAAATTCATGGTTTCTGATCTAGGGTACAAGACTATTGATGATTCACACAGAATATCACATGCAGGAACCACAGTAAAAAAAAAATAGGCCATTATTTTCAGATCTTGAAATTATCCCTTGATGTCTTGGTGAATATGGACATTACTGCTTGTAAATATCACAAGATTTCAAGTTAGTGCATCAAAATCTTGTGGAATCTCATGAGATCCTAGCCATTTTATTTATAAAAATTGTAAAGTTTAATTGATTTTAGGTCTAGCAAACCATATAGGTTTCATGATGCCCAAAGGCATGTTAAGATTTTGTGGCAGTTCTCAAAATCTTAATAATGTATTGTGTAATTGAAGGAAAACTTAGGAACCATTGTTTTAAACAGATGCATTTCTTTTTTACTTGTGGGCCTCTCAGTGTGCCTCTTATTTGCTGAGGTGGGCAATGTATAAATTGATCAACGAATAAAAGCCGTTCGAAACACGAATAAGCAACTGGTTGCTAGAGACATTCAGCCATTTGAAATTTTGAAAATGAAAACTGTATGTTAACAATTGTCCTGCAGTCATAATTCTTGCAATCATAATTTCAGATCTTATTAGAGAGATTCATATTACAACTTCAACTTTTATCCACCTGCCTCTCCCCTGTTTTTAAGAGGCTATTCTTTTTGATAATATCTGGAAGTAAAGAAATAGCGGTCAATATACAAGCAGAATGCTCCCGAAGCTAGGAAATCTGTGCTTTGGAATTTGTGGCTTTTTAAATCTTCTAAACATGGATTTTTTTCACTTCCCATTCTAAGAATCTTAGAAAAGCTTATGTGGAAGTCAACAGGAAATCTTATGCATTCATTATTAAGAGAAGATATTTTACCTTCTGGTCACCTTTCCCCTCAGCAAACAGAAAGCTTATTGTAAAATTAAAAAGGCAGGAAATACAGTTTTTAAGATGGGAAAAAACTTAGTTAAACAAGAGAGAAATTTCTCCCCAGTGGATTTCAAAATTTGGCATGGGTTCTGCATTGTTTCAAAGCTAAGGTTAGCAGATTTTCATGATGTTTCAACTCAACTTTTTAAAGCAAGAAAAAAACAGATAAATAAAACCATACAATACAATATTAAAACAGTAGAATGCAACGACAGTATGAATACCTTTTGCGACCTCTACAATAATAATTTAAAGCGAATTGTACAAAATCTTAGCTATTACATTTATGTGCTGCTTTTAGACAGTGGGCAGTCTTGTGGACCCCTTCGCACCCTTGGGTTTTTATGTTGATGGTACTGTCTTCCTTTGCTTCCTAAACTTGGCACCCTTCATATTGTTGGTCAAGAGCCAATCTGTAATTCGTTTACCTGGCGCTAGAACCAATCAATAACACAAGGTTGAGGAAAGTGGGAATTTATCACTTTATTTCTGATCAGAAGCAAAGGGGCTCTCCATTAGCAAACAAAGGAGCTGGGAGGAGCACTGAGCAGGACTGGTGTTCTGTTTTTATACCTCAGGATGCAGGAAATTCAAAACAACAATATGATTGTTTACAAATTTATTATCAATACAGCATGTGTATACAGTAAGTGATGCTATTACGTGTATACGCCGTGATGTTCTTAACATGACCTATACCAGCGATGGCGAACCTTTTTTGGTTCACGTGCCATAAGGGGGGAGCGCAGGGGGGTCATGCGTGGGCGTGCTACACTCAATGCAATGCGCAATCCCCCCAGTGCGCATGTGTGGTGCTCCCCCCCATTTCTCCACGCCCTCCCCATGCTCCAGAGGCTTTATAAGAGCCTGGAGAAGGCGAAAACAGCCTCCCCCACCCTCCGGAGGCCCTTCGGAGGCTTCAGGGACCCTTAGGAGGCTTCCCTGAAGCCTCTGGAGGGCTTAAACTGATCCTCTGAGCAAACTGGAAGTTACGTCCGGTTTGCTCGTAGGGTCCTTTTTAAGGGAAGCCTCCTGAAGGTCCCTGAAGCCTCTGGAGGGCTTAAACTGACCCTCCGAGCAAACCGGAAGTCTGTTCCCGAACTTCCTGTTTGCCCAGGGCTGGTTTTTTGTGCTCCGGAAGCTTCAGAGAAGCTCCTGAAGCCTCCGGAGGGGCGGGAGCTCTTTTTGCCCTCCCCAGGCACCTATAAAGCCTCTGGAGCCTGGGGAGGGCAAAAATGGCTTTTAAAAAGGCTGATCTCAGCTGGCCAGCGCCGGCATGCATCTGGACCTATACCATCTGGACCCCTGCTTGCCCATCAACCCAAGCTAAAATAGGCTTCTAGGCACTTTTCTAACCTTATCCTATGCATCTAGCTATGTTTCTCTGGTAGGGTCTGCTTTCAGTGGTTCTTATCAAGTGTGCAGATCTTGTTCTGGTCTAGCTAAGCTGCTGGCAGCTTCCTGTTCTGAGTTCTGAGCAGACAATCCGAAAGCAGATTGAAAAAAATTGAAAAGAATATGTTCCTTTTTACATGAAGTGGTTTCATGGTTGGAGTCTCAGGCCCTCAGCTTCCTCCTTTTTTGACACTTTTATACACTTCAATAAACGTCACTTCAGTAATAAATAACTTGAAAACTTAATTTTGGGGGTATTCTCTTCCTTTTTAACACACATCTCTGAACAGACACACAATTGCTTCTGTAGTCTGACTTTTCACTCCTTTTGTGCTTTATTTTGGCCCCAAATGGGGCACGTCTCTTCAAAGCAGTGGCTCTACAGGAGCTCATCAGAAGTTGGTAGGGATTCAACAACAGACTTTGAGTGCCATACTTACGAAGAATAAAATAGCTATAATTAGGTTTTTCAACTATTCAGGATTGGGCAACCAAGAGGTAAGACTGTCTCATAAACTATGGAAGGATTTGGAAGAAAAATATGTCTTTTCTTGGTGCTGAATGGGGGCTGCTCATGTGGTCAGCTCAGAATTTGAGGCTTAATCACTTGCTGGATATTCCAATTACTGTATTTTTCAGAGTATAAGACCCACCAAGATTTTGAAGATGCAAATTAAAAAAAAAGTTTTTGCACTCTGCAGACCTTCCCAAAAAGCCAATTTTTTGTGAAAACAGGCTCATTTTTTGTCAAAAAAAAGGCATGCATAGCCTTTAAGAGGCTTACAGAGGGGCTGAGGCCAATGTTCCCTCTATTTTTTCTTCAGTGCGGGCAGAAAAGTATAGTGTTTGAGCAGCACATTTTCATGCCTGAGCACCTGAATTTTTTTCACAGGTGTCACCCAAGACAACAACGAAATCAGTGTTATTTGAAACTCAAAAGTTATATTTATTCAAGATACACGTTTAATTAAAAGTGTTATATATCAGTATCACTTATAACTGCAAGTCTGCAATATTAAAATACTTGTATAGTGTTTTTGGTAACAACGTTTACTCCAGCTTTACATTTTGACATCAGCACTGACTGATGATGTGCCTATAGGGTTATTACAATTATCTTTTCAAATTCATTTTGGATTAAATAAAAAAGAGCTTTGAAATGAATATATGAATGCCACTTAATACCAGTAATATTAAAATAGTAAATGTTTGATATACTTCATTTTAATGAGTTCACATTCAATTGCAAAAGTTGTCTATACACTGTATGCTTCTGTGAATGTATTATATGCAATTTGCTATTTTAAATGAGTAAAAGTACCCATACATAAAGTCTCATTCACATCTAAAAGTTTTCTTCCATCATTAATTTGTAAACTCAAGGATTTATTGCCTGCATGTTCAACAATGCTTGCTGATTGTTTAAAAATTTGTGGGAATATGTTCCTCTCTATACAGGTGGTTTCAGTAACCTACTACTACTGCAAAACTAATTGCAAAATATTAAATTTTATTATTGTTAATATGAAAAAATAATTTGACTCATAAAATCTTATTTTTTTCATGATTGCTCACACAGAAGTTGCTTGCTATTGGAAAAAGTACATTCTAATAATGAATAGCTAAACAGAATAGGAAATTGCATTATCCAAAACTCTAAAAAATGCAATGAAAAATATTTTAGCCACTTTTTTCAAATCTTACTCCTCCTACAACCCAGTGAACTGTGTGGATGACTTTAAAGTACTTATATTGTAGTTAAGGTTTTAATTCTAAAAAATTTCTAAACTTCATACTACTTGCAAATATAAATAGATAGTTAAAATGGCTCTACCATAAGAAATAAGAGAAAAAAAACATCTTCCTTTTGTTTATAAAGTAGTGATTTTAGTTTGCTCCAAATGTTTTAACTGTGGAAGTCACTATTTTAAACTGACAGATAGGAAGTTTAATTAGATTAAAAGCAAAAATATTCTCAATGACTTTGAAAATCCCAATGAGTTATCAAATATAGGTACTCATTCATTACAACGTGGGACTGGAATTTTGATTACTTAGCAATGTGGTCACAAAGCATGATGTCATGTCATGTGACCGGGCTCTCTTGCCTCTTTCTGACTCCGAGGGCATCAATCATGTTAGCCCAGGGGTCTGCAAAGTTGGCTCTTTTAAGTCTGGTGGACTTCAACTTCCAGAATTCTGAGAGTTGAAGTCCACCAGTCTTAAAGCAGCCAACTTTGCAGACCCGTGTTAGCCCAAAACCTGGAGCTGGGCCTTGCTCCCCATTGGTGGAGCTCCGAGAAGCGAGGAAGGGGAAAAAGAGATGGAGGCCAAGGGTCTCCCTCACCAGCAAAAATGTAACGGAGGAGCCGGGCAGTAGCAAATTAGCCAATCACGCGGCACGCGCGGAAAGCAAGGTCTGACCGGGTGGGCAGCGAAACTCCAGGACTCTCCGTTCTAATTCCCCGTGAAAACTGTTGCCTCTAAAGCGCTTGCTCCAGTGTTTTGAACCTTTAAGCCCCCCTTTCCCTTTTTTCTTTTCGACCCACAGTGATTAGGGAGAATCCTAAAGTCGGGCGGGGCCGAGAAGTGAGGAGGGAGAAAAAGAGCTGGAGGCCAAGGAGCTTCCCCCCCCCCATCTCTTTTTCTCCCTCCTCGCTTCTCGGCCCCGCCCGACTTCAGGATTCTCCCTAATCATTGTGGGTCAAAAAGAAAAAAGGGAAAGGGGTGCTTGTTTTTAACCTTAAAGCGCCCCTTTCCCTTTTTTCTTTTCGACCCACACTGATTAGGGAGAATCCTGAAGTCAGGCGGCAATGTACTGCGGTAGGAAAGTTTTAGCTGGAGCCTGGAGGGTGTTTTGATTGCGATTCCCTAGCCGCTCTGTAGTCCATGTCCAGTAAATATGCCACACTGCGCGGCAGTTAGAAACTACTGCGCGGCGTATTCCAGGCACGTGTGCAGGCGCGCACCTTGGAGGGAACAGTGGCTGGGGCGGGGGCAAAATCAAGCAAAAATGGCTCATTTTTTGCTCATTTTTGCCCTTCCCAGCTCCCAGGAGCACTCTGGAAACCTCCTAAAGCTATGCACGGCTATTTTTGCAAAGGGGGCAGGGTTTCAGGAGGCCAAAAATGCTGTATTCCGTGTATAAGACACACCCAGATTTTCACCCTTTTTTTGAGGGAAAAAGGTGCATCTTATACTCCGAAAAATACAGTATTCCTAGATATGTGGTTAGCCCAAGTCAAGCTTGGGTTGGTTATACAAAGAGACACAAGCATCACAATTTTACTTTGAGATGAATCTGAGTTCTAGTTAACTGTCATCTGTGGAGGTCCACCGCTTGGATTACCTCTAGAAAAAAAAGTTGTTTCACAAACAATTGTCTATGGGTGTGATTGTGGAGAAGACTACACAGGTGGTGGTGATTTACTGTACTGTATTCTTGACTTGTGAATAAAATGGATTTTTTTTCTAGAGGTTATAATTTAAAAAGAGTATTTAGTTTTTGAAATGGTTCTGCCGTTCATGTAGCTGACTAGACATTTCTAGAGAGGGAACTCTTTCCATGTGTACGATGCCCAGAGGTGGTATTCAGCTGGTTCGGACCGGTTCACCCGTAATGGAAATTGCAAGTGGGGCCGCCCACCTGCCCCGTTTCTATGCCATCCTATTTAGGCATATTTTCTAGCTGCGTGCATGTGTGCAAGCCCGGCGCACGCTCACATTTGCGAACTGGTAGGGAATTTAAGTGACTACCACCCTTGATAATGCTCTCAGGACTTGACTCTAGAGATCCAGGATTTTAGCAGAACTCAGTATTCAATTCTGTATGGATGAACAAGCTGGTCTAATCCTACTGACTGGTGTTGTTGGGCATATTTAGAAAGAGAAAGTAAAGCAGCAGATAACAGCAACAGATGTTGCTCCTTCTAGTTGAGGACAGCAGTCATTTGCACTATAGGCTATGGCTTCTCATACAAGATTTCAAAAGGACTCATCTCCAACCTCTTCACATGCAAGTCACTCTAAGCAAAAAGGTTGGGAATGAGTCCTGTCTCTGTAGTTTGAACATAATGCTCCTTTCTTTTCCTCTTTTCCCCCACAACAACATCCTTGTGTGATGGGTTGGTCTGACAGAGACTAAATGGCCCCAACCCAACCAGCTGGCTTTCATGCCTAAAACTCATAGTCTACTGGTTTCTAGCCTAGGCCTTAACCAATACACTGGGGGAGGGGGGTATTAGCTCCATATGCCTACATGACAGATGCAACTGTTCTGTCCAAATTATCAATAGGAAATATGCTGCTCTTGTCGAATTTCTCCCCATTAGATTTCATGATGAAAAAAATAACTCTAATAACTAAAAGTTTTGTATACTTGGTGACAGTAAATTAAACTCTGTTTGTAACTTGCAATAGCTCTTTTGAGAAACGATGTTTATTTGCAAGATTTGGCTGTGGGTATCTTATTGTAACTTTTAAATCTCTATGGGCACCGTGGGTGGCCAGTTTTGTTAACTTTTTTTTGAGATGTATGTTTTACTTCCCTAGCATGATAACATTAAAGTACATACTGAAAATAAACAGGTATCTAAAACCAAGGCGTGAAAACTATTTCACACATTTTCATGATGAACTGAAACCTACGAATGAGTATTTGCAAAGTTTGTTCAAGTTATATTTTAAGGAAAATATTATAGGACCAGCATGGTTGTTGTTTGACAAATTGGTATTACAACTTGGCCTCCCAAATTTCCAACAAGCCACATAGGATTAGAGGCCTCTAATCATTAACCATGATTTTTTCGTAATATACTCAGGCTACCATGAGCATTTGGGCTTATCCATTTTCTTTCTCCACTGCTGGCGAAGGGGCTTTGAAAGCTACACTTTTGTTAAATCACAGCTATACTTTTGTGTGAATAAAGTTTCATGACTTTAAACTAAATCTAGTCAGTTTCAAAATAAAGGCAGGTTCAGAACTGATACCATGTATACCATGCGGTGGCGCTACTGCAGGCTTCTTCTGCTGACTATCAGTTGCCTGCAATTTGGCAGTTCAAATCTCACCAAGCTCAAGGCTGACTCAGCCTTCCATCCTTCCTAGGTGGGTAAAATGAGGACCCAGATTGTTGGGGGCAATATGTTGACTCAGCCCTTAGCGAGGGCTGTAAAGCACTTTGAAGTTGTATATAACTCTAAGTGCTATTGCTATATACCACCCTCCCCCAATAAGATGACTCTGGGAGGCTTATAGAAGATAACTAGAAAAGAAGCTAAAAATTTAAAACTATGCAAATTAAGCATTTTAAACTATGCAAAAAAGGAGAAAAGAAACCAAGACATGGATGGAACAGGGATGAGGTATTCTTACCCTATCAAACTCCTCTAGTGGTGAGCCCCCCCGCTTGAGATGCCAATCCAGCTGGCAAAACCAAGTTTTAATACCTTTCTTAGAAGGCCAAAGGAATAGGTGCAGTTCTCACCTCCAGCGATAGTGTTCCACATGGGCAGAGTGACAGCGGACAGGACTCTTCTCTTTGATGCCGCCCATTAGAATACCTTAGCAGATGGGTCCATTGCAGTCCTCTTCTGCTGGTGTGAATGGGGTGGGCTAGTCCCACCAGCTACCCTGGATCTTTGCCATAAAAGTCTTTAAAATACTCACCAACACCTTGAATTGGACCTGGAAGCAAGCTGGTAACCAATGCCGCTTGTGGAGCAGCGGTGTTTGTTTGTTTGTTCATTCATTCATTTGACACCCATAATGCAGTACACCCCCACACACACATGCGTGCACTCCCCTTGTGCTCCCCCCCCGCGCATGCACGCGTGACCCCCATTTTGATGCTACCAGACCTCCCTGAAGCCTCCTGGGACCAAAAGCGGGGGATGCCGCACCCCCCCTCTGCACCCTGGTTTTGGTCCCAAGAGGCTTCAGGGAGGCCTGCTAGCACCAATACAGAGGGGGGTGAGGGGGGGAGCAGCAGAGAACAATCTCCAATGTTCTTCCTCCCTTATCAGGAGAGCTACATAATATGCATCTCAATTTCTGATAATCATACAGCATGATGCACTATTCTTCTATTATATAAAGAAAAGCCTTAGCTAAGCTAAAAACTGAGCTAAGAAAAAAGTGCCTTGTGGAAAAAGCACTTTTGGAACACCCTTGGGTTTCTTAGGCTTGGTCTGTTCCCTGTGGGTCCCATATGTGCCCTTGGTCCTGCCCGCCAGCACTGTCTGGCCCATTGGCATATTACTCTAAGCTAGGGTGTATTTAACAGTGGCTTGCTGGACAACTCCTAGTAGCCAGGTTCACGCAGCACACTAAAACAACAGTAAGAAAGCCACATTATAATTGTGATATGTAAATCCAACCTAACTATAATTCTTGATAATTGTGATCCCCAGTATGGATTTATGAAAATTATAAGGTAAAGGTAAAGGTTCCCCTTGCATATATGTGCTAGTCGTTCCCGATTCTAGCGGGCGGTGCTCCTCTCTGTTTCAAAGCCGAAGAGCCAACGCTGTCCGAAGATGTCTCTGTGGTCATATGGCTGGCATGACTAAACGCCGAAGTGCACAAAACGCTGTTACCTTCCCACCAAAGGTGGTTCCTATTTTTCTACTTGCATTTTTACATGCTTTCGAACTGCTAGGTTGGCAGAAGGTGGGACAAGTAACAGGAGCTCACTCTGTTACTCTAGGTGCTAAAGATTCGATCCACCGACCTTTCTGATCGACAAGCTCAGTGTCTTAGCCACTGAGCCTCTTTATGAAAATTATATTGTTGGTTAAGTAAAATTAAAATTAAAAGTCATCCTACCATTTTTTTTTGCAAGGGGAACACTGGTTCAAAATAGCTACTTTAAATAGAAGCAGTTACTTCTTATTTATCTTGCAATGACAATCATTTTTAAGGGACTTAAGTCAAAACAATGCCCCTGTAGAACATTAATCTGTTTTAAATGATCCTGGCTAACAATTAATTGCAGGCAAACCATAGAACACAAGCTTTCCAGGAGGTAGCTTTGTAGTCTGGGGTAGCAATTAAAAAACATCCAATCTAGAAAAAAAGACCACTGTTTGCATGACACAATAAGCTGGTAAATATAGCTTATGTTCAAATAAACTCAGCCTCATTCTGCCTATTGAAACAGTTGTTTCTGGTTTGTTTGAGGCTTACTGAATTCTTGGTAGGATATTTGCACTGCAATTAACTCAAGACTGTCTCCATGACAGTTACGCTTCTATTACACTATTTGAGCACACTGTTACTCTCTTGCTTTCATTATTTTCATTCTGTTGTTATGCAAACCATGTTTAGTTTTTCTGCTTTCTTGTGCCTACTGTTTTTTTTACCTCCTATTAGTCTTACCTATGTTTATAGCAGCCTGCACTATTTTTTAGCATTTGCTATTAATGAAAAAAAGTGGCTCTTCTTAGCTCAGTTTTTACATTAGCTAAGGCTTTGCTTTACACAATAGAAGAATAGGAAATGCTATATGATAATCTGAAATTGTGATGCACATTATGTAGCTCTCCTGATAACTCACATCATCACTCACCATTTGTCCTATTTATTTCTTTGGGCATCATTACACTGCCTCGATTGCAGGTGATTCTAAATGGTTTATACTTTGACAGTATGCATACTAAAATAGTGATCTAGCACAGTACTGTGGTAATTTTTCTATAAATCATTATAACACAATATGGTAATTATCAGCATTCATTCATTCATTCATTCATTTTTTGTGTAGCTTCAGATCAGTGTAAACTAGTAACTGACTGGCAGTTTCTTGGCAAGATTTTTCCTTCCTTCCCTCCTTCCTTCCCTCCTTCCTTCCTTCCTTCCTTCCTAGAATCTGGTAATATCCATGTGGTCTCCTGGTAGCCATCCCAGATCCAGAGGGATGGAAAAATATGGAAGTTGGAAATCCATTTTCTACTTTTCTGATATCCATAACATATTTCAAAATAAACCAGAAAGCAGAAATGTTTCCTTCACCCTCAAAATCATCAGGACATTAAGTTGAAGAGGAATATGATAATATAACTTCACATATGGAATCCTGTATGTATATATACATACATACATACATACATACATACGTACGTACGTACGTACATACAGTTATTGTGTGTGTTTTTAAAGGGCTGAATATAAAACTTGCACATTCAAAAAACATTTGTTTAAATTAGCACTACAGCACTCCAATCATTCAGTTGCTTTATAAGTAGTATATAACTACCTGTATTTTGAAAAGCTGATGAAATGTGGAGTAGTTTGTTGCAAGAAAGAAAGAGCGGCAAACAGAGCAAAGTGCCTTATGAATGACGGAACATTTCATTCATTTATTGTTCCTTGAATTGACTTGACAACCAGATACAGAACTCTCTGTTGTTGTCTGAATAATATGCTTTGTATTCTGCTAAGCCTGCCATATTAAGGCTTTATATTGGAAACAATTGTTTGTTTGTAATATGATGACAGGAAAAGATGAGGCACAGCTGAAGTTCCTTACTCAGAGTTCTGTCAAAGAGCAAAATGTAACATAATAGACAACAGAACTCTTCATGTTATATGCCTAATATTTAAATGATCTCAATGTGTCACTAGAATTTCTTAAACGTTCTACATGTGCAGAGTCCCATATGCCTGGTGCCACATTACATGGGTGCATGAGCTTTTTAAAATACTTGAGAGGCCCAGGCCGGGGTGTTTCTTTCTTGCACACACTTGGTTAATATTTTTTCTTCCATTAATATCAGTCATACAGTAAGTTAATGGCAAGAAAGCCTAAAATATGGAACAATTTAAGGATGAAATTAGAACTGATTTACTAATTGAATAAAAAAATACCAATTCACAGATATTTATTAAATTCTCCTAATTTTCAGTTAGTAAAAGGAAGTAAGAAATTTAATTCTTTTTTTTAAACTTAGACTGCTTGTGCATACCAGATGGACAGACCATGAATTAGTCATCTATTGAAGACTTAAAAGGCAGGTTTGAAAAATGGATAGCTCAACTCTGCAGTAAAACGGGAGTGTTTCATTTAATTGACTTATATAAAAGTCCTTTTTATAAAGACGATAGATTCAACTATGTGAAGAACCACGAGATACAAAGCTGTGTGTACTTCAAATAAAAAAAAATCTGCTCCTTAATTACAAAGTTGTTGCTGCTTTAAGAGTTACTTGAAGCTGGATGAGAGATGCATCAAAACAGAAGCAGTTATTTTTGAAGCTCATGAGGAAACTTGAAAAACTTTGGGCTACTTATGTGAACAGTGAAAAAGGGGTGGTTCAGTGTTTTTTAAAAGTTTTCAAAGGACATATAACATATAAGCACACACACACACACACACACAAACACACACTCACTCGGCCTTTAGATGTCCATTCATTGCAACTCTCTATGTCAGTGTTTCCCAACCTTGGTGACTTTAAGTCCTGTGGACTTCAACTCCCAGAATTCCCCAGCCAGCTGGCTGGGGGATTCTGGGAGTTGAAGTCCGCAGGACTTAAAGTCGCCATGGTTGAGAAACACTGCTCTATGTGGCTACAGATACATTGAAAGATAACAACAAAAGAATGATAAAAGCAATACATATGAACCCCTTGGAGTAAAATAATAATGCATCATGGAGTAGAATAAAACACATTTTAAAGCATTGAATGAAAAGTCCCAGGAAAAATTGAAGACAAAGTTTTCCTATGTCCTCAGAAGGACCAGAACATCTGCGGAAGGCTGCCTGCTTTGTACAGTAGTTACAAGTGGTCCTTGCTTACCAATGGTAACTAGGACCATGAGCTCTGTCACTAAGTGACACATACCAATTTATGATTGCAGTTCCAGCAATTACAGCTGTTGGGCAAATTCAGAACATCAGAATCTTGCAAGTCTGAAGGTACAATTTCTCACCTCCATTTTTAACCACTTGATCAATTAGGGCAGACCCTAAGTTTATTTGATTTTATTTACGTTTATTTGACAAATAAATTTTAACTTTGACATTGAAGCCACTGGGGCTCCTGCTTCTCTTGTCTGGTTGCTTCCTAAGCATTTCTTCCCCCGTATGTTGATTTTGTCATAGAAATGGAATGGTAATCACTGTATATTGGAGCTTTCTGTAATTATATTGATTAGAAGAAGCTCACTATAACCAAGAGGCCCAAACCATTAGGACACTTTCAGATATTTGTGATGTAACAACATGTTGTGAATACTTTCACAGAATGATTGTCCTAAGGCTGGTTTGCCCATTCCCAAAATAATTGCTATCAAAGAACTTCCTTTTTTATTGTAATTTTTTTATTGATTTTTACAAATGTTTTAAGGAAAAGGGTAAATAGGTATAGAAAATTTTGACATCTACATCATGCAAGAGGTAGAAATCCCCCCAAATCTCACAACTTTTACAAAAAAAGAAGAAAAAAAAATCAAAATTTGAATAAACATTGGCAGCTTTTGATTTTACATTCTATCATCAATATATTCAATCATCTTTTGTATCACTTCCAACAATTACATTACAACAACAATTGCAATGTTTCAACTCATTTTTGTGACCTGAGTCTTCTCAATGTTGCATCCTCCCCCCTGTCTGCTGGCAGAGCCGCAGCCCCTCCCTCCTTCATATATTGCGTACTGTCCCCTGTTTTGTCTAGGAGGGCACTATGTTTTTTAATGAAGGCCTCCGCCTCCACAACTGTATTGATTCTAATTCTACTGCCCTCCCAGAAAATCAGCATTCCTTCTGGCAATAACCATCTGAACCAAATTCCTTTATTATATAATTTCTTTGCTAGAGAGAAATATTTCTTCCTCTTATCTCTTACTTTCTTTGGAATCTGTTTAAGAATGGTTATTTCTTTGTCTTTATATTTTATTGGTCCCACCCTTTGAGCTCCTAAGACCTCATCTCTTGTAGTCTTTCTAAGAATTTTAACGTGTATTTCCCTTGGCACATTGTGTGTTCTAGCGTATGCTGAGTTAATCCTATAAATCAAATCAATATCCCACCATAGCTGTTGTTTATCTCTTTTAATATATTCTGCTAAGATTGTGGTCATGATCTCCTTGAGATCTTTATTCTCTGTTTCTGGCAAGTTTTGAAATCTAAGAAAAAAAGACATTCTTTCAAATTCCACCTTTATCATGTGATTTTCAAATTCTACATTCCCCTTCTGGATTGTCTTAACCTCTTTCTTCAGCCCAGTCGCGCCCTCCTCCAGCACACCTATTCTGTTTATTTTGCGTTGTTGTTGCGTTTCTCTGAGCTGATCACTTAAATCTGCCAGTTGTTTTTTCAGTTCGTCCTGTCCCTTTATAATAGTTTGAAACATTTGATCAACACATAGTTCCTTTGAGCTCTCTTCAGTCGCTTTAGGCTGTAAAAATGAAGCCAATGGTGTCTTTTGAGTAACCAGGCTGGACGTAGAAGATGTTGGGGCCGAAGACGGCTTACCAGGCCGTAATTTTTTAGGACCCATATTAAGTTCAGAGATAGCTATAAGTTTGTACAAAGAAATGGCGTCTGTGGAAAAACACAACCGGGAGAGATCAAGAGGCAAGCAAGTCCAGAGGAGAACGTTGGTCTTCCTATACAGCTCCAAGCCAGGTGATATAAATCAAGTGTTCCAAATCCAAGGGAGATACGTGCAAGGAGAGGCTCCTGGAGATCTCTAGGGTGTGGTATAGTACAAAGCCAGAAATTCTTTCAAAAGGGAAACTTCATTCATAAGTGCAAAGAAGAAGGAGGAAGTTGGCCATCTTGGCTCTGCCTTCACAGGAGATCAGAAAGCAACGTCCAAAGTTTCCATAAAATAGTTTAAAAGAATCAACTCAGCAGTCCTCCTTTGCAATTGTAGCAAGAAGTCATCCTCCCATTATTTAAAGGAAGAGAAAGTAACTTTTAACTCTCTCTCCTCCGAGAGAGAGGGATTTTCTGAATGCCGCTTTTCCGAGGGGGTGAAACCCCCCCCTCCAGTCTTAACACTTGAAAGATTGAAACCACAGTTTAAGAAAGGCTGCTGTTCATCAATTAAGTAGTTAAAAAGAAGATCGAGGGAAGCTTCCCACCTCACCGCATTTCAGCTGTAACATCCGATTAGTTGTTTCCTTCCAGGCTCCGTTCGGCGAAGGCGTGCTGCTGCGCACCCCCCATGCTCCCCGGCTCCTGGGGCGAAGCTGGAGACCCCCCTGCGGCCACCGCCAATCCAGGAGGTCCCAATAAGCTGCCCTATGGCAGGGAGCCCCTCCAAGGCCCCCTGTGCTCCCAAAGGGAGCCCACCGAGAAGACGAGCAGCGGACGCGAATGTCCGTCGCCTTCGGGGACCGGAAGTCATCTCGCCATCAAAGAATAGTTATGGAGCACTCATTCATATTGATTTTATTTTAAAAGGAATAGTAAAACTGAAATGAACACATTGAATTGAATTGAAATGAATTGGGCTGCAATTAATATACGTGTGAGGATGTTCATTAGCTTAGACCCTCCAAATATCTTGACTTTTATAAGAATTTTAGGCAGCATAGCCAACGGAATGGGAATTTGGAGGCTTGGTTCCATGTTTTTGGAGGAAGGGGAAAGTCACATGGTTGGGATGGCTGTATTAGTAATCCCTGTAGATCATCTCTGTAAGTCAGGTTCTCTTTTTGAAGAATGTATAACTGCTTTTAAACTTTGCTCACTATAAAAAGCCTCTCCATTTTACAGTTTATGCCCAATTGAGCTTAGCAAGGCATTCAATGAATATTATATGATAAATTTAGCGGAAGAGACATTCCTTTCATTCGGAGCAATAAAAAAAACACTGATAACTGAATCAGCTTTTTTTGTTTTGTTTTGTGCCTCTGAATCAGTTCTTGTCTCCTGGCAACTTTTTGGACTGATCCCTGCAGTTTTCTTAGCATTTATTTTTTCAGAAATGGTGTTTGCTTTTGCCTTCTTCCTAGGATTGAGAGAAAGTGACTAGACCAAAATCATCCAGCTTTGTGTCCAAGGCGGGACTAGAACTCACAGTCTCCTGGTTTCTAGCCTGATAGTTTAACCATTATATCAAACTGGCTGACTGACCAAAGTTTGCTAACGGACTTCCGGTTTGCTTGTAGGGCCGGTTTAAGTCTTCTGGAGCCTTCAGGGAAGCCTCCTGAAGGTCACTGAAGGCTCCGGAGGACTAAAAATAGCCCTACGAGCAAACCAGAAGTGACTTTCGGTTTGTCCGTTGGGTCGTTTTTCATCCTCCAGAGCCTTCAGGGAAGCATCCGGAAGGCCCCCAAACTTCCAGTTTGCCTATAGGACTGTTTTTTGTGCTCTGGAGGCTTCAGGGAAGTTCCTGAAGCCTCCGGAGGGGCTCTGGGGTGGCGGGGGAGGCTGTTTTCGCCCTCCCCAGGCTCCTCTGGAGCCTGCGGAGGGCGAAAAAAGTATGCAAAAAATGGAGGGGGGAGTGCCTGTCATGCACGCATGCACGCTGGGGGGCTCATGCATTGCATTATGGATGTGGCAGGTCCGTGCACAACCCCCCTGTGCTCCCTCTGCTTATGGCACGCAAGCCAAAAAGGTTCGCCATCGCTGACGGAGACTATTATATGATGCTTGCAAACTAATAAGAAAACCATTATAGGGATCTTGCCTAGCTTTGTGAATTTAGCTTAAATCTTCATAAAATTTGCAGTATTTCTCATGTAATAGCCAAACAGAAATCAAGAGAACAAGATGAGAATTATAATGATGATTAAATCCCTAATGAGTCCTATCCTTACAGATTGGTTGCCCTTTAGATTACTGTGGCAGATGGGATTTGAAGCCAAAACAGTTCAACACCACACTCACTATACCATCCAGTGGTGGATTGCAGGCGGTATGCCCCGGTACGTGTATACCAGAGCCTGCCCGGAGCACCGGGTACTGTTCCAGTACGGTGCTCCGGAGGGCCCAGCTGCCTGCCCGCGCTCCTTACCTGTCTTTAAACTCTTTGGCGCTTCCATGCATGGTGCATGGAGCACTTGCACGATGCTCCGCCGAGCAGCTGGAGCGTCGCAGATGCGTTGCTGGACGGTAAGCTGCATGTGCGCACTGCACGCATGTGATTGTGCACTGCGTGCGTTTATGTGGAGGACGCCGTACCGATTGCAATGGGCTCTGGAACCCACCACTGGTACCATCTCAGTTGCCTGTTGATGTTATCCACTGATCTCTTCCATTTCTCCAGCTGCCCAAGGCCTACTTGCAATTCCTCATTTTCTGAATAAGCAAATTTGATTGGCTTTGCTCTTTTTAGGCAAAGAAGCAGACAATGTAATTATCCCCAAGTGATTCTAATTAAGGACATAAAAAAATTGTAATGTTGCACATCATTTTCACTCTTTACTATGCCTTCTCTGGGAATGAGATGATTCCTTTGTTGTTTTTATGAAAAAAAAAGGTTTGTTTTAGATGTACTGACAATGCCTGATTTTTAGAAAAGTTGGTTGAAGAGGAAATCTGAATGCAAAGAATACCAGGATGGAGGAGGATGTGACATAAAAATTTAAGCCACATTCATAATTTCCACTTTTGCCCATCCAGTTGTAAGCCCAGACCAAATAATATACAGATTATAAAAAATATTTAAAATAAGCAAGCCAAGTCTTTAGAAAAGATTCACTGTTGGGATGGTTGATACTGTTGATACAAATTTTAGGTAATACTAGATTATTCCCAAAAATGTTTTATATGCATAAACACAAAGCATTTAAGCAGGTGTGGATACTTTGTGTACTCAGAATATAGTTTTTTCAGTAGTTAACACACTTAAAATCAGTTGTAGCTTCAACCATCTTTTGTATAGACTTTTTTGTGTACGTGCATGAAGCCAAAGTCTCGGGGGCCTAGTTATTTAATAGAGAAGCCAGGATGTATTAAAACCTATTACTCACTGTGCTTTCTGGCACATGGACAGCACACATACATATGACCCATTGATTTTCTGTGCATGTGAATGTAATTATGTAGAAGATCACAGTTTAAAATATTATTGCTTTTAGCTGAATAATTTATATGCAGTGCCCTTATATTGGAGCTGTTTTCTTTCTTAATAATTCTAGTCAAGGACAATGCAAATTTAGCAGGAAAATAACTTGGACCTACTTAGAATATGCCAAAATAGCTATAACCAAAACAAAAAAAAACCTTTATCAGAACTCCAGTTTTAAAATTACAACAGAAAAGAAATATAAATCTAATTAACTTTGTGCTGAACTTGGAAAATTGTAGAATCTTTTGTTGCTGAATGCAGTAATGTGTTTTTCTTGCACAATTCAGACTTGTCACTGAATGTAAAAACTATTTATATGATGTTAAATATTTAAGCTAAAGATATGTGTTCACAGCATGTTTATATAATCATATATTCTCCCTGGGGTATTTTGTGCTGTAGTTAATGAGGGTAATTTATCTAATAAAATGCTTAGTAGTATAAACCAAAGATGTAGAAAGCATTATTCAGTTCCTATATTGAACTGCACTGATCTTGAACTTCTTGAACTCTTTAAATCAGAAATTGAAATGGTTTCAGTATTTTTTATTTAAGAAAATGCTGTGACATTATTTCAGACATTTTTTCCAAGAAAGTAAGAAGGTTTGTTGGATACTTGTTGATTTAGAAAAACTGATGCTAAAAGAATGTGCTTGAATTTTGCTCTGTTTGCACAAATACAGAGTTGAAGATTGGTTGCTCAGTGTAATAAGATCAGCATATGATGGGCGTCAAGTAAGAATTAAAATAAATGTAAAGGTTAGTGAATGGTTCATCATTGAAAAAGTAAGGCAAGGTTTGTGAATCACTTCCAATGTTTAATGTATTTGTGGATCAATATATACAACTAGTCTTTGTTTGGCAATCACAATTGCGACTAGCAACTTGGCTGTGAAACTGCAATTTCTTACAGTCAGCTTTCCTTTACTTTTATAGACCTGCAAAGGTTATAAATGCCAGGGTCAGTCATAAAGTTACTTTTCTGTCACTATCTTAACTGAATGGTTGCTAAATGAAGCAATTGTTAAACAAGGAATAGCTGTAATAGGGATGTGGTGGCTCAGTGGCTAAGATGCTGAGCTTGTCGATCAGAAAAGCATGTAAAAATGCAAGTAGGAAAATAGGAACCACCTTCGGTGGGAAGGTAACAGTATTCCGTGTGCCTTCGGCTTTTAGTCATGCCGGCCATATGACCACGGAAACGTCTTCGGACAGTGCTGGCTCTTCGGCTTTGAAACAGAGAGCAGCACCGCCCCCTAGAGTCGGGAACAACTAGCACATATGTGCAAGGGGAACCTTTACCTTTCAGCTGTAAAAAGGCAAGATATTAGCTATATGTTGGTTGCGGATGTGATTAGATGCATTTGAGCCATTTTGTTATCTCAGATGATTTACAACGAATGTTAGATCGTAGAATGTAGAATATGCAGGGTAGGGCTGAAGAATTTGTTCAGTATCTGCAGGATAAAATCGCTCAGATCCGGACAGGCTTGGACTCTGACTGGGTAGATTTGGGCGAGCCGATGGGGATGAATCTTGAGGAGACAATCTGGGATGGGTTTGACCCTGTGACCACCAAAGGCATGGACAGGATTATGGGGAGACGCAGTGCTGCCACTTGTGTGCTGGACCCGTGTCCCTCTTGGTTAGTTTCGGCTTCCCGGGAGGTGACACGAGGCTGGCTCCAGGCGATTACCAACGCTTCATTGAGAGAGGGGTTCTTTCCCACTGCCTTGAAGGAGGCGGTGGTGAGGCCCCTCCTCAAGAAGCCTTCCCTGGACCCAGCTTCTTTAGCCAACTATCGTCCGGTCTCCAACATTCGCTTTGTAGCGAAGGTTGTCAAGAGTGTGGTAGCACGTCAGCTTCCCCAGTACCTGGATGAAGCTGACTACCTGGATCCGTTTCAGACGGGTTTCAGGCCTGTCCTGGTCCTATTAGACCTCTCGGCGGCTTTCGATACCATCAACCATGGTATCCTACTGCCACGACTCGGGGGGTTGGGAGTGGGGGGCACCGTTTTACGGTGGTTCCCCTCATACCTGTCGGATCGGTCGCAGTTTGTGTTGACTGGAGGGCAGAGATCGACCCCCAGGCGCATCACTTGTGGGGTGCCCCAGGGGTCGGTTCTCTCACCCCTCCTGTTCAACATATACATGAAACCACTGGGCGAGATCATCCATGGTTTTGGGGTACGTCAATATGCTGATGATACTCAACTTTTCATCTCTACCCCAAACCACCCAAACGATGCCCTCGATGTGATGTCCCGATGCCTGGAGGCCGTGTGGATCTGGATGGGGAGGAACAGACTCAAGCTCAATCCCTCCAAGAACTGAGTGGCTGTGGTTCCCGTCATCCCGATTTGTACATCTTGTTCCATCTTTGACGATAGGGGGAGAAATTTTAGCCCCCTCAGAGAAGGCTCGCAATCTGGGAGTCCTCCTGGATACGCGGCTTAGTTTAGAAGAACACCTGACGGCCGTGACCAGGGGGGGCCTTTTGCCAGGTTCGCCTGGTACGCCAGTTGCGCCCCTTCCTGGATCGGGATGCTCTGTGCACAGTCACTCATGCCCTCGTCCTTTCTCGCCTGGACTACTGCATTGCTCTCTACATGGGGCTGCCCTTGAAGAGCACCCAGAGGCTTCATCTGGTCCAGAATGCGGCCGTGCGGGTTGTCATGGGGGTACCTAGGTGCTCCCATGTCACACCCCTTTTAGACGGCCTGCACTGGTTCCCGGTTGTTTTCCGGGTGCGATTGAAGGTATTAATTATGACCTTTAAAGCACTCCATGGCTTAGGCCCAGGGTACCTGCGAGACCACCTACTGCCACTAGTAGCCTCCCACCGTCCAGTACGATCCCACAGAGTTGGCCTCCTCAGGGTGCTGTCGGCCAAGCAGTGTCGGCTGGTGACCCCCAGGGGGAGAGCCTTCTCTGTGGGAGCGCCTTCCCTCTGGAATGAGCTGCCCCTGGAGCTCCGCATAATCCCTGACTTCCGGTCCTTCCGACGCACCCTAAAAAGTTGGCTTTTCCAGCAAGCCGGCCTGGCCTGTTAATGTTAATGTTAATTTATTTTAAATGTATTGTTTCTTTTTTAAAAAAAATCGGTTTTGTCTTTTTGGAAATGGGTTTAATCTTTTTTTAACTTTTGTGATGTGTGTTTTAATGTTGTACGCCGCCCTGAGTCCTTTTGGAGAAGAGCGGCATATAAATCCAAATAAACCTAAACCTAAATATATAGATAATGAAAGTTATGAGAGAACAAGATAATTCCTTGACAGAATAAATGAGGTAAATATTTTCAAGTATATAAATAGTTATGGCAAAAAATTAGAGCAAGTAGATGAATTTGTCAGTTTTTACAAGGTTGGAAAGGCAGAAGAAGTATCTAGTGAATAGCACTGGAATTAGGTTAAGTTATGTTTACTTTCCTTTTTCTTATCTTAGCCCTTTTTCTGACTTACTATTTTTTAGTCCTTTTATTCTGCATAGAGTTACTTATTCTGAAAGGGAATAAATGATGGGTACAATTATGTTTTGGAGACTGAAGTAAGATTCTGTTATACACGTAACCCTTGTTTAGCAACCCTAATTGCAAGCAGAATTTCTGTCATTAAGCAAAGTGATCATTAGGCAAAACACATGACTATACCTCTTAGTGACAGCAGTTCCAATAGTTCTGGTTGTGGTTGTTAGGTGATGCCCTCATGTTTCTGTCCTGCTGCCCCTACTTCAGATCCCCCCACCCATCTACCTCTTACCCATCTCTGCCTTTCTGACTGTCCTGCATTCCAAGTCAGCGTGGCGCACATCCAATTTGTGCCAGATGCGCTCCCTGGGATGCGGGTATACAAAAAGAGGACAGCCTCTTTTCGCAAGCCAGAATCGTTCTTCATATCGCTCCAGCCCACCTCCATCCACCATAGGACATTGGCTGCGCGCTTGCATTAAGCTGGCTTACGAGCTGTTCCTCTTCGTATTACAGCACACTCCACGAGCGCCACGACTACGGCTGCTTGGGCTACTCAAGCGCCTATTGCAGGGCGGCTACCTGGTCCTCGCCATCACCGTTCATTCGGAATTACAGACTGGACTCCTTTGTCTCTTCAGAGGCTCTATTTGGAAGGAGGGTCTTACAGTGGGTCCTTGCAGCTCCTGCTAACCAGGACATTCCTTCTTCCCACCCTGGGACTTCATAGCTTGGGTATGTCCCATGCTTGGACACTCCAAGCAGCGCTTAGGAGAATGACTGTTGGCTTACCTGAATGGTCGTTCTCTAGGTGCTGCAGGAATGTCCAACCCCGCCCTGGGGTTGCCTGAGGGTGCGTGACCTATCACCTCTATGGCATAGACTTTTCTCCATACAGCATCCTTCTGGGTCTCATACCTTCGTTTTTTAAACTGAGCCTCTGAGGGGAGCAGGAGGCGTGGCTACACAATCTTTAAACTCAGTCCTTGGGCAGCAAGCTGAAGTTAACCCATGCTTGGACACCCCTGCAGCGCCTAGAGAACGATCATTCAGGTAAGCCAAGGGTCATTCAAATGCAAACAATGATATAGAGAATCTTAAAAATTAATATTCAACTGAAATCAGAACTTTTTTTGCTGGAATTAATGGATATTTTTTAAAAAGCCTTAGAAGACTATGTTTATCTCTGATTTCTGTTGTGAGATTATTATATGCGAAAAATGAAAACATTCTGAAATACTTACAATGGAGGAATCGTTTGTGAAGATGATGAAACTAGCAGAAATGGGAAAATTAACTTCTTTGCTTGGAAAAAGTTCAACTACTACATTTATTAGTGACTAGAAAATCCTTAGGACTTTTTCCTGAAAAAAAAATTAAACTTGTGAATTTAAATTGGGTGATTGGAAAGGGTAGAATATGAAAAGAAGGAAATGATGGTGTAATTTTAGAGAGAGAGTAAAATATAAATATATAGAGTAAAATAGAGTATAGAGTAAAATATAAATGTAAGAAGATCAGAGGCCACTTCTTTGTAATTTTTTCTCTTCTTATTTTTTCCTCTCTATTTCTCTTTTTTGAGTTGTTTTTATTTGTTTTTTACTATTGTAATTAAAATCTTCATTTTTTTAAAAAAGAAAACTTGTATTAGTCATTTACAAAGCAATATTATAATATACCGTATTTTTGGAGTATAAAACGCACCAAGGCTTTGAAGAGGCAAATTTAAAAAAAGGTAGCTAGGTAGATAACGGGATAGAGAGAGAGAGAGAAATAGAGATAGAGAGAGAAATACAGTAGGTAGGGAGAGACAGAGAGTGTGTGTAAGTAGGTAGATAGGTAGAGGGATAGAGAGAAATAGAAAGAGAGGGAGATAAAGTAGATAGGGAGAGAGAGAGAGTAGGTAGATACCGTGTTTCCCCAAAAATAAGACAGGGTCTTATTTTCTTTTGACCCCCGAAATAAGCGCTTGTCCTTATTTTCGGGGAGGTCTTATTATTTTTGAAGTGCAGGACGCGGTGAGTGTGGTCACCTCATGGCTGGTGCTGTGTTGCAATATTTTGGGGGAGGGCTTATTTTAGCCCATGCGCTCAAAAGCCCAATTGGGCTTATTATCTGGGTAGGTCTTATTTTCAGGGAAACGGGGTAGGTAGATAGAGGGATAGAGAGAGAGGGGGAGAGAGAGAAATACAGTAGGTAGGTAGGGAGAGAGAGAGAGAGAGAGAGAGTAGGTAGAGGGATAGAGAGAGAGAAATAGAGAGAGAGAGAGAGAGAGAGAGAAATACATTAGATAGGTAGGGAGAGAGAGTAGATAGGTAGGTAGGTAGATAGATAGAGGGATAGAGAGAGAGGGGGAGAAATATGGTAGGTAGGGAGAGAGAGAGAGAGAGATATACAGTAGGTAGGGAGAGAGTAGGTAGGTAGGTAGGTAGGTAGATGTTTCCAGGTGTACTTATCCATGTGCTGGAGAAGGAAATCATTGACAATCTGCAGCATCTAACTTTGTTCCTGCTGGCACAGCACTTAATCCATGTAATTCTCATCAATCAGTTAAAGAGCTTTCCAAAAGGAAAAAAAAAGTTTTTGCACTCTGCAAACCTCCCCCAAACGGGCTGTTTTTCACGAAAATGGGCCCGTTTTTTTCAAATAAAAGGCATAAATAGCCTGGGGGGGGGGCTTACAAAGTGCTCCTGGGGGGGGAAACGAGGAAGAAAATGGCCCGTTTTTCACGAAAACGGGCCCATTTTTTGTAAAATAAAATTGCACGCATAGCCTTATGGAGGCTTATAGAGTGCTGCTTGGGGCTGGGGGGGGGCAAAAAGGCCCATTCGTTGCTCATTTCTGCCCTCCCCAGCCCCCAGGAGGTCTCTGAAAGCCTCCATAAGGATATGCACGCCCATTTGGTGAAGGGGCGGGGCTTTGGGAGGCAAAAAATGCTGTATTCGATGTATAAGACGCACCCAGATTTTCAGCCTCTTTTAGGTGCGTCTTATACTCCGACAAATACGATAATAAGCGACTTCATTATAATACAGTAGTTTTATCATTTGCATTGTTATATATCTTCCTGGGACCATGTAAATTTTCTGTTTGCTTTCATATTTACTTGGTTGTAATTATGGTTGCAATTTTTCTAGTTTGCATCCTAGTGTGAATTGTCACTGGTCTTTGATTACTTTTGACTGTATAAACACTTTTATGCACATATGTTATTCAAATCTGTGACTTTTCTCCATGCAGTCTTGATAAATGACTTAGCTTCTTCAGATCTTAAAGGCTTAAGCTATGCAATATGTTTTGCCTTTTAGTCTAAGTAATATGTTTCCCAATAGTTGTAAAATGGATGTAAATTTCTCAACAGTATGAGAAGAAAGCTCCAACCTGATACAGTGCCACCTAATTGAGAAATTACTCCATCTTTGCCATTAAGCTTAATTTCCAATTGACAAGTTAACATTCTATACTTTAAATAAAGAAACTTGTGACATTATAAATGTACAGAAATACATATTATGTATTGCTGATCTGCTGAAAGGCAAAAGTTATTAACAGCAGTATAATATATTCAAATAGTATATATTCAAATAGTATTTCTTCTCCACTGATTGTTCAGGAAAGTATCTACTGAAATTTCATTGAAAAATAGAAAATAAAATATGCCTGGTAAAATATGGTTGTTTTGTCAGTTTCTTATTAACGTGAGATTTCAGCACTGATGGCACTGTATTGTCATGGTTTTGCTGGCTTAAATGAAACATCTGTTTATAATAGTGAGAATTGATACCACTTGTAAGAAGTTACAATTCCAGGCTGTTTCAATTGTTACAGAACATATTAGACTTTTATGGAACAGGCCCACCTCAGAGGGGACTGCAAGCTGAGTTTCAAAATATCTGCCTTTAAAAGACTGACTGATTGGCTCTTGGGTGTCTCATGAGATTTTGTTAGTTTATTTTGCTAGTTAGAGAGATGGACTTCCAACATTGATTTATTTTTAATTACAATATTAAGCACTGATAATGATTTATCAATACAATGGCAAATTACCCACAAGTAGTTAAAGGTAATTAAGTGAACAATGCCAGACCCAAAAGAGCCATATGTTGCTCACTAAGGAGTTAACAAGACTAGCTTCATCTCACTGAAAGATACTTGAGCAATTTAGTCTGAATTATAGAGGGAACAACTGTTGGACTTTCTTGTCTCTTCCCCTTTCTCTATTTCCCCTACTTTCTCAAATTCTTTGATCCTCCAGCTCTCTTATCTTAAGACTTATCATTTAGCTGTCCAGAGAACTGAGATAACAGGATGTGCCAGCTGCAACAGTAACTTCAAAAGGCAGCATAGGAAAATGTTCATTCACTGACAGAT
The DNA here is from genome assembly GCF_964273705.1 of Natrix helvetica. Taxonomy (NCBI): domain Eukaryota; kingdom Metazoa; phylum Chordata; class Lepidosauria; order Squamata; family Natricidae; genus Natrix; species Natrix helvetica. The sequence continues at coordinate 34,343,250 of NC_138552.1, forward strand.
GTCTCTGTATATCTCTGAGAATGCCTATGAAGAAAGCAAATACAGACTGCAGAAAGACCTGTAGAAATAATATTTTAAATATATATGTTCGCACCTTAATGAATACTTTCAGAATTTGTAGGATAAGATAAAAAAAATTAAACAGATTACAAAGATATACCTGACCATGCTCTTCCTTCATGATTTGATTTCTTCAACTGTCTTTAATTGATAATCATCTGCAATATAGTATTGTTTGAATTAATTAATTTTAGGTAATTTTAAAGACTTGGTGCCTACAGTTATATGCTTTCACCCTTGCTCAGCTCATACTTTCTTTTAAAAATTTCTCTAGTGTCTGTGGATCATTTTATGAAAACGTTGGATTGAGTTTCATCTTTGTGGTCGGTGAAGATGCATTAAATCTTCCCCAGTATTGGCAGTGAGGAAAGGGGGATCCTTTGTTTAGCCAGACAAATTCAAAAACTGTCAACTCCAGATGTTTTGAGGCCAGACAGAGCTTACTAAAGAATGGACAATGCCCTTGGGACTGGTGTGTGTGTGTGTGTGTGTGTGTGTGTGTGTGTGTGTATTGAGTTCATTTAGGTATGGTTTTTTTTCCTTCTTCACCAGCTGCAAGTAAAGTGACAAACAATGGAATATATTATAAATATATATGGTTGCTAGTGAAATATGTTTTTAAGCTCTTTTCATATGTGCTGTGCCTTCCATTCACTATTCTAATCTTAGACCTAGCTGTTCTGAAGATCTGTTTTCTTGAACATAAAGGACTGATCTTTTCAACATAGATTTTAAAAATCTGAAAATAATTGAATAGAAAGAAATGAAAATGTTAGCTGTTTTTTCCCTTCTCTATTTTCCTGTTCCCAAAATCTTGATTTTCAATATTGACATTTACAGTAGCCCTCAACTTACAACTATCCATTTAGCCACAGTTCAAAATTAACAGCAGTATGACTTGGTCCTACACTCAGAACCATGGTAGCATTCTCATGATCACATGATCAAAGTTCAGGGACTTGGAAACCAACATGACACTTGCAACATCCTGTGGTCATGTGATCTTGCCATTTGCAACTTTCACAGTTAGATTCCAATAAGCAAAATCAATAGAAAAAACTGGATTCATTTAATGATGGCACGAATCACTTAACAACTACAATGATTCACTTAACTGTGGCCAAAAGGTCTTAAAATTAAATGCTTTTATCACCTTGAAAAATATAATGTGAAAATAATATCAGTTTTATTTAGCCATTTGTACCAGTTGGAGTCCTAAAGGAAATCAACCCTGACTGTTTTTTGGAAAGACAAATAGTGAACCTGAAGCTCAAATACTTTGGCCACCTACCGTATTTTTCGGAGTATAAGACACACCTTTTTCCCTCAAAAAAGAGGCTAAAAATCTGGGTGCGTCTTATACACTGAATGCAGCATTTTTTGCCTCTCGAAACTCTGCCCCCTTCACCAAAATGGCCATGCATAGCTTTCAGAAGGCTTTCAGAGAGCTCCTTGGGGCTGGAGAGGGCAGAAATGAGCGAAAAATGGTCTGTTTTTTGCCCCACCCCCACCCCTCAGGAGCACTCTACAAGCCTCCTAAGGGCTATTCATGCCCTTTTTTTGAAAAAAAAAAAAAACCTGGGCTCATTTTCGTGAAAAACGCCATTTTTGGAAGGTTTGCAGAGTGCAAAAACTTTTGTAAAAACATTTCTGCGTCTTATACTCCGGTGCGTCTTATACTTTCGAAAAATACAGTAATGAGAAGAGAGGACTAGTTGGGAAAAAAACTGATGTTGGGAAAGACTGAAGGCAAACGGAGAAGAGGACAGCAGATGATGAAATGGTTAGATAGTATCATCAATGCATTGAACATGAATTTGGTTAAATGACAGGATAGTGGAGCCTGGTGTACTGTGATCCGGTGGTGAACGATCGGGTACGACTTAGCGACTGTACAATAACAACCAGCTAGAGGAATAGCAATGAATAAGTGTAAATTATAATCAGCTAAGATACCTCTAAACCCTCTACTTCACATAGATCAGTGGTCCCCAACCTTTGCAGGTTGGCGGCCTGGCAGCAGAGGTAGAGAGGAACCAGCCCACGTAAGCAGTGGCCTGACCCATGTACAATGCGTGCACAGCTTGACTTGCACAGGTAGAGCTGCGTGCGCATGCCAGCCTGCATCTGTGTGCACACTAGCCTGCCACTTGCACAGCCTGATTCCAAATAGGCCATGGCCCGGTGTTTGGGGACCCCTGACATATATGATAAATGTAGTTCTTTAGCATGGAAATTATTTTGTGCAGTTTGACAAAATTTCATTTCATCTTTGGGCTTTTTAGGATCAATGGGAAAATTTGGGGTTTCAATTGATTCAGCTATAAACAATAAATCTGTTCTTCCGTGCTGGACGTAAGAATGAATAATTGTGCTTAATCCAAACAGGGAAGATTTGCTGTTATGGAACTCAGCAAGTTAGCTAGATAAGGAAATTCCCAGTCTATGTATTATGTCATACCATTGAAGGAATAGGCTTCTGGCCCAGAATAATTCTGAGCTCAGTTTTGCTCCTGGGGTCTCAAAATGCTTGTGGCTATGATTCAGAGTATTTTTCTAGCTTTGGCTGCAGGATCAAGACCTGGCTATTGTCATCCATCTGTTGGTAACTTGCCAGTTATGTATTAATGTATTTTTCCAGGTGGTCTGGCAACTACAGTTGATGGATACTGATATGCATGATATTGTGTGGGTGTGAGAGGGGGGGGGGGACACAAGCGAATGCATACTTCAAGATATGAATAATACTTTTTCAAATCCAATTATCCCAAATTCATTTCTGAGCTTAGCTTTAGTGCTGAAACTTGTTAATGACCTAAGTCATACTCTGGTTGTTTTATATGTAACCTAATAACATCAAGAAGCAGATGTTTTTCAATTGGAATCCCAGACTATTAGAATGCATTACCCAGTAGTAGTCCATATATCTTTCTCCCTCTTTTTCAATGGCTTATGATATTTTTTTTTAGCTAGGATCTCATTATTTCTATGTGCTTCATAAATTGGATTTATTTTGTCTTGATGAGAGTTCTGAGCCACAATACTTAGCTGTTGGCTTCCTTTCTAGTTGTGATGTTGCCATAGTGCCCAGGGAAGATGCACAACAGGAAATGGGAACAATTAAAGTCATCTCCTCTCTCCAATTTCTTTATTTCGGGGGGGGGGGGATCCATAGAGCATATGTTTTGCATCCTAAAGTTCCAGGTGCAGTTTTTCTCCAGATAGAATTAAGACTCTTCTTAAGAATCATATTACTCAGGGTTATATCTCAGTGGAAATTACCATCTTGTGATCTAAAGGCCGGATTTCTGTGATGGGATGACATTTGGCTTGCTGAACAAATTAAGGATTCTGAAAGAGAGTTGAGAAAAATAACACATTTTGATGGAGCAGAAGGAGAATTAAGTGCCCTTCAAAGGAAAGGACCTCAAGGACGTGTGTTGATACAGTGGTAGAAAACAAACTGAAAGCATTTCACATAAGCCTTGTCTAATCATGCAACAAATGTGTGTGTAGGCGGAAGAAAGTTCCCACCAAGATCAGCAAGGTTTAGATTCAAGAGTCTTCTAAATTTATGTGTAAATGGGTTCTGTCTGAATCTGAATATGCAAATTCATGGAGCCACATATTACTAGTGTCCAAGAAAAATAGCATGAAGCATTTAAATGAATTGTGAAAAGAGAAAGGTATATTCTTCCTACTTTCATAAATAAAACTGTAGTGAGGCCAGATCAATGGTGGGATTCAGCCAGTTCACACCACTTTGGGAGAATCGGTTGTTAACTTTCTTAGCAGTTTGGTGATCTCTTTGTTGGAAAAAACCATTAGGGCAGAGAACCGGTTGTTAAATTATTTGAATCCCACCACTGGGCCAGATCTAAAGAACATGGAAAATATTTTAGGAATTAAGTTCAGAAATCCTGTATTAACAACTGGTAATGCCCCAATTCTTGGAATGTTTCACTTGAAAATTTTTGAAATTTTTATATTTTTTTAATTTTAAAACTTTTTAATCTTGTTAATTCTGATTTTCATGTTAATTATATATATTGTTTATATATTTATTATGTTGTACACCGCCCCTCACTGAGAAAAGTGGGCAGATAATAGGAAATATAAATTAATAAATAAAAAAGATCTTTAAACTGTTCAAAATAAGTGTCATTTGGCAGCTACAGAATAGGCAAAATACTGCTTTAAAGAAGACCTGAAGCCATTACTTTACTGTTCTGGATCAATCTCTGATCCAATAACATGAGAAAGCATGCTTCAAAGTAGGTATGCACATGATTCTTAAGTTTGTAGACTGGAGTTCTTTCTGTTACATATAAACTGCAACCTGTTGGTTTTCCTTTGTTGAATGGCAAAGGTTTTGATTGGTACATAAAGAACATATAGAAACAGAATAACAGAGTTGAAAGGACCTTGGAGGTCTTCTAGTCCAACCCCCTGCTTAGGCAGGAAACCCCACACCACTTCAGACAAATGGTTATCCAACATCTTCTTAAAAAACCCCAGTGTTGGAACATTCACAACTTCTGGAGGCAAGTTGTTCCATTGATTAATTGTTCTAACTGTCAGGAAATTTCTCCTAAGTTGCTTCTCTCCTTGATTAGTTTCCACCCATTGCTTCTTGTTCTACCCTCTGGTGCTTTGGCGAAGGACAGCCCCCAGTGGTGGGTTCCTGCTGGATCGCACCGGATCGCGCGCGCTCCCTTTCAGCGCTCCACCTGGCTTGCGCGCTCCCTTTCAGCGCTCCACCTGGCTTGCGCGCTCCCTTTCAGCGCTCCACCTGGCTCTCGCGCTCCCTTCCGGCGCTGAAACCGGAAGTACAGTCTTGCCCCGCCCCTGGCGAAGCAACGACGCCTGCCTGCGCTCCACCAGCTCGGCTGGGAACGGAGATGTTTCCTCAGCGGAGCGGAGCGGGCGCTCCGCTCCGCTGAGGAAACATCTCCGTTCCCAGCCGAGCTGGTGGAGCGCAGACAGGCGTCGTTGCTTCGCCAGGGCCGGGCAAAACTGTACTTCCGGTTTCAGCGCCGGAAGGGAGCGCGAGAGCCAGGTGGAGCGCTGAAAGGGAGCGCGCAAGCCAGGTGGAGCGCTGAAAGGGAGCGCGCAAGCCAGGTGGAGCGCTGAAAGGGAGCGCGCGCAATCCGGTGCGATCCGGGAGGAACCCACCACTGACAGCCCCTGAAATATTGGAACACTGCTATCATGTCTCCCCTAGACCTTCTTTTCATTAAATGAGACAACACCAGTTCCTGCAACCATTCTTCCACTGGTACCACTGAGCTTAGCCATCAGCTAATACTATATATAACCTTCCCACTAAATATTTCCCACAGAACACTTGCAGTAGCAGATACATTTATTTAGCTGCTGCTAAAAGGCTTTGATCATATTGAGTTTAACTTCTAGGCTACAGTTTCTTAACTTCAACAACCTTAAGATACATGGATTTCAATATGCTGGCTGAGGAATTTTGGGAATTGAAGTCCATGTATTTTAAAGTTGCTGTGGTTGAGAAGGAGACTATTTATTTGATGAACAAAGTCTTAAAATAGTTGTGTTGCCTTTCTAATAGAATAAAGTTCTGAAGAAGAAGAAAACATTGAAGAGAATGTTTTTAGTTGTGATTTAATTTCCAGGCTTTGAGTTACTCTTGCAGGCTATAATAGGATTTGACGTGTAAAGCATCTGGACAGGACCAGCAGAAGGCAGAGATAATCAATAAGCAGAGATAACCGGCATGTTTCAAAGTATTTGGAGGACTTTCAGAGTTTTGCCAGAAGTATTAAGAAGAAGACAGTTTATCAGGTCAACATGTTCTGCATTTCAGTAAAAATTAGAGGCAAAAGATAATATCCTATGTGGGTGTAAGGGCCCATTTAAGAAAAAAAGAGGGAGAAACAGACAGAAAAACAGGACAGGAATATTGTCCTAAGAAAAAATTTGCATTATTTGGGGGAGGTGTTTTGATACTTTTTATGTTATAATTTGTATTGTAATAAACGTGCAATAAAATTATATTGTATCTTTGATTTTGAACCACGTTTTCTGAATAACACTTTCAACTCTAAGCTGGAAGTGTAAATAATCAGTTCCTATTTCATTCTTCAAAAGATAGGAAAAGTAGATTTCATCTGAGGATGTATTTTACCTTAAAAAAAAGCCAAGCTAAATCTTCCTGAATAAACTATTATCTGAGAACATTTTGATTTAGACAATAATTTGGTAAGAAAAAGTATGGGAGGTAAGAAACACTTCTTGTATGTCTAAAGAAATTATAGGTCATTTATTTCCGAGAGCTCACTTTTAAATTTATTTTATTTAATTACAGGTAGTTCTCAACTTATGACTGCAATTGAGCCCAAAATTTAGATTGCTAGGTGAGAAATTTATTATGCCAGTTTTATCCCATTTTACCATTTTTCTTGCCACATTTGTTAAGTGAATCACTGCAGTTGTTAAATTAGTAACACGGTTGTTAAGTGAATCTTTCCCCATTGATTTTGCTTGTCAGAAGGTTGCAAAGGGAGTTCACATGATCCAGAATACTGCAACCATCATAAATGAGAGTTAGTTGTCAAGAATCTGAATGTAAATCACATGACCATGGGAAGCTGAAATGGTCACAAGTGTGAAAAATGGTCGTAAGTCACTTTGTTGTAAGTTGAGGACTACCTGTAGTTATTTTCTTGGTTTTGCTTTTGGATTTTCCGGTTCCGGCGGCTACGGCGACAGGCAGATCGCTGCCTGCTCCAGCTCTCCCGGTGGGCTTCCCCCGCTTCTGGGGGGGCACAAGACGCCTTGGAGGGGCGTCTTGCCGAAGGAACGGCTCGCGGAGGGTCCTGGCGTCGGCGGCGGCTGGCGGGGGCTCCTCCGCTTCGTTCTAGGCATCGGGGAGCAGTTTTGGAGGACGTGCGTGCGCACGCGTCTCGCCCCATGCCGATCGGAGAACACACTTCCGAACGAAGCAGCGGCAGTATGGTGAGAGGCTTCCTTTCTGCATTCCTTTGCTTTTGAATTGATGAACTTTTCAGCACTTTTAAAAAGTTAAACTTTCGGATCCCTGCTAGAGGTGCGGCTAGAGGGAGGGGGATTTCCCCCCCTCCCTTGGACAAGCGGCTTGAAAAGACTTTCTTTCCATCCCCAGAGAGGAGGAGGGGGGAGAGCCAACTAATGATGCCTCACCCCTATAAAAGTGATTTTCATTCGACCTAGCTCCAGAACTAATGGATGAACTGAGAACTTTCTGAACTTTTAAAAATTTTACTATGCCTCTGAGCCCAAAGCTGGCAGGGCAAGATGGCACACTTCCGTTGTCTTCATGAACTGTGAAACCTGACTCCACCTTTAAAATTCAGGCTTCCGGTCTTTGTCTCCGAGTCACCCAGAGGAATTTCTTGTGGATTGCTACTTTTTGAACTCTTTGGAGAAAAAAAACTTTCATCTATTGCTAGAGTGATTAAAGAAATCCCCATCTGTTTGAATCCTCTGCCTTCTGAACTCGCCTGCCTGCTCTACCTCTCCAGCTGCCCAGTCTCTACTTTGACTGATCTCCTTGTTTCATAAACCATGTCTCCAAAAAGACCACCTCCTGGAAAGCCTGGCTTTGCTACTTCTGCTCCAACGTCTGCAACGTCTAGTCCAGCTACACAGTCAAAGATATCAGAACTGATGCAACCCAAGACTACAGAGATAGACTTCCAACAAATGCTTCAACAAATTTTACAAGGCCAGGAGGAAATTAAGAAACAGTTAAGGGAAATGAAAGATGAAATTAAACAGAACCAAGCCCAAATCTCTAAGAACTCACAGAGACTGGACCTGGTGGAGGGTGGGGTGGCGGAGGCGAGGGGGGGGGTAGAGGCCTTACAGAAGGGGAACAAAGAACTTGACATCCAACAAATGAAAGCAGAGTTTGAAAGAATGTCCTTTTATCTTAGATTTCAAAATGTAATAGAAGTAGATGGGGAAAATATAAGGGACATTATGACTAACATTTTAGCTGAATACATACACAAAGATAAACAGCAGATGGAATGGGAGATAGATCTAGCTTATAGAGTGAATTCAGCATATGCCAGAACACATAATGTACCCAGGGAGGTTCATATTAAATTTCTTAGGAAAACCACAAGAGATGAAATTCTGGGTGTACAAAGGGGGCAAACACTGACATACCACGATAGGGAGATAACCATTCTAAAGCAGATTCCCAAAAAAATTAGGGAAAAAAGGAAAAGCTATTCGCAATTGGCGAATAAATTATACCAGAAGGGGGTGTGGTTTAGATGGTTGATGCCTGAAGGTATGCTGATATTCTGGGAGGAGACAAGAATTAGAATCAATACACCCATAGAGGCACAGGCCTTTATGGAAAAAAACAAAGCGAACCTAGAAAAAACAGATGATACTACAACGGTTATACAGGACACGGGAGGGGCCGGAGCTCTGCCAGCGGGGGGTGAAGGGGCAACACCAAGAAAGCTCAGATCACAAAAATAAATAAGAAAACCACAATGTTATAAACAGACCGAAAGTATTAATGAATTTACAACTAGACTATATATTATAATTATATAAACTGATTGAAAAGTATTTTTTCTAGAATTAATATGCTGATTTTTTTTATGACTATGTAATAAGGTTTGATATTTTGATGTAACCTAGGAGTCTGGAGGGAGGGGGCGTCTGCCATACTTGCAACTGCCAAAATTTGTAACTATTCCACTTACCCTTTTCCGCATAAATGTTTTTAAAAAAAACCAATAAAACTTCTTGAAAAAAAAAAAAATAATAATAATTTGGTAAGAAAAAGTATGGGAGGTAAGAAACACTTCTTGTATGTCTAAAGAAATTATAGGTCATTTATTTCCGAGAGCTCACTTTTAAATTTATTTTATTTAATTACAGGTAGTTCTCAACTTATGACTGCAATTGAGCCCAAAATTTAGATTGCTAGGTGAGAAATTTATTATGCCAGTTTTATCCCATTTTACCATTTTTCTTGCCACACTGAATCACTGCAGTTGTTAAATTAGTAACACGGTTGTTAAGTGAATCTTTCCCCATTGATTTTGCTTGTCAGAAGGTTGCAAAGGGAGTTCACATGATCCAGAATACTGCAACCATCATAAATGAGAGTTAGTTGTCAAGAATCTGAATGTAAATCACATGACCATGGGAAGCTGAAATGGTCACAAGTGTGAAAAATGGTCGTAAGTCACTTTGTTGTAAGTTGAGGACTACCTGTAGTTATTTTCTTGGTTTTGCTTTTGGATTTTCTTTTTTAAAGCAAAGTTATAAATATAAACAGTTGGTTTTTTAAAAAATCTTGGATAAAAGATAAAAACTTTTTAGATTTGCCTCCTTTCTAGGGTTGACCTTAATTTTTTCCGAGAAAATATAGTCATTGTATGTATGTGATATGTTTGCATGTATACTGTAAGATGAGAGAGTGACTATTTGTTTATGAGATAAGCTTTTTTTGTAACTTTCCATAACAAGGGAAAGCAGAAGAAGAAAACCTAAAGAAATAACCTATATGGAGCAGTTCATGTAGCCACTTAGTCATATATGCAGGATTGCCTTAAGTAGACAAAATTGGCAAACAAATCCACTTGAGAGAATCAGATTTAACTTGGCAAGAATGTTAGAGCCACAGCTTTTGAAAAAGAGTACTTATCTTTACCACCTTTCTAAAGCTGATGACAAAGAGCCAGTAAAACTAGAAAGATTATGTTTATTTTGTAACAAATAGAACAGACTATTTTTTGTGTGTGAAAGTAACGGGTAGGCTCTTAAAAGAGTGTTTAAATAATGAAGTCCCTAAAGTGAATTTTAGGATGACCAAAAAAGAAAGAAAGAAAAAGTTCTTTGTGGTCTATTGTTAACTACTTTTAACATTCCCACTATCCCTGCAGCTGGACTTCATCTAAAAAAAATGAGTGCAACGTTAACTCCTTCAGAACCGGCAAACTGATCTTACGTTTGTTTTATTGGCATCAGAGAATACCAGTTTTGCAAGTTCCTCCCCTTTTCTGGAAAGCAATCAATAAACAAGAGAATCATTGCTATTCAGAAGTGAATGAAAACCAAGGTAGTTTAATTAAACACAGCAATGTAAAAAAATGTAAAACAAAGTAGACTATTTGGTTAGTTCTAGATTTAATAAGGAGAATTGCTCCCTAATTTGGTTTTATTTTTCTTTGTATTCATAAATCTAGTTAACATAAAAAAAACTTAATAGCAGTGGTCGGTTATTAAGAAAAAACATTGGGCACGATGTAGTAAAAGCTAGGTCCTAGAGATAAAAATGCCTTAGGATGTTTGTACACTATGTATTTAAATCTTGATATATTTTTTTTAAATGTAGAAACATTGCAAATAAAATTTTATTGAAGCTTTCTGGGAGGTACACAGTGCAATTTAAATCAACCAGATTTTTGTGGTTAAACTTCAACCACAAAACTATTTCTATACCCTAAATCAGCTGGCCCGGAATTCTAGGGTTATGTCTTCTCCAGGACGTCAGTTTAAGAGAAGACTGCCCAAGCAGGATAAGGTTTATAGCTAAGGAAGAGGACTGCTTTGTTAATATTGACTCTAATGCAGTTTGGTTCAGTGCAATTATCCTGGGTAGTTGGAAAGATAGAGTTAGCTTGGTTAATGTTTTCTGAGTTCATAATGTATTTGGCAGGGGTGAAATTCAGTATGTTCTGACAGATTCTGGAGAACCGGTAGCGGAAATTTTGAGTAGCTCGGAGAACCAGCAAATACCACTTCTGGTTGGCCCCAGAGTGGGGAGGGAATGGAGATTTTGCAATATTCTTCCCCTGCCACGCCGACAGAACTGGTAGTAAAAATAATTGAATTTCACCACTGGTATTTGGGCAGAATGCCATGTAGATTTGCCAGTATTGAGAAAGATCTTCAGGAGACCTATGGTAATTTTACTTGCAAATGATAATAATATTGTTAATCACTCATTTAGGTCATCCATGTGATTATTGGGCAACATGGTACAGGTAGCCCACAACTTTCACAACTGTCAACCACAAGAGGCCAAAATTCTGCTGCTAAGCAAAACAAATGTTAAGTGAGTTTTGCCCCATTTTAGACCTTTCTTGCCACTATTGTTAAGTGAATTACTGAAGTTGTTAAGTTAGTAACACGGTGGTAAGCGAATCTTGCTCCCCCATTGACTTTGCTTGTCAGAAGGTCACAAAAGAGGATCATATGACCCTGCCAGGACACTGCCGTCATAAATTTGAGGCAGTTGCCCAGCGTCTGAATTTAATCATGTGACCATGGGGCTGTTGCAACGGCCAGAAATGTGTTAAAAACGGTCATGTCACTTTTTAGTGTAATTTGAACAGTTGTTAAATGAAGGGTTGTAAGTTGAGGACTATCTGTATGTTCTCTTGCTGAAGAGATAAAATATCCTTATGACCGAGGGATCCTCAAACTGTAAATCCTCGGCTCCTTCCAGCTGCCCTAACTCTACCCCGAATTAAGGGTTTACAGCATTGTAAAAAGGGAGTTATGGATATCGCACCATGAAATGTAAAACTGGATTGACAGACTGGTACATTTTTAACTTAATACAGCTTTTCTTACATGATGTTAATATTCCTTCCCCAGAAACACTCTACATTTCTGAATGGCGGTCCTCTTTTTCTCAGAAGGAAGGACTCTGATATATTGATCAAGTAAGTAAAATGGAGGTTTCTCTTTCTTAAATAAGCTTAAATTTAATTTTATTCTTTATTTTATTTTATTCAAAAGGTCTTTGATGAGCAGCCTCTCAGAATTTGGGAACCACCATGGAAATTAAAGATAGCTTTTCATTAGAAGTTCACTTACAGTTAATATGATGGTTCTTTATTGAAATCTGCAGCAATAATAAAATAATATTTTTCTGGATCAGACCAAGACCTATTTTAGAAATGATTATCTAATTTCTTTGGGTTGTTTTCAAGTGGGAGATGGAGGCATGCTTCTCTCTTGCTACTGTTTGGCTTCAGCTGTAATTTGGAAGTCGGCTGCCCCAACCTGGAAGGAAACATTGAGTCTTCCAAACAACAGCTCTTGACAAACCTGTTCTCTATGCGTTTATCCAATTCCTATTAAAGCTCATCAAAGTTAGTTGCCATCGCCACATCGCCTAATACCTTGACTTACAACAATTCATTTAGTGACTGTTCAAAGTTACAACGGCACTGAAAAAAGTGCTTTTTGACTGATTTCCATACTTAACGACTGTTCAAGCATCCCCACGGTCGCATTATCAAAATTTGGGCATTTGCCAACTAGCATGCATCTATGACGGTTGCAGTGTCCCGGGGTCATGTGATCACCTTTGACCAATGGGATCCACAGTAGGCCAGCACAAATAGGACGTATTTGTCCTAGGAGGAGGAGGCAGTTCATCAGGTAGCCTGGACCTATACCATTAGGGCAGGGGTGTCAAACTCAATTTCATTGAGGGCTGCAGTTGACCTTGGGGGCAGGGGGCAGCAGCTGGGTGTGGCCAACTGAGTGGGCATGGCCAGCTTGATGCCACTCTCCAAACTGCTGGCATATTTTCTCTTCGCATTGGGTAGTTCGGGCCAATGACACACTGGCCTGATCTTTCCTCTTCGCACTGGGTAGACCAGCCCGAAGCTATGCTGGCCTGATCTTTCTTTGCAGTGGGTAGACCAGGCTGAAGCTATGCTGGCCCGATCTTTCCTCTTTGCATTGGGTAGACCAGGACAGCTTTGTGGGCCATATCCGATCACATCATGGGCCGTAAAATTGGCAGAGTAGAAGTAAAATATGGGCCATCCTAGCCCCCCCCCCCCCCAAAGATTGCTCTCATTGTTGCACTTTATACATCAGCTGAAGCTTCTGAATGGACTTCAAGGGTAACCCCATGTGGAGTGCATTGCAATAGTCCACGTGAGCGGACTTGAATAACTGAGTGCAGGGAGTTGTGATCCAGGAACATAGATTCATAGAGTTCATAGACATTTTTTAGAAAAATTGGTGTCTGTAAATCAGTGCTTGTTTGAAAATGGGCCTGCAAAAGAAAAAAGAGAGAACTTAATGGGAGAGTAGGAATATTGGCAGTTACCAGTTTGCCTTCTGCTAAATGGATCTGACACATCTGGCTGCACCAACTATGGTTCCTATTTTTGTAAGAGCACAGCCTTCCCTCTGTGTGGTTTTGATTTTGTGAGAGTGCTCATCTTATATACTATTAAACAGGGGGAAAAACCTCTGCTCCTGATTGTAGTCTATATCCAATATCTTGAATCGTCTCATGCAAATGTTAATCTGAAGTAGGAATCCTTGAAGATATTTGTATTCGTCACATTGTGGTGTTTTCATTTTTGTAAACCTCCTGCAAATAGAGGAGCTGCTACTCTGACTGGATCACTCCAAATTCTATTACCTAGACCAGGGGTGTCAAACTGGTGGCCGGATGTGTCACGCGCAGGCCAAGCTCACCCCAACTCCGCAAATGGGGAAAATATTGCAAATTGTCATGTGATGACAACATGATACGGTGAGTTTGACACCCGTGGCCTAGACTTTACCTTTTTTTAAAGATTTTTTTTATCCTGCCCATTTTTTTTTCATACCCAACTCAAGGTGGCAAACATACCACAATACTCCTTCCTCCTCCTGTTCTCCCCATAGCAACCAATGTGTAAGATGGGCAGTGCTGAGAAGAGAGAGGAACCCAAAATCAACAACCAGCTTTCATGCCTCAGGCTTACGCTCTCTCTTGGTCTGTAGTAGGGGTGAAATGCTACCGGTTTGGACTGGTTCACCCGAACCCATAGTAAAAATGCCACTGGTTCGCCCAAACCAGCAGTAGTTTTTTTTTTCAGGCAATCAGCTGTGATGCATGATTTATATTAACTAGAAAGCAGAATGTCCTGTTTTCTAGCTAATCTAAATCCTGTGGCAGAGCGGATTCCCCTCCTCGCTGTTTGCCTACCTTTGCAGGCGTGCTCGGTAGCAGGCTCCGCCCGCCCGCCTGGATGTCATGTCCATTTTTGACTCTCTGCGCATAAGCGGATGGTCCCGCGCATGCGCAGAAGCGCTGCGTGCTCACATTGCTACCGAACTGGTAGCAGAGGTAAGTTGATTTCATCCCTGGTCTCTAGTCCAACATCTTAGCCATTGCACCGTCTGCATTTCCATTTACTGTATTATATGGGCTATTGATGATGAGTTCAAAGGCACCATTTCAGCCAGCTTCATTTAGGTCTCATTCTCATGGTCAAGAATTGGATTTCAAAGAGAGCCCTTGCTTCAAATTCAGTCCATCTGTTTTACTAAATGCCCAGCTGTAGACATGCAACATCCCCCTCCCTCACCCCACTTTCCACATTGCTTTCTGCAATAACAGGTATAATTGTAGCAGGTTCCTGAGAAGCAATCTGATTAGCAGATGTTAAAAGGGGATGTTTTCAGCAGGTTCTTGGTGTGAAGTGGTAATTTGAGAGATCTTGTGCATGGGCTTGCTGAGGTCTGATTGATGGACTGTCTGCCTTTGACTCTGCCTCTGCTTTGGGAATTACATCATTTCCATAGCCCCCAACTGTTTCCCTACTCCATTGAGGCCAGGTGGAAATATTTATATGGAGAGCAGCCAAGTACCATTTGTACAGCTGGAAGGCTGCTTTTCCCATAACCAAGACAAAATACAACAACTCCTCCTTTTTCACAAGACACACACCAGCTGCATATCTGTTCAGGCCCATTATCTTATGAAGGCATACAGCCTTGGCAATTAAAGAGAGAAGGGGATTTACTGTGTTTTGTCTGCAATCTCTTCTGATAGGTCTTCATTGTTCCATTCCATAAATTACCCTAGATTATTCCTATTCTACTTGAAAAGTAATAATGGGGAACTCTGGCAAATGGTGATTGATTTGATTTTATCTCCCTTGTTTATCAAAGTTATGTTCAGCACAATGGTGGGGTCCGGATCCCGTTCCAACCGGTACGGTTGGTACGGGCCGGGTGGCGTCCACATGGACGCGGACAGTGCATGCATGCGTCTTAGCACCTCCGCGAGTCTCTGTGATACTCCAGCTGCTCAGCGGAATGTTGCGCAGGCGCTGTGCACGTGCGCGGAAACGCCGAAGACTTAAAAGACCAGTAAGGAGCTCAGGCGGACGTGTGGGCCCCCAGGAGCACCATACCAGAACGGTATCTGGTGCTCTGGGCAGGCTCCGGTACGCCTGTACTGCTTGCAACCCACCACTAGTTCAGCAACATAGCAGGTCCTGTTATATCTTCTGTATAACATGCTTTTAGGTACATTACCTCCTGTCATGGCAAGTGATAACATGTAACCAACTTTGTCTGGGCTCAGAAGGGAGCAAGTCCAATTCCTGGTAGTTCCAGGACTATAGTCTAGTGAGAAATGTTTTTTTTTAAAGTTCCACAAGAAATCAGCAGAAAATATCTTCCATATTACTACCAAAAAGCCTAAGTAGGAATATTTACTTTTTAAAATTGTTACATCTCAAATAATTAATATGTCTACTAACTAAATGGATCCTGCCAAAATGCATCTTTTCACTCCTACCAAGACTGTTTCTGAAATAGAAACTGCATTGTACTTTTAAAAAAAAACAGTTCTTCTAATTTATTCCAGGTTTTTTTTTTTTTTGGACCTATCTGGAAAGTTTTCTAAGTAAGCAAAAAATATTGTTTTATTTTGGCAGTGGTTACATTTGGCTTCCACATTCAATGCCAACTAAAGTTATTAAAGGGAATCTTCAATAACTAAATATTGAATATGAAGTGTCCATAATATTCCTCATTCTATAGCTGCCACAACTAACCAACCTTATTTCTTTATTTCTATAAAGTGTGAATGACTATGTGGAATAGAAGGTTGTATTAAAGAAAAATGAATAGATACATATTTGGAGAAGGTTTCCCAAAGCTTCACCCTTTTCACAGCGTTTTAACATATAAACATTGCATGTTATTCCCACAATCCTGAGTGTCTGTGAATATATTCTGCACTACTTAAACGAAAACAGGAACGCAAGGCATTCTTTGTTTCTCAGTGCTGGTGCTGACAACATTGTCTGCTGTCGACTCGTGTGTTTTGTCTACAGTCTCCAGCATGAGACTTATTTGAACTTCAGGCATTATGGTTGAAATAGTTGGCCTTAAGTTTGAACTTCCTCTTTTTCCATCTGTCACTTTTTTTTCTTAACCATTTCCCTAATTGGGTGGTCTTAAAACTTGAAAACTCTTTTTCAGCTATTTTGTTTGTTAGTCTTTGTTTCTTTCTAGACAAATGTTGATAACGCTTTCTGACAAGAGTCACTATCTGAACATTTCACCTGTTTAAAATTACTAGAAGCTTTTTCTATGCTTTCACTTCTGTCTGTCCTGCAGAAGATGTAGATAAACTGAATAGTACTCTTTTGTCTTTTTAAAGAGGGAGGTTAATCTCACAGAGCTATGCTGTTCATAGATTCAGTTCAGACGTGTTCAAACAAACTTATAATGTGGATAGTTATAGAAGGGAATGGAAGGCCTATAAAGCGCCCTCAACAATCATAAGTGGTGAGCCCCCCCCGTGACATCACTGCACGTTGGGTGGTCATAAGGTTCACAGTCACATGACCACAATATGCTAGGAGCTTTTTTTGCTAGTTTCTGGCACCCAGCACTGAATTCAGTTGCAGCGCTCATTCAAATGAATGGATTCACTTAATGATCATCGTGTTCGCTTAACAACCATCATAAAAAAGGCTAGAAAATTACTTCTGGTCATGCGGCTGCCTCAATTTATAGCCACAAAGACTTAAGGCAGTAATTCAGGTTTAAGTCAAGGACTACCTGCATCAAAAGTTCCTAAAGCATCAAGGAGGACATTCCCCCAAACTTAGTCTCTCCATAGTTCATCCACAAATGGAACCAGTGCAGTTGCCATTCTGTGCCTTGGTCTGAAACCTAACTGCCAAAGCTTCACCTTCCTCACCTCCCCCTCCTCCTCTTGATGATGGGAAAAAGTCCCATGCAGTTTATTTGTGCCAAGTAAAGGTAAAGGTTCCCCTCGCATATATGTGCTAGGCATTCTCGACTCTAAGGAGCGGTGCTGAGCTCCGTTTCAAAACCAAAGAGCCAGCACTGTCCGAAGACGTCTCAGTGGTCATGTGGCCGGCATGACTAAACGCAGAAGGTGCACGGAATGCTGCTACCTTCCCATCAAAGGTGGTTCCTATTTTTCTACTTGCATTTTTACATGCTTTGAACTCCCAGGTTGGCAGAAGCTGGGACAAGTAATGGGAGCTCACTCCGTTACGCGGCGCTAGGGATTCAAACAACCAAACTGCCGATCTTTCTGATTGACAAGCTAAGCATCTTAGCCATTGAGCCACAACATCTCTTTATTTATGCCAAGCATTCATCTTAATTCTCAAGATGAAAAACTTTGCTGCTATAGTTTTCTGTCCTGATAACATTTTTTACACTCTTCTTTGTTTTCCATACCTTCCATCTTTTATATATAATATCTTTTTTGAGAAAATGCTGCCAGAACTATAGTAATTTTTCAAATGCAACAATTCCAGATATAATGTACAAGACAGTATGATGCTGGCCATTTTATTTTGAAATCTATCCCTTATTATTCTCAAAGCAGAACAGCTGCTGAATCCTGGCCAACTGTAAATCAACAGATGGTCTTTGGGTGATAGAGGAAGGTATCAACATGCTTCGTAGATCCCAAAACACACACACACACACACACACACACACACACATAAAATTGAAAGGGGCAAACACCTGCTTCTCAAGCTAAATATTTCTGTTGTAACCTTGAGAAACAAGAATGAGCAAAAAAACCTTTAAAACTTACGTAAAGAAGAAATAATGTCATTTGCCAATTTTAGCGTCAGTGGATATGCAATTTATACATGTATGTGTTCACACACACATAAACATATGTATATATGTGTGTCTGTGTATAACATTTCATATGATTATAATTTTTTGTCCTCCGAATCAAGGACTGATACATTTATTGTAGCTGAAAAGTTCAGTTGTCACTATGCATACATTTATACCCAATCTTTAGAATTGTTGTGCTACGAGTAAGTTTTTCCAGTGGATCTATCAACTGCTATATTCAGAAAGAGAGTTCCCCCTGTTTTTCCCCCCTATGGAATCCTTTTTCCACTTCGAAAACAATTTGATTGTTCAGGGCAATTCTTATTCTGAAAGTTTTATCCTTAATAATGTGATTTCTGCCTTTCTACCTAAGGTAATTATAATTAAGGCTTGCAAGAATAAAATACACTATAATCTTTAAAATATGCTGTGATTTTTTCACAGGAGAAGAAAAAAGGATTCACATTGTTTCCTTTTGAGATTCATTTATAAAGGTTGTAAAGATTTGTAAAGATTGATGGCTCTATTCCTATCTTCTAACCAATTGATCAGAACCTAAATCTGGTAGTGCAGTGAAGCAGGTAACAGTTTATTTACTCAGGAAGAGATTAGATTAGAAATAACTAGAAACTGCCCTGTTTTCTCTGGAGAAGAGACAAGCCTGCATATGCTTTTTTGAGCTACAAAGAATCTCTGGTCATGAAATTCAGTTTTAGAGACCCATCAAAAACAACTTAGTATATAAGAGCTGGAAAAAAAATCACAATTTTCTTCTTTGCTAAACAGTTAGAAAATAACTTACATTTAGCCATTTTATATTTATATAGCATTTTATATTAGCCATATTAGTATGATTTCAGAATTTATGCAACTTACTTTACTAGTTTCTTATTTATGGCTACAAATATTTTACTCAGTTACATTTCTATATTTATGAATCCCTCTTTTAATTTTTATACACCAAGTGTTATGACTTCATGATCAGATACATTGTTTAGGTAATATTTTAGACTTTTCTAGAATTTTAGGGCCTAATCCTTGGCAGACTTTTTATTATTTCTGGTCAGCCCTTTCCTATTTTCAAGGATTTTGTAGAATTGATGCTGATTTGCTGCACACTGCAAATTCCGCTGGAACTGAATTATTTCAACTCTATTACTTCAAATCTATTATTGTAGTTGGTTACACACTCACTCCGAGTAACGGAGTGAGCTCCCGTTACTTGTCCCAGCTTTTGCCAACCTGGCAGTTCGAAAGCATGTACAAAATGCAAGTAGAAAAATAGGAACCATCTTTGGTGGGAAGGTAACAGCATTCCGTGTGCCTTCGATGTTTAGTCATGCCGGCCACATGATCACGGAGACGTCTTCGGACAGCGCTGGCTCTTCGGCTTTGAAACAGAGATGAGCACCACTCCCTAGAGTCGGGAACGACTAGCACATATGTGCGAGGGGAACCTTTACCTTTACCTTACACATTCAACCTGATGTTTAAATTGAATTTGGCATTTTTTATTCACTATTGATTCCTTCCCAAGGACAGGAGTGGTTGTTCTCATCATCATCATCATCATCATCATCATCCTCTTCCAAGTCAGTAAATGAAGTTGGTAATTTTATGCCCAGCATGACTATGAAGCAGTTCAATAATATGTTTCTTTGAATAAAGACTAATTTATTTTGAGAAAAAAAGATTGATACAGTTTTAATCTAGCTGCCTATCTGAATTTGAAAAAGTATTGTACTTGGCATATCTTTTGATTGATAGGTCATTATAAAGTGATTTAAATATAATCACTAAAGCGCTTTGCTTTAATTCAACATTTTTTAAACATGAAAATCACAGTTTTAATAATTCTCCATGGGGAAGATTTGATGAACTGCATAATTTCAAACAATAGATTCTTTAAAAATACAGAACTGCAAAATGATAAATAGCTACTGGCTGCATTGTTACTATATTAATGTTGGTTCCTCCAACTTTAACAAAGATTATTAATATAGACAGCTTGTAAATGGGGTGTTTTATCCATTTTAGAAGCTTCAAGTTTCTTGGATTAAAAGTGGATCAACGGAGATGTAAATATACTTTTCAGGCAAGTGGTTTGAAACTGCAAATTTTAATTTACATTCAGCTGATAGAAATGTATTGCACGGAATATATTTTACATACAGAAGTGTTAGTAAATGGTGGAGGCTTCAGTGTTGATTTTGATTCTTCACTTCATTTAGTGTTTGATTTGTGTAGGATTAACCTGATTCAATTTTGATTAACTTTTGGAGATTTTGTTGTTAGTCTTGCATTTAAACATCCTATTTATGGCTCACACATAAACATCTGCTGTTAATGAGGCAATATATATGAAAGAATTTAGATTCATTTTGCAAATACTAAATATTTTGCTGAGCGGATCTGCTGCTAAACCTGTCATTTGAGGCTTTTGAAATAATTTCTCACAAACCATTGCTCCTCTTGTGGTTAATGGGTGAGACTTATATGTGCATGTGTGTGAGAGAAAAAGGTTTACTTCTCAGTCAGCCTGATGGTATTTATATCCTAATTCCTTTTCCATGGTAAATTTAGGGTGTTTTTTAAAGTAAAAATAAATATTTCTGTGGTTCATCCAAAGTGAAAATTATTAAAATATGTGTCAGCATCAGTATACTTAAAAATCAAAATTATTTCTGAAGAAAGTTGAATTTGATACATACACTGTTAGATTTGCTTTTTCTCCCTACTATAGTTGGGATGAATTTTCTGAATTCTGTTAAGATAACACTTGGAAGAGAGAGATGAGAGAGAGAGAGGGAGAGAGAGATATATATATGAGAGATGCCAGTGTTTTGTTTTCTGTGTGAAATGGGTCCAAGTGTTATTTTTATAAAGTTTTTTATTTTTTCATTTTCATAACAAATAACCATGTGTATACTATTACATAACAAACATCATATTATATTGTTAAATGTTTACATCAATTCATCTTACCATCAACTCCCAAAAACAATTATTGGCTCTTCTGCTGCCCATACACCATATTTGTACCCTATCCATCACTTTCTTCTCCCTCTCTCCTCCTCCTCCTCCCTACCTCCTTTCTTCCCTCTGTGATCCTTCTCTTCTCTACTTCCCCTTCCTCTCTCCTTCTCCTCTATTCGCTTTCCACTCCTTCTTTCTCTCCTCCTCTTCCCCCCCCACCCTCTTTCCTATCCCTCACTTCTTCCCTTACCTCTCTCCTCTATTTCACACTCTTCCTCTCATTTACTTGGTGTATTTCAGCCTCTGAGCAAGATCCATTTTATTTTTGATGGTATTTATAATTCCTTTTCAATATACATATTTAATTTTAATGTATATCTTCTTCCTTTTTTAAAAAGAAAAAAGTATACATATATAATAATTGTATTTTTAACCTCCCCCCCCCCAGCCTATTTTTGGCCGAGATGTAGACCTGGTTACGATTCCCAGCTATTCTGATCATTACATTTATATAGTTATGCATCCTTACATGCCCTAAATTTGTAGTTGTCTTTATAATCTCAATAATTTCCCATTATAAGTATATTTCATGTTTCTCCATTTTTCCATATCTTGACTTAGCTTACCCTCAATTGTCTTTAAATAACAATCCTTATTGTTCAATGTTCATTACAATTCCATTAATCTACTATATAGAATAACAAGCGGTACACATCTCACTTTGTTCATCATCTTAGAAGTTCTATATGTGTCCATATTTCATATATTTTAACCTATACTTAATTGTCCTTCCATTGACATATTCAATCAGTTAGCAACTCAGATTCATTATCATGTATAAAAGTGAGTCACATACCTCTACTTTACATTCTCCACATAACAGTTTCATATTTGTCCATATTCCATATATTTTAACCTTTATTTAATTATCTTTCCATTATCATATTCAATCACTTAGCAACTCAGTTTTATTATCATATATAGGAATAAACCACATATTTCAGCTTTATATTTCCCATATAACGATTTCTAATTGTCTGATTTTTTCCTAGTAAGTCTTTTGTCCCACTTCTCTATTCCTGTCTGAAGAGAAAAAAGAGAGACGAATGAGAGAGAGAGAGAGATCCCAGTGTTTTGTTTTCTGTGGGAAATGGGTCCAAATGGCTCTGAGTGTTTAAGGTTGCAGAAACAGGCGGCCAAACTAAGTGCCTGAAGGACCCTATCCCGTCACTGGGAGTCCAGGCGCTACAGGGAGCAGTGCCCTGGATTCATATTAGTGGTCTGCGGGATTTAAAATTATGAATTTAGTGGTCCCTGAGGTCCGAAAGGTTGGTGACCCCTGTTCTAGGATGATTATATAGAGTATTTTATCTCCCTGAACATACAAAAATTTACTTCTTAGTTGACTATGAAGACTTTACTTAATGACTTGTGTTTTTAAAGCAGACTGATCTATAGTATTGTTAAATGGCTTATACTGCATGAATTTTTTTTTTTACTAATCAGAATCTTTTAAACTGAATCTTTTATCAGGACATTACTTTCTGCAGAAAAACATTCCAAAAGTGCTTTCCTATCTACAGTATATAACACCTTTACAGATATTTTAAAGTAATTATCATATTCCCATTTAATTATTTCTTATCCAAGCACAACTGGTACAATGTCAGATCTTAAACAGCTATTGTTTGTTCCTTGTTTAATGGGGCAAAAATAAGGAGTCAAACCTGGTAGTGGGAGGAAGCTAAGGAAGGGAAGGTTAAAATACTCCATATGGAAGATGACCAGGACATGAGTGACCATAAAAAGGATTTCCCCAACCTAGAAATGGGCACAATTGATACACAACATGGATTTGTGGAAATACCTTTATGGTCATAGCTGCATCTGCTGTTTTAGCAATAGCCTAGAGCTGTTGAATCAGAATTGTGTTTGACCTCGCAGGCTGGGGTAGGCGTGGGCATGGCTAGCTTGACATGACTCATGTCAGGGGCGCCTGTGATGGCCTGAACGCTCTGCCAGTGAAAATGGGCTCTCAAGCTCCGTTTTCAGCTGCAACAGCATTCTGCAATCCTCTGCCAGTGAAAACGGAGCTCGGGGTGAGGGGGGGGCATGGTTTACTTGCTTTATTAGCAGAATTAGCATATGTTTCCAAGCAAATGTCCTTTAGCGCTTATTACAGGGTTTACCTAAAATATTGATCTTTTTGAGATTCTTGGCAGTTCTTTGGATATGACGTGTGTGTGTGTGTGTGTGTGTGTGTGTGTGTTTGTGTGTGTGTGTGTTTTAATGGAAGTTTCTTACAGAACTAACAGAAATGTTGAATAATTCAATCTTGTTCACTAAACTTAAAGAGATTATTCTTGGATGTGCAAGTGTTGAACACATATAAAAAAAGGTTGGCTGCGTTGGCTAGGGTCCATAAATCTTTAAACTGAAATAGTCCAATGAAATTGGCACACAAGTCCTAAATTATCTCATCTGATGAATGTGCCTGCAATGCTTGTAACATTAACAAGGTTTTTCAATGACAATATGTTGTGACCTTGCCGTGGAATAACATCTGGTAGGAATCCAACTGCAGCAATTGCTACCCTGTTTCCCTGAAAATAAGACCTTCCCGGATAATAAGCCCAATCGGGCTTTTGAGCGCATGCACTAAAAGAAGCCCTTCCCTAAAAATAAGCTCTCCCTGAAAATATTGCAATGCAGCAGCATCCATGAGGTGATCACACTCGGCGCATCCTACACCTCAAAAATAATAAGACCTCGAAAATAAGGCCAAGCGCTTATTTTGGGGGTCAAAAGAAAATAAGACCCTGTCTTATTTTCATGGAAACACGGTAGCTATATAATTTTTAGGATTTAGATCAGAAAATACATTTCAGATTTGTGCACTTAATTCAACTGGACTGATAATTATAATGATGAGCAGAATTTTCATTTATTGAGTGAAGAAATACCGTATTTTTTGGAGTATAAGATGCACCTTCCCCTCCCCCCAAAGGGTGAACATCTGAGTGCGTCTTATACACTGAATACAGCATTTTTGGCCTACCGATTTTTTTTTTGCAAAAATTGACATGCAGAAGATTTGGTAGGCTTGCAAAGTGCTCCTAGGGGCTGGGGAGGACAAAAACGAGCAAAAAATGAGCTGCTATTGCACCCCACTCCTCCAGGAGCACTCTACAAGCCTCCAAAAGCCTCTGCATGCCCCCCTTTTTTTGCAAAAAACATCCTGTTTTTGCAAAAAATGGGCCATTTTTTGCTCATTTTTGCCTTCCCAACCCCCAAGAGCACTCTACCAGCCTCCCAAAGATCTGCATGCCTTTTCCCCAAAAAAATGAGGCTTGCAGAGGATTTGGGAGGCCTGCAGAGTACAAAAACTTTTTTTTAAAAAAAATTACCTCTTGGTACGTCTTATACTCCGGTGCGTCTTATAGTCCGAAAAATACGGTACATTTATTTGCTTCTCTTTGACAGCCCCTGTATTTATTTAGCACCATCATACTTTACTTTTCCTAGAGGTGTAGAGGAAACAAGGCATATGTGTGCAGGCAGGTATGTGTTAGAAACCAGATACTATGCCTTCCTCTTTTTTGTAATGTGTAATGATTTTATAACGAAAATATATTTTTTCAGATGGTTATTATATGTTCCGAATCTCCCAAGATGGAAAAGATCTTAATTTTATTATTTTTGCAGCATTTGGAATATTTATTTCTAACTGATAAAGTTGTCAGCCTCCACCTACCCACCCTCTGCAGAACTCTTGCCTGTTGAAAAGAGTATCTAATAGGATTTCTCTTTTGACTGCAAGAGCCCTGCTTTTTGGCAAGATGTTCGGAAATGCCTTCTATAAGGTCTTTGGAAAACCGCCTGGAAATTTCAGCGTATCCAGAATGCTATGATAAGACAGTTGATTCCGTATTACCACAGCTTCACTGTTCTGTTTCCAAACCAAAGTTCAGGTTGCTGCCTTTAAAACCTTGAACCTTTTGTAGCCAGGGTTGCTGGTCTTCTGTTCTCCAAATTTATGGCTTAGAAAGAAACAGGCTTTCCCAAATGTGCTGGCCAACAGATGAATTATATTTAGCTGAGAGGGCCTTTATCTGACTAATCTGTAGACTTTGGTTGTATGCTCCCGCTTGGATGCGGAATCATTTTCTTTTTTTGGCAAGCAGTAGTCCTTCCCCTGTAATTTTTTTAAAACTACTCATTGAGCAGAAGTGATCATTGGATTAACAGTTATTGAAAGATTCAATTTCTCTGAAAGGACATTCTCAAGAAATAGCTGGTCTGGGCCTTAGGTGTTCATGAGTAAAGTCTTGCCTTGCCCTATTGCTCTTTTTTGGACAGTAGAGGTTTCTTCCTGGCATACCCTTTGTCTATTAATATTATTAAAACGAAGATCAAATACCTCTGTATCAGTGGTGGGTTCCAGATCCCGTTGCAACGGGTACGCTGTGACGGGGCTAGGCATCTACCACGTGCTGTGCGCGCATGCGCACCCACCCCCCACAATGCTCCAGCTGCTCGGTGGAGCATTGCGCAGGTGCCGTACGCTCCATTTGCGTATGCAAATGGCCCGGTTGGGTCAAATACAGGTAAGAAGGGTGGGCCCTCTGGAGCACTGTACTGGAACGGTACCTGGTGCTCCCAGCAGGCACCAGTATGCCCGTACCAGGGCGTACCAGCTGTAACCCACCACTGCTCTGTATTGAAATAGGATAAAAACGAACAATTTCAATGGGCCGAGTTTAATTTTTCACATAATTCTATGTCACATATACACCCAAGTGTATGGATTACGTGGTTGTAATGAGACAGTCTTTTATGGAGTGTAAAGCTATGGTTGTAATATTAGTCTTTACTTTGTTCCCCCATCCTGCTAAGGAAATTATTGTTTTAGGTTAGTAAGCTGTTCCAGTTGGATTCCAGGGTGCAGGAGTGGGAGGAAAGGAAAGAGAACAGGGGATTATTAGTCAGAGTCTTAATTCATGAATGCCAGAAAGCTGAGAAAATAGCTTAGTAACAGAGAAGGTTTGTTTTGTTTCTAAGTCACTTTCTTGTGTCTGTGCACTAATTCTCAGATAAGGAGGCCCTCGGTGCTGTGAAAAGATTAGTATTCATTCTTATCAATGAGAATTGCTCAAGAGGATGAAAACAAATTCTGTCTCTAAAGGTTTTGTTATGTCTTTTTCCCTTCCTATAAATTGTTCTTCTCCTAACAGAACTAATATTCTGATTATGCTTCTGCTTAGCAGAAACCTACAAACACAAATTAAGAATTGGAAAATTAAAAGCATATTATAGAACTCCAATTTCCCCCCTTTAATTTGACCATTTTTTCATACAGGAGGACTACAGTAAAACCTCTGGTCATGAATGCTTCTGACCACTACCAAATCAGGTTCCAACCAAAAAATGCACCTTTTTTTTTTTGCGACCCATTTTCCCTTCTGCGACTTTTTTTTCCAAATTTCCAAAATGAGGTTCGGGTCACAACCAAATCGGGTTGTGATCAAAGTTATGGAACAAATTATGGTTGTGACCAGAGGTTCTATTGCAGCGATGGCAAACCTTTTTGCCATCGCATTCCAAACGCGGGGGGAGCACAGGGGGGTCGTGCGCTGGTATGCCACACCCATAATGCTATGTGCGTGACACCCCCCCACATACATGTGCGCGTGACCCCTCCTCCCTTTTTGCAGATGGACACATTTTTGGCCCTCCCCAGTCTCCAGAGGCTTACTAGGAACCTTGGGAGAGCGAAAACAGCCTCCCCCGACCCCCCCAGAGGCCCTATGTTTGGGACTTCCAGGTTGCCCGTAAGGCTGTTTTTCGCCCTCCGGAGGCTTCAGGGAAGAGAGAAAGCAAGAGAGAGAAAGAGAGAAGGGAGATGGGGGGATGTATGTATGTATGTATTTGGAGACAAATCAAATCAAATCAAAAGTAAATGCAAGCAAGAAATACAGAATTTGGCTCAGATCGCTAGAGCCAATCCTGCTGCCTGAAAAGCAAGTTCTTTGGAACAAGAATTATATGGTTCTCAGCACAGCCATTTTGACTCTCAAGAGACACAGGAGCAGACAGGCGGAGAGGGGACGATCCCTTCCCACCAGCGATTCCGCTCAGCAATCACCCCCTCTCCGCCTGCCCGCCCTTGTCTCTTGGTAGCAGAAAACTCAGGGAGCGGGTGTAAATAGGGCGAAAACTGCCAGGTGTACTTATTTGAATGGAAGGGAGCAGAGGGATTTAGGAAAGTTGGGGCGTCAGGACGCTGCCCTTGCATTAAGGAGCTTAACTTGATGTCACCTCCCTGACGGCAGGAGAATATTAACAATGGCAAGCAGTGGATCCCCCAGCCCCCAGCATGAAGTTCTTCTGGGATAATGCGGAGTAAATCTGAGCTGAGGATGAGACAGTCACAAGTGGTCACAGCAACCCCATGCCAAGTTGAAATGGCTGTGCTGAGAACCGTATGATTCTTGTTCCAAAGAACTTGCTTTCCAGGCAGCAGGATTGGCTCTAGCGATCCGAGCCAAATTCCGTATTCCTAAAGGAGCTTTTCCGTGTACTCTCTTCTGCCGCCTACAAATTCCACCCCCTCGCCTCTTCTCCTTCCTCCCGGCCCTGCCACTCTAGTCTGCAAAGCCCCACTCCCCACCTTACACTTCATGCTGCAAAGCTCAACAGCCCACTAAACGCTGCAGAGCTCCACTTTGTGGCATATTGCAAAGCTCAACCTTTCTCTCCCCCCCAAAGCCACCGTTCGCCACACTCGGCACGGCAATCAGCGGAAAATTCCGCTTTCCTCCTCCAGGTTAGGGAGGGGGGGAAACCTTCTACTCAGGTGGTTCACGCCCCGTGGAAAGCTCCTGCATGAGCAAACACACTGAGCAGTTACATCTGATTTCCCTCACAGATGTAAACTAAACCTCTAGCTGCTTCGCTCACATCTTCAGCCTCATTTCCAAAACCTCCCCATTGATAAAATATTATCTCCCTCTCTTCCATTAAGGCCTAAAAAGGCTTAGTCCAATAATGCTGTTGCTAATAACTTGGTTCTATGGAGTGTAACTATCTTCCTGAAGCCTCCGGAGGGAGAAAAAACACCCCCAAAGTGCAAACCGGAAGTCATTTCCCAAACTTCCGGTTTGTGCGTTGGGTTATTTTTCGCCCTCTGGAGCTTCAGGGAAGCCTCTGCAGAACGAAAATGAAGGCTAAAATCAGCTGGCCAGTACGCACATGCGCACTAGAGCTGTAAAGGCAATGCCTTGTGTGCCCTAAGAAATGGCTCCGTGTGCCACCTCTGGCACGCGTGTCATAGGTTCGCCATCATGGTTCTATTGTATATGAAAAGTGTTTTGATCCCCAAGTCTGCATTCATTGTAATTGTGGTTGCTGAGTTGAAATATATATTGAAAATAGTACAACTGTTTTAATGTGGTTTGTACAAGCTTTTCATGAACAAAATACAACTTGATGTTACCTAATACTATAAACTTTGATACCTTTTTATTATTCTTATTTGTAGGATTGTTTGCCAAGGTGTTACTTCTCACCTTCATGTTTCTGTATGTTAGTGTTTTTATACATTGGAGAGTTTGATTCTAAAGTGATCTATAAGCTTTAAACAAATGAATGTTGTTGGATTATATGGGTTTATTGATTGTCCAGATGGCATCTGGCAGTGTCAGAAGTTGAATTGCTCATTGTCTGCTGTTCAAGTCTATGAGTTTCTTCATAGTACTTTTTGTGGAATTTGTGTTCCTGTATAAATATTCCTTTTTCATTTTTTAAAAAAAACAAGGACTTATTTTATATTCATATATATGTTTCATGTTGGAAGAAATATCCATCTGGTTCAGTTCGAAGCCGGGAGAAAGACACTGGAAACATTGAGGCTGATTGGAAAGGTGGTTTAATGATGAAGCAAAACCACCAAGCACCTTGTTCTCTGGTGCAGCTGAACACATGGAGTTGAGAGTTATACCTTCTCTTGGGCTTTGAACTTGAGCTTCCTGTTCCTGTGCAAGAACATGTATTCTATTGGCTGTTGTCAGACTCTCATGGTGCCATGTACAAATCGTAGGAGTTTGTCTGAGCCAAACTTGGCTGATGCAATGTCCTTAGGAGATGTAGTAGGTTAATCCTATTACATCCTGGAGGATCATGTCTTAATTCCATCACCCTGAAGCTGAAAGTCTTTTATTTTGTAGATAGTCTGGCCCAGTCTTTAATGGGCACAAAATATCTGTTGGGGGGAGGGAGCTGGGGCTCTGGTTTTCTGTCTCCCTTAAGATTTTTATTTATCTTTTAGGGGAAATATTTTATCCTACCTTTTAAAAATATTTCTCAAAATATTTCATTCTTCTAGGAGGGGAGCTTCCCACACACATATATTCCATTATCTCTTCCTTTTAATACAGTAACTAGGATACCTGTGAGTAGCCATGCAGATTTGCAGATGATACCCATCTAGGAGATTTGAGTAATTATCTTCAAGGAGTAAATCTCATTTACAAACGATTTTGATAGGCCTTGAATATTACGCCAGATGCATCAGTATAACTTTCCACTGTGTCATAGTGTGATATATCCTACATATGAGTGGGGAGAGGGGAAAATCAAATACATAGAAAAGTTTAGTTTAGTTTAGTTTAGTTTAGTTTAGTTTAGTTTATTAGACTTCTAGACCGCCCCCTCTCTCCGAAGGGACTCGGGGCGGTGTACAGGTACAAAATTAAAACCATACGTATTAAAAGGTACAGGTACAAAATTAAAAGCACAGTATCTAGAAGTACTGGTGAGCTACGCCCTTAAGTTGAACTGAATGAACTGAACAGAATAAGCAGTATCATGCAGCAGTTGAAAGGGCCAAGAGCAAAGGAGAAAATTTCATTATACAGGTAGTCCTCGACTTACAACAGTTCATTTAGTGACCGTTCAAAGTTACAATGGCACAGAAAAAAATAACTTACAGCCGTTTTTCACAGTTGTGACCTTTGCAGCATCCCCATGATCATATAATCAAAATTCAGATGTTTGACAACTGGTTCATATTTAATGACTGTTGCTGTTTCCCAAGGTCATGTGATCACCTTTTGTGACCTGACAAGCAGGTCACAAAAGCCAGATTCATTTAACAACCAGGTTACTAACTTAACACCTCCGGTGATTCGCTTAAGAACTGCTGCAAGAAAGGTCGTAAAATGGGGCAAAACTCACATAACAAATGCCTCACTTAACAAAACAAATTTTGGGCTCAATTATGGTCATAAGTGAAGGACTACCTCTACTCTTCACTGATAAGATCACTTCTAGTGCTTTTAAAAGAACCTATAGAAGTCAGGGGAGGTGCATTCCAGATTCTAGAAATCAAGCCATTCAGAGATGATTAAAGGAGCCAGGCATGTTTAGCTTGGGATAAATATAATAAGTAAACCTTGCATTAGATGCATCAATAGATAACGATACAAGGACGGAATCCAAATAAGCAAGACTTATCTTTTATCACTCTGTAATAAATGGGTTTACAGTGAAATGGTTCAAGTTCAAATTAGCAATTAAAGAGATGTGGACTATTTTGAGCTGGGCATTCATTCTCTGTCCTTGAGAATAAAAAAGTTCACACATGTGTGATACACACACACACACACACAGGATTTGGAGGAAGGTCTGCTTAAGGAGAAGAGGTGATACAATCAGATAAATCAAAACAATTATATCAGAATAGCCAATTTAGACAGTGCTATTAAATTCAGTATTATGTTTTAAGAGTAATGTATACGTTTCAGTCCTCAAATAGTCGCTTGAAAGATCTTGGTGAATGGATTTCTTGAAAGACAGCAGATATGTAGTAGTTCCCAAAACTGAATAAATTACTCAAAATTGAGTAAAAAGTGGGTTTTTTGTTTTATTTATTTATATCCCACCTCTATAATTTTTATGTATAACTCAAGCTGGTAAACATATCCAACACACCTTTTTCCTTTACCCCCCAACAACAATCCTGTGAAGTCATTTGGGCTGAGAGAATGTCTTTTTTTTTGTTTTTGTTAACAACACAAATCCATTACCCAAATCACAACGGTGGCATTTTAATAAGAACTTCCTGAGAAGTGGTAAAAAGGACTTTCCAATAAGCGGTTTTGGATAATGAAGGAAAAAAATATACGAAGCAGTGGGGTAATGGGTAGCATTTTGGAAAGACAGAATCTACTGTCCTTTCCATTGACTGATCTGCTAAATAACTTGAAAAATGATTAAGGTATGGATTTTGTAGTATTTGTAATTAAGCTCTACTTCATCTAATTTAGAGTTTTTACATAGAGAAATAAGGTTTGAAACGCAAATACTTATGGTTCCTTACCGTGAAACTGAGGAGGGAAAAAGACTCCTGACTCCCATCAGCTTTGCTTTGATTCTGACTTCTAATGGCTGTTACACAATAGAGGCCCCATTACTTATCTGTTCTGTGATATAGTTTGCATCCACGTAATATGAATGTAGACTTTGTTCTAAAAACTGAAATTAAATACATATGTAGCAGTTTTGAATGCCATTTAAATTTGATGTGGAATAAAACTCTATGGGCTTTCCTCCTCTAAACAAAACATAAACATCTGTAAAATAAATTATGATTTCAGAGGAAAAAGTTCATGGTAGTTTTTAATAATTACAATAGGGAATAGTGCTTACAATGTCTAGTGTTGTTGTGTGATTTGGGTAACTATGACTTAAGCCTATAGAGAAACAAGTAAACTAGAGTTTTTTTAACTAATTCTTTCCAGACCTTGTTTGATTTGCAGAAGACTTTGGTTCTTTCACTATGTTATAAATTTATGAGTTAAGGGCCATATAATATCTATAAATCTCATTTAGTGCTTGACTTTTTCCTGGCTTAAATAAATCTCAGAAGAGATGAAAATTGCTCTTGTGTTTCTATATATTTGTGAGTAGGGATCTGTAAACAGAATAAATTAAATAGTTTTTAAATACAGATTTTTCTGAACAATTTTTAAAAGAAATACAGTGCAGACTGATTCAATGAAAACCTGCATTTAAAATGGAACTTTGGTGTAACATGCTACCAAATATATTGGATTTTTTTAAAAAACTTGCTTTGTACATACATCTTTTAAGGATATGCATGGCAGATATGTTATTGAAGATTATTATTAATATAGACATGATGCTGGGACCTAGGGAATTAGAGAATAAATTTAATACCAACAACTTGGTTTTATGCCCTTTGTGTTATGACACATCTAATTTTTATTTCAGCAAAATAGAGCTTCTTCTTTAAGTGTCTTAGCTATATCCAGTTTCCTTTGTGATTACTCCCACTATTATTTGTTACTATTATTTTAAAATTTATTCAGTATATTCCATACTTAATTTTAGCCCTTGCTAAAATTGAGAATAGAATTTTTGCTCTACTTAAAACTTTGGAAAGATGTACAGTAATTTTGAGGTCTTCTTTACAAATTATTCAAACAAATTAAAGAACTGTAATTTATTCTAAAGTAAAAATTACTCTTCTTTGTGTACAAAGGAGTTAAAAGGGACAAGGCAGCCCAGGACACCAAAGCTTAAGATACAATAGCAGTGTTGGAAGGGACCTTGGAGGTCTTCTAGTCCAACCCCCTGCCTAGGCAGGAAACCCTATACCGTTTCAGATAAATGGCTATCCAACATCTTCTTAAAGACTTCCAATGTGGAACTTTCACAACTTCTGGAGGCAAACTGTTCCACTGATTAATTGTTCTAACTGTCAGGAAGTTTCTCCTCAGTTCTAAGTTGCTTATCTCCTTGATTAATTTCCACCCATTGCTTCTTGTTCTACCCTCAGGTGCCTTGGAAAATAGTTTGACTCCCTCTTCTTTGTGGCAACCCCTGAGATATTGGAACACTGCTATCATGTCTCCCCTGGTCCTTCTTTCTATTAAACTAGACATTCCCAGTTCCTGCAACCGTTCTTCATATGTTTTAGTCTCCAGTCCCCTAATCATCTTTGTTGCTCTTCTCTGCACTCTTTCTACAGTCTCCACATCTTTTCTACATTGTGGCGACCAAAATTGAATGCAGTATTCCAAGTGTGGCCTTACCAAGGCATTATAAAGTGGTATTAACACTTCATGTGATCTTGATTCTATCCCTCTGTTGATGCAGCCTAGAACTGTGTTGGCTTTTTTGGCAGTTGCTGCACACTGCTGGCTCATATTTAAATGGTTGTCCACTAGGACTCCAAGATTCCTTTCACAGTTACTACTGTTGAGCAAGGTACCACCTATTCTGTACCTGTGCATTTCATTTGTGTTGCCTAAATGTAGAACCTTACTCTTTTCACCATTGAATTTCATTTTATTAGACAGTGCCCAATGTTCAAGTTTGTCAAGATCTTTCTGTATCTTTAGCCTATCTTCTGGAGTGTTGGCTATTCCTGCCAGCTTGGTGTCATCTGCAAATTTGATGAGTTCCCCATTTATTCCCTCTTCCAAATCATTGATGAAGATGTTGAAGAGTACTGGGCCCAAAACAGAGCCTTGGGGTACTCCACTGCATACCTCCCTCCATGTAGATGCAGTTCCATTGAGGACTATACGTTGAGTGCGGTTGGTCAGCCAGTTATGAATCCATCTGGTGGTAATGCTGTCCAACCCACATTCTTCTACTTTATCTAGTAGTAGATTATGGTCTTCCTTATCAAATGCCTTACTGAAGTCCAAGTAAACTATATCGACGGCATTTCTCTGGTCCACTAATTTTGTCACTTTGTCAAAGAATGCAATAAGATTAGTCTGGCATGATCAGTTTTTGACAAACCCATTTTGGCTTTTGGCTATTACTTTGTTTGCTTCTAGGTGTTCGCTAATTCATTGCTTGATTATCTTTTCCAGAAAATTTCCTGGTATTAAGGTCAGGCTGATAGGTCTGTAGTTTTCCTGGATCTGTTTTTTTCCCTTTTTTGAAGATGGGAACCACATCAGCTCTTTTCCAGTCCTCTGGTAGTTCCCTGATGCTCCAGGATCTCTGAAAGATATAGTTCAGTGGTTCTGAGATCTCGTCTGCCAGTTCCTTCAGAACCCTGGGGTGTAATCCATCCTGTCCTGTTGATTTGAACTTGTCTAGGGTAGACAGGTGCTCACTTATCATTTTCTTCCCTATTTCAACTTGTGTTCCTAATCTGATTTTTGTGGTGCTGTTTTTGATAGGTTGGACTGTTTTATCCCTTTGTATAAAGACAGATGCAAAACATGAGTTAAATAGTTCTGCTTTCTCCCTGTTGCTTGTCACCTTCTTGCCACTTTCTCCCAGCAATGGACCAATTGTTTCCTTAACTCTTTTCTTGTTTTTAACATGTTGGAAGAAGCTTTTTTTGTTATTTTTTACTTTTGTGGCAAGCCTTTTTATACTTATCTTTTTTGTCTTTCAATTTGTCAGAGAGTTCTTTATGCAGCCATGCTGGTTTCTTTTGGGAGCTGTTATTTTTCTTCTTCATTGGTATTGTGCTAGACTGGGCTTTTGTAATCTCATTTTTCAAATTTTCCTAAGTTTCTTGAGTTGTTTTCCCCTTGAGGATTCTCATCCATGGAATTTTTCCCAAGCAGTCTCTAAGTTTTTTATTTATTTATTTATTTATTCACATTTCTAAACCGCCCCCTCTCCCAAAAAGGGACTCCGGGCGGTGGTTTATTGAAATTAGCTCTCTTAAAGTCCAAGACTCACTTTCACTTTGTTCTACTACTTGTGTTTGCATAATGTTGAATTCCAATATTGCATGGTCACTTGCCCCCAGGGTTCCTATGGCTTCAACACCTTCTATCATTTGCTCTCTGTTAGTGAGAATTAAGTCCAATATGGCTGATCCCCTTGTTCCCTTCTCTACTTTTTGAGAAACAAAGTTGTATGCTAGGTTTGTTAGGAACCTGTTGGATTTTTCACTTGGTGCAGAGTTTGTTTCCCAGTTGATGTCAGGGTAGTTAAAATCCCCCACTACTATTGTGGTGTGCTTCCTACATACCTTAGTTAGCTGACTAGCAAAAAGTTCATCTACTTCCTCTGCTTGGTTGGGTGGCCTGTAGTATAGACCTATGGCAATGTCATTTCCCCCCCCGACCTTTAATATTGACCCAAATGCATTCAAGATAGTTCTCATCATTGTTGTGCTCTATTTCTGTAGAGGGGTAATTATTTCTTATATATAGTGCAACTCCACCTCCTCTTTTATTTGGTCTATTTCTTTTAAATAATTTAAATCCTTCTAGCTGTATGTTCCATTTGTCGGTTTCATCCCACCAAGTTTCTGTAATGGCAACAATATCGTATCTGCCCGCTTTTACTTGAATTTCTAATTCGCCCTGTTTGTTCCTCATACTCTGTGCATTGGTATATAGACATTTGAGTACATTTTGATTGACCCTGTGTTTACTGTCTACATAACCTGTGTTATGCCTGACTGCCCCTATTATCTTGCCACTTGTATGATTCATGCACATGGTATGGCACCCACTCGCTGTTCTGTTGGTTTGATCCTGATGTGCCAAACAATTGAGTAACATTGGAGAACTTTTTAATAAAACATTTGAAAGCAATAAGGTACCCATGCAACCTATATTCAGTTTGGAGCCCAAATTGCTGTATATCCATTAAATAATTAGGTATTGTTTCCACTCAGAAAGTTAGAATGTTAGAAAACTAATCTGTGGGATTTTTTTCTTTGCTTGTATGTCTCATAATAAAGCATCTTATCCTCTAGTGATTATTCTCTGGTGATAATGAGAATGAGAATAATATGGAAGTTTGGCCTCTTTTAGATAAGGTACATTCCT
This sequence comes from Natrix helvetica, assembly GCF_964273705.1. Lineage (NCBI taxonomy): Eukaryota > Metazoa > Chordata > Lepidosauria > Squamata > Natricidae > Natrix > Natrix helvetica. The sequence goes on from NC_138552.1 coordinate 34,379,048, forward strand.
GCTAGTGAGTACTATGAGAAGTATCTCTGCAATTCCATGCTCATTTTCTGGGCCTAAGTCCAACTGCAACATAATTTTTCATAGATTCTAGAATTATTTATTCTTTTTTATTTCATATTTCCTGCCGGTGAAACTTTGAATGGTCGAATTATCAAATCAATTATAATTTTGTTCAGTTTTGTTTACTGTTCTATTTTCCTCTTTAGCAATATTTTTCTAGTATTGACAGACTCCCATTAATTTTGATTCAATGAATAAATAATTATCTTGCATATATGTCATAATAGCATAAAATGTAATATTGTAGTAGTTCATTGGGCTTCTGGTACCCAGAGCAAAAGTTTGACACTACATGGTGCTGAATTAGCTGATACATTGAAGCAGAGGTGGGCAACCTATGGCAACTTTATGACCTGTGGACTTCAAGTCCCAGAATTCCTGATCCAGCATAGAAAGTAAAATTGCCATAGTTGACCACCCCTGCATTAAAGTTGCCCTTTGACAGTAAAGTTGCCACCTGTCCTGTGCAGGATAGCGTGTCTTCATGGGATGGATTTCTGTTGAAGTAACACTGCCATCATGTGGCGGAGCGTTATGGGATTGTTATTCCTAGACAATACATTTATTCATGAGGAATTTTTCAAGATTTCACCCTTTATGAGTTTCAGGTTTTCCATTTCTCCCTAAGAAAAGGGGGAAAAACTTTTGCTGTTTTTTCTTCTGTGCATCTTATTTATTTATGCTTTCTCTCTTCCAAAACCTGACTTTGGTTTTAATGGTTTCCTGCTTTTTCTTTTTCCTGGATTCCTCTGAGAATCTGCTTGATAAATAATTCCCAGACAATGTTAATAAAACATTCAAAAGTTGGAAGTTTTATATTTTAAAATTGATTGTTGAATCTTCAATAGTTAGATGTCCAGCCATTCCTCTCTCTCTCTCTCTTTCAGCTTTTGTTTTGGTAAGACTTATTGTAATAGAATATTATAGTAGAATATAATAGTATATAATAATGGTATGGATTTGTGTCTTTTTTTTTTAAAGAAAGAGACTCACGAGTTTTAATGTTTGATGTTGTCTCATTTCAATCTTCCAAGTCTCAACAGGAACCTCCTAAATCAAAGATTTATAGGTGCAGTTGCTACTTTACAAGTATTTATTTAAATAATTTTAATCACAAAATCTTTTCTCTGAGCTACCAAAACATTATTTAGTAACAGAATTTTGCAACTTGTAGAATAAATATTATTCAGTAAATTATTTAATATTAGCAAGTAAAACAATTAGCAAGTAAAACAATATTAGCAAGTAAAACAAACTTGAACATTGGGCACTATCTAATAAAATGAAATTCAATGGTGAAAAGAGTAAGGTTCTACAGTTAGGCAACAAAAACGGAATGCACAGGTACAGTATAGGTGGTACCGTGCTCAATAGTAGTAACTGTGAGAGGGATCTTGGAGTCCTAGTGGACAACCATTTAAATATGAGCCAGCAGTGTGCAGCAGCTGCCAAAAAAGCCAACACAGTTCTAGGCTGCATCAACAGAGGGATAGAATCAAGATCACGTGAAGTGTTAATACCACTTTATAATGCCTTGATAAGGCCACACTTGGAATACTGCATTCAGTTTTGGTCGCCACGATGTAGAAAAGATGTGGAGACTCTAGAAAGAGTGCAGAGAAGAGCAACAAAGATGATTAGGGGACTGGAGGCTAAAACATATGAAGAATAGTTGCAGGAACTGGGTATGTCTAGTTTAATAGAAAGAAGGACTAGGGGAGACATGATAGCAGTGTTCCAATATCTCAGGGGTTGCCACAAAGAAGAGGGAGTCAAACTATTCTCTAAGGCACCTGAGGGTAGAACAAGAAGCAATGGGTGGAAACTAATCAAGGAGAGAAGCAACTTAGAACTGAGGAGAAATTTCCTGACAATTAGAACAATTAATCAGTGGAACAGCTTGCCTCCAGAAGTTGTGAATGCCCCAACACTGGAAGTCTTTAAGAAGATGTTGGATAGCCATCTGTCTGAAACGGTATAGGGTTTCCTGCCTAGGCAGGGGGTTGGACTAGAAGGCCTCCAAGGTCCCTTCCAACTCTACTACTGTATTGTATTGTATTGTATTGTATTGTATTGTATTGTATTGTATTAATTTTGTAGTTGACTTTCTTATAAATAAAATAGAATAAAACTAGACTTTATAGGCTAGAAACTTTGAAGTTACACATACTTTCTTAGCTTTATCTACTTTGCTACAATTTGCATTTTATTGTAGATTTCTCACTGGCAAAGGCAAAACAGTTGTAAAATATTCATATTTATTACAAATTAGTATTGCATATATGTACTTGGACAAATGAAATTTGGTCAATATAAACATTCAGAAACTGAATATCCTAGTCGAATTTTGTTTTCAGGGTATATTGTAATAATATAAACAATTATAATAGATAAAAAGATTCAGAGGTATTAATCTGTTTTCATTACTTTGGGAAAAGATGCATTTCATAATAAATATAACAAATAAATTCATCCATGTCAGGATAAAAAAGTGTGGATCAAACACTCCATGATCCTAACAGGCCTTCCGTAAGAAAACTAGCCAGCCTTATTAAATTGTTTTAATTTTAGAAAACAATTAAAAGTAGCATGGTTCCAATTACCTTTAATCGCTGATCATAAACATCCATCACAGATACTGCTGATGTATTAGTGATAGGTTACTCTTTTGTTGTTTATATTGCTCCTATCTGAGATTTAATTTTATGTTATTAGCCTAACAGAGTTCTCTGGGGCTGGGATGTATTATAAATACAAAGAAGAAAAGAAAGGAAGTACTTCTTTACATGTACAATATTAAGGTTAAATATGGGCATTGAGCTTAAAGCCTCATACATTCCAGCTAAGAACAAAGTCCACTGCTCACACACTAAAGAGCCAGGATGTTTTAAAACAGAAAGGATCCATCAGAATCAGCAGTATTAAACCAGCACACAGATTAGTTCTGGGAGCCTTTCAAGCTAATATTTAACTAATAAGTTACCATAAAGCAAAGCAGGAAGATAAAACCGAATGTCCCAGGGTAAAAAAGTCAACAGAATGTGGGTATTCATGTACTCATCCATTCCACATTTATTACCACAGAAACTTCTGTGTTCATAGTTCATTAGACCCACAGATAATCTTGCATATATGGCATGTAGCTGATGAAGCAGGTAGTGAAATAGAGGTAATGATCCATGTGCTATAAATTGCAACAAGTTTATTTATTTATTTTGCTGCAAAATAGAGCTACCCATCCAGAAATGGCAAAGATTTCCTTGCTAGTGCAAATGTGCATGTAAACTCAGATGGGTGTAAATCAGTGGTTCCCAACTTGGGGCCCACACCCCACAGGGGGGCAATTGGATTTTTAATGGGGAGAATTGGATTTTTAATGGGGGCAATTTGAACCATGTTTAAACCAAGTCAATGGCCTTTTAGGTTTCCTCCGCATGAGTAGAGTTCACTTTTTGAGTAAAGTAAAAATTATATGTCACCGGTGGGCGGGGGGCATCAGGATTTTAGAGACGCTTAGGTGGGGCATGGTTAAAAAAAGGTTGGGAACCACTGGTGTAAATGATCCTTTAGATCAGGGCTTGTGAAATTCATATCACGGCGGCATCACATAATGTATCAGGACAAAAGTCTCTGCGCATGCCCAAGATGGTGTCCTGTTGCGTTTGAGGAGAGCTTCGGGTAGATGATTGTCCTTCTTGGGGCTTGCAGGGGGTACCCTATCCCATCGTTGGTTCCAGGTCCAGCTATGAGAACTTCCTGGGACCTCGGGGATACTCTTGAGCTGCGATGTCCTGCCTTGTAGCCAGAACGTCGTGAGTGAAATGGGGCGGTTGGCGGTGAAAGGAGAATGGAGAGCGTCAGCAGCTGCCGGCATGGGTGTGGTCAGCGGCTGCGGTGGGACGCCCGGCCTGGGGTCTCTGCAGCCGGCGTGGGAGTGGTCGGTGGTAGCGGTAGCGGGACACCCGGCCTGGGATCTCTGCAGCTGCCGCTCCCCATGCCGTGGTGTTATCCCCTCCATCTTGCTTATGAACATGATAGATTGGATCAGCGGGGAGTGGCTGAGGCAGCTGGCATGGATAGTGACGCCAGTGGAAAATGGCTTTGGTAGTTGGCATGGGCGCAGTTGGAGTGGGGGGGGTCTTTCGTTGTGGCCCCCTCCGGTATCACCGCCGTTGCCTGGGCCACCGTACTGTGCCATTTGGCCATTTGGCCCCTCCTCCTGTGACACTATGGACTGGGTCAATGGAGTGCGGCCCTGGCGACGGATATGAGCGCAGCTGACGTGGACGGAGCTTGGCTGTTGGAGTCGTTGAAGTTGCGGCAGCCACCGCTGCCGCCACTGTCCTCACCACTGCCATCACTGGCCGCTTCACCACCTTGCAATCTATCATCTGCTGCGATTTTGACAGCTGGCCGTTACTCTTACATACTGTCCTTAACACCAACCATTTCTATGATGGACAAAAGCTTCCCGCTACCCCCTTGAACATTGTTGGCTGCCCCCCCCTGGACATGTCATCTCCTCGTTCCATCTCCCCATGATGTCATCCCGTTTGGTTGATGCCACACTCTCCTCTATGTTATACTGCAACAGAACTTTACTCCCTCCGGGAACTCCCCCTTTTCCGGGGATGGCCTTCTTGCCTATCAAGACGCTTCCTTAATGACGGATCTTGGGATCCCGAGAGGTGGCATGCGAAGAAGAGATTTCTTAGGGTTTTTTTACAGGGGTTTTAAAATCAAATTTTAAGGGGGGGGCAGGGGGGTTGATTCGGATGGCTCACACAGGCTTGGGGGGAGTCTGCTAGGGCACAGGCCAGAGCTAACTAATGGGTGCGGGTCGGGAGTGCTGGGAAGGGTCGGGATTCCGGGGGAGACATTAAGCCATTTCATTGGGGGGTTTACCATCTCTACTGTTTGTGGGAGAGGCAGATATGGTGGGGGGCGAGGGCCAAATTATGTTTGGGGGACGCGGGTTCACTGTTTAAGAGCGATCGCGCGTTCTGACCCTCATCGCCCTTCTCCCACCCCCGGGTGCTCGGGATTACAGGACCCTGGTCTCCGGCTGCTGTCGCTTAACACCAGGTCTGTGGTGCATAAGGATCTCCTCATTTACGACCTCATACAAGAGGGTAGAGCGGACCTGGCGTGCATACGGAGACCTGGTTGGGCCATGAGGGGGGTGTTCTCCTTAGTGAACTATGCCCATCAGGCTTCCAGGCGTTTCACCAGCCGAGAGCCCAGGGCAGGTACAGGGGGGTGGCGGTGGTTATTAGGGAAGTCTCAGACCTCAGAAGGTCACTGTGCCTCAGATAGGCGGGTGTGAGTCCCTTTTTGTGAAATAGGGCCTTGGAGTTCAGGTGGGCCTTTTTGTTACGTATCAGTCTCCCTGCTACGTTTCATCGGCCCTGCCGGAGCTGCTAGATGTGTTACCTGAATTGATGGTTGATTTCCCCAGCCTTATGATCCTGGGGGATTTCAATCTGCCTTCCATTGGCGAGACATCCGAGTCAGCTCGTGAGTTCATGGCTTCCATGATGGCTATGGACCTAACTCAGTTAATTCAAGACCCCACCCATAATAGGGAACACACACTCAACCTGATTTTTGTCTCTGGGCAGTGGATGAATGATCTAGATTTAGGGGATATTTCTATTCAACCCTTGTCATGGTCTGATCATTTCCTCATCAGGCTTGACTTCCATACTGCTACCCCTCGCCACAGTGAGGCTGAACTAACTAGATGGTTCCGCCCCAGGCATCTGATGGACCCTGAAAGTTTCCTGATGGAACTTGGGACTTTTCCTGAATCCCTTGCTCACAACTCGACCGAAGCCCTAGTGGAAGCCTGGGATAGGGCAGCCACTGGGGCCTTGGATCGCGTTGTGCCTTTGCGGCCTCTGACCTGGTGTCGATCCCGGGTGGCTCCCTGGTTTACCGAGGAGCTCCGGGAGATGAAACGCTGGAAAAGAAGCCTAGAGAGTGGTTGGAGAGCCAGCCGGTCTGAATCTGATCGAACACTAGTAAGAATTCATATTAAATCCTACTTAGTGGCGATAAAAGTGGCAAAACGGCAACATTTTTCCGCTCTTATCGCGTCTGCAGATAACTGCCCAGACGCCCTGTTTAGGGTGACCCGTTCCTTACTTAACCAAGGAACTGGGAAAGACCCCTTGCAGGGTAGGGCTGAAGAATTTGTTCAGTATCTGCAGGATAAAATCGCTCAGATCCGGACAGGCTTGGACTCTGACTGGGTAGATTCGGGCGAGTCAACGGGGATGAATCTTGTGGAGACAATCTGGGATGAGTTTGACCCTGTGACCCCCGAGGGCATGGACATGATTATGGGGAGACTCAGTGCTGCCACTTGTGTGCTGGACCCGTGTCCCTCTTGGTTAGTTTCGGCTTCCCGGGAGGTGACACAGGCTGGCTTCAGGCGATTACCAACGCTTCATTGAGAGAGGGGTTCTTTCCCACCGCCTTGAAGGAGGCAGTGGTGAGGCCCCTCCTTAAGAAGTCTTCCAAGGACCCAGCTTCTTTAGCCAACTATCGTCCGGTCTCCAACCTTCGCTTTGTGGCAAAGGTTGTTAAGAGTGTGGTAGCACGTCAGCTTCCCCAGTACCTGGATGAAGCTGTCTACCTGGATCCATTTCAGTCGGGTTTCAGGCCCGGGTACAGCACGGAGACGGCATTGGTCGCTGATCTCTGGTGGGCCCGGGACAGGGGCTGCTCCTTTGTCCTAGTCCTATTAGACTTCTCGGCAGCTTTTGATACCATTGACCATGGTATCCTACTGCGACGACTCGAGGGTTTGGGAGTGGGGGGGGCACCGTTTTACGGTGGTTCTCCTCCTACCTGTCGGATTGGTCGCAGTTTGTGTTGACTGGAGGGCAGGGATCAACCCCGAGGCGTGGCACTTGTGGGGTGCCCCAGGGGTCGGTTCTCTCACCCCTCCTGTTCAACATATATATGAAACCGCTGGGCGAGATCATCCGTGGTTTTGGGGTACGGTATCATCAATATGCTGGTGATACCCAACTTTTCATCTCTACCCCAAACCACCAAAACAATGCCCTCGAGGTGATGTCCCGATGCCTGGAGGCTGTGCAGATCTGGATGGGGAGGAACATGCTCAAGCTCAATCCTTTCAAGACTGAGTGGCTGTGGTTTCCGTCATCCCGATTTGTGCATCTTGTTCCATCTTTGATGATAGGGGGAGAAATTTTAGCCCCCTCAGAGAGGGCCCGCAATCTGGGAGTCCTCCTGGACACATGGCTTAGTTTAGAAGAAACCTGACGGCCGTGACCAAGGGGGCCTTTTACCAGGTTTGCCTGGTACGTCAGTTGTGCCCCTTCCTGGATCGGGATGCTCTATGCACAGTCACTCATGCCCTCATCCTTTCTTGCCTGGCCTACTGCAATGCTCTCTACATGGGGCTGCCCTTGAAGAGCACCCGGAGGCTTCAGCTAGTCCAGAATGTGGCTGCGCGGGTTATCATGGGGGTACCTAGGTGCTCCCATGTCACACCCCTTTTAGGCAGCCTGCACTGGTTGCCGGTTGTTTTCCGGGTGCGATTCAAGGTACTAATTGTGACCTTTAAAGCGCTCCATGGCTTAGGCCCAGGGTACCTGCAAGACCACCTACTGCCACCAGTAGCCTTCCACCGTCCAGTGTGATCCCACAGAGTTGGCCTCTTCAGGGTGCCGTCGGCCAGACAGTGTCGGCTAGCGACCCCCAGGGGGAGAGCCTTCTCTGTGGGAGTGCCTTCCCTCTGGAATGAGCTGCCCCCGGAGCTTTGCATAATCCCCAACCTCTGATCCTTCCGACGCGCCCTAAAAAGTTGGCTTTTCCAGCAAGCCGGCCTGGCCTGTTAATTTTATCTAATTTTTAAAATGTTAGTGTTATATTAATTTGGTTTGTTCTTGGATTGTTTCCAATTTTCTTTTAAGTTTTGTAATATGTGTTTTTTAATGCTGTACACCGCCCTGAGTCCTTTGGGAGAAGGGCGGCATATAAATCCAATCAAACAAACAAACAAACAGACAGACTTTCCCCCCTTTGCTAAACTGGGCATGGGCATGGCCAGCGCATGATGCATCCGGCCCGCGGGTCGTGAGTTTGACAGCCCTACTTTAGATGTACTAGTGCCAACATTTTCAGTGTTTTACGAGGTGAAAATAACACTTTAAATTAGTCATGAAAACAGGATGTGACACAGTAAAATTAACATAAATTATGTGATCTGAGAACAGATTCAGAATACAACTAATTTTACATCAGTTGATTTTCCAGATCTTTTCAAAGGCAGCAGTGAAAAGTAAGGCACACAGCTGTAATCTAATCAGAATGTAATGTGTAAGTGAATGTGACAAGATCTGCCTCTTTCAGGAATGGATGCAACTAGTTTCAAAAGCTCAAAAGCATCCCTATCTCCTATCATTAGCTAGTTATCCAGGACTGAAGATAAGAGAAAAAGAACAAAACAAGAGTAGGAAAAAAAAATAGCAGGAGAGCACATTCTGGGCCAAAGTCATTCAAGTGTACAGGAACTGAGATAGTAATGAGTCGGACAAAGCCAGGACTAAGAGGAAAAAGCAGTAAGAGCAAAGAGATAAAGGAGCAAAGTAATCAAAAGAAAGCAAAAAGGGCGTGTGAGAGAGGAAGCAGCACAACTGTAAGAAGCAGGAGGCAAAAAAAGAGAAAATAAAATAGTAGATAAAGATTTCTGCTAAAAGAAGCCTACACTGTGTTGAAAGAAAAATCCCTCTGGTTCAGTTCCAAGCTGGGAGAAAGACACTTGAAACATGGAAGCTGATTGGAAAGCTGGTTTATGAAGCAGAACCACATGATTGTGGGTTCTGGGCAGCTGACAAAATGGTGTTGAGAGAGAGTGGTTTTTATACTTTCTTTGGGCTTCATATTTGAGCTTCCTGTTCCTGTGCAAGAATGTGTCCTTTAATATTCTATTGGCTGTTGTGAAATTCATATGGGGACATGTAGGGGCTATGTAGGGGTCATATATAGGCGAAAGAGGAAATGCAAATCCTCGGTATAAGTATAAGTATAATCTTTATTGTCATTGTACTTAAATACAACGAAATTGGTTTTAACCTCACTGGTGCAAAATTATAGCAGAAACGAAAAAAGAAAGAAAAAGAAAAAAAAACCTAGCGTGTGCATGGAGTGATTGTGGTTGTATTGAAAAGTCTGACAGCCCAAGGATAGAAACTATCTTTACACCTATTTGTTCGGCTGGCTATACTTTGATGTCTTCTGCCCGATGGTAGAAGTGCAAAGAGACACTGACCAAGGTGTGAATCATCTCTGAGTATCTTTCTTACTCTGCTAAAGCAGTGAGATCTGGCGATGCCATCCAGTGGTGTCAGAGGGCAACCAATAGTTTCTTGTGCTGAATGGATCACTCTCTGTAGTACCTTCCTGTCCGCAGCTGTTAAATCAGCATACCATACTGTAATGCAATATGTGAGGCCACTTTCTATGGTGGACCGATAGACAAAGGTCATCAGCCGTTGTTCCACCTGATTTTTTCGCAGGACTCTAAGGAAATGAAGTCTCTATTGGGCCGTTCCAATCACCAGAGACGTGTTGTTTTTCCAGGTGAGATCTTGACTCTTCCAGATACATTTATACCTTTCGTTTGTATTTCTGTTTAGCTGCCTTAATGCCTCTTCTCAAGTTTGCCCTGGCTTCATTGTATTTGTCTTCGTTTCCTGCCTTGAAGGTGGAGTTTCGCGCTCTCAGAAGGGATTTGACCTCTGCTGACATCCAGGGTTTACGATTACTGTAAACTCTGATGCGCTTATTCACTGTTACATTGTCTGTGCATGTTTTAATGTATGAGAGTACGGTGTCAGTGAATTCTTGCAGCTCCAAATGTTCAAATATACTCCACTCGGTAGTCTCAAAGCAGTCCTGCAACTGGCAGAGTGCTCCCTCCGGCCAGATTTTGACAGTTTTCAAGACTGGCCGTATCCTTTTCCTAAGGGGGGATATACTTTGGGCACAGTAGCAGAGAGATGTGGTCAGACGTACCCAGATGGGAGAGTTAGCTCCACTGATGCATCCGATACAAGTGGATGAAACCAGGTCTCTGTGATGATCATCACACAGCAGTCGTGAATGAGCTTATTCGCTGCCATCCCTAGCTCTTAGTAGTTCATCAGTTTTGTGGACAAAGGATCTAGAATTGGTTAGAAAAATGCTTGGTAATGGTGTCTGTGAGGTGCTTTTCTGCGCTAATTTTGTGAACCTCTGGCTTATTGTTTATCTGAGTTCCCAGATGGAAGTTTGGACAGCTCTGTGGGTGGTGCAATGAAGGGGCATGAACTGCTCTGGGCTGCTTCTAAGCCTTTGTATCAAAATATCCAGTCTTCAATGGATTACCAAATCTGCATATCTGAAAGGTGGCCTCCTCAGTTTCTGCTTGGGGGCAGGGAGACTGAGTCTACTTTCTCTGTCTAAAAACATGTTTCTCCATTTCTCATTTAGGGAAATATAATATTTGGCATTTTTTAATATTTCCCAAAATATTTCATTCTTTCGGGGGGGAGGGGGGGCGCTTTCCGCAACCGATTGCAGTGACTGTACAATGTTTCTTGTTCATATATTTAGATGCTGCCAGTAATATCAATAACATGTGAATGAGGATTTATTTTACTTTCATTAATAACCTTTTTGTATGGCATATTAACCACCACCCCATAACAAAAAGCTTAATCTAATAACATTATCACTCAATTAAATATAGTTTGACACTTTTTGTAGAACAGTAAAAATTTAACTTGTTCTCTCATTTGGAGGTTAAGAGCCTGTAGTATAGATTGTTTTTAACCTTCACTTGTTTTTCCATTCTATATTTTTATATTCTTGTTCTATCACTGTTATTTATGCATTTTTATTTGAATATTGGAGAAGGGTGGGACATACATTTAGTAAAGAGTGATAATAAATAATGCTTTGAACAACTCATATTGCTATAGTCAGGTTTGTTTTGAGTGTTGGGGAAGAATGATTAATTTGATTCAAAAATCGGTTTCAGAGCAAGTTGTGGGTGTGGCAGAATTTATAATTGCTTAACACATAGATCTATAATGCTTCCTGGGTGATCTTTCTTAAACTTTTTGGTGAGCATGATTGGTTGTGGTTTTCCATTGCATTGACAAAGAAGGGAGGTATTCCAGCTTCAAAGATTGCATAGTTGGGAGAATATCATATCCAAGATTTCCTGCAATTGCCTGCCAAACCTCTTTCTTTGGCTCTTCTTGTTAGACCTCCTATAGATGCTCTTTGTTTCTGGTTTTACATTTTCTCAGATTCAAATGAATTCTAAGATCTACATCTCGATTAGGATGAGAGATCTAGCTTCTTCAGGCCAAATAATTGAATAAGTTTGGGATGGCATAATTTTGATAAATTTTTATTTCTGTTTTTCTTGTTTAATAGAAATAAATGTAGGAAGTAGGTTGAAGTGAGATGGGAAACACTAAGCAATTACATTCAATTTGCTAACACCAAACCGTTTATTTTCTTTCTCTTCTATAGAATGGAACAGGGGTAGGATCCTACCGGTTTAACAACCGGTTCGCTGCGTGCAAGTGCATAGTTTAGAGAATATTTACCTCTGGATTACTACTTGGGAAGGAAAACAGCTGAAGTGCAGCAATCCAATCTGCTGCGCGACTCAGCTGAGAAAATAAAGGTTCGTAAAACGCAGGGGCAGGTGGGCGGGCCCACTTGTTAGTGGGAGGGATCCGGTTCAATCCCACCTGATCTTCGGAGCTACCGGTTCACATGAACCGGTCGAAACCGGTAGAATCCCACCCCTGCAATAAAGGCAGAGAGATATAGGAGGAATGTGAGAGTTGAGAATTTTGTTAAGTGGGACTAAACTGACAGGATGCCGTTCCCTCACTCATATGCATCCTTTTGTGAGCTCAAGTGTGTATCTTTAATTGGTAATAATTTAAAATAACCTTCATACAAATAATATCTCTTTCTGCTATTCATTTGTTCAAAGCATTCTTAGAATGTGGTAGATCTAACAATGAATAACATTTCAGGAAATGAACGCCAAAGGTCTAACAGCTCTTCCTCAATTGAGACATCAATTGAGTTTGGTAAACAAAAGATATAAAAACGCCTCTGCATGATATCATTGCAGACTGCTCTGGACATAAGAAGAAAAGATCTTACTGTGTTTGCAGCTGTTTTCTTTTCTTTTTTAATAGTTTCATTTTAGCTCTCTGTGTGGCCCTTAACTTCATCTGTTTATTTAAATTGAGCCAAAAGACACTTTTCTAGAAATGATTTATTAGTTGACAAAACAAGGGAGGCTGAAGTACAAAGAATTTTAGGAGTCTGGTGATACTGTGCTTTCAGACTTGTGTTTTTGTTCAAAGGAAATAAGAAGCATATTCTTTAAAAAGCTTGAAAAGGAGGAAAGTCTGCTCTTACAATTGACTCCAGATTCTCTATATCCCAGATCGTCTTCAGAAGAAGCAGCCTTGTCCTTATGATGATGTATTCTACTTCAGCTTCCGTAGGCCATAATCGGTCTTCAGTGAATCTGGAAAATACCTGCTTAGGATAGTCTGCTTTATTAGATTCGCCTATATCAGTGATGGCACGCTGGCCAGCTGAGTTCACCTTTTTAAAAGCTATTTTTCGCCTTCCCCAGGCTCCAGAGGCTTTATAGGAGCCTGGGGAGGGCGAAAAGAGGCCCCCCCCCCGGAGGCTTCAGGGACCATCCGGAGGCTTCCCTGATGCCTTCGGAGCGCTTAAAACCACCCTCCGAGCAAACAGGAAGTGACTTCCGGGTTGCTCGGAGGGTCGTTTTAAGCGTTCAGGGACTGTCCGGAGGCTTCCCTGATGCCTTCAGAGCGCTTAAAACGACCCTCCAAGCAACCCGGAAGTCACTTCTGGTTTGCTCGGAGGGTGGTTTTAAGCGTTCCGAAGGCTTCAGGGAAGCCTCTGGATGGTCCCTTTTTGCCCTCCCCAGGGTCCTATAAAGCCTCTGGAACCTGGGGAGGGCGAAAAAAGAATGTAAAAATGGGGGGGCGCGTTGTGTGCGCATGCGCACTGGGGATCACGCATTGCATTATGGGTGCACCCCGCCCGCACACGACCACCCCCCCCGCGCTCCACCCACTTGTGGCACGCGAGCCAAAAAAGGTTTGCCATCGCTGGCCTATATGATGAGGTTGGCCACATAACAATTGATGCTGTGTTAGAATTATTCCTAACAATAACAATAGCCCTTATCAACAGCACTTATAGTAGACTTATATACCACCCCATAATGCTTTATAACTCTCTCTGAGCCATTTACAAATGTCAGTGTATTGCCCCCAATAATCTGGATCCTTATTTTACCAACCTCACAGGAATGGAACGCTGAGTCAACCTTGAGTCTGTCAGGATTGAACTCCTGGCTGTGGACAGAGTTTGCCTCCTATACTGCATTCTAACCATTGTGTCACCATGGCTCCTAATTTATCCTAATGCCACCATAATACCTATCAGCCTTTATTTCTAAGCATGTTGTGAGTACATTATATCCCAGTGCATAAGTATTAGAGGAGTTAGGAGCAGTCAAGACACTTCAGAAAGGAAAGAGTAGCCTTTCAGGAGTGTGCAAAAACATGTCAATTTGAACTGTTTCAAATTTAAAAAGCATTATCCTGAGCTTGAAGCTCTTGTTTTGCATTTGACACACGTGCTTTGCATTCAAAACAGTGTGTTTTGATAAATTTGGAGGCTTTTTGAGATTAATACTGAGAGTTCTGAACTCAAAATACAGCCTTAAAAAAAAACCTCAGAAGATTTACAGAATTATTGTGTTAGTCTGCTTTGAATGCAAAACAACTGTTTGAGCTTGAAATGGGACATTTACATTGTTAACTATATATGATTCCATTCTTGTTGAGCATCTTTCACAGATTGTATTGTAATTTATCATTGAATGTTAATAAAATTGATGATTGAAAGTACATTATTTCCCCAACCCCATTTTTTTAAAAACTAAATGCAAACCTTATTTTCAGAGTGCTCTAATACTGATATAGAATAATAAATTTAATCACAGGTATTTTTATTTAAAAAAAAAATAGAAAAAATGTTCAGAGCAGTCTATTTTTTAAAAGATGAAAAGCTACAATAAAATATAAAGAGAAGGATGTAGAAAATAAGACGTCCTGATGTGGTGAGTGTAAAGCCCTACCATGAATTAGGGACAAATTGAAAACAGACACAATAATTAGCTATCATCACAGCATATGGCAAACAGAGTTTTGCATGCTTTAGTTCTAAAATTGGGTTTATTGCAATTCAACCTACCATTCTCTACTCAATTACCTGTCCTTATTAAACTCAGTTAGATTTATTTCTGAGGAAATGCATTTATAAGAGGATTTTCTAAGAGAACCCACTGAAATCCCATCATTGGATTCAATTCAATATTCTCAATATTTATTAATATAGAGATTTATTTGTAGCATGCTCGTGTATATTAATGCAAAAGTAGTTATTACTGGTACATTTTAATATTTTGCTGTTTATTCCAAGAGGAAATCTAAGGCATGTCTACAAAAGTTACACTTGGTCTCATTTCCAAATAATTTCCATGTGTACGTTGGAATTGATACTATTCACATTATACCATAGACTAAAGAAACACGTCATTTCTTTTTAATATGAATTGTGCACTGGGATACTGTTGCCCCGAAAACAAAATGGGGTCTTATTTTCTTTTGACCACCAAAATAAGTGCTTGGCATTATTTTTGGGGCAGTCTTATTATTTTTGAGGTACAGGAGACGGAGAGCGTGGTCACCTCATGGCTGCTGCTTTGTTGCAATATTTTCGGGGAGGGCTTATTTTAGCGCATGCGCTCAAAAGCCCAATTGGGCTTATTATCAGGGGAGCTCTTATTTTTGGGAAACAGGGTATAAACCAATATTAATTCTTTCAGTGGAACCATGAATCAATTATTGTTTCATTTTGTCAATTCTTGAAAAATTCTAACTGGATTGATTACACACATGATCATGTTGTAGTGACATCTGATAAAATCTGATTCTGTTACATATACAGCCAGTTGCAACAGGACTTTTCCAGATCTGCTTGCAGGGAAAGGTGGTTTGAAGGAGCATCTTAAAATAATAACAAAATCAAAATAGATTTTGAATGAATGTCCTAGACCTAGAGCATTGTTTCTTAAACTTTCAAGAACATCAAACAATATCTATTTTTATGAAGAATGTAATGACTTTCTATAAAAAAGACCAATATTGAAACAGGCAAACTTTAATAATGCTCTTTATTTTCTTTTATATTTATATATCAATTAAAAATCTTAATGAGAGATACGAGTGTATTACATATCTGATAGTATATTTCATTAAAAACTAAAATGAGATTTGTTTTTAATGAAGGCTTTAGAGATAGAAAATATTACTTCTTTAATCTTGACTGCACTTTTTCATTTTAATGCTTGTTTTGTTCCATTTAAAAGTCCATTTAAAATGGTGCATTTTTCATTTGCGGCAATGTGATCTCTAAGGAGAATGATGAGAATATTGAGTAGTAAAATTAGATATATCTAAACCCGAGAAGAACTTATTTGGCTCTTAGGATCGTCGTGCTGAGGATCTTTAGATTGTTTGGGGAGCACCAATGTCCCTGCAAAGGATAGTTCAAGGAACAAGATTCTAGAGCTCTCATGAACTTTGAGTTTAAGTGCACAGTTACTTCTTTACTTAAAAATGGTGCCTTAGTATGTCCCATTATTTTCTTACAGCTTATCTTTTTATATACAGTAACATGATTTTACATACTGACCACTGTCTTCTGAGACTATTATGCTGATGCAGAGTTGGGCTTGGAGAGTGGCATGTTTATCCAAGAAGATGGATGTAGTTCTTACTACCAATATCCACTCAGGTCCTTTGACATTCGTAAAACAAATTAAGTCTATGACACGGTTGTCAAACTTACTGCGTCACGTTACCGTCACGTGATGTTTTGCGATGTTTTTCCCATTCACGGGGCTGGGGTGTGGCCTGCACGGAATGCATCCAGCTCGCAGGCTGCCAGTTTGACACCCCAGGTCTATGAGAACTGCAGCATACTTAAGGGTTTAAATTTGTAAATTTCAAAAAATAAACTATGGAGGGCTATTGAGTTTTATTTATTTATTTATTTTGCAGCATTGGCAATTACTGTTCATATCATGAACAATGATTCACATTTTTATTGCTTTTCCTTTCAAGTGATCTCCACACCCTTGTAAAATAAATATGAACTTTGCTTCTGTCTGATGATCCGTGAATCTAACTAGCTGTACTGTATTGTGATTTATATTTTAATTTGCCCTATTGCTTATGCTTCTTTCCCCGTACTTTCTTAAAACTAATTTCAATAACTACCAAGTGTTTTTGTTCTAACAAAATAATACTGTCTGCTTTTGAACATGGTAATTATTTTGCTTCCTGACTGTTAAATTCTTCACCTCCTTTATGGCATGGGTGAAGTTAAAAGGGACAGTTACTATATTTCCTTCCTTCCCAATTATTATAGAAATTTGACCTGCTGAGAGGATTTGCTGCTTTGGCAACTTATAAGTTATCTCCCAGCTTTTATTATTTACAGAGGGTGTGTTTGCACCACATGCCTGTCGATCTGCCTGACAGCAGTGCTGCTTGTTTCCCCCTCTACGCCAGAAGTCAAGTTGTGAACTGTACTAATTCTTTGCTGACTGTCAGAGAATAGCCAGAAGTTGTGGTCTTTTATTTCCATTTTAAATCCAGAAAATTAAATAATGATCAACTCCCTACAAACGGTTTTCTTTTAAGCAAGGGATTTTAAAATAATTTGTGTCCACACAAGAACGTCCTCTTTGGATCCACCTGTATGCACGCTGGAAGAGACTTCTCCAACCCAATGTTTTCTGGATTTAATGCAAATGAAACTTCTAGAATTTTCAGCTAGCATGGCCATGTTTGGATAGTTTATAATGGCTTGCAGAAACTTAATGTATCCATGTCTTAAACCTTGGCACATGAATTTTATATGGAAATTCTTCCATCCACTTTGTGATAAATTTTAAGCTACATTCTAGCTTTATATGTATTCTTATATTTCCTCCAACCATTTCATAGATGTTTTCACATGACTTCACTTTTAAGGAAGCTTCTCTGTGCCAGTCCTGATTCACTAGCCAAGTTGTATCTTCTGCTTCCAGATTGTTCTCTGGCCTTCTCAAGGATGCCTACTCTCCATTCATGAATTAATACATAAATGTTTAATAAAAATATGAAACAGCAAAAAGCTATGAGGAACCCTTAACTTAAAAATAAATTTATTGAAACATTATAATTTTCCCTCAGCAATATTAATTAAATTTTTCCTAACAGATTTTCCATATTCTGGGTGTATTGTCTTATGTGCGTATACATGGGGCAATATTCCGAAATTTCATTCCTATTTAGTTTTTTTTTCTCTTGATCTTTTGTGTATTCAATAAAAAGTAGTTTAACAATGTACATTGGTACTCTATCAAATGAACAGCCCCAAATAAGGTAAGGTTCAGTGGTCCTTCTCTGGGAAGTGACCCTTTTAGAAATAAGATAGGTGCCAACCAGAGAAGCAGTTATCAATTCCATAGCTTATGAGTAGTTGATTCTTCATTTTCCTGGAGTTAGAAAGCCTTTTAAAATTACTTAGGCCATTTACATTTCATTTTACTTGGCGGATTTCCTTTAGAAAAGAATCGTGAAAGTTGTTCATTTTACGTAATAAACTCTGTTATAATTCATAATTGACACTGGGCCTATTTCTCCAAACCTATGCTCACAATTTGGGACCCGGTGGCTCAGTGGCTACAACACTGAGCATGTCGATCAGAAAGGTTGGCAGTTCGGTGGTTTGAATTCCTAGCACCGCGTAACAGAGTGACCTCCCGTTACTTGTCCCAGCTTCTACCAACCTAGCAGTTCGAAAGCACGTAAAAATGCAAGTAGGAAAATAGGGATCGCTTTGGTGGGAAGGTAACAGCGTTCTGTGCACCTTCGACGTTTAGTCATGCTGGCCACATGACCACAGAGATGTCTTTGGACAGCGCTGGCTCTTCAGCTTTGAAATGGAAATGAGCACCGCTCCCTAGAGTCGGGAACAACTAGCACATATGTGCAAGGGGAACCTTTACCATTATGCTCGCAAATGGTACTAGGCGTGCACTTTTTAGGTGGAAATTTGAACTGATAGATGTACTCTGAATATCTGTGAAACTTAAAAGCAGGCCACTGCAAAGTTTTATAGTGTGTAGTAATACTGTAATGCATTGGTCACAAGAAATTAATAACCCTGCGGTGGGTAAAGATTACAGAAGATTCCTGCCGATTGTATTTGACAAGCTGATGTAAAAACTATTAGATGCTTGTTTAGATCTTAGCTTAGAAAAACAAACATGGGTTTTCTCAGAAATGAAGGGTTTATTTCAATTCTTCTAACAAGCCCTCCTCCCACACCTTCTTTCTTTCTTTTTCTTTTAGGTGTGAAGTATCAAAACAGAGGCAGTCCTCTGTAAACTCCCACACAGGGTTGAAACGTCATGTGCCAGTATGACTATTAGCACAGATGTACACACTTCAAAGCTCAGCAGTCAAAGAAGAGGAACAGAGAAACAAGATGTTTAGAATCCACGACGAAACTGCTTGCATGACTACCGCCTTCCAAGAGTGCCTTCAGTTTCTGAAGTTTGAAGAATAAGTAAACGGAAACAAGGATTACATATTATATTCCTTTTTCTTTTCTTTTTCACCACTTGGGATTTTACTCTTTGAATTGAGGTGGCCACAAGCACTGGACAGCAATATGTGTCATGTCATTGTTACTTGTCGCTCAATGTTGTGGACACTCTTGAGTATCGTGGTGGCGTTTGCAGAGCTCATAGCCTTCATGAGTGCAGACTGGCTGATTGGCAAGGCCCAACCTGGAAGTTTTCAGGACACAGACAGCAGGAGGGCAGGATCAGTGGATCCCTATCGTCCAACCTTGGGGATCTACGGACGTTGCACCAGAATTGAGCACCCCTACCAGTCTTCCATGCCTGATACATCTTGTGGCCCCTATGCAGATAACTTCAGTGAAATTGCCAGTGGGTTTTGGCAAGCTACTGCTATTTTTCTTGCTGTAGGGATCTTGATACTCTGTGCGGTTGCATTCGTTTCTGTTTTCACCATGTGTGTACAGAGTATTATGAAGAAAAGTATTTTCAATGTCTGTGGGCTGCTACAAGGAATTGCAGGTAGGTGTGACAAAAAGTTTTTACATATGTTTGTAATAAGTGGATTTGGAACACACACGTTTAGATTTTACTTTTGTAAATCCTTTCCTCATGATATATAGCTAACTAGTTCAAAGAAATATAATTAGTGTTTCCAAATTAAAAATGGTTCAATTAGTGGAAACAGCTGCCCAGAATTGTCTTATCTTGAAAAGCAAGACAGGCTTAGATCTGGTGAGTACGTAAATGGGAGGCCACCAGGAAATCCCAGGGCTCAGATTATTGCAAAAGAGCAAATAACATTTCAGAAGACAGTCACTTCTGTGTTTCTGCCAAGAAAACTATGCATATGTTTCATGAAGTCACCATAGGTCAAACTGAACTCATAAACACTTAAATTTTATTTGATGTCAGGTAGGAATGTTTATTCAGATTCATCAGTGGAAAAGGAAGGGGTCATATTCCCTGATTGCTCAAGGTCCGGAGGAAGGGACATTATAAGAAGGGAATATTAATAGAAAAACAAATCAGTTTTCATATATTGGTGTTCTTCAGTTAAAATGCCTCAGTTTTGAGGACCATTCCCTCTTTTTCTCAAGTCTGGGTGCAGAATTACTTGCTGGCAACTTTAAGGAACTTGAGTTATATACTGCTTCTTTTTCACTATAGTTGCTTCCCTACTTTCTGATAAATTCATACTTTGCTGGAGCATCTAAATCAGCCAGCTCTGGTTTACATATAGGAGCCATTCTTTTTTTCTAAGCCCTGATTGCAGCATAATTACACCATGATTCTAGTTGGTTAAACCAAAATAATAAATATGACTTTGCCTAAAGCCAGAAACAGATGGAATGAATCATTCAGGATTGGGGTGGGGATGGGAGAATGAGATGGAAGGGAATGAACTTTAGACTCTTTCGTATTCGAATAATGGCAAACCATAGTTCTCGTATAATCTCTAGGACAGGAGTCTGCAACCCATGGGCAACTACTGGGCCTTGGGTCATTTGGAATTGGGTGGTGGAAGTGACAGCCAAGGGCGTGCATCCCAACTAGCGTGAACAGTGGGCGTGCACCCTCCATTTGCACAAGTGGTGAGTGTGCATGCCCACTGTTTGTACAAATGGAGGTGCATGCATGCTTGCAAGCAACTTATGTAGAACCATCCTCTCTCCTCCCCACAGCCAAGCCGCAAAGCCAGAAAGGTTGGGGAAGTGGCGTACTGCTGTAAAGTAATTTTTAAAAGATTCATTACTGGGAATCAAATAGGATCTGAAAGTGCAGCAGTCTGTAGATGGAAAGTAACTTTGGAATTTTTGAAATTTAGCTCCTTTGCTACTTACATCATGTCAGCAATCTTGCAGTGATAGTCAAACCAACAGTAATATAAGTGGGTGACTGTCGAAAGTCTAGCTCAGTGATGTCGAACCTTTTTCGCCTCGGGTGCCAAAAGCACATACGTGCGCACTATCACACGAACTCGAGTGCCCACCCACATAACTTAATATCCCCCCTCACCTGTGTGGACCGTGCATTTTTGCGCAAGGCTTCCTCGCCACTCCCTGCTCTGGCTGCTTCCCCTTGGATAACGCCCAGTGAGGGGAGAAGTTGCTCTGCCACTAACGGGCAGAGATTGGGGTGGGGGGATGCTCAAGTGTGCTCCTGTGTCAAAAAACCTTCCTTATCATTCTCCTGTGTAAAGATTGGGACCTTTTTACAATGGCAGGTGTGAGTCCAGTTGCTAAATTCTCCCCTTCTATTAAAGAGGATCCTGGGCACTACAGTCAATAGACAGATGAGGAAGGGAGCTGCTGGCACAGGGGAAAGAAAAGCAGCAAGGAAATAAGGAAAAGCAGCTTTTTTCCCTCAAGGTGGCTGCTCTGTTTCCCCCCCTCCCCTGTGCTAGCACAGAGGATCCTGCCTGGTCCCTGCAATCCAAAGGGAAATGAGGAAGAGAGCAATCTGCATGAGGGAAAAACAAGCAACAAGGAAAGAAGAAAAAGCAGCTTTTTTTCCCTCAAGGTGGCTGCTCTGGTGCCCTTTTCTCCATTTCAGCACCACTCCATGGAGCCTGCCCCACCACCCATCGCCCAGGTCCTCGCTTCTCCCAAGCATTTCTTTGCCTATTTAATTTCCCCTCCGTAGCATTTTTCCATCGTGTTTCTTGCCGTTTTGGACAGGAAAACAAAGTTTGTGGGACTAAAAAAAACTCCTTTCAATCAATCAATTCCAACTTTGCGAGATCTCTTCCCCCCCCCCCCCCCCAAGTTGTAATTGATTGAAGTTTTGTTTTAGTCCCACAAACCTTGTTTCTCTGCACACGATGGCAAGAAACGCGATGGAGCTGGAAATCAGGTAGGCAAAGAAATGTTTGGGAGAAGCGAGGACCTGGGCGATGGTGGGTGGGGCAACCTCGATGCCATATCACTGAAATGGAGAAAAGGGCAACAGAGCAGCCACGTTGAGTGAAAGAAGCCTCTTTTCTTCTTTCCTTGCCGCTTGTCCTTCCCCTGTGCTGGCAGCTCATTTCCCTGTGGATTCCAGCGATCGGGCAGGATCCTTTTTAGTAGCAGGGGAGGAGGGGGGAACAGAGCGAGTGAAAGAAGCCTCTTTCCTTGCCGCTTGTCTTCTCCCCCTCCCCCCTGCTGGCAACTCTCCCCATTTCCCTGTGGATTCAAGCGATCGGGCAGGATCCTTTTTAGTAGCAGGGGAGGGAGGGGGGAACAGAGCAGCCAGCACGAGTGAAAGAAGCCTCTTGCCGCATGTCTTTCCCCCGTTCCGGCAGCTCTCTCCTCATTTCTGGTTTGCATTGGGCTGTTTTTCGCCCTTTGGAGGCTTCAGGGAATCCTCCGGAGATTTAAAAAAAAACTATCGAAAATCAGCTGGCCAGCGGGCGCATGCACACTGGAGCTGACAGGGCAATGCCTCGCGTGCCCTCAGAAATGGCTCTGTGTGCCGCCTGTGGCACGCGTGCCATAGGTTCGCCATCACTGGTCTAGCTGATGACATATAACAACAAGTTGCAATGCGCTAAGTTCTGGTGCTTGCACATGTTTCAAATTGTTTGTCAGTGTTATAAAATGTTTCCTCACATTTATATTGAAGCTTGACTGTGATATCTATACAGAGATTGGTAATGAATTCTGAGGTTTTACCTATGAAATGGAGCTACTTTGCAAACTATTGTTTGCTTTTGAGTTGCTTGGAATATGTTACACTTTTCCCTTCTTGATTGTTATAAATTTCTGTTGGCAATCAAAGCATGAGTGTTTGCAGGAAGGCAGGATCAGTGTAATAGTTCTAGATATACTTACTCAAAAGTAAGTCTATATTACTCCCACACACTGTAACCATGCAGAGTATTGCTGCCTAGGTTATCAATTTGAAAAGTCTGTAAATCATTGCAACAGATGCTTTATTTATTCCTTGGAATTCATCTGGGAAGGAAAAAAATACATCAGTTGTTAAACAGGCTGTGACTTAGGTGATACATGAAGTGGGATTTATGAGAAGATAAGATAGTTGTGCTCTTTTAAGTTGTAATCCATTATCCTCACAGATTGGCATGCCAGGTCATAGTGAGCCCACACATATCTTGGTTCAACCTTTTAAGTCTGTCTGCAAATAAATTTGCTATTTTAAAAAATCCCTTTTGAAATTCTGCAAAGTTTTTCTTTGGTTGTTAAAGTGGAGAAGCTACAGTTCTTCGCTTGGTAAACAATTCTTTACTCAGATTGTTAAGAGGGGGGAAAAAGAGTTTCAAAGAACTCTGAAGTAATAGAACCATATCTTTAAATCTGTAATTGCTGTCTCATATGAAAAACCACTGGACTTTTTGAGTGTATTTGGAGTGTGCATAAGCTGTTTTTGTAGAAACCTGTGAATCCCTTGAAAGATCTGACAACAAGGAAATCTATTCCTAAAATACTAAGAAATTAATTTTAACATGATTGGTTGTAATAATAGTTTCCTCTCTTAAGCAATTTTGTTTGGAGCCTCCAGTTATTTAGTCATTTAATGGACTTACCATTTTAAATAGGTACTTAAGAAAATATTAAGAGAACCAGTTTGGTGTAGTAGTGGCTAGAAATTGGAAGACTGGAAGCCAGCTGGGTGACTTTGAATCAGTCACTCCCTGTCATTTCTAGGAAGGAGGCAATGGCAAACTATTTCTGAAAACTTTGCCAAGAAAACCTCAGGGACTTATCCGCAGTTGGAGGGAGGGAGGGAAGAAGGAAGGAAATATAAGAGCTTGGAATACAGCAGATTATAGTTTGAGGGCAAAACTTTTGTAAATCAGCTACAGAACTATGTCCTAAGGACTTGCTTGTCTAATTCCAGGGTTTGAGAGCATGTGATCATCACAGAGATGAGAAATTGGCAGCTGTAGACAGCAGTTTTGAAACTTTAAAGTAAATGAGGAAGCAACAGTGGTATAATTGTCCCTTCAGACATGACTGATGCTCATGTGATCAGCATTTTTTTCTCCTTCATAGGTCAGGACTCTGTCGTGCTGGCTTTGCACTACCCTTAAACTAGGCTGAAATAGAATTGAAAACATTTATAGTTGTATGAGGGGACCCAGCCATTGTCTTCGTATTCAGGCAATCACATTAACTCATAATAGGTTGATGTATTTTACATAAAATGGTAGATAACACAGCTGCTATCACTCCTAGCCCAGGTTCAGGTTTTACTGCATTGTAGGGAGTCAGCTACAGAGCTGTATACCTCTCTTCATGCTGTTACTCCATTCACCTGCAACCAGTTTATATCACAGTCTGTGGCTTTTGTCATCTTAGTGCTTCCCAGTGAGATTTCAGCTGAGTAGAAAAGGGCAGTTTGGTTACCCTTGTGTAAAAGTAATCACTGATAATCACACAAAGCATGGCAATGAGAAATAGCTATGCTTGAATTATTAGAGAGAAGGGGAAATGGCTTTATGAAGCTGTAAATGCTCCAACACTGGAAGTTTTTAAGAAGAGATTAGATATCCATTTGTCTGAGGTGGTGTAGGGTTTCCTGCCTAAGCAGGGGGTTGGACTAGAAGATCTCCAAGGTCCCTTCCAACTCTGTTACTCTAAAAAAATCTCCACCTCTTTAATTTTAGCCAAATAATGTTCTGTCATTTAAAAACAATCAGGTGATTGCCCCCCCCCCCCCCCAAATAACCAAAAGCAGCTACTTGAGAAAATTTAGGATAGGAATCCCTCAAAAAGAGGATCTCCAAATGATCTCCTTCCTTTTCTCTTCCCTAGTATCTACATTTTTCCTTTGACCCCTCAAGTCTACTTCCTCCTCAAAGGAGAAACAGACTTTCTTTAGATAGCCTGAGCAATTCAGCAGAGAGGGCCAGGGAAGATGCCCTATGGTAGAGAAACATTTCATAAATACTGGAACTGAAGTGAAATACCATAAATACCCAAATTAAACAATTACTTGAGACATTTAACTCTCCAGTATCAGGCCGCTTTTTAACATAGAAGTAGGAGTAAAGTGGGAGCAGGGGGAGTGAAAGGTTGTTTACAATTTAAGGAGAATACACGAACCAGAAAAACCAGAATGGCAGTACAAATAGTCCTTGACTTATGACAAGAAATTGAGAATTTCTGTTACTAAGCAAGGCAGGTGTTAAGTGAGTTGTGCCCCATTGTATGACCTTTTTTGCCATAGTCATTAAGCAAACCACTGGAGTTGTTATGTAATGTATCATGTGGTGGTTAAGCAAGTCTAGCTCCTCCCATTGGCCTTGCTTGTCGAAAGCCGGCTGGGAAGGTTACAAATGGTGATCACATGACTCAAGACAGTAGAACTGTCATAAATACATGCCAGTTGCCAAGCATCCAAATTTTGATCACATGATCATGGAAAGCTGCAATGGTCATAAGTGTGAAAAGTGGTTATAAGTCACTTTTTTAGGGCCATTGTAACGTTGAATAGTCACTGAATGAATGTTAAGTTGTTAAGTCAAGGATTATCTGTACTAATAGCTGGCAGTCACAAAGCTAGCCAACAACCACACTATGTCATGAGGTAGCATTGTTAGGGCTTTCAAAAACAATGGGAAGATCTTTCTCAGGCCCAGGAATGTCTTATTTATTTATTCAAAATATTTCTCAAGTATTTCATTTAGTTGGATTTCAGAGCAATGTGCAAAGGTATAAAAATAAATCAACCTAATAAGAATGCAGTGTAATAAACAGCAATTAGAACAAACAAGAACAAAGTAAAGTCTTAAAAACTGCAGGGAAGTAGAAGCATCCCTACTGTGCCATGTGCTTTGGCAGTAAATCCCAAAATAATTGTCCTATCAGTATCATATTTGCTTCTTTGGAGGGGGTGCTCTAAGGTTCCCAATCATGCAATCATGAATTCTTGATTATAGGGAGGACTCTAACCACATTCACAGGTGTGAATGCTAACCCAAGCATTGCTTGAACATTGTTCATTAAATAAGCCATAATTGATTGGCTTCACACAATGCCTTCCTTTGAACTCCTGCCTTAGGCCGGGGTTGGACTAGAAGACCTCTGAGGTTCCTTCCAACTCTGTGTTTCTCTGAACTTGCTAAGCTAAACAAATCCTGCCTCCTCCCTTTCGACTTAATGGTTTTACAAATAACAATGTGGCTTGCATATTCTTCCTCTCGTAGTCTTGCTTCTTTTTCTTCCTTTGTTGCAGTCAATATCTCCTTAAGGTAGCCTTGCTCGCCTTTAACGCTTCCAGCAAGGTGGCATCATTGGGCCCAACAACATATAACTCCTTAATCTCATAACACATGGATAGCCACAACCCCAATTAGGAAACGGAATCTCCTAAAGGTGAATCAGGAGAAAACCACATCTCCATCAAAACTGGCAGGACAAGTTACTGTATATAAACAGGGAACAAAACCGACACTCACATTGATAATATTATCTAGTTGGGTAACAAAATGTCTGCAAGCAAACAACCAACCTCAGCACCAAAGACTCCATGGTTTGTTTTATTGTCTATCATGAGATTTCCTTGGTAAAATCCAGGAGTGGTTTTCCATTGTTTTCTCCTATACGTCATGAAATTAGTCTCTGTTGATCATCCACTTTATATCTCCCAGCATCATTATATAACGTCTAATATAGATGCTTTTTTTTTTTGCTTTAGTTGATCACCCGGGATGATATTCATGCTTTAAGTGACCCTGGTGAGACTTCATATTCTGGGCATATTCCTGCTATTTTTCATTCATCCCTCCCCCTTGCCACATTTAAGCATGGTTGATCATAAGTAGCTGTAGATTTTTAAGGCATCTTATGTTAATAGTTTTCTGGAATCCAGGCTGACCTACAGGTGAATTTTCTAATTGTCTGGACCCACATTCATTAAAAACATATCCTAATACAGGGAGTTATGTGACTATCTCTTCCAAGCTCAATGGCCATATCAGATTTTTCAGTGGTATGTGGAGTCAGTATTTTAAAAAGTAGGCAGGGATGGGCTAAGTTTAATGTAATTTTAATTGGACTAGAATGACAAAATTAATTAAATACAGTTATTGTAAATAGTCTGCCATGTATTTTAAGATTGTCCTCTTCTGCAACGAAGCATACCATTTATCAGCAACTTTTTGCTTTTTTGGGGGGTGGGGGGGTAACCTATACATTTGGAAAGAGAATTTGGTATCTCTCCATCCTGATGCTTTTACCCAGGATATAAGTTCCCCGCCCATCCTTTTGTTTCATCAGCGTAACATGGATTAGACTTGTGTTAATATTTCCCATATGGCTAGGTTCTTGCTTAGTTTATATTCTGTAATTGAATCATGCAAGTTGGGGATGGACTGATTCTTGTGGCATTTCTGGAGAGTTCAAATGCTACCCAGGACAGTCTCATCCAAGAGATTTTCTGAAATAAAAAACTTGCAGGAAAATTGGTCTGCCGTTTAAGCAGTCTGTTTGGAATGTGACTTTGTTTTTAGAATAAGCAAGGCAGGACTTAAACTGCCTTGTGGATATAGTAGTCAGTAAGATAGCGGATGTTCTCAAGATGAAACATTAGGGATAAAAAATGTCCTTTTGGTTTTCTTCAGTCATGGGATCAGGCAGCCTGTCTTCCTTGGCCCAGTGACCTATGGAGCAATCCCCTCCTAGATTTTGGTTGGCTCCTACCCTGCTGACCATTAAGGCCTTGAAGGTTTGGTTCTTCTCCTTGCAGGTCCTGGCCCAGGATGATACCTGAGCCTGTTGCAATTATTCAAGTTGTGAGTCTGCCCCACCCCACCCTCCACAATATATTTTATTATTTTAGCATTTTCCTTTGTATTGGATCTTTTAAGCTCTTGTTAACCACTCTGAGGTTTCTGCTGAGTGGGCAACCATAGAAATCAAGGAAGGAAGGAAGCAAGGAACAAAACAAACTCAGAATTAGCATACTCTAGCAAGCCCAGATTTCCAATAGGCTGCCAGAGCAGACATGAGCAGAGAAATAATTTGGCATATTAGCCTTCCAATGCAGTGGCAACATCAATACGTATTGATATTCAAAAATGCTAACTGGTTTTCTTATTAATAGTAATGGAACTGTCGTAACATGCAGCACTTAAAAAAAGAAGAAAAAGGCTGGACAACTGAGGATCTGTCTTGTGATTTTGATGCTACTTCTGATTCACTGTGTGGGTTTTTGTGGGGAAGGAAGGCTATATTACACTCAGCAATTCAGAGTAACTGCTGTAAAACAAATGAATTGGGAAATAGTGTGGAAATTCCCACTCCTGTCAATCATCCTTGTGGCTTTCACTTTCAGATGCTTCCATTATTTTCTTCTGTAAATGTGTATTTACAGAGATCATCAAAGTTACTGAACATTTCCAAGTAGGCCAGAGTTTGGAAGATAAGTAATTTAATAAGCCTCATATAAATTTAGTAACAACCTTGTTTCCTATGCACTTGACATAGTATAAAAGCCATGTTGTTAAACTTTGGTTTAATGAATAAAAACTCCATTGGGCTGTCTTGTTCAATGTAATAAAAACCATTGGTTTAGACCCCAGTGCGGCTGAGTTTTCACAGTATGCAAAAACCATATAAGCCACTTCACAGATATTTTACTTAACCTCTGGACAGAAAAACATACAGCTGAAAAGGCTCTATTCATAAGGTGGCATAAGGTAAGGAAAAATATTTATCATTCTGGATGGGGGACAAGCTGAGGTTCTTGTTAGGTTAAAAATTCATTTCCAAAGAGTTGACCAACTAATTTGTAGATATTGTCTGACGTCCGACCGTAGCAATTTTTTTAAGACTCCTTTAAATTGATTTATAGATAATACACACACATGCAGTGTGGATGGCAACAGTATGGAAGTTGTTTGCCAGTGCCTACACACCAGACCTAAACTTTGTATGGCTACTGGATACAGATGTTGCTAGTCAAGTGATGTCACTTGCTTAGGCAGTTAGACAGAACCAATTCACTTTTCCTTGATTTCTAAAATAGTAACTAAAGTGCCGTTTTCTCATAGCTGTCAGAAAATTGTGTAAAGCTGTCCCAAGATTAGCCTCCAATCTCTAAGCTAATATTCAGAAATAGACAGTATGTTAATTATTCTTTAACAAACATGCAAAAAATTACTTATTGCTTTTTTGCCATAAATATTAAAGCAGCTTTCTGTCATATGGTACCCTCCATGCTAATTGTCTGAAGAGAACTAGATTGGTGTACAGTCTTATGTAGAACATAGATTAACCAAAAATTAAACAAGACAAAGATTAATTGGATGCATTAGTAAGCTGGATTTCAGTCCATATTGTCATTTTGCCTTAAAATTGATGAAAATAACCATGCTTTTTAACCAATGAATTTTACTGAGTTAACAATCCTGTTGGACTTGAGAGTTTGTCCTAGCAAGGACATAAGGGGCCACGGAATAGCATTTTTTAAATGTAATCATTAGTCTTTGATTGTATACTTGCTTCTCTAAGAAGACCCCTTGATGAATTTAATACAATGCAACTCCAAGGAGACATAGGAAACACACTAATTTCTATTAATTCCCCTAGGAAAGAAATAATTAATACCAATTCCAGAGCTTGTGGGTTTCCCCCCCCTATATTCTGGGAGTGGTAATAATATAAAATTTTGGATGTTGAAGATTCAGTGTCAATCCTAGCACTTCCTAGAAACACTTCAACATTAAACCTACATTAGCTATCCAGAATGGTTTTTAACACATCATACAGATATAACATGTACATTTTTTTTAGACAGGAACAGTCTTAACTTAAGGGGTTTATATTTCAGTAGGTTTAACATTGAAAAAATATTTCCTGACCAGGTCGCCTTGCTTTCTATACTGAAGTTGTTGGGTACCTAGATATCCCTGTCTTTGCAATATTTATCCATGGTTTCTTCCATCTATCTTCTCACAGCAGAGTCAAGGGAAGAAAGATGGGAAACATGTATGGTGCATTGTGATTATAAGAAATAGCAGCTTTCTACCTGGAAGAATAATGTCTGATATAAGAAGGGCCTTGTGACTTTTAAGGTCACTTCGTGGGAACTACTTGTAATGTGTTTTTTTTTTTACTTTCAATTAAACAACATCACATACGACTTAGATAGACGTAGCATTAATTATCTTTTGATCACATTTAGCTCTGTGAATTTTCTGGGAAATTTTTAACAAGCAAACCCTCCCTAAATGTTGCCAGAAATTGGGAGAAGGTCATCTTTGAAATGGGATGAAGTTTGCCTTGTAGTACTTCACTGCTTAATATGGCAGAGCAACTGCCATACAAACAACTGTCAGAACTACAGCGTATGCTTCTGCTTAGTCAAACAAACAGCTGGGTAACTATGCTTTGAAGAGGCTGTTTCCATATCAGACCAGGGCATCTGTTTTACATCAGGGCAAAGCTGCTGTTCTGGCATTGCTCAAACACAATGCATGACCATAATGTATGGTTTTTTTAGAACGGTACTGTGGGGGAATAGCTGTTACTGCTAAACCTGCTTAATGAAGGTTCCTTTTTCGTTTAACATTTACCATATTTTTCAGACTATAAGACACACCTATATTTACACCTATATTGAGTGAGTGTGGTAAGCTCTATTTGCATAAGCCATGAGCACACATGCAAAACCATCTCTCTTGTCACCACTACCAGTCTGCAGAGATGGAAAGATTGGGGACCTCTACTCTGCTGGTTAAGACCATATATATAAAAAAGGAGAACGTCATGCGTCTCTTATTTCCCTTTAAAAACAATTCTTGATTTCTTCTGGAACACAAGTAGCATAGTGTAAATGACTGTTTGCTATTCTCACAACTAATAAACCCTATATTGCAGAGATCCAGTGCTGCCAGGCATCACAAGCAACTCAGTAATAGGCCAGAACCAATGCAGGGTTAATAATTGTTTCTTCTGTACAGAAAAATGGGGAGGAAGGGAGACAGCATAATTCAGTTCCAGCAACCAATCCTTTCAGGAAAGCCATGACAAATAAAAATCAGTATAAAGTCAAGCTCTCTGCTATAGAAATTTCATTATGCTTTTTTGCAATATATGAAACCATATTTGCGCAAACAAACTACCTTTATTTTTAAAGGAAATATCTAAAATTTAATTTGGACACTTTGGACAAAATACAGTAATTTTCAAAGTGCTTTTCAGTTGTGGCTTGTAGAAACAGTAGAAGCTCCAGTCAAAAGAATTATGCCCCAGGTCTTGTTGACAAAAGAACTTGTGATGATATCAAGAAGGGGATTTGGGGTGTTTAGTCTGCCAGAGTTGGTGGGCTCAATAGGATGAAAGCTCAATTTATCCCTGTCTGCCTGACCTTAAGCAATATTTTATATGTCCATTGGCTCAGGCATTCTGACAGGAAATGCTACCCAACTCCCAAATTCCATAGAGAAAGTGCTACAGTCAAGATAAGAGTCATACTCATATATGGATTCCAGTAAGCAAAACACAAGAAGTTACAAGTAATCCATGGCTTTTAAATGTTTTGTCTTATTCTCTTCAGTGGCTGATGCTATAGTATATACCAATAACTGGAAGAACATAGGAACTTTTGTTTTAAATGAGAAATTAGTTCTTGGTTTGAACTTGTTGAAAATGTCAGACTTTTAGAAAGCAAATGTACATTTAATACTGTAGTTGGCACAGTATTAGAATCCACGCTGTAGATTTTGAATTAGTTTGTAGCACTGTGGATACTTTGAGAATGGCCTGGAAGATTTGCTTCAGATTACATATAAAGAAATGCCACTGAGTTAAGGAATCCACTCATTAAAGCAGGGGCGTCCAAACTTGGGAACTTTAAGACTTGTGGACTTCAACTCCCAGAATTCCCCAGCCTGGGGAATTCTGGGAGTTGAAGTCCACAAGTCTTAAAGTTCCCAAGTTTGGACGCCCCTGCATTAAAGGTATTGTGGTCCTTAAAGCAGCGCCATCTTTTTTTTCTGGGTCACCCAGGACTGAAAGAAGTTGGGCTGCTTTAATGCATGAAGTCCCAACTATTGGTGAATCATCCTTGATGCATGCATGCATAGCACTATTAATTTCACATAGAACAAATGAAGAGAGGGCCTCAACGGACAATTTCTCCCAGAATGAAGTAACTTCAGTGAGGGTTAGCATTTTAGGTAGCAAAAATCCAGATGACCATAGATGTCAATAAAAATATAGTACTGACTATGAGCTTTCTATATCTGAATGAGCTTTTAAAACTGATGCTTTCTTTCCTAAGTTCTGAATTCAGCCTTGATTGTTGCAACACCTTTCCCCTTGTTTCATATTCATCCCCATGAATTCAGCAATTAACAGCGTAGACAAAAATATGGTCCACCAGTTTATAAATTACAGGCCAAGTCATAACATTCAGCAGCCGCCATCGGAAATTTCAGCTCATATCAGAATGTACATTCCTATGAAAATTAGTTTTCTGCCTAATTTTATTGCACTTTTGTCTGACTATTCTTTCTTTCTTTTAAATAGGACTATTCCTTATCCTAGGGTTGATCTTATACCCTGCCGGTTGGGGTTGTCAGAAGGCAACAAGCTATTGTGGACCTTATGCTTCAGCTTATAAACTTGGGGACTGTTCTTTAGGCTGGGCTTTCTACACCGCTATTGGCGGCACCGTCCTGACATTCATCTGTGCGGTCTTCTCTGCCCAAGCCGAAATCGCCACTTCCAGCGACAAAGTCCAAGAGGAAATTGAAGAGGGGAAAAGCCTGATTTGCCTCCTATAACACACTCTTCTCCAAACAATTTTTTTTTCCTTATCTCAAAAATAATGGATTTGAAGTAGCCTACTTGGACTCTTATAGGAAGAATGAAGACATGTAAGTGTTCCAATAGTCCCAACGTCATAGAAGGTTAAAAGGCACTGAAGTCTACAGACAGTATTAAAAAATGTGAAGTAGTGAGAATTCTGACACATGGATATGAAGGAATGCCACAAAGCAAAGCGGTTGGCTTTCCAATTACTCTGGAAACGATGATTTCTATTTTGTCTTCAGCAAGATGAATGATTATGAAGGAATTTTTTTGAAGAATAACTTGAAATAAGTCAGGTTGTTTTCAGTACGTACATTTTAAGACAACATAATCAGGCTCCAGTGTCAAAATGGCAAGCACTACCCTATTAAATTACTCCGTAGCACCTTTTCAGAAAGTAGGTCATGAATATTAAAAACATATAGTATTCTGGGTTGTATGCAGTGGCACGTGGAAAGAATGTCTTAATAAAGAAGCAAGGCTTCCAGGTGAAACTAGTGAATACAATTTTCTTTAAGCAATACTTTAAACACACTGCTCAATACATACCTGAGGCATGGAACTATAACAATTTATGAGGGTAGCTCTGAGAACATAAGCTAAATTACTTTTATTTTCATTACACAGATAAATAGTTCCATTATTTGATTAGTTAATCTGGGTAGATATGTATAGCTATGGGGAAAGTTTAGACTCTTGTATATCTAATACTGAACTCAAGATTTGTCTTCCAAAGAAGGTATGGGCATCCTCCGCTATTGGTCCAGTTGTAACCAACATCACTACTGGCCCTTTCCAAGTACCACCAGTTGCCTATAAGTCCATTTCAAGGACAAATGGCCATTGTTCTCATCTAACAACAGATACCATGTGCCTAAATTGTGACCATATGTTACTGAATTCTTTTGGGACTTTTTTTAATTGCATCTATAAGTTAAGTGTATTGATTGATTTTTTTTCCAAAAATGAGCCTTTTGCATTAGTCAAATATGTAAAAATGTTCTGAGAACGCAATGTACTGCACTGCAGTGATGGTGTAGAAAGAAAAATGATGGGAGAACTAATGCCTAACATCCAGACCCTCAATTTTTAGATTAGCCTTATTAACACAGACATTTAATGTATCTTTTGATAGACAGAAATAATACATTGTAGTCTAAGTTGCCAGGATGAAATAAGCAGACTATGAATAGTAACTTATTTCTAGCATTATCTTCTAAAATTAAAATTTGAATCTCCAGTGATGAGGAATGTACTGTACTGTCTAACTCAGGATTTTTGTGAATAGCCACTTCTTTAACCACTGCTATAAATATTCCAAGGAGGCGTTTGTGAATTAACTGTGTACCTGCATGTTTTACAATCTTCATTGAGTACCAACACTGTTCATGAGGGCTTAATCAAACCCAAATTGCTTTTGCAGTATTGCTGTCATAATATCCCTTGTTTAGAACATGTTTCTCTCACGATAGAACCATGAAAAGGAGACTGAACTGTTCACATTTAAAATAGTTGAATACTGAAATTTACTAAAGAATTACGCAGACTGATCTGCAATCTGATTATAAAGTATGGTAATAAGCATGGGCCCAGTATGGGTCCAAAACCATCTTGCCTATTCTGGCAGATTAACGTTCCTAGTTTCAAGTGTAAAATGATAGGATATAAGCCAAATTGTGGCCTGATACTTTTTACAACCAGGTGCTTGAGAAAGCCTTACTGATCAGCAATCCAAAACAGGGTTGGTGTCTGGGCTGGAGTTAACTCTAATAAACTAAGTTCTAGTATAAAATTCAATTCGGAGAAGAAGAAATATCTATGCTGGAGTAATATGCAATTTATTTTCTCTTTGGTACTATAACATTTTTGTGTTGTAGAAATTAATTACTAAGATTGGACTAGAGTCAAAAATTTCAAGTTAAGAATACTTTTTAGTGTCATTAAAGATACAGGACTATTCGTATGTATGTATGTATGTATGTATGTATGTATGTATATATACACACACACATACACAAATGTATCATGTTTTATAGAGTAAATTTTAATTTGATACTGCCCCCACATGAATGTTGTTACATGGGTAATCCTTGTTGTAACTATGATAATTGGGATTGGTAACTGTCACTAAGTGATGCGGACATAAAGTGTAAATGAAACATGACCACACCATTTTACAAGAGCAGTTCCAGTTGCCATCAATAAGCAAATCCTGCAGTTAGGCACAATGTCATGTGATCACCATTTGCCACCTGCTCCCGGTTTCTCTGTTGACTCTGCTTGTGAAGGTTGCAAACGGCAACCACATGACCTCTGCAACCATAGTAATTGCAAGCTGGGTGACAAGTGCCTAAATCACAAATGTGACCTCATGGATATTGCCACAGCCACAACTGTGAGGTAGTAAGTCTCCTTGTCCAGTGCTGCCATAACTTTGAACAGTCACCAAATGAATGGTCATTAGTCAAGGACTATCTGTAATTACCGTGACTAAGATCAAGTGTACATATACTTCTGTCTAAACGTGCACATGACTGACAACAAGGCACTCTTGATTAAAAATGCATGACCAGCTCATTGGTGTTTTAAATTTCTGCATCCTGAAAAGGTACTTTGGAAATTAGTTGAGAATAGCAGTTAAAGGAGAATATATATTGGCTTCCTGATATGATTTTTTTTTTTTACATTTTTCATTCTCATTGCCTTTCTCTTTTGCTTTTGCACAATTTCAAAATGATTTTGGAATAGAAAAGTTTGAAACAGTTCAGCAGTTTTATAGCGCATTTTAAAAATTAAACTCTGGGACAATATCCTCACGTTTCCTTCTTTGAATTGGCACCAAAGAAAATCTTATCAGATATTTTTGAACAAACAGCTTTTACAAGATATTAGCAGAAGTGATACTTCAGGTTATACGGAACATATTTTTTTAAAAGAAAAGGTACTAATCCCAACAAAACATTATTCTGCATACTTCTCTTCAAGCACCTCCAATTTCCTTTTCCAATCCGGGTTCAAAATCTGTATACTGATTTCATACAATGCATTCTAGTCCTCCAACATTTAATTGATTAAAAATCACTCAAGCATATTCATTGGTTGTTCGGCAAATTTAAATAAAAAATAAGTTCCAATAGAAGACAGCAGGCTGCGTATAAGCAAACATTATTTTATACAGGCATCCAGTATTGTATAAGGGAAAATAATATAGGGTGATGTCTATGGGACATATGCATTATCTGTAAGCTATCTTCAGAATTTAATCTCATACATTTGTTTACTTAAGTCAGGGGTGTCCAAACTTGAGAACTTTAAGACTTGTGGACTTCAACTCCCAGAATTCCCCAGCCAGCCATGCTGGCTGGGGAATTCTGGGAATTGAAGTCCACAAGTCTTAAAGTTCTCAAGTTTGGACACCCCTGACTTAAGTCAACCACATGGGTCACTTTTTCAGATCTAAACCTATTGTTTTTCTTGAGTGATAATATCCCAATACATTGTAATCCATTTTATTAGGAAAACATTACAATAAAAGTGAACCTTTACAATTATATAAAATGATGGGATTGCAGGAATTTACTGTACACTTCTGTGTCTCTAATCACCAGCCTCCCTGAAGCTTCTGAGTCTCAGGGTCCCTGGTGTTATGA
Source organism: Natrix helvetica (assembly GCF_964273705.1). Lineage (NCBI taxonomy): Eukaryota > Metazoa > Chordata > Lepidosauria > Squamata > Natricidae > Natrix > Natrix helvetica. The sequence goes on from NC_138552.1 coordinate 34,415,326, forward strand.
GGCAGGAATAAAAAGGAAAGGACACCAGGTAGAAGCAAGCAAGAAGACAGGTGGGCAGTGGGGAGGGAGATTAATAAGGAAAATTCACTTTTATTTTTCTAATTCCTATGCATTAACTTTATTCTTCTTTTTTTGAACACTTAGCAAATTATGGTTATTATAACCTGAATGAAATTTCCTCTGCAAAAGTTCTGCCTCTTAATGTTGGAGAATTACAGTTCCTAGCATTGATCTCCTTTTTGAGAAAAATGCTAGCACTTGTAATTCATAGCAAAATGGAGTATCACAGCTTGTTTACTTTATAAACAAAGTTGAAAACAGACTAAAGAGGGATGCATGCAGACTAGGTAACATAGGTTCTGGTAAATCTTAGCATATATACTTGGTTAGTTTCCTAATTGTTGCGTTGCTTTACAGTACTTAACACTACATCACCATCTCCATCTGATACAGTTACCATAAATCCTGCCTCAGAAATGACCTCAAAATAATTTTTATGTGGAGCTATATGCACTGTGTTTGATAACTCTTAGTTTTGATTGAAACGTCAGGCAATGAAATCTCATTCATAACCATTGGAACAAGTAGGGCTACCAGGTTGGAGCTATAAAGACAACCCCAGATGATAGATGCAGAAAATTTGCTATTTCCATGAGCTTCCAGATTTTTACGGTCCAGATACAGTAGGTCTACAATAACTGATATAGCGTGTGCAAGATCTACAGTATGGTATTGTATTTCTGATTGCTGTAGTAATAATGTTTTTGCATTACTGCGTAATTGGGAGTGATATTTCTGGGGAAATATATGGCACAATTTTATCAGTTGAATAGTCAGTATCACAACTTTAGGTTTATATGTAATATCCCACATACCTTCTGTATTTAAATAATGAGGCCATATATTCCCAACAATCAAAAATGTGTGGTTTAAGAAATCTTTTCAGTGTCTCTTCTTTAATTTTTTTAAGTAAATATATTTTACAGAATACTATATTAACTTCCCACAATGGCACATATGACTTTTTAATACATATTACTTTAAATCAAGAAATGGTTGGTGATTAAACCTGTGTTCAGACAGCTCAAAATAAGCACTGTGGATAAATCATTTTATAACATTTATTGTGTTATCTTCTGTTGCAATTTTCAGATAATAATAAATTCAAATTATAACATGTATAATATGCAGTAAGGACTTTAAAACCGATTTGAAAGAGTCCACAATGGCATATCTTTGTGGAAAAGGAAAGCTACTGCAATATTATTTAACCATCGCTATAAAATCTTTGTGGGGAAAAAAAAAGATGTTAAAAATACAGTGAAACCTTGATTTAACAGTCCAATTGGGGGGAAGGGATGTCTGTTATTCCTAATTGTCCATTAAATCAGAGTATATAATCTGTGGTGACCTTATGCAAAGATATAAATTGCACATACTTTACATTATAGTACATCATTTGTGTAACCTTATTAAGCAAATGATATAAAAGCAACATACGTATATAATGGAAATTTTATCCATAGAATCTGAAGTCTATTGCAATCAGGTCTGTTAAATCAAAACTTTACTGTATTGTAATAAGAGATTTCGAAATCTTTTGAAATCTGGTTATTCCAAGCTTACTCATTTATAGCATTCTGTCTCAATGTGAAAAGTATTCACATATTTAGAAACTCATGCATTGATCATCATTAAAGAGAGAACAGTAAAAAGTCATTTGATGAGCTACAGTGTGCTGTTGGGCTGCATTGCTAATTTAATTTTCTACAATATTGTTTGTTTGTTTTATTGGATTTATATGCCGCCCTTCTCCCAAAGGACTCAGTATATTAGTAATTCTTTGTCTAATAAACCATAATTAACCCCTGAATGTTGGGTGTCAATTTATTTCTGATTTTGCTACATTAGTACGGTAGTAATACAATGTTCTGAAAGGTCCCTAAACTGGGCAATCTGTAAAAAAAGGGCAAATTAAAATTTAATTAGTTTCTGAGTACAAAAAGAAAGGGCTGTATTTGCACTGTGCCAGATTTTGTCCACAAAAGGTTCTTTCATGATATGTGATGAGCTAACCAGGATACTAGATTTCTTTCTTCCAAACAAGGAGCCATTTGAAGACAACAATCAGGCAATTCTTTCTTCAGTCACTTTCTTTCTTTGACAGCTGGCACGCACACCATCTCCAGCATATCATCAGGAGGATCACTGCTGTGCTACTTGGTCATGCTAAGCCAGAATTCTTTAGAAGGTTGGCTTTGTGAGCAAATACAACCCATGAAACAACTGGATAGCATACATTTCATAAAAGGTTACAACTGTCTATCAAAAAACTGGGTGAATAACTATAACAGATTCACCTCTTTTCAAATGCTACATGCTAGAAAAGACAAAACAAAGATTGTAGAATGACTTTACCAGTTCTCTAAACTTTCTCTTCATAAATTATATAAAAATGGCCAACAAATATACCTTATTATTCCTTTTATGATGCAGTATTCACATGAAGATAAGATCCTACTATGACATAAATCTTATACACCCTTGGACTCAAGCTTCCTAAAATATTTTTATTTCTTAGGTCAGGTTTTCTATGATTTCCAGTGAAATGCAAACTCTGCATCAATACAGGAAGTTTATGGTCAATTATTATATGGAAGAGAAGCCAGTAAGTGCAATAATTAAATAATTTCCATTGCATGTTAATAATCAGAGGAACTTGACACATGGAATACATTTATTCTAAAAAAGCACTTTAGAAAGTTTTCATTGAACAGTGAAAATGGAACAAGCTATTATTTAGAAAGCTTGAAAGAAACGTACAGTATTATGACACAGCCTAGGAGTATCATTTTATTAATGTACTCTACTGAAAATTACATTTTACATTTTTAATGTCTCTTTGCAAGCTATAAATACTTGCTTTAAAAAAACGAATTGAACATCACAAAATGGAGTATGTTTTTCATTGCCTTCTTTTTGGCCATGTATAATTTGGTAGCTACAAATTTATACAACAAGCAATGAAAAGGAAATTCATGTGCCATTACTGATTTGCACTGTTTACTTTCAACTGTAAACAGATCAGCAATTCTTGTTTCCAGGGGAAACACTAATTGCTTATAGGAAGAACAGACTAATGGCACTTTAATAGTTAAGTTTTATTACTGCATAAGCTTTTATGTACTATAGTTCATTTATTTGCCTTTTGCAATGGCATACATGCTAATGAGCAATTTCTATAGCCCAATGGATGATTAACTATAACAGTTAAGTGTTTTGTAGAAATGGCCAATCTTGGTTTGTTTTCCTGCACTGATAGATTGAGTACAGAATAACCATTTCCTTTTTTTTTTAAGAAAAAGACTGCTGAATCCTAAGGTATTTGTCATAGTACCTTTCTCAAAAACATACTGCAGGTATTTGTAACACATATATAGTATTATCAAGTAAAAATATACCTCCAAAAGATAAATAAATGTCTGCTTCTACTAACTAGAACATGAGTTCTGGATAGTTTCCCGATTCTTGCTATGTAATTACTTATCAATAAACCGAACTGCATATCCTCCATTTATAATGACATAGGGTTATAATGTTGTGGGAATGCTCTTATTGTAGCAGACAAATATAAAGTTTAGTTGCAAGTATCGGTCATCCACCCAATTTTTTTTAAAAAAGTGTTTTCCACAGTGAAGAGGACTTTTCGATACTTAAGATGAATTATCTAATGACATTTTCTTTCCTATGTGGCTCAGAAGGCAGCCTTTGAGAAGGGAAAAACAAAAGAAAAATACCCCAGGGATGTATTTAAAGAGCAAGTGATAGGCTCTATATTGTGGCCGTTTTAAGCAACTTCACTGCTATACAAACAGTAAAGTGGCCAATCACAAGTGTAATAAAAATAACATTCAACACCCCTCCATTCAAAACAAATGCTAGGAAATAGTATGCGTTTTCAAAGGTTCCATTTTACTTCCAAGACTTCCTCTAATAACACCTATCAATTGCACAAATTTCAATAATTTTCCTTTTTAAATTTCCCATTTACATCACAGAAATAAAACACAATCGCCTATTTCCTTGAAAAGACAAGCCCAGCTTTTGATTGTTCTTTCAATGCGTTGTTCTGCAAACAGACATCGTTTTGCCATGTTTGCAGACTGTAGAATTTATATACATAATACAAAAAAAACCCTCCAACTCCCTGATCCAGCATTAGTTGTGCATAGTTACATGTGACTATTAATGTCAGAATAAAAATGTGGAATGCTACCGATGTTGATCCACATCACAATCCTCGGAATAAATCCTCATCCATATTCTGCCTCCAGGTAACTATACAGAACTAAAGCTGAACTGAGACAAAAACTTGGTGTTCTCTGTACATATTCATCTTTGGGTATTTTATCTTGCATTTTACAAAAGACCCTACTTTATTTTTTAAACTATACAGAGCAAACAATCAGGAAATGTTTTATTCTATGTCACTGAAATAATACAATAAATATGCAGGACTACCCAGACATGCAGTATCACAGAATCTGTGTGCATTTATACAGAATTGTCACATTCACAAGGATGGCAAAGCATCACTAGTAATTTACAAAATATACAGACTTTCCGCACCTAAATATCTCCAATGACAAAATTAGAAATGACAAACTATTGACATTCTAGTATGATCTAAAAACCATTACAACTGGGTGATTACAAAATTAGTGTAGTAATAGGTGTAGACTTGTTCACCAACGGACTTTGATAGTATTTGTTTGTTAAATATTTAACATACAACAGCCTTCTGCCCTAGTGAACAACAAGAAATTGTGAATAATATGTATATTTACTCCATTACTTTTGATTTAATCCTGAAGAATGTCATTGTGGAATGTGCTGATTTTCTTTATTATGGTTTATAAGAATGAAAGTGGACATTACAATCAACATGTATTCTACCTGCTGGAACTAACATGACTGTCAGACCTACTGCAAATTAGGCCCACATTTATGTATTTCAAGTTTCAATCTGCTTTATCCCCTGAGAAAAATTAGATTCTTTAATAAGTGTGAACACAGTTTCCTCCATAAGATTTAAATGATTAGCAATTAAAGTGCCCATGTGTTAGGTTTGTGGGATTAAGGATTGAAATAAATACACAAAAAAGAAATAAAACATCTACTTCAATAATTCTGTAAATTTTTATATGATGTTAACTGCCTAGAGTCTCTGGAGATGGACGGGATATAAACATTAGTAAGTAAAAGTAAAGAAAGGAAGTCCACGTATTTAGATTAAAACTGCTCACATAGTAAATTTTCCAGTATTTCTTACTTTGAGTAATTGTTATTCCTGTTGCAGTAGTAAAAAGAAAAGAAAAAGTAGTTAGAGGAAACCCTGTGAGAAGATAGTAGGATTGAAGGGGAGATAGCAGAGCTGCTGAAATTCTATTAAGTCTTCTTCCCAAAGAGAAACTATATATACAAAAGGGCCTAAGAACTACTACTAACAAAAGGGAATAGTAATCCATGGTAACTAAAAGGCTAGGAAGCACCTGGCTTCCACGAATGGATTTGTCTCCAGAGTGTGACCAATTACATTCAAGAGTCCTGAAGGAGCCTGCAAATGTCATCTAGGAGCCCTTATGATCTTTAAGAAGTCATGGATGATGGGCATGGAATCACAGGTTGGGGAAGGGCAAATATTATTCATGTGGGGTCCTTGGTGCTCTCTGAACTTGGTGATTTTCTTGCAGACATTCATTACCAGACTAAGTATCACCATCAGTGTCAGGAGGGAGTGGGGTTTGCTCTCATTCTATATCCCTGTCAGTGTTGGTGTGAGTGAGCTTGGTAATTTCTTGATTATAGTTCTTTACTGTTAGGTTGTCTTCATTGGTGATTCCTTGATTTGAGTATTGTTTCTTTCTTGATATCTGGTCTAGTGTTATTCTCTGCTCATATGGGTGTTGATTGCTAGTGAGAAAACCCCACTCCCCTCTAGCACTGAGGATGTTACCTAGTTTGGTGATGAAATATCCGTAAAAAAACAACCAAGTTCAGAGAGCACCAAGTACACCACAGCTCAACTGTGAGATACAAAAGGTAAAAGTTTCCCTTGTCCAATTGTGTCCAACTTTAGGGCACAGTGCTCATCTCTGTTTCTTGACCAAGGGAACCAGCATTGTCTAAAGACATTTTCCACGGTCATGTGTCATGGCTATATGTATCAAACACTGCTACTTTTCCACTGAAGTGGTGTCTATTACTCTACTCACATCTGCATGCTTTCAAACTGCTAGGTGAGCAGGAGCTGGGGCAAGGGGTGGGAGCTCACCCCCATGCATGGCACTCGGGTCTCAATTCTGGGCTGTCAAGCTCTGCATCTTTAGATGCTGAGCTATTAACGCCCCTTATGAGATATAAACATTTTCTTCTAAATATTATTCCTGTCTCCACTCCCACCCCCCAAAAAGTATGGTCAATTTGATGTCCGTACTGGGAACATTCTAGAATAATTAAGCAATGGGTTTACAAACATTTTGTGAGCATTTAGGAAAGATACATTGCTGGGCAGGGACCAGCATGATTTATTAATAATAAATCATGCCAACCTAACCCAGTACCTCTTTCCAATAATGATCAATTTACTTGCACACAACACACCATTCCTTTAGCAAAGCATTCAAGAAAGTGTGCCCATGAGATTCTAGTACAGATGGCAAAAGTTCACCTATGCTATCTATAGATAGATATAAAGATTACTGGACAATTATACCCAATGTCTGTGTCAACTGGAAGTGCTGAATGGAAGTCCCTAGACCTTTTCTGGGTCCCTTGTTCAATATATTTATAGATGACTTAGATAAAGGAATAGATAACATAAAGCTGCAATGGTAACTTGTGCAAACTAATAACATTGAGTGGAAGAGTGCACATCTTGGAAACAGTACCAAGATTCAGCAGGACCTTGACTAGGCTACAGCAATGAGTAAAGCCATTAATCTCAATAACTGAGACAAAGACATGACTGTTTAGGAAAAATATGAAAGGTAGGAATGGGGAGTACTAGGCAGTATATGTGAAAACTACCACATATACTTGTGGACAAGCCGAGAATTTTAGATACCAATATGCACCTCAAAATTGATTTTGGCTTATCCGTGGATGAGCTAATCTGTGAGTACCTATATATCCCCATGTACATTCATATATAAGCCATCCATACCTACGCTGTCCTTGGGATTTTTTTCACCAAAATGTCATGAAAAATGTGGGTTAGCTTATCCTTGGGTAGCACATTTTTGTTGATATTTTGGTTAAAAATTCCAAGGTCAACTTCTTTGTGGATGGGCTTACATGTGAGTATATACTGCACCTGGGCATTTTGGTAGACCACAAGGTTAAGGCTGGAGGAGAAAAGACATGATATTTGTGTTCAAATATCTGAAGAGCTGTCCTATAGAAAACAGGCCAGGATTGATCAGAGTTATTCCAAAAGACCAAAGGAATAATGGATACAGATTACAAGGAAGCAAAGTTCAGTCGGACATCAAGGAAAATAGCAAAAGCTATTCAACAATGGAAGAAGACTGCCTTGGAAAATGGTGGACTCTCCCCTGCACATGCAGAGCCAGGATAGCCATTTGTTAAGATGCTACAGAATTCCCAGCCAGTCACAAAGTCTACAGATCTTAAAATTGCCAAGGCTGAGAAAGACTAGATCAAATACAGTCTAAGGTCCTCTCCAAACATTACAACCTGGGATCCCAAAGTTTACTGAACATGTTAAACAAGACATGGTTACACTTCATGTGGAAAAATTTAGAACATGATGAATTCATTTTTTAAAAAAATAAATGTTATGTCAGAATTCAGGACAGTCAAATTCGCCCGTGTAATATGTAACCCAATAGAAGAGTAGAAATGACAGAAATGGAATAACATTCACATGATTCATCCATAGTATTTTTCAAATTATTATACATTAACACCTAGAATTTAGAAACTCAAAAGGGAAAGTGACCTGAAGAGGCAATTAAGTCTTAGAATAGTATATAGAATTAAAATAACAAAAAGCTGCCATATAGCACCACACTAAACTAATTATGATAAAGTGTATCTTCAATTTGCATTTAATAAAATGCACTTATTCAGATTAAATCTCATATGAAGGCTGAAGTATGTTAAAAGAATTCAAGTACATAATTATCAATGTTTAGAAACCTGATTAGGATCTACAGTAATGTTAAAAATTTAAATAAGTTATTAAATATTCAGATGTTTATACAAATACTAAACCGAGTAACTGACAAGACTAAAGATATAATAGCATTAAACACAAATGCACACTCTAAAAATGTCAAAATTCTGCAGCACAAAATAAATTCCACTACAATTTAACACAAGTCAGAATGGACTAGCTATTAGTGTTTTAAATATTGCTAAACAGATTCTGTTTAGAAATATGTGCTTCCTAGTCATGAATGGTGAAATCAAAAAGAACAAATATAACAACTCTGCCTCAGTTAAACCATAATTCTTTTCACTTCATGTTGCATTACTTGGATAAAGACATCTGTGCTCCAAGATATCTAATTAGAACACTATATACACCATGAAAACAGATCTTAACAAATACTATAACCGGACTGATAGACAATTTCTGGACCAGAACACTAGTGCAGCATAGTCAAAATTCTTTCATGCAGACTCAAGATTATTAAAAAAATCTATTCTCCTAAAAAAAGAATTTACATTATCTATCATACTTATTTTAAGCTTACGTCTGTCCTTCATCAGCTGCTGGAGCTACAAAGCAGCAGCCAAACTTTAATGTTCAAAATTGTCAGCTTCTTTTGTTTCTTACGAAAACAGGGAAGCAAAGTGTTATGAACAGGGTTAACTCAAAGTTCTTGTCTCAGGTCAGGAGGAACAGTTCCACGGAGAGCGACACCCCATGGAAAACCAAAATTGCTTATCTCAGAAGCTAAACTTGCTGTATGAATTTTTAAAGCTACTGTTCTAATTTTCATCAAATATCACGTACCTCCAAAAAATATGGAGAAAAAAAGTAACTATTGTAAGCTAGTAGTGTAACTAGGAAGAACTTCTCATTAAAAAATCCTAAAAGGAATGAAATGATCTTTTTTTCTGTCTTAGCCCATGCACAGCTGAAAAGACATACATGCTGTGTGCATTTTTAACATAAGTCTTTAGGGATTGAAAAATAAAGTACAGCCAGAAATTTGTAATGTGTTTCATCTCTTTTGTCTATATTTGATTACCCTTGAAAGCATTTTGAGCAGCACTGGTTGCTGCTGTTGAGGCAGCATTTGCTGCAGCAGTTTGTACAGTTTTGTTGGACATCACACCCGTTGCAAATTCTTGCTGGGCCTTCTCAAAACTTGCTCCAGTTGTGCGGTATAAACCATGTACCTATAAAGAAGTCCAAAGAGAAAAATTGAGGCATGATTCAGGACAATAATCATTATACAGAGGTTAACCAAAAGTTTTAGGTTCCCAATTAAAAGGAAAATGCTGAATTTTATCACCACTTTCAATCATTGCACGGACTTCGAGATGTCTTATATTTGCAGACATTGCAAACTCTGATGTCTCTTCTTTGTCCAATGTTTTTGCTTTTTACAAAGCATAATAAGTTTGCTTAATAATGATACAGCATATATGGCATAGTGGTGTCCAAATGACTTCTTCTAAACACCACCGTATATAATTGCATCCTAACTCACTAAGATAAAGGAGTCCCTGGGGTTTTACTCTGCTAGTTGTAGTCAACTTTAGAGAGTGGTGTTCATCTCTGCTTCTAAGCCAGCACTGTCCAAAGATGCTTTCATGGACGTATAGTCAGCATAAAATCAGGTTGCAGTATAGAGCAAAACACTCAGTGTTATTACCTTCCCAGCAAAGTGGTACCTATTTATCTACTTGCATTTACATGCTTTTGAACTGCTAGTCTGGCAGGGGTTGAGGCAAATGATGGGAGCTCAGTCCATCATGCAATGGTAGGACTCGAACCACCGGAATTTCTCCGGCATCTTTTAAGCCACTGAGCCAACATACATCCTTACCGAAGTTAATAAGGCTTGCTTCTAAGTAAATTAGTTTAGAATTGCAGCATAAAACAATACAATGAGATTACAATAGTATTTTTCCATGAATTATGAAATCTGTTTTAGCCCAACAATTATTAATTATAGTAGACTAAAAAGCAAATAAAAACTTTTAAAACTTTAAAAATCTAAGTTACCAACAGTTTCTTGAACATGCTGGCTGAAGTTAACAGATTAACGCTTGAAGTCAGTACTTGGCAAAGAGAAAAATATTCCCTAATCATTTTTTAGATCCAACTTATTTGAAACTTTTTTAAAGCTATTTAAAATATTATTGATATTTCAAATCACAGGGTTAACTAAGATTTTTTTTCCTTTACTTTTTCTGCCCTATGATACTATCTATGACAGAAGATAAATCTAGTTGTAAACATAAACTATGACACCTAGTGGGCAAATAAAAAGGCCACACAATATTTCATTGACAATTCATTGGTTATGATACAATTGAAAAAATGGAAACTAAATCTATTTGAGGTATATCAAAGGGCAATTTCTGTTCACTAGCTCTAAGAATTAAAATCAATATAATATATACTATTAAGGGCCTGGACTCAGATGACTCAGATGCTGAGGAAGAGCCTCCAGCAGAACTACAGAATTCAGCCCCAAGAGTCACAAAGCCAAGAATTGCCTCAGGTTACTCAAACACAAGCACCGCAGATAGACCAGTCAAGTGACAATGACTTTAAGACCACCAGCTCCATACAGTGAATAGAAGGCAGAGCAGAGCAGTTCTATGAGGCTCCTTGCCAAACAAGAGAGTAAAACTCTCGATTAAAGACAGCTGGCTGAAGCCTGATTTAAGAGAGAGATCTGACCCACTATGGTTCATTGGAATCAACTATATGATTTCTGGTGGTTCTTGCACAAGGTTCAATTGGACTCTGCTTGAGAAATCCTGGCCTCTGGACTAGCTGACAACCCTGATTTGGCTTTTAAAACCTTGCACTGAATGTAGTCTTTTGCATGCTGCTGTTAAAAGCAACCATTTAGGCAAGCTATTTGACTCTGTTTTTGTTTGCATTTGTTGTCTGCTGTTATCTTCCTGACTTTAAGCAAACTGCTAATTACCATAGCAGCTGTATATGGGCATGTCCATTTGAAACAAGAAACAGGACATATATATTGCTTACCTTATTCAGGTATCCTTTTTGTGGTCTCAAGATTCTTCAGAAAGTTTATGATTTAATGTTCAACTTTTGAGTATTGCCAAGGGGTTTTATTCCTCGGAATGAAATGTGATATTTTTATCCTATTCTGTTATTTCTTTACATGTCTATTTGTTCTCACACATAGGTTACTACTGCAGTTATTTCTTCAATTAAACATTAGTTTGTACTTTTCCACTTATCATATTTTGAAACAATAAATAAAAGCATGTGGAAATGAACAAATCCACAATTCTGACCAGAATGATGAAGTCTACAGAGCGGGGATGGACAGGAAAATTCTTATGGCAAGTGTTCACGCTTTTAAAATTGGATGCAACACATCTGGTTTCTAAATATTAAAATGCAGAATTTTTAAGAAATACTGCAGGAAACAATAAAAGTAATTTGTTGTTGTTGTGTATAATCTTGAAATAATCCCTAATTTCATAATGGGTTCTCTTCGCAAGAGATCTTAAAATAAAACAAGCTCCAAATCAACCTAATTTGCTATTGATATTTTAAATTTAACAATGAAAGAAATCTATTTTATTTATCTAATTTTTAAATATGGTATATCAAGTATAAATAGTATCAAGGAAGAATTTAGTCAACCCATCTGTGTATAGCTACTTATTTTTACAACTGTAACCTATCTGATTGGCTAAAACATGTTTTAAAAAATCCATTTTTCTGGATGAAAAAAAACACTTACCTTTTTAAACATGATTAGTGAAATGACTGCAGAAGCTGTAAAAAGTGCTGCTATGACTATCATCATAATGCCTACTGGAATGCTCTGGTTAAGTCCAGTGAGAGATGAAATCCATCCACTAAAGAAAATATAGAGAACTCTAAAAACACATCTATAATACTCTTCAAAGAAGTATGGCTATTTTCCCCTCCATCACTATGTTTTCAAGGAAAATATCATTTTTCCTCTATGGATTACGGAGGAAGTTTTTAAAGCATATTTTTAAAACCCACTCCTAAAAGAATTGAAAACACAAATACTTCAGGTTTGGGGTTTTTTTTTGGAGGGGTGAGAGGACAGTAAGCAGTCCTGAATTATTTTACCATCTTATTGGATTTCTTTAAATTGCCTATATTAAACTAGAATTACATTTAATAAAGTATATCTCATGCAAGCATACTGAAAGTTGCTATTTAAATTACACAATTACTCAATTAAGCATTCCTTTCTTGATTTAGATACCGCTTGAAAATATGGACCATTAATTATATCATATTTTATGCCATAAGGAAAAATTATTGAAGTTTTATTTAAACTGAAAATCAACCATATGCCTATGGATAGAAAACAAAGCTAAATTATTTACAGCATGTGGTATAGCATACGATGACTCAACCAAGTGACTGGGTGGTTTAAAATTCTAAAGTTATAAAACAATTAATTTGTCTTTTTAACTTTTAATGAATTTTGAGGCCTTGTGGATCTGGGGTTTTTTTCAGATGCTAGGGTGTTAATGACATACATACAATAAAATTTTATAAAGACATATTCTCCTTTTTTTATTAATCCAACAATAGACCACAACATTTTCACTTAAAAATATGAGCATAGATTAAGAAAGCTATTCATGTAATATTATTTCAGCATTCAGTTTGCTGCAGCAAGTCTACAATATATGGACTGAATTAGATATATATAAAGAAAAAAAGAATAAAACAAATACTGCAATCCAGGCAGAATGAATCTGAATTAGGACTGGCAGAAATCAGTAACCTCAAACAGGGGTCACCAACCTTTCGGATCTCAGGGACCACTAAATTCATAATTTTAAAACCGACGGACCACTAATATGATTTTAAAAAAAGATCAATAGTATTTAGTGCAATATAAAAATGCAAATAATTTTTCTACGGACCACCAAAATTTTCCCATGGACCACCAGTTGGTGACTGCTGACCTAAAAGAACATGTCACCTTCAAAATGTTGAACCACAGTTCCTATCGGTCTCATTTCAGTATACTGGAATTAGAATGGTTGAAAACTGTGGTTCAACAATATTTGGTCAACGGTTCCCACTTCTGCACAAGAAGGTACAATTTAAACTCGCAGTAAAGGCTGCTCTCTAACTGCTATGAGAAAACAGTTTACCTAATTCTGAACTAGGCTCCATGCAAACTTGAACTAAAGGATGACCTCATCCCCTACCCATCAGTGCAGTTTTCTCGTTTCTGATAATCTGGACAAATGAGAAGCCTCCATCAGCTAACATGACAAGGATAGCAGGCATGTGTTATTCCATCAATAGTCATCCTCCTTGCAAGTAAACAGCAACTAGCCAATGGCCTGGCCTGACACCCATTCTATCTCTTGGCATGTCCTGATTCCTGACACCACTTGCCTAGTGATTTCGATAATATCTTATCATTGCAAACACCTGATGTTTAACTGTGTGAAAGATTTAAAAAGCAATGGGTCATAATACCTTTGCAAAAAATTACAAGCTATTGCTCTCACCACATGAGATGTGGTGGTGCAGGGGTTATAATTTAGTACTGCAGCTAATTCTGCTGACTGCTAGCACTTTGGCAAATCTCACCAGCTCAAGGCTGACTCAGTCTTTCCTCCTTCCAAGGTTGGTAAAATGAGGACCCAGATTGTTGGGGGCAATATGCTGACTCTGTAAACTGCTTAGAGAGGGCTGTAAAACACTGTGAAGCACAAGCCTAAGTGCTATTGCTGTTGCTACATACATTTACCAGAGAATAATACAACAGGACACTTACCAGTTCCCCCAACCTTGGAATCCTACAGCTTGAAGGACATGCACAGCAAATTGACAAATGTATACAAAGAAAAAAACAAAGAACCTGAATGAGCTATCGCTCCTGAAAGAGAAGGAAAGAAAAAAAAGATTCTCTTAATACTTGACAAACAAAATAGCGAGTCTGTCATAAGGTTAACAGAACAAGTGTGTGAAAACACTTCAAACATCTCTTGTATATAAATTCTCTTTTATGACCGTATAAAACCGCTGGAAATCAGAACTTTCAGAAGCATTCTTACAAAACTGACCAATTACAATAAACACTACCAGAAAGTTAAACAACAGATACAAAACACAGTAGTTAAAAGCAAATAAAGCAACTACAAAATAAGCTTAACAATATTGCCAAAGAAGTACAGGAAACTATGTTTCACACTATATTGTCATTTTATTCATTAAGATGTCCACTAGCAATTTTTCCAACTCTCATTTTCTTACTGAAGCAAAGACAAACCTTGTAATTTAAGTCAGCAATGCATTTTCTTGCCCAGCTAACATTCCAAGGAAAGTAGAATATTACTTCATTTTACAGAAGTGCATGAAAAAAACATTTTAGAAGAAATATAATTCAGTGGTAGACCAGCTTGGATTCTCAGTAGTCGTGCACAGGTCCTTTTATGTCTTGAACAGCTTCTCCCTATGTGCTTTACTATATTATTATACTACAGTCCAAAGTTACTTCAAAAGATAAATTGTTCTCCTCAACAATGATCTGTGAGGAACCAAGACAGACCAACTGTTGTGCCAACTGACACCTTCTGGTAACTGCATGGTATCAACTTCATGTATTATTTCAAGTCTACCATTGTTGTAAGGAGCTTGGGATCCCTTCCAAGTACACTGCTGATTAAGCAAATACAAACACTCCTCAAATTACAAGTAGTTGCTTAGCAATGGATTGGAATTATGAGAGCCCCAACTCAAAAGTTCTGAAAGCCTCCCCCCGCTCAGAGATGGCATTTTGTACACTGGGCAGTTGGTCCACATTTACAGCCATTTGCGGTATCCCACATTCATATGATCACAATTTATGATGTTTTTGCCAAAAACCGGGGTTTACTTCCAGTTTTCAGCAAAAACACCCTATAGCAAACAACGGATTTACTCAACAACCACAACAAAAAGTCATAAAATTAGTTTGGTGATGATCTGCTTTACATGTGTATGTATGACCACAATGGATATATTTTTCTGAGAATAAAACCAACTGGAAAATAAGCCCTAGCATGATTTTTCAGGATGGTCGTAATATAAGCCATACCCAAAAATATGCCCCAGTTAAGATCATCAGCCAGGCAGACACATTTAATAGTGTATTTCTCTGAAAATAAGACTTAACCAGAAAATAAGCCCTCTTCGTCTCTTGATGTAAAAATTAATATAAGACCCGGTTTTATTTTGGGGGAAACACGAGTATTATGGTCATGTTGAGGCTTACCGTATTTTTCGGAGTATAAGACGCACCGGAGTATACGAGGAAGTTTTGAAGAGGAATTTTTTTAAAAAAAAGGTTTTGCACTCTGCAAACCTCCCAAAAACGGCTCGTTTTTTGCGAAAACGGGCCCATTTTTTTTTTCCAAAAAAGGGCATGAATAGCCCTTAGGCGGCTTGTAGAGTGCTCCGGGGGGGGGGGGGGGCAGAACTGAGAAAAAAAATGGCCCATTTTTTGTCAAAAAAAAGGGCACGGATAGTTTTTAGGAAGCTTATAGAATGTGCTGGGGACTGGAGAGGCAAAAAATGGGTTGCTTTTCGCTCATTTCTGCCTTCCCAGCCCCCAGGAGCTCTCTGAAAGCCTTCTAAAAGCTATGCATGGCCATTTTAGTGAAGGAGGCAGAGTTTTGGTAGGCAAAAAATGCTGTACTCAGTGTATAAGACGCACCCAGATTTTCAGCCACCTTTTTGAGGAAAAAAAGTGAGTCTTATACTCCGAAAAATACTGTATCTGTACATCCAAATGTTACAAAATAAATCAACTTTGAATATTATTGATACTAAATTGTAAAACCTGAGTTAAGTAATATTTTAGATAGCTATATTTTTGTCAATGTATGGTAGTCCTTGACTTACAATCATTTATTTAATGATTATTTCAAGTCGTAATGACACTGAAAAAGTGACCTTTTTTTACACTTATGACCACTGTAATATCCCCATAATCACGTGAACAAAATTTGGACACTTGGCAACTGGCTCATTTTATGACAGCTGCAATGTCCCAGGATCATGGAATCACCTTCTGCAGCCTTTTGACACGCAAAGACAATGGGGGAAGCCAGATTCACTTAACAACTGTGTTACTAATTTAACTGCAGTGATTCACATAACAGCTGTGGCAAGAAAGGTCGTAAAATGGAGCAAAACTCACAACTGTCATGCTTAACAATGGAAACTTCAGGATCTATTGTGGTCGTAATTTGAGGACTATTTGTTTTTTTAATTAACTGAAAAAAAGTCAATTAGATATCTTTTTAATAGCACAAATTACAAATTAGGTAATACTTTACCTGAAAGCTCCATAAAGTGGTCTGTACCAGCAGACGAAAGAACATGGAGTAAAAAGCAAGAACCAGAGAATACTCAGTCCAAAGTCAACTCCTCGCCTGGGCTGAAGGCAAAACCAGGCCAGACATCCAAAAATATTAAGAAATAATGTCACTGCATGGACTGAGAGAAGGGAAGAGAAGAGTAGAGTTAAAATTGTGTTTCTGTATTTCTATAACTAATAACAGAGCAATATATCAAACTGAATAAGCCATCTTCATCAATCAGAATTTTGTCATTGTAATCAGTTGCATGAATTCTTTTTACTATTCTATGTTAAAAACTTATTTTTAAGTATTTTTCCAACAACTATTCAAAAGCATATTTATTTCTTGTACAGTCTCTTCTCCTCCATCTAAATGTTTAGTATTTAATTGTTTTTATACTATTTATATTGTTATTCATGTATTTTATCTGCATTTTATCTGACTGTACACCGCCCCGAGTCCCTTTTTGGGAGAGGGGGCGGTTTAGAAATCCAATAAATAAATAAATAAATAAATAAATAAAAGGAAATTATTTTCTATTAAACCTAATTGCATAATATGAATTAGCCACAACGGGTTGCAGGGAAAGAGAAGAGGAATATTCTATGATACCAAATCTTAATCCCTTATGAGACTATTAGAGGATCCTGTGATTTCAGATAAGCTTCACATGCTTTATAGGAAATCCGGACAGAAGGAGGAATTTGAAAATCCATGATGTCAACATGGGAGCTTGGACCTGAGATACTGAGCTAAAGCCTGCTTCTCCAAAATAAAATGAAATCTGTAGCCCTTCACGAAAGTATATTATATTGCAACTCAGATGTATCTGGAAGGCTACAGGTTTTTCACCCTTATGAGAAAAAGCTGGAACATAAATATCTGACATGCTAACTCAAACAGCATACAGTACACCTAGCATACTCTGAGTTGGATGTAAACTTTCTTCACCTAGCAGTCAGGCCCGTTGAGTGGTATTCTATTCAAAACATGGAAGGATGTGAGATTTCCCTCTCTATTTTCCCTCCCCATATAATTCCTAGAGAATGTTTTTCAGTACAGGTAGTCCCTGACTTGGAACCATTCACTTAGTGACTGTTAGAAGTTGCAATGGCACCAAAAAAAAGTGACCTATGACCATTTTTCACATTTACAACCACTGCAGCATCCCTGTGGTCATGTGATTTAAATTCAGATACTTGACAATTGGCTCATATTTATGACGGTTGCAGAGTCCTGGGGTCATGTGATCAGCTTTTGCCATTTTTTGACAAAGTCAATGGGGAAGCTAGATTCGCTTAAACATTGTGGCAAGAAAAGTCATAAAATTTGGCAAAACTTACTTAACAACGGTCTTGTTCAGCAATGGAAATTTTGGGGTTCAACTGGGGTCATAAGATCAGGACTACCTGTAATTATCTTAATCACTATAAATGATTAACTTCCTGACAATCTGCATCTATTCATAACTGCAAAATATTCTACTTATAATCATTCCAATTATATAATTTTGGAAAAAAAAAAGCTGAAATAAAACTTGACCTTTTCAATATCAGTCCTGGATTATAACAATTTATGTGTTTGTAAAAGTATGATAAGAGTAAAGTTTTTACTTCTGAAATAAACATTAACTCTATATATTACAGAAGCAAGGAGTAGTTCTTGCTTTAGCAGCTGATGTTTCTACAATAATTACAGGATGTACAGATTTTTGTAGATACTATTTAATTATCTGAAAGCTGGGCCAGTAAATACATACAGGAATAGCACAATACCCTACAATTACATATATCAAATTATATACTGCTTAAGTCATTTGCAAGTTCTTATTAGTTAAAAAAAGTTAAGCTACATAAAAAATTGTGATCATTTGTACATATACTTTATACGAAAGTTTACGAAAGTATGAATTTTGAAATCTTGGTGGTAGAATTCTACATGAAGCACAAAATTGGCACAGGATTCTGGTTAGGCTTTGAGATTATATATATGTATATATATATATGCATATGTGTATATGTATGTATGTATGTATGTATGTATGTATGCACATATGCATATATGGCAAGGAACATTTTAAGTTTGTAGAAAGAAAATCTTGAAATAGTCAGGCGCAAATAACCAGGAACATTCACTGAGTTCAAAACAGAAGAGTTTATTATTGCTACCTCTATACAAGAATCCAGTCAAGTTAAAAGTCAAAACTAAATTGGAATTAGAAAAGGGTCAACGGAATTACAGGGGCTGGACTTGGGTCCCTTGTGGCAACGCAATGATTCTAAACTGATGACACATTTAACCCCATTTTCCAGCTCAGCCCACTCTTGTTTACTGTAGTAACAGTTTGTGTCTCTGTTATTACTTACAATGGTAGCAGTATGCTACATTAAGGATGGGAAACATTCTACAGTAAATGATTACAAAGTTGGTGAACTATATTTTCATCATCCCTTACTGATGGCTGAAGCTGCTCGTAATGTAAGAACTGGCAGTATACATGTTCTACAGCCTTGGCCTATATTAAAGAAGTTTCTTTTTCTAGTCCTCACTTTATTCTCTCAGCAGGTAATTAATTAATTAGTTAATTAATTAATTAGGTAAAATAGTTATTACTGATTAAACAGAACAGATTTAAATGTTATCTAATTGTCCAATAAGGTATATTTTGTGCATCTAAATACCCAACGATTTATTAAAATGATGTAGTCAATTGTTCTCCAATTATATCTTGATGAAATGCTGGACATGATACACCAGCTAAGTATTTATAAATAAATGGAATACTAGTTTTAGATAACTAAATATTTTTACAATCAGCTGACTGTGAAAGTGAATGTCAAGATAATCGAGAAAACAAAAATCCAGGTGGGAAATTATTATTGTCACCACCCACCGCTACTGTCATCTGCAACTAGCAATTTGCCCAAAGCTAGTTTGAGCCACCATATAAAGCAGTTTTAATAGCAGTTTTTTAAAATATGTAAATATTGTTCCTGGAACAAATAGGATAACTGGTTTAATGATTAAATAAAATATATAAATATAAATATGTGCATATGTGTTTATGTCTGAAAATGCCACCTTGCAAAGGGCATAAAATCAATATCCCTCACTCGTGTTATAGGTATAGCAATATCATTTAGACTTATATACTGCTTCACAGTACTTTACAGCCCTCTCTAAGCGGTTTACAGAGTCAGCATATTGCCCCCAACAATCTGGGTCCTCATTTTACTCACCTTGGAAGGATGGGAGGCTGAGTCAACCTTGAGCCTGGTGAGATTCAAACTGCCAAATTGCAGGTAGCCTGCAGTAGTGCACTCTAACCACTGCGCCAAATTTTGGCTCTTATAGTGCCAAAAGTTTAAGTAAATCTTTCTTTAGATCTTAGTCCATTTAGTTGATTGTTAAGGGCCTATGTGTATAGCATGTCATAATGCAGCCTAATTCCATGAACTCTATTAGATCAGAGTTAACCAAGCTTCAACTGCCCATACACCCATTTGTATATTTTAAAACAGTCATATCAGAAGATGCTTTGCTAGGATGGAAATTGGAAAATATAAATTAAGTAATAAAAAGAGTATATAGTAATGTCCATTAATAGTTATTAATATATTGTTATTAATATATAGCAAACACTATTAAATACAAAGAAAATGCAAATGTATTTTATTGATAAACTTAAACTTTTTCATGAGCATCTTAAATCTAGCTAATGATTGTTGATAGCCTTGTTGCCTCATGTGAAAAATACCATAAGTAGGAGGGAATACATCACCAGTTATCCATCTTTTTATTGTTTCCCGTTCGAAATCATGCTGCAGCTTCATCTTCTGACTATGTAGGGCAAACGGGGAAGAAGCTAACCACCAGATTGCAAGAATATAAGTGAGAGGCAGTCAGAGAGGAGACCGAACTCATTGGTAGCCTCACGTTGCAATGAACAGGGACATACATTTAATTTTGCAATTATTAAGATCATTGGTCAAGCAGGTACAGAGATAGCCAAGGAAATGATTGAAGCCTGGGAAATGGGCCTGTTGTCAGTTAACAGGAGTGTTGATTCACCACTAGCTTATCAAATATTTAGGAGCTGAGGGCTTGGTAGCACAAGGAAATGACAGCCAATTACCAGCCGCCACCACACCAATCAACCAATAAGAAGGCAGCATATAAACACAACTCACAGAACAACCTAGTAGAGAGAAGTTCCCTAAGATGGGCTCCAGCATGAGTATGAAAGCTCGGAAGAGTAAATCTGTGGTCCCGGTGACTGACCCAAAGTTCATTTTTCAATATATCTACTCCTTGAAACTATAAAATACAACTACTTCCAGGCCCTTCCAAGAACTTCTGGTCTTATGTGGATATTCATAAAAAGTTATGCTAGACAGGTAGCAAAATGCTGATTTATTTTATTTATTTATTTATTTACCGTGCTTCTAGACCGCCCCCTCTCCCGAAAGGGACTTGATTGAATTGCACAAGCTTAATCATTTTTGCTTATGAAAATATTCTGTCATTGAAACATTACCTAACTATAATTCAAGACTATAAAATATATTCCATAGGTATTACTTACACATCCACAAATAGTACATAATCTTTACTGTTTTCTGGAACTCTACAGGGATGTCTACTGAGAAATCCTGGTAAAAACAAGGGCCCACTGGGAAATTTCCTGGCAGAGGAGGCCAATTGTTCTTTCTTCCTGCAACAGCAAAAGGCAAATGCTTTGGTACACGTTAAGGGTCACTTCACATTTTTCATTTTATAATTTCTGAAGAAAAGTTTATGGATCGTCTCCTCCTTAAACAGATTGCATTCCAAGAACAATGTGCACATACAAACAAACATATACTTAATTTCCCATAGAGAATGGTAACTGACTGAAAAAAGTTTTGAAATCCTACAAATATCGTACCCCTGAATTAACAGAAGTCAGACATTATTTATTTTCACTTGGAACTGCATTCATTAAAAGAGGCTTCACATAAAGTAGGGGGAATCGCCAGTCCGTGGCTTTAACTAGACACAGCAATTTCCTTTTAGAAAAGCCATTACTACCAATGGAAGCTTTCTTCAGTCTAATTACTGTGTTGGAATCATAACTCAAAAGACAAGAGCTAATTCACTCCACACACTGGGAATCTCACCAAAATAGTCTCCTATGTTACAATTAGTGTTGTATATGAATGTGGGGGTGAGAAAAAAATGTTATTTGAAGTGGCCCTGCTATGCCTTTGTATCCGTCTCCTACAGGTTCTCCAAGAAAGAGAGGTTGGCCTTCGGTGAGGAAAAATGACTCTCACATATCCTTAATTATGAAAACAATATAATTAAAACATTAATTAAGAGTTCATTTCTTAAAATACACAAAATTCCAATACCTAGACAGAATCATTACAATGAATTTAACTTCCAATTAAAATGAGTTGAATATGATTGAGGTTGCAATTCTAGGCAATTTTTTCTGCACAGTCATTTGGAGTTCTTACATTAATGGAATATAAGCACCAATCAATAAACCAACCAGCGGTTTTAAGCACGGACCAGGCTCCATGGTTAGAGAAACTTCACCGATTGTTCATTTTCATAGCTAGTCTATTTAAATAAGGAACATAAATAAATTCCTTAAGTAAACTAAGACTGAAATGGCTAAATGTTATAACAATGGCCTTTCCCCAATTATTAAAAGGAAATTCTTTTCTCTCTCTTGACAATTATTTCTACCCCCAGGGAAACCACTAATGTGAAGAACAATAGTTTAAAACTGGTAGAAAACAATCTTCTTATGAATAATCTAGCATCAAGTGTCCAAAAGCGTCATCTGTCACTTGCACTTCTAGGGGAAGACCGATGAAGTCTTCCTCAAATTCAGTTCACTTCCAGGTGACTATACAAACAGGTCCACATTGTTTTCTTGGCAACTAGAGTGAAAGTGATTGAGGGCTGTTTTGCTTTCCAAACCTGGCCTACAGTCCAGAAATTTCCATATGGTCTCTACTGAATTATTATTGGTATCTTCTAGCTTTTCCATGATCAGTCAAGACTGGCTAGGTGCTGCCATCTACTGTAACAAAAATTGACAAATGTCAGACAATAAACTGCTAGCACCAAGTTATTTTTTCCCCATTACAATGTCAGCTTTGAGGATCACCACAGCACACTGTCTTAAGATACATCAACCTACCTCCCTGCTGATTGAGACTCTGCATCTCTCTTTCCCTGCGATCTAGTTCAGCTGCTTTTCGCTCTAATTCTTCCTGTCGCTTAAGCAGTTCAGCCTGGGCCAAGGCATGCTCCTAAGGAAAAATAAATGCAGAAATAAGCAGTAAAAATTGGTCTGCATAAAAACGTTAACTTTCATTATGGAGATTCTGTTATAAATAATTCCAAATATACCTTTGCAATTTGAGTATAAGCGGGTGGTTCCTCAGTTGGTTTCATTATAGCAGGTTGTGTACTGGGCACATTAGGAATTTTGACATTTCCTGGTGGTGGCTAGTAAATTTAAAAAAAAATCAAAATTATTTCTGAGACACTCATCAGATCTTATGTATCTTACATTATACAGGAACGCAAGATATATGTGAAGCATTACTATAATTTGCTGGATGCTTTATGCATTTCATAAACTATGTATGGAAGTACTAGTGATGTCTAATCTGCTAAACTTTACAAGGTAGTCGTATTATGTCCCATCAGACTATAAGATTACACTTTGTTTTTAAAATAGCCTGCTTCAAACATTGTTTATTAAAATACAAATAGGGTTTGGTCTCTGAAAATATAATGAATTCAAAGTAGCACATACAAATTTTGCAGATTAAAAATGCCATCTAAAAGAAAGATAGAAGTGCTTACCGTTCTGGAGTCTGAGAAAGGGTTGTATTCATCTAACCCTGGTGGGACATTTCTAGTCACTTGTGTAACAGAAGGATCCTACCGACAGAGGCCGGGGGAAAGAGAGAAAAATTATAGAAAATATGTATAAACTAGCACTGATCCCCAGATATGAACCAAAGTAAACACTAATACCTATTCAAACTAGATTCTTTCTAGAACTCATCACAAAATCAACTTCTCTATATTAAATTACATTAGTAAGGAATTATCCTGCTACCCGTTTTTTCCCAAAAGGTTGACATATCCTTACAGTAAGCAGGACAATTCATTTAAAGGAAATGTTGTTCTTATACCGAATTGCTTGCCCAGAATCATGTCCTGTCAGACTCCAACATCTCAGAAATATATATTGTTTAAGATAGTTATTCTTTAACAATGAAAGAAATGTCAGAATACAGTGAGGAACAGTTGAATTAACTTAATCAATGTTCATTTCTCTCACTTGTGCCTTGCTATTACTCTTCAGTACAAGTATATTATCAACATCAGAATATTACAAATATTACTTTATATCTTGTAAAAGTATCATGATAAAGCCATTTTTTCTAATTTTTTCTTTTGATTTCACTTTTATACGTATGGATAGATGTGTTCTATCCCAGTTCGCTAAACACGACAAACCTTCTGAAGTTCACTCAAAGATTCCTTTATTAGGAGTACCAGCAGCCCTGGCCAAAAGTTTCTCTCTCATCACAGGCTGACAAGTCTGTCCATCCAGGAGATGAATAGTTGTCTGCCACATCTATTCAGCTCCGCCCTCTGCCTTTTATCCCCAGAGCTAGGGTGGGGCTTTGCTAGCAGCAGTGGCTTTTCCTTCCCAAGGTTCGGCCCATGGATTTCCACTGCTCTCCTCTCCTCTGCTTCTGCGCATCCACACGTCAGGCACTGGACCCAGCTATCCCTCCTCTTCCCCATCAGCCACATCCAGATCTGGGGGCTGTTGACTCTCCATCTGAGGGCTGACGGACAGCCCAGGTTCCGCCTCTGTCTCTTTCTCTGCCAGCTCCAAGCCTCCTCCTCCTCTTCTGATTTGGCTGCTGGAGGGGCCGGCGGCCGATAGGCCACAAAAAGGTACTTAAGTATGCATAAATCATCTCAGGACACATCCCATGGATCTGGTAACATGGACACCAATCCACAAAACCATGCCCAAACAAAAATGGTAATTTAAAGACAAAATACTCTCTTTTTCTCACAAACACAGCACCCCTATAAAAAAACTTTTTAGAATTCTTTGAAGACTTAAGTTCATTTTTGGTGTAAGTATACTGTGTATACAACCGATTAAGCGAATATAATTGTGCTACTTCAAAAATGTACTAGAAATTATATTTACTAGTATTCTTAAAATAACAGAATAAAGATTAGGCAAATCTGCAGTGGTTTTACTTGTAGATCTGGTTTCATTTAGTACAGAACAGAGAAACCATTTTATTCTTATTTTCCCTATATTGTAAACCAATTTCATGCAGAGCACTTTTTAAACCTATATTAACTTCTATGAAATAGATCTGCTCTTCCTACATATGTAACTGAATTCTCAATTATCAGCTGAATTTCCAGCTTCATCAAGAAACTGAAATACAAAATTCATAATCAATCATGCATTGAAAGCTATGAATAAGCAATTTTATCCTATCAAAATATTATGCCAGGCTATAATTTGAAGAGAAAAAAAAACCAATACTTTGTGCTAAACATGAAATACAGGAGATAATACAGAATTGAACTATTATCCTTTATCTGTCAAATCCCAAGTTGTGATGTTAGAATTCTTCAGCATAACATGGGAGAAATCACAAATAAAAAGGAAGAAGTAAAGTATCTCTTCCAAAGCTGAATTTCATTGGAGAACGGGGCCAGAATATATTACCCACAGAGGTAGCACAAAAAAGGAGTTCTGAGTTCAATTTATCTCACTTTTAGTCCACAGGCTGAAATTAAGTTACTCTTCCTATCTGCTGGAAATATTATTATCTGCCTGCCACTGTTCTCCGAAAGGCAATACATACGGGTAGTTCTTGATTTACAAATCTTACATTTAGTGACCGAAGTTACAGTGGCAGTGGAAAGTGACCATATTTTCACATTTATAATTGCTGAGGCACCCCATAATCACATGGTCAAAATTCGACCACTGGGCAACTGGCTCATATCTATGACGGTTGCATGGTTCCAAGGTCACGTGATCACTTTTTGCAACCTTCTGACAAGCAATGGTCAATGGGACACCATCACAGAAGGTGTCCAAAATGTCTGTCTGCCTCCGCAGCGTTTATTTGGCTTTTATACAGTTTCAACAAGCAAAGCAAAAGCATAGGTAGCAACAGTATCGTTATTGGCTTATTCTCCTTGTCAATCTCTAAGGCCATCCCAGCCAGGGTAGAATCTCACATAACACAATAGTGCCTGGTAGTGCCTGGTTCTACTAATTAGGCGAGCTCATAGATAGTTGAGGTAATCGGTTACTAAGGCGCGTGGCAGTTTGCTGCTCACGGCCTCCCCGTAACCTTTGTATAACCTCTACAGAAAACCAGATTCACTTTATAACTCTGTTACTAACTTAGCAACTGCTGTGATTCACATAACTGTGGCAAGAAAAGTCATAAAGTGGGGCAAAACTCACTCAACAACTGTCTCAATTAGCAACAGAAATTTTGGGCTCAGTTGTAGTTGTAAGTCAAGATTACCTGTACATGCAGTCTCCTCTTTAGGAAGTATTTATCTGAAGGTAAAATAGAGCTATGTCCATATATATCAGTGGTTCTCAACCTGTGGGTCAGGACCCCTTTGGGGGTCGAACGACCCTTTCACAGGGGTCACCTAAGACCATCGGAAAACACATATTTTTTAAAAAATGGAAAACATAAAATAATTTTATGGTTGGGGGTCACCACAACATGAAGAACTGTATTAAAGTATTAGGAAGGTTGAGAATCACTGATATATATGCATAAGGCCCAACTGTGTTAGCAAGTTAGCTTACTATTACAATATGCAGTTCTGTTCATCAGTATACAATTCACACTAATTGATATCCTAGACAATATTTCTCTTTCATTTCTATTTTCCCCAAAACTAATTTTACAACATTATCTTGGACTAATTGCAGTTTCTCTGCATGACTAAATCACGTGCTTTGGTAAGAAAAGCTGCCTCAAGTTGTGCTCTAGATCTTGTGAGTTAAATGGGCATATCCATACTGTTTTGTTGACATGGCACACGCACACACACACACACACACACACACACACACACACTATACAATCTCATTCCAAGGATTAGCTGGCTAGCATTTTCTATTACAAATTCTATGAATCATGCAAAATGGTTCCTAGATATGTTTGATTTTATATTCCAAGAACGTAATGAACAGTCCTAACAGAAAGGGTTTTGACATTGATTACAGCTGCAATTAAAGTATTGTAAGTATAGTGTAGAGAACCCTCCCAAAAAAAGGTTTTCTTAAACTGGCTTGACTAGTGGACTACAGCCAGAAACCTGAATTCAACACTGAACCAAACCAATTGGGAATTACCATTTTGAAACTAACATATAGACAAAAAAAGTAGTATCTGCAAACAACACAAGAAACAGAAAACTTTATTCAACAGTAATATTCTAATATTGCTAAAATGTATGAGATGTGAGAGTTACAAGTTCACTCCATCATATGACAATGGAACAAAGTACCATTTTTATTTCGGTATATTGCACTTACAATTTTTTTTAAAAAAATCTATCTTCCAACCTACACTAAATCAGCATAATAGTTTATAGTTTCTAATCTTCAATCAAGAGTCCTTCATTCTGAAGTAGATTGACTTGGGCTAAAAGCAAAAACCTTTGCTGTTAGCAGTTCCAAAAATTAACTATAGGTTTATTATTATTTATTCATTATTGTCTCCCAAAAAGAAAATGGGCACCTTGCAACATATCAAATATACAACTACAACAATTAAGCACATATTAACAAAACATAAAAGCCATGACAACAGAATAACCATAACAGTAAAAAAAAAATACTATAGAGATTCACAAACACATCAAACCCAGGCCTGAAAATATACTTTTGGGCATACACAGACGTGATCCTTCCTTTCGTAGCTTTAACAAGACAGGAATGAGCCAGAAATAAATAGGTGCAATTAGCACTGCTATTTTATCTGCATTCTGTTACAATTGGAAAATGCTATTTCTCTCCCTCTCTCCCTCTCATTTGGAGCTAAAATATTATTTTTAAAGATAACCATAATGTTTATTAGATTTTAAATTTTAATAATATATTTTGATTGGCACTTCGTAAGTTTAACATTTAAATTTTTTGTATTTTCCAGTTCCTGTTCTTCATATCAATACACTGTGCAGGTCCAAGCTGATAGTTTTGCTCCATTGACTACATAAAGTAATGCAGCTAAATGATATTGCCCTCTCCCCTTTCTTGAAAACAGAATAAAATGTAGACCCAAGTTAAAAATGGATTTGAACATGGAGAAAAAGTCCAATGTAATAACCTCATGCTTTTCTTCCACTTACAAATAATTGTTAGCTGTTTTATATACATACATACATACATACATACATACATACATACATACATACATATGTTGTATTTGTGCTGATAAATAAATAAAGGGAGACTAGTATGGATCCATTTCAAGCTGTTTAGCTCTCATCAGCTAGCCATACCCTTACTGGGATTTGAACTGTATATTATAACTATATATATATATATATATATATATATACATATATATATATATATATACATATATATATATATATATATATACATATATATATATATATATATATATATATATATATAGTTATAATATACAGTTCAATGAGAGTGAGAGAGAGAGAGAGAGAGAGAGAGAGAGAGAGAGAGAGAACATTATATATATATATATATATATATATATATATATATATATATATATATATATATATATATATATATATATATATATATATATGTTCTCTCTCTCTCTCTCTCTCTCTCTCTCTCTCTCTCTCTCTCTCTCTCTCACTCTCACTCTCATTCACACACACACCCCTCTTTCAGTTAGATACCTAGCCTCTCACATCTCTCACATAACAGAATAACAGACGGTGGATATTCTTCCCCAATTCTGAATTAAGGAAACATTAGTATTTGCAGAAACCTTGGAGCCGTGGTAGTGCTGTGGTTAGAAAGAACGTTGGTCTTACCTGAACGTGTCTTTTCAGGGTAGGAGGGGGAGTGGTCACGTGTGGGTATTCTCATAGCCTGATTGGTCCAAAGACTGAGAGCAAACACTTAAATACTCCTGGCTTTCCTTTCCTTCCCAGTTCCTCGAAGGCGAACAGCAGAACTGTAACAATAAACACAAACAACACAACCTCCCTCCCCAGGAGGACCCCGGGCTCCCCTTGGCCCTAACATCAAAAATAGGGCGGGTCGTGACCACTCCCCCTCCTACCCTGAAAAGACACGTTCAGGTAAGACCAACGTTCTTTTTCCAGTGTAGGAGGGGGAGTGGTCACGTGTGGGACATACCAAAGCCCAGTCCCAAGGGAGGGATAACTCAACCAATAACTATGGCCCAAGGGGAGTATCTGCTACCACCCTCTGTAACACTCTTCTCCCAAAGGCAGCATCCGCCGAAGCGAACAAATCCAGACGATAATGTCTGATGAACGGTGTCGGGGACACCCAAGTGGCGGCCCGACAGATGTCCTCAAGGGGGGCCCTAGTGGCCCACGCCGCCGTAGTCGCGGCACTCCTAGTGGAATGGGCCGTTATCCCTGAAGGGACGGGGCGCCCTGCCGCCACATACGCCTCTTGGATGGCCTGACGCAGCCAACGGCCATGAAGGAAGAAAAGCATTGTTGATGATCAAACTCAGATGCTCTATAAGACTGCCTGCGGTAAGGATGAGACCGGTTCTCTGACTTTTTTGTAGAAGACGGGAGGACCTTCTTCTTGTCCTTGTTTTCGACAAGAATCGGGTCGAGAGCCTCCCCAAAGAGGTTGGGGCCCTTGAATGGGGCGGCCGCCAGATCCCATTTAGCCTTATTATCTATCTGCCAATTACGCAGCCACAGGAGATGGCGGGAAGTCACTGAAGTGGCCAGGGCGCTAGACGCGAACTTCACCGTGTCCAAAGTCGCGTCAGCGGAAAATTGGGCAGCCGCAATGATCTTAAACAGATCCTGGTACAATCGTTCATCCTGGATCGGAATGCGATCCTGGAGTTGGTGCAGCCACATGACCATAGCCCTGTTGAAATACGACGCAGAAGCCGCCGCCTTAATGGCCCACGCTGTGGTGTTAAAGTTTTTCCGCAAGGTAAGCTCCGCCCGTTTGTCTTCGGGCTTCAACTTATCAGCCGCGTCCCCAGACACCACTGGGGAGGAAGAGACCAGGGTGGCCACCGGGGCGTCAATGGAAGGTAGCTGAATGGCCTTCGCAAAGGTCTGCTCCACATTGTAGAAGCGACGGTCATTGCTCCCGGGGTTAGGGAAATTGGAGGGGCGAGACCACTGGTTGGTCAGAACCTCCATGAACAAAGGGGGTGCCGGAATCTCTGCCTTGTTAGTGGCCGTGTTTGAAAACATGGCCATATCCGGGTCCCTCGGGGGAGGAACCGTAGGGTCACCTGTGCCCACCTTGGTGGTCTTTCTAGCCTTGCTCAGAAGGATCTTGAACATGGCCGGGTGAAAAAGGCCCTTGGGCGGAGGACTCTCGGGCCTAGCGGTCTCCTCATCCTCAGAGAACCCCATACCCTGGAGATTCTCCTCTCCCAAGGCTGAGGCCTCGCTTACCATAGACGGAGACGATGCCCTATACTGAGACCTAGCAGAAAGGGAACCCCTATCTCTCTGTGCAATGCCCCTAGTAATAGCGGTCGAAATAAGCCTCTTAATGTTCTCTGGGAGGTGCTCCAAATCCTCCCCCCTCCATAAGAAGAGCTAGGCCCCTGAGGAGCCAGCCTATGTGAAGAACTAGGCCCCCTGGACGTTCCCTCCAAGGGATCCTCCTCATCCCCCCTTGCTAACCTTGGCGAGATAGAGGGGGAAGGGGAGGGAGACTCCCTCCGCCTAGAATACCTGCGGGGCCTGGGTGGAGAAACAGAGGGGGAAGAAGGGCTGAATCCTCTGGGAGAGGATTGGATCGATCTAGGCCTGATGGGCGAACGAGACCTGCTGGCTGAAGCCCGCCCCGCAGACCTGGCCTGCCTTTCGGCCCTGGCTAAGGTCTTTTCCAATGCCCTATGCCTCCTTGCCTCCTCTCTGGTGGAGGCCCTGGATGGTCGCTGGGCCGTCCCTGGAGCACCCGAGGGATCCCCGGCCCCCTGGGCTTGTTCCCCTCCTGCCGGACCCTCGGCCTGGCCCTGGGGAATGACCGCGTCCCTTTCCATCGCCTACTCACGTGTCCAGTAGTCCAGGGGACGCGAAGAGAAGGCCGCTGTAGGCCCTTTCGGAGCCTGGACCCTCGTAGTATCAAGGCCTGTGCTAGGCCGCTCGCCTGCAATTAGGCCTGTAGCGAGCCCCGACTTGGTGAGGACCGCGCGCACGTGGCGCGATCCAAAATGGCCGCCGGAACACAAACGTGGCAAAAAGGGCCGAAAACCGCGTGGCGCGGCTCCTCTAGCCTTCCGCTGCGGCTGCGGCGGCTTGGCGGCACCCTGGGGCCTCGCGGCAGTCCCGCACGCACTCCCCCCTCGCTCGCTCGTCTCGCAGGCAGAAAGGATCGCACCCGGGCGAAAAACGCCGCTTCTAGCGATCCGCGGCTTTCCCAGCCGCTTCAAACCTCGTGGTGCCGAAGGCTGCTTTTTTTAAAACGAAAAAGCCTCGGCGCGGCTGCAGCTGCCCAGAGCCGGCACCCCCGCAGTCCCGGGAGTCGGGCTAGGCTCCGTGCCCTCGGAAGGGAGGCAGGAACCCCCAAGAGGCCCCCCCCAAAACCGTCTAGAGGCAGAAACTGTCCCTTTGGGCCACAGCTGCAAATTTAAAATTGTTGGGAAACAATTTAAAATGCCCAATTAGCCAAATTCAGACCAAATTAGAGAAAAGTAAACAACTCAATAATTTCCTACCTACACACAGATTCTCAAGTGATTGGACCAAAAAGACTGAGAGGAACTGGGAAGGAAAGGAAAGCCAGGAGTATTTAAGCGTTTGCTCTCAGTCTTTGGACCAATCAGGCTATGAGAATACCCACACGTGACCACTCCCCCTCCTACACTGGAAAATACAGTACTGCAGATTATCTCTGCCCATAGCCAGGAGTTCAATCCTGACTCAAAATTGACTCAGCCTTCCATCCTTCCAAGGTTGGTAAAATGAAGACCCAGGTTCTTGGAGAGAATATGCTGACATCTTAACTATTTAAAACAATTTGAAAGGTAAGAAAATTTAGAAAAAAGCCAATTAAAAGTACCTTTGTTGAATTTATCCTAAATTTAGTAAGGAGAGATCAATTCTCACATCCGTCCAGGTTGGACTGAGTCTAAAATTGGGAGTAGCCACCAGTGCATGATGACATCACAGATTGTAGACCCAGTCCAATTGGTTACTGGACCGAGCAAATCCAATCTGGCTGCTATCTCCACCAATACAGGAGAAAATATGATTTTCTGTGGAAAAGTGAATCATAGACGGCAAGATAGTGACAAGAGCTACTTCAGGCTAATACAGTTATGCTAATCAATATATGTTTCTCGTGTTCTCTAATAGAGAAATGAAGTAAAGCAACAACTTTCATTGCATTTGACTGGCACCACCTTTCTCATTGTGTACAATTAATGAGACAAAGATACATTATTCCCCCTCGCCACAAAAAAAAATGTATCTATTCATATCCTAGAAACAGTATTTAACTATCTTCCATTACTTATCCAGGGAAGTTGAGAGCCTAACTAACATTCAGGTAACAGAACAATATCGATTCCTCTATTTTAGGATATAAAACAGAAAGAATTCTACATTATAGAGTAGACAAAAACACACAAAAACTTTCTTTTAGGGGGGTTAGCTACATGCAATGTTAATTCATTCCAGGCAAATTGTTTATAAATCTGTAATATCTAAGATAGAATAAATTTTCATTGCAGCCATTTACTAGCAAATTAACTCAGAGCAGAAAGTTTTAAAATGAAAATACCACTAAGTAAACTACTTTTTAAAAATTAGTTACCCTGACTATTGGAATTGCAATTTCAGCACAAACACCCAAACAAAAATAACACTATCCAGGGAAACCAAAGTTGGAGGCAATTTTAAAGATTGGTAAAAGAAGTGACCTATGTTGCCAATTAATACACCAAAAACACAAACGATCAACAAATCCTATCTAGTACAAGTACTGTTTTAATGGGTGAATATGATTTGGTTCAAGATAAACTAATATTGTAGCTCTTGCAGCTATAGCATATCCATAGAGCTTTCCCTCAAGAAATTTAGGAAAATATAAAACAGCAAATACTTGGAAATGAGGTGCTTTCTATTAGCTTCTACAGAAGAACTGCAGTGGAATATAGTACATTCCATAAGACAAATATTTAATCACAATAATTAAATAAAATGTTGATGTAACTATTCACAGAAATTAAATATTATTTGTATGGCCATTAGAAAACATTACAAAATTTTGGGGAAAATGGAGGAATATCAGCATTTCTGAATGTATCTGTCTGATACTTTTTAATAGGGAGTTTTTAATCATTAAACATTTTTCAGCATTGCTCCCAATGCTCAAAGAAGCAATATTCATCAAAGTAGATTTAAGTACAGGAATTTGGATCATTTATATACAAGTAGTCCTCAACTTATGACCACAACTGAGCCCAAAATTTCTGTTGTTAAGTGAAACATTTGTGAATTTTGCCCCATTTTACAACCTTTCTTGCTACGGTTGTTAAGTGAATCATTGCCATTGTTAAGTTAGTAACACGGTTGTTAAGTGAATCTAGTTTTCCCATTGACTTTGCTTATCAAAAGGTTGCAGAAGCTGATCACATGACCCCCAAAGCACTGCAAAAGTCATAAATATGAGTCAGTTGCCAAGCATCTGAATTTTGATCATGTGGTCATGGCCATGCTGCAACGGTCATAAGTGTGAAAAATGGTCATGTCACTTTTTTCAGGGCCGTTGTAACTTTGAACAGTCACTAAGTGAACAGTTGTAATCCACTTGTACTGACAGAGTGCCATGTTGGATGCACAATCCATTGTTTTAATGTTGCTCCTCCTACATGGATGCTCTAACATGAAAGTCAGACTATTTTGTGCCTTAAGATACTCTTCCATCCTCTGAACTGGACCAGAAAATTGTGCTCCTTCCTCAACATGTTACTCATTCTGCGAGGCATCTGGAAATGAAACTCTTTCCCTACCTGACTAATTGGCTTATATTTTGCTTCCTTGTCCTCTTCCTTTTTCATTAGAAACAGGGAGAACTGTGTCATAATGATGTAATTTTTTCCTTCCTTGAGAAAAACGATTTTACAAATTGCTCTTACAAGCAACCTGACAGGTAGACATCCTCAACTATTTCAAATTCCCATATCCTTCTCTGTGACTTTTTGTATTGTAGTGGAGAAGATATCAAGTCTTGGGTTTCTTCTTACCACACTCGTTGCCATGCCAAACCTTTCACTGACAAACCAGCTAGAGTAATGCATTCCTTCACCTCTGTAGAGAGATCACAGGATACAAGTTCCCTGAACATTTATTGCTGACCTACCATGTATCAGCTGCCCGGATATTATTCTGATAGTGCAGGCTATTATTTTTGAGACAGCTCATCTATTTGTTCAGTAGGTTTTCCAGAATCTAGAACTAAGCCTGCCCAATTATCTTATATTTTTCAGAGGCATACAATTAACAGCACAATTCTGGAAAGCTGTTTCAATTATTGGACATTAAGCTCCACCTATATTACATCTATCTTCCTGAGAAATCAAGAGGACATACTACCTTAAGAGTATTAACTTCATTCTTGCATGACAACTGCTTTTAACTACAGCTAAATTTGCTTTCAAAATGCCTCTATTCAGATTTCACTGCTTCAGATCACTCTCACGCCTGCTATCAAATTTATCCCAGTTGTAAGTTATTTGAGTGGCCTCCTCAGGATCTCCTTAAAGAACAGCTAGATAGTGCCAAAACACTGCAGGTCTTCTGTTGCATCACTGTGAAGGTCTCCTAACACATTTAGCTTTCAAATGTGATTTGATTCTACCTGATTTCTCTTATCCCCTCAGCTAAGAAGCTAGATGCCTAGTGGAACACCTTAGACTACTTGCATAGATAAATCCCAACACAACCTCCAGCCATGCTCAAGGTCTCCATTATTTCCAACCCCAGTCATGAGTTACCATCTCCCTTGTATATTGCAACATCAACCCCAATCTTGGGATTGGGGATAAAAGAATTTAGATGGAAATATGTTACACATCTGTCTCAGAAGAGACACAATGGAACATCTTATTCATTGTAAGGGATATCCAGGAAGGGAGAAAGTTCCCTACTGAAAAAAAGTTGAAAATAAAAAAATGGAAGAATTGAAAATTCTCCCTCTTTTTGCTTTCTTCTATTAGGAAAGAGAGGGGGAGGGATGCTGGAAATCACTCCAATTTCCACCCAAAAAATGGAAATATCTCCACTCCCTACATCCCCAAGCAGGAGGGAGGCAAAGTTAAGGAAGTTGTGTTGTCCACTCTTGCCAACAAACAAACAGAGAGATAAGATGCCTTCCAATATTTCTTACACTCAGAGGATGAGAGGGAGAAGATGCTCCTGGCACTACTACCAGATTGCAAAGAAGAAGGAAAAGAGAAAATAGAGAGGAGGTGAGGCAGTGCCTTAAGGTCTAAAGTTGACAAATTAGGAAGGAAAAAGCCTCAGTCTAGTTAAAAAATAGGGCTCATTATGTAATCTGATAATTTTACCTTGTACAAGTGTATTTAATATTCCCAAGAACACCTTACCTCGATCCTTGAAACCTACTATTGGAGGTTTCCAGCAAATTCACTAGAGGACAGATACTGCAACAGAGTAAGCTCTAACAGCTGAAAGCTCAGAAATTATCAAGATAGTATGACCTTTCAAAAAAGTACATAGCATCTTAAAGACTACACATTTATTACAGAAGGCGGCTTCAGGAATTACAAGTCACTTCATTAGATGCACTGAGAAAAATATATGCATCAATGAAGGAAGAGAAGGCACAGAAGTTAGCAAAAAGTCAGAGAGAGATGAAATAGAGTATGCAGAAATAATTATAATTATTTATACATAGTGGCCATTGTAATGGTAGGTAGTAAAATTCTTGGGAGAGGGGCAAAGAAATGCTGCCCCAGGAATGATCAGATAAGAGATAACATAGCCTGCAGCTGGACAGTGAGACAAGAGGCTCAGAAGGGATCTTCTCTTGTTTCTTCAGCTAGGTTGGAGAATTGTACTTTCAAATTAATGTTAATGTAGGTTTGCAATAAAGTAAAATTAGCTTATCTGGTCGTATTTCCTCTCTGGCCTACCTGATATAGCTGACAGCCATTGACAAAACAAAAACTGGGTATGATATAGGCCAGGCATAGACATCTTAAATTGGGTGAGGCCATACTTTAAGAATTTAAGATTTAGCCCATTAGAAATTCAAGCTGGTTTAATAGTAGCTGTCTTCCTTCAGACATCAGTTCTAGCTAAGCTTAAAGATCTGAATGGAGAGGATCAATAAGGTAAAGAATTTTAAACCATTTCAATATATTTTGAAAAGAAATACATAAGGTTGAGTTTGGATAACTTTCACTGAAATTGATGGTGATACATGGTACATCCACCATGAATTAGGTCCCCCCAGGTTTGGTGTAGGCCCCTACTGTACTGGGATTTTAAAGGGCCCTAAGGAAGTGGTTCTTCACAAAATAGAAGGAGGGACTACCACAGTGGACCAGAATAAAAGGAAGTCTTAAAAATGTAATATGGAACTCTAAGGGAAGATGTAGAACAGACATTTGAAAAGTAGAGGAAACAGCAGGGGCTGTTGAATATGAGTTGTTGGTTTTAGTAAAGAGCAGTATGGGCTGATAATCTTGACTTGGATTAGGCACTGTTTGTAATGCTGAAGGGAGCTGTAAGGCACAGTTCAAAGAAGCATGCTGAAGAGAAAAAAGTGATTAAAACCTACTGACAACCAACGGAGAAGTGTATTGGAAATGGCAGAAATGTGTAAGATCAAAGCTGATCAGCTAGGAAAAGGATTGCTGCTATTTGTCTGAAATGGTTTAGGGTTTCCTGCCTAAGCAGGGGTTGAACTAGAAGACCTCCAAGGTTCCTCCCAACTCTGTTATTCTATTCTATTCTATTCTGTTCTGTTCTAAAATTTGATAATCCTCCAGCTGACCTTACAAAGTGATTACCTTGATATAATCTTTTTAACCTCCCTTCCCCTCCCCCAGTCAATTCAGCTGCCTTTGCTTTTTAAGGAACTTAATACTTGCAGGCACATTTGGCTATCTCGCCAAGTAATTCATAAGCCATTTTAAAAGTACCAATCATCAACTCAACTGTTTCTTTCCATCACTGACTTTTCCTAAACAGGAGATGGGGAGGCAGACGACGTTACAAGCAGGCACCTGACTACAGAGGGCAGCACCCTTCTGGGAGAAGGAAACCACTGGAGCATCCCAGCCCTACACCCCTCCGCGCACCTGTCCACCCCTCCTCTACAAGCCCTTTCGAGGGCAGAACATCGCTCATACAACCAGGCAGCCTCCTCCTCCTCCTCCTCCAAGAAAGGCAGGGAAGAAAGGGCAGGTTCCCAAATGGAGCTTCCTTGGGAGGCCAAAGATCGAGCCCGGCGAGATCCCTCTATCCTGCAAAAGGGTGGAAGGCGGCGGGGCGGAACAGGACACCCCCGCCCCCGTCGAAGGTAGAGTTAGCAAGCATGTCCGCCAGCCCTGACAGTAACGAATAACAAACGCTCCCGCTCCAACTCGGCGTGCTCCAAGCGGTGGCTCAGCCGAGACAGCCGGGGGCTCGTCCCCCACCTGCCCGCGTCTCCTTCCCTCCCTCCCTCCTTACCTTGAAAGGGTTGTTAAGGTCTGGGTCCGCGAAAGGGTTGCTGTCGAAATCCGACATAGCGACAGTCAGATAAGCGCTGCGATGCGCGAATGACGGCCGCCAGCGACTTTATCCGAGCGCCCCAAAGGCAGCCCCGTCCCTGCCGATGCCTGCCGATACCAGTAGATCCGGCACGAATACCCACCCACCCCCCGAAATCCAATGGAGCCCGATAGGATAGCCAGGCATCCAAGATGGCCGCCCAGGAAATGACGTAAGGGGCAGGTACGCCAGGGGGTGAGGAGTTGGAAGAAGAATGAAGCGGAGGGAGAGTGGGGAAGGGGGCGTGCTTCACGGGTCTATTTTGGGGGGCGTGTTCTCCTTTTCTCTCCCGTGTCTAGATTAGGGTGAACTACCAGGTAGTTCTCTTTGGCGCTTCCCTACGCTCGTTTAAGGAATGCAGCAGCTTCAAGATGATCTGTTTTTATTGATGAAATTTTGCAAGTTTTAGAACAGGGCTCCCCAAACTTGGCAACTTTAAGACTTGTGGACTTCAACTCCCAGAATTCTCCAGTCAGCAGAGCTGGCTGGAGAATTCTGGGAGTTGAAGTCCCCAAGTCTTAAAGTTGCCAAGTTTGAAGACCCCTGATTTAGAATTTGGATCCCGATCGCTTTTTGATCATATGTGTTTCCATTACGAAACCATTATTTTTAAAGGTTAACGTTTCTTGATGCCGTATTAAGGTTCTTTCATTTATTTAATAATAAAAGCCATACTTTGGGGTGGGGGTGGGGGGATGGAAGCGAAGATAGCTTTTCTGCAGCTGTTTTCAAACTTGGCAACTTTATGATGTGTGGACTTCAACTCCCAGAATTCTCCAGCCAGCAATTCTGGAAAAGAATTACAAGATTGGAAAACACCACTTTATTGTCCATGTCTGGTATTTGTCAACTGATAAACTTTTAAGGAAGATGATTTATTATTGGTTCTGTTCTCTCCAAACCAGCAAAACCTGGCTTTTGTTGAAACGAATTGTTTACATGTTTTTGCACATTATATTTAAGACTTGTTTAGAAAAGTTTTTAATCATTTTTATTAAAGAATTTTTTAAAATAAAGATAAATATAAACAGTGAAAATAGAAAAATAAGTAGAAATGAACAATTATAAAGATATTCTGATCTTGACAGTGGTTTTAGATATATTTATATTTTGCTGTCTCGAAGTTTCTTTCTTTCCATAAGCTACTGTTTCTAATCTTCTAATCTTGTGAACCATAGTTCACAAATTCACTTCTCTCTTTTTTTTTTCAGCGAAAAGTCCATAAGGGGTTTCCAATCACTAATAAATGTAATTGAACTTTTTATAATTTAAAACAAAATGTCATCTGTTACTATGTCATCTTCACCAACTATTCTTCCATTGTGGATATTTCAGTCTTTCTATTTTTGTGCATATAAAAGGTTGACAGCAGTAATCCATATGTAAAAATAATCTTCCATGGCTCTTTTCTAATTGACTATCATTAATCTAGCAAGAAAAGTTCTGCTTTCAGTCAAATGTTGATAATTAAATTTCTTTGTATCAATATATGCATTTGAACCCAGAAAATTTAACTTCTAAAGTCTAGGCATGATAAAATTACCCTTCATGTTGTCCCCATTTCCAACAAAAGTAACTTATACATTCTAGACAATCTTGGGGTAATTATCTGTTTTTATGCATCCTAGACACATCAAGCTCTGATTTTGAAAACATATTTGCTAGAACAAATAACATATATTTTTTTAAAGCAATATGTAAGCTATTCACATTTTTTAATGTGGTCAATTCCCCATTCCCAGCCATCTTCATTTCCCCTTTCCTGATAAAATCATTTATATTTAGGCTTCGAGCCATCTCAGATTATCAAATTGCTGTCTTTTTGACTGATGTCGTGATCTGAGATGTGAAGAGTCTAAAACAAGGCTGCGTATACTGTAGAAGGGATAGGACCAAATTAATACCTTGAAAAATATTTGTGGATTACAAAGGAATTGCTGGCCAAAACTACCAGCCAAGTAGGCAATGATGAAACTGTCACCGACTGATGCTTGGTGACACTTGGCAGTGCATCATCAAAGTGGAAGTGATCGCAAAAACCTAGGCACAGATCTTTCCTGGTGGTGGTGATGATTGTTTATTTTTCAATAAACACCA
Organism: Natrix helvetica; assembly: GCF_964273705.1. NCBI lineage: Eukaryota > Metazoa > Chordata > Lepidosauria > Squamata > Natricidae > Natrix > Natrix helvetica. The sequence continues at coordinate 34,455,094 of NC_138552.1, forward strand.
GTGGGTCATATTCAGGGGTGAAATTCAGCAGGTTCTGACAGGTTCTGGAGAAACCTGTAGCAGAAATTTTGAGTAGTTCGGAGAACTGGCAAATACCACTTCTGGCTGGCCTCAGAGTGGGGTGGGAATGGAGATTTTGCAGTATCCTTCCCCTGCCATGCCCACCAAACCACACCACAGAATTGGTACTATTTTTTTTTGAATTTCACCACTGGTCATGTTGCTGGATAGGTTGCATGTCATGCAGGCTTGTCTAAACAATAACTATTGTATTTGTTACCTGAGTTTTTGATGGGGGGGGGGGATCGGAATGCCAAAGTCATGTTTTCCCCTGTTTCCCTGAAAATAAGACCTCCTGGGATAATAAGCCCAATCGGACTTTTGAGTGCATGCGCTAAAATAAGCCCTCCTTGAAAATATTCCAACACAGCAGCAACTATGAGGTAACCACACTTTCCACCTCCTGCACCTCAAAAATAATAAAACCTCCCCGAAAATAAGGCCAAACGCTTATTTTGGGGTAACAAGAAAATAAGACCCTGTCTTATTTTCAGGAAAACACGGGTACTATTAATACTTTGTTCCTAGATATCTTATTACATGATATTGAATATGCTATATTTCACGGGACTGATAGATAGTCCTATGCCAACCTTGTGTTCAATTTCCAGCTTTTTCACCTCCACTCCTTACTCTAGTTTTCAAATTCCCTGTGTCTGACATGGTATTGGTGCACACTTTGCAGCTTTAGCACAGTCCTTGATGTAGAAACTGTGTTTTAAAAATGCTACCATACAGAGAAGCTCTGTTTGATCCCTATCACAAAAAAACCCATCCTGAACTTTCCATTATTAGAACTAACTAATGGAATAATGTGACTGATGTACTGTATATAATAAATACATATTGCATAAAAACACCACATTTATAATAGGAACCTGGAGAAAATAGCCAGCTGAAACAGAAAAACTATACCTTGACAGCTCTTCATTCTGGAGTTGTAGTTCCAATAATCTGATGGGATTATCCTGTCCCACCTGCATCGACAGGAAACATGCTGTGGACCTCATGAGTCAAGGAATTTGGGCTGGTGGAATGCAGAAGAGCCTTTTTTGCCATGGCACCTGCCCTTTGGAACATGCTGACCCCCCCACTTCTCCATGATAAAATCAACACTTTCCTTTCTAGCCTTTCGAAAGGATTTCAAGACCTGGTTGTGCCAGCTGGCCTAGGGTCCCAATGGGGAAATGACATCTTGGAAGTGATTAATCGATTAGTCAGACCCCATCTCCACTTCTTGCACATCTTGCTCCCTTCCTATCTATCTTGGTTAATTGAATTGTAACTGAATTTTAAATATATGGTTCTTACTTAATTTAGTGTTTTGTGTGGTATTTTAATTGCATAGGTGAAAGCCGGCTAGAGTAACCTCAGCAAGGTAGATATAGAAGTTTAATAATAAACAGAAATACATTCAGAGGCTATCAGATTTTGGAAAGCTGGCCTAGAGACGTACAGTTCTGTCAAGATTCATCTAAAATCGAAATGTACTATCAAAAGTTTGCTTATGCTCATTCTATGTATCATTATGTCATTCATTAGAGGACTGTAACACAGTGATGAAATTAAAAAAAATTCTCTACTGGTTCTGTGGGCGTGGCTTGATGGGGGTGTCATGTGGTAGGGTGGGCGTGGCCAACATTTTTTTTTTACTTTTTAAAGCATTTTTTGGGCGAACCAGTAGCATTTTTACTACCGGTTCAGGTAAACAAGCCCGAACCTGTAGCATTTCACCCCTGCTGTAACACAAGAATTACCATTTATTTCTGTTTTAGAGTGTCATGCCAATAACTATTATTTTCTTTTAAGATATTCATTATTTGAGGGTCTGCTACAGACAAAGCCTCATGAACTATCAATCTGCCTGATTTACAGACCATCCTGAGCCCCCCTTCAGCCATAGCCTCTGTTTTCATGCAGGCTGATAGGAGTTTCTATTAATCACTTTAATATGGATCGAACAATTTGTATTATTGCATGCATTTTTCTCCTTCTCTAAATAAAAATTAAAGAAGTATATGTGTGGGTGTATGTGTGTGCAAGTATTGTAGAAGGTACCTTGTAGAACCAATTAACATTTATTGCAGTAGATTACTGTAATAAAATATGCACACTTAACAGTATTAACAAACTCCTGAATTTTAGTGTGGCAATTGCAAAGTAGTTTCCAGTTAACATCTTTGTCAAAGTTCTCCCAATTGCTTCCCTGCAATTGATACTGGTCTTATCCTCTGGAGTAACAGAGAATAAATCTAGTCATCTTTGGCATTGACAGCCTTTCAGATATCTGAAGATCATTATCATAATTCGCCTTTTCCCCAGACTAAACAAATTCAAGTCTTCAGTTTCAATTGTTTCTCATAGGACTTGCTTTCCAGATTCCTCATCACTTTTGCTGTTCTCTAAATACACATCCATTTGTCAATGTCCTTAAAATGTGGTGGGCAGAAGGAAAGAGAGTATCACATTTAGAAGAAAATGGAGCAGAACCATTTAATTGCTATGATGTACACAAGAGTGCATAGTTTCACTGACTATAGCCACTGACTGCAGCTGCATCAAATTTCTGGCTGAGCTTGAGCTTGAAATATACTAAAACACCCAGAACTTTTCAGATATGTGCATCTATTCCATCTCTTATGCTTTTTTTCTCTGTTGAATTCTATGGTGCATTTAATTATAAGCTATTAAACTATATGAGATAACTGCATCTTCAGTGAATAATGGTGGTTATAGAATAAATCTCCCAAATCTAGTAGGCACCTGATAAGCTGGAATTGCTATTTTTCAGAATTTTAAGTCATGCTAACTAGGAATGGGAAACATGAGTAATGAACTCCCAGCTGTTAGTGACAAACGAGCAGTGATATCTACTAAAGTATACTTTCTACTTTTATAAGCTGCTTTGCAATATTTATACTTTATGCATTTTTGTGGTTGTCAAGAGTCTGACTTGCAAATACAAAACAAAGAGCTCATTTTTTTCTTTTTTATTGACTAAATCCCCCCCACAAAATTATAAGAGGAAAAAAAGCTATTTAAAAAGCTGCAAGACATGTATAATATATATTAATGGAAATACATATATTAACAAATTAAAAACACGATTGGTTACAATCATCCATGATTAATCTATTTTAATGAATTCTGCAAACCATCAAATAGTTAAAGCCATATGTATGTTTTTCTGATGCTGAACAATATTTTCATCAATATTTTTTTGTCCAGAGGTCGGCACCCATTTGATAAAGATGAAATATCAATATTTGAAGATATTAAACTCAAAGTTGAGTTAATATATGTGATAGCTTCTTTACTACAATAGAACAATATATTTAAATAATATATTTCAATTGCATCCCAACATAAATACAATGAGGTCATTTGTAAAATATTTCTTGTTAAAAGATATAAACTAAACATCTGTTAAAATTTTGGATATTTTAACCCCCTTTTAATTGGTAAAAATAAAATTTACAAGCAAATATATACAGCACATGCACACACAAAGGATTTTGAGAGGAAAAAATTAAAAAGCAGAATAAAATATTTTTTAAAAGAAGATTTTAGTAGTCTTCCTTTCTCTCTTTCTCCCACACCCCCTTTTTTCCAGCCACTAATCACTACTTAGATATTTACTTTTTTTTAACCTTGAATATTATTACTCATTTCTGTCTGGATCATTTCCATTTTCATTATTATTAAAACAATTTTTCTTTCTCCTCAAAAAATATATTCTAAGTATCTTGGCTATCCCTGCCATGTGAGGAGTTTTATATATAAGGGAACCAAAAAGGTCCATTTTCAAAAGTAAGATAAATCCAGAATTCATTCATTTTGGAAAATAAAAATAAAATACCCTGATAGAAAAGATAATGGTTCAGTTTTTCAATATATGATATACCAAATCTGTTAGATTCGGGCAACGAGAGAACAGATTCCGGACAAGAAGTGACTTAACAGCTCTTTATTAGTAGTAGTAGTGATCCAGCTTAGTGTGTGGTCTGAGAGTTCCCCTTTTATAGGGATCGGGTACACCTCTCGTCCAATCAGAACGATCCCTTGTTCCCGCCCTAGCGGCGGACCTGAGTGGAGACTTACAGCGATATATGCTAATATCTAACACCCCTCCCTTCTTAGACGGAGTGTTCCGGTTAGTAACAAAGTCCTTTAAATATGTCGGCTTCTGCCTTACACGGGTGGATCGTCGGAGTTCGGGTTGAGTTGGAGTGGGCGTGAGATCAGCTTGTTCTGCTTGTTCCGTTTCGCAGCCGGGAGGTGGAAGGCTTTCCTCGCTCGGATACTGTTCCGATCCGTCGTTGATCTCCGGTTCCACTCTAGGCTCCGGGGTGCTGTAGTCTTCTGTGTTCGGGCTCTCGAGTTGCTGACTTTCCGACGGGATATAGTCCTCGTTAGCAGATCGCAGGTTTGAGTGTGCCAGGCGGCCCCGGAGTTGGTCTATGTGCCTTTTCCAATGTCTCCCGTCCTCTAGTTCCAGCAAGTATGATCGTGGACCCGTGATACCAATTACCCTTGCCGGCATCCACAGTGTTCCCCCTGCATAGTTGTGGGCGTATACTGAATCCCCTATGCTAAAACTCCGAATTTTGCTTGTAGAGTCTGGGGGCGATGTGGCAGAGTAATTTGGGTGAAGTCGGTCCAGGTGAGACCGTAGACGGCGGCCCATGAGGAGTTCAGCAGGGCTCCTACCCGTCGTGGCGCTAGGGGTAATATGCTGGATTAGTAGGTAATGGTCAATTCGTGTTTGCCAATCACCTGGGCCCATCCTAGCGAGGGCCTCTTTTGCAGCTCGCACCATTCTTTCCGCCTGTCCGTTTGAGGCCGGATGGAATGGCGCGACAAGGGCATGCCAAATCCCCTGACTTGCTAGGTATGTTTCGAATTGCATGGCCGTGAATTGGGGCCCGTTATCTGAGACCAGGAGGTCGGGCAGGCCATGAGTGGCGAAAAGTTGCCGTAGTACCTTAATGACTGCCTCTGCCGTGATTGAAGTCATTAGGACTACTTCCAACCATTTGGAGTATGCATCCACAACTATTAGAAACGTTTGCCCCTGGACTGGTCCTGCGAAATCAATGTGTATTCGCGACCAGGGTGCTTTCGGTTTGTCCCATTCTGTGGCGGGCACTTCAGGGGGTGCTGGTCTAGACTCTTGGCACGGATCACAAGTGGCTACCCATTCCTCTATCTCTTTGTCCATGTTTGGCCACCAAACGTAACTCCTAGCTAACGCTTTCATCCTTACAATCCCCGGATGCCCAACATGTAAAGCCTCTAAAACATTTCTCTGCAACACGTATGGAACAACAACTCGATCCCCCCATAATAAACAACCTTGTAAAACCGACAGTTCATCGCGTTTTGACCAAAACAGTTTGAAATCGGGTCCCACATTTTCCTTTGGCCACCCCCTCCATACCCAAGTTTGTACTTGTCTGATTACATTGTCCTTAGCAGAAAATCTAGCAACGTCCAAAGAAGAAACTGGTCCTGAGTCCAAACAGTCAATCAATAAAACCGGTATCTCGGGAGTGGGGTCTGTTAATAGTTCTGGAAGTGGGCAATGGCTGAGTGCGTCAGCGTGCCCTAGTGTGGAACCCGGTCGATGTATCAGTTTGTAGGAATACGCAGCCAGGAAAACAGTCCACCTGGTCATGCGCGGGGAGAGTGAGACCGGTGTGGGGCGGTTTCCCGCCAAAAGATCAAGCAGAGGTTTGTAGTCTGTGATGAGTTCGAAATCGCGGCCGTAGAGATACTCGTGGAAACGTTTGACTCCTGCCACAGCGGCTAACGCTTCCCTGTCCATCTGGCTGTAGTTTCTTTCAGCCGATGATAAAGTCCTTGAGTAGAATGCTATGGGCGCTTCGTTTCCGTTTGGCATTCTGTGGCTGAGAACTGCGCCGACGCCAAAAGGTGATGCATCGCAGGTCAATATCAGTGGTAGAGTTTGGCTGTATTGGATGAGTAACGAGTCGGTTGTGAGCAGGCGCTTGACTGCGGCGAAAGCTGCTGCCTCGGTGCGTCCCCATGTCCATTTCCGTTCTTGGCGAGGAGTCGGTGTAGCGGCTCAGCGACGGTAGCTTTCTGTCTTAGAAAAACGCTGTAGAAGTTAAGAAGTCCGAGGAATGCCTGCAACTCAGTCTGATTTTGTGGTGTGGGGGCGTCCTGGATCGCCTTAATTTTCTTCGATGTTGGGTGTATACCCAGTCCATCGATTCTATACCCCAGGAATTCTACGCTAGGCACATTAATTTGGCATTTTTCTTTTTTGAGGCGGAGACCCTTTTCTCTGATTCTGGCCAAAACAGTTCTAACACGTTTTAATAGTTGATCCTCGTTTGCAGCCGACACCAAGATGTCGTCAAAATAGGGGACGACTCCTGGTATCCCCTGTAAAAGCCATTCCATGACGCTTTGGAATAGACCTGGAGCGATGCTTACGCCGAATTGTAACCGGTTGCATTTGAAAGCACCCCTGTGTGTCACTATAGTTTGGGCCTCCGCCGTGGCGCTATCCACAGGCAACTGCTGATACGCTTGTGCCATGTCTAATTTTGCAAATATTTTTCCTGGCCCCAATGAGTGCAATAGGTGCTGGACTACGGGCACAGGATACGCGCTCGGTTTTAGGGCGACATTAATTGTGCATTTATAGTCCGCGCAGATGCGGACTGACCCATCTGGTTTAACTGGGGTCACGATGGGGGTTTCCCAGCGCGCGTGATCCACCGGTTCAAGGATCCCCTGTTCTACGAGCTTATCAATCTCTTTATCAATCTTGGGACGGAGCGCAAAAGGCACTCTTCTAGGTTTGAGTCGGATTGGCGCCACGTTGGGGTCTAGATTGAATGATATTGGTTTACCCACATACTTACCAAGACCAGGGCTGAACACATCCTCGAACTCCTTAAAAATCTGTTCCGCGCTGCTGTTCTCTACGGCGTTGATTCCGGTGACTTCTAGCCCCAGGGCTTCGAACCAATCCAGTCCCAGGAGGCTCTGTAATGGCGCGCTGGCGACGGTCATGGGCAGCTGGGCTACGATGTCCTTGAACTGCACCCGAAACGTGCCTTGACCCACGATGGGGACCCTGTTCCCCTGGTAGTCTCGTAGCAGGATGTCTGGTGTTCGCAGCTGGCGCTTCTTAAGGCTAGGAATTGCCTTTTTCATGGCTGACCATGAAATGATCGTCAGGGGTGATCCCGTGTCGACTTCAAGCTCACAAGGGGAGTCCTCCAGGAGGACAGTGATTTTCAGCTTTTTAGGCCACTTGGTGCGGACCTGACCTATCGTTGTGAGATAGGTTCGCATTGGTTCTCTCTGGGTCAACTCTCTCTCGGCATCGGTATCCTGGGGATACTCTCTCTCGGCTCTCTGGTAATACGCCCTTTCAGCTCTTTGAGTATATTCTCTCTCGGCAAACTCCCTTGGATTTCTCTCTGGGCGCCCTTTGTTCTTCCGCCAAGCCCCTGGGTTGGGCTTCTGTCGGCGGTACATCGGAGGCTGCCATTGTGAGGCAGGGACTTCGCTTCGGCACACTCGTGCGATGTGCCCCAGTTTGTCGCAATGTGAGCAAACAATGTTTCTGAAACGACAGGTAGACCGGGGGTGGTTCCCTCCGCAACTTGCACATGGTGGCAAACGGAATTCGGGTTTCCCCACCGGTCTTGTGTGACTGCTCCGCATACGATGGCTGTCTTCGAACTCGCTGTCCTCGACCTCTTGATCGGTGTCCTCATAACGTACTCTAGCGTGTCTGGCTCCGGTCTGGATCGCGCTGTATCCGCGTTGTATAGTCTCGGATGACCTCTCCGCTGATTCAGAGGCTCTCGCCTCATCGAGCGCAATCTGTAGGCTTAAATTGGGTTTAGCCAACAATCGTTTTTGTAACGAAATGTCTTTTAACCCACTTATCAGGCGATCCAGGATCTGCTCGTCCAGATCCCTGAATCCGCAATGCGTAGCTGCTTTCCGAAGTGCTGCAACGTACTGGTTGATAGATTCTCCCGCCTTCTGGTTCCTCGTGTTGAATCCTTGGTGACAAACGTGGCGGGAAGGTTTTGGCGCGTAATGTGTTAGCAGCGTTTGTTGCAGCGCCGTCCATGTTACCGCCTGAATGGGGGTTGGCTCTGAGAGATCCCTGGCTGTCTCAAAAACTTCTCGGCCACAGTAGCTCAGGAATATATTCTTCTTTCGAGAGTCCGGTACTCCTGTGTACTCGTTTGCTTCGAGAAAACACTCGAACCTTAGCATGTAGGATTCCCAATGATCGGTGATTGGGTCAAACGGAGCTGGAGGAGTGTGCATCGCCATCTTGTCTGCGTTTGAATTTGCTGCGCTGAGATGGCTGCCGGAATTTCCGCCGAATTCCTAGGCTGGAACGAATCCTTGGATTCTGGAGGTAGCGTCTTCGTCCTATCTGTCTCTCGATCCCACCTTTGTCGCCAGTGTTAGATTCGGGCAACGAGAGAACAGATTCTGGACAAGAAGTGACTTAACAGCTCTTTATTAGTAGTAGTAGTGATCCAGCTTAGTGTGTGGTCTGAGAGTTCCCCTTTTATAGGGATCGGGTACACCTCTCGTCCAATCAGAACGATCCCTTGTTCCCGCCCTAGCGGCGGACCTGAGTGGAGACTTACAGCGATATATGCTAATATCTAACAAAATCAAGAACATAAAAAAATATGTGATTTTTTAAAAATACTAAATGAGAACATTGGTCCATCAATGCCAGAATTTAACCATGCTTATCCCTGGTTAAATTAACTATGTTTTCCTTCATCCAATTTTCTGAGTTTGTCCCAGAGGTGGGTTCCTATCGATTCGGACCGGTTTCCCTAGTAGGTAGCAACTCGGCTGGCTACGCCTCCGAACTGGTTCGATTGGTGGCACCATAGGAGCCGCCATCTTGTTTTTTTAAAGCACTCCACATGCGTGCTTAAAGTGCATCAAGTGCGTGTGTGTCCGAAGTGCGTCCCTGAGTGAACTGGCGGTAACAGAAGCCAGAACCCACCCTTGGTTTGCACAATAGGTTGAACTATAAACTTTCACATTAGCTGGATATACATGATACCTGACACTAAAATATAATTGCCAGGTTGGTTTGTGATTTTGTACCTTCTATGAATACAGCAACTGACTGGTAATGCTTGTCCTGTTTCAGGCAGGACATAACCTGAGATCTCTTGTAACAAAAAGTATGTGCCTCCTTTATTCCTCATGTAATCGATTTTCTACAATGTTTCCAAATTTCTTACATATTTTCCACCCAGATTGAACTCATAACCATCAACTACAAAACATGCAGCTATATCAGGTCTATAAACTAGTGGCACATTTCACTGAACTGAACCACAAATCTCACATGCTCAGCAGCTATCATTAAGTCAGCCAGGGGATTTTCCACTGAAGAGGCAAGGTGTGTTCTATGAATCTGGGACTGTATTTTAGCAGGGCTTAATTTTGCCTTGAATAATTGGTGATTTTACTACTTGTGCTGCACTAATTGCCTCCTAGGTTACAATTTCCAGTACTGTAGTAAATATAAGCATTAGATTATGCATCAGTTCACAAAGAATTATCTGGGAAACATTAATAGGGTACAGTGTGGTAGAAGTGATTAAACAGAGTAAATATTAGATGCTTTTTGTGAAAACAACATCCTCTGCTGCTCATAGTAGGAACTGCAAAAAAAAAAAAACTGTAATAGTATAATAGCTAGTTCACCATAAAGGAGAAATTGAATATGTTTTTTTGCTTTCTAGGAAGACAAGAGTTTTCAATGGATTAATTTCTAATTGATATCATGCAGGTTTCAGATTAGATCTAAGGCTACTGGCGTTAGATGAAGCATCAAATAAAGAATTCTACAAATGTCACTGAATTTGTGAATAAATAGCTAAACAAAGCTATGCTAACAAATCAAACTTGTAAAGTGTGACATTTATGAAATATACACCAATCCCATGCTCAATTAAAAAGGCCCCAAATCAAGATCTTTGTCAGATGGTTGCGTAGCCTCTGCTTGACACATCCACTTCTCTGTGTAATTGATTCCACTATCAAATTGCTCTTATTGTTGGAAAGCTACTTACTTGGATAGTCAGAATCAAATATAGCTTTCCTATAATTTAGGATAATTATTTTGTGTAGTGTTCTCTGCAGATCTGAAGAGCCACTTTGGTGTAGTACTTAAGCATAAGGTTAAAAAAGGAGAACCTATGACTTATAACCTATAATTTAGAAACTTGTTTCTTTTCTTCTAGAACAGTGGTTCTCAACCTGTGGGTCGGAACCCCTTTGGGGTCGAACGACCCTTTCACAGGGGTCGCCTAAGACCATCGGAAAACACATATTTTCGATGGTCTTAGGAACTGAGACACCAATTTTATGGTTGGGTGTCACCATAACATTAGGAACTGTATTAAAGGGTCACGGCATTGGAAAGGTTGAGAACCACTGTTCTAGAATATATTATACAATTTTGTGCTATCTGAAAAGATTTCTTCTACTTCATTCAAATAATTAATAAATATCTTGAATGGTAAAAGACCTAGAAGCACCTGTAATATTTTATTAGATATTTAACTTAACTTAACTTAACTTAACTTTATTGGATTTCTAGACCGCCCCTCTCTCAAAAGAGACTCGGGGTGGTGTACAGTCATATTAAAATACCGTATATACTTGAGTATAAGCCGACTCGAGTATAAGCCGAGACCCCTAATTTTACCCCAAAAAACTGGAAAAAGTTATTGACTCGAGTATAAGCCGAGGCTGGGAAATACAGCAGCTCACGGTAAATTTCAAAAATAAAAATACAGGTAGATAACAATAAAATTGCTAAAAGTGTGTGTGTGTGTGTGTGAGTGAGACAGACAGACAGAGGAACAGAGAGAGGGAGAGAGAGAGGGAATCAGAGAGAGACTGACAGAGACGAATCAGAGACGTACTTTTAACTACCTGGCAGCGGCGTTTTGCCTTGGGGGGCTCCTCAGACCATCCCAAGACTTCGGAGGGAAGTTTACAGCCCTCCCTCGAAATGCTTCGGAGGGAAGCTTCTGCAAAGGTGAGTGACAACAAGTCTCCCAGGCTTTAATTTGCCGAGCTGTGCGCACGCGCCTGTTTTCCACGGCGTGGAGCAGCGGCGAGATTCTGTGCGGCGAGCGATGATTCCAGGGGCCATCCGGGAAGATGAGGAACGCGAGGGGGGACCCTGCCCCCCCCACTGATGGCCCCCGGAATCATCGCTCGCCGCCCAGAATCTCGCCGCTGCTCCACGCCGTGGAAAACAGGCGCGCGCGTACAGCTCGGCAAATTACAGCCTGGGAGACTTGTCACTCGCCGGGGTTATGCAGAAGCTTCCCTCCGAAGCCCGAGAGGAGGGAGGGGAGCGGGTGCTCTTTACACATTTTAATGCGGCTCTTCAGTGTGCCGGGCGCCCGCTCCCCTCCCTCCTCTCGGGCTTCGGAGGGAAGCTTCTGCAAAAGCCGAGTGACAAGTCTCCCGGGCTGTAATTTTCCGAGCTGTGCGCACGCGCCTGTTTTCCACGGCGTGGAGGAGCGGCGAGATTCTGCGCGGCGAGCGATGATTCCAGGGGCCATCCGGGAAGATGAGGAATGCGAGAGGAGACCCTGCCCCCCCACTGATGGCCCCCAGAATCATCGCTTGCCGCGCAGAATCTCGCCGCTGCTCCACGCCGTGGAAAACAGGCGCGCGCGTACAGCTCGGCAAATTACAGCCTGGGAGACTTGTCACTCGCCGGGGTTATGCAGAAGCTTCCCTCCGAAGCCCGAGAGGAGGGAGGGAAGCGGGCGCCCGGCACACAGAAGAGCCGCATTAAAATGTTTAAAGAGCCACATTTTTTTTTTTTGTTCACTGGAGTATAAGCCAAAGTGGATTTTTCAGCCCAAAAAGTGGGCTGAAAAATTCGGCTTATACTCAAGTATATACGGTAGTTGAACAGTAAATATACATGTTATAAGTATACAATAAATAAATTAAACATTGGACTGGAGGAGGTAGTAGAAGTTCCCTGTACAATTTAGTTAAGTTAGATTTAAAAATTTTAAAAAAATTTAAAAAAGTTAAAAACATTAACCTTAAAAGCTATCCCAAATAAAATATCTGCCAGGAGGTAAGAGTAAAACTATAAGTGGGCCAGGCCGGCTAGTCGGAACAGGTGAGTCTTAAGTTTTTGTCGGAAGGAGCGGAAGTCGGTAGTAGTTCTAATATCGGGGGGGAGGTCATTCCAGAGGGTTGGGCCCATCACAGAGAAGGCTCTACTCCTAGGCGCTGCCCGTTGGCATTGCTTGGTGGACGGCACCCGGAGGAGTCCCTCCCTGTGTGAGCGAATTGGTCGCAGGGATGTATGTGGTAGAATGCGATCCCGCAGGTAACTAGGCCCTGTGCCATGGAGCGCTTTGAAGATGGTGATCAACACCTTGAAACGCACCCGAAAAAACACAGGTAGCCAGTGCAGCTCGTGCAGGAAAGGTGTTATGTGGGAGTACCTAGTACTCCCCATGATGGCCCGCGCGGCCGCATTCTGAACTAGCTGTAGTCTTCGGGTACATCTCAAGGGGAGCCCCATGTAGAGAGCATTGCAATAGTCCAGACGAGACGTCACCAGCGCATGAGTGACTGTGCGTAAGGCATCCCGGTCCAATAGGGGGCGCAATTGGCGCACCAGGCGAACCTGGTGGAACGCCCCCCTTGCCACGGCTGCCACATGGTCATCCATCGACAGCCGGGCATCTAGGAGGACGCCCAAATTGCGCGCCCGTTCCACAGGGGGCAGTTGTTCGCCCCCTATGGCCAGTGATGGAATCAACTGGTTGAACCGAGGCGCCGGTAACCACAGCCACTCAGTCTTGGAGGGGTTAAGCTTGAGTCTGTTGTCCCCCATCCAGACCCGGACGGCTTCCAAACACCGGGACATCATTTCGACAGCCTCGTTGGGGTGGTTTGGGGTGGAAATGTACAGCTGAGTGTCATCAGCGTACAGATGGTATCCAACCCCAAAACCACGGATGATCTCACCCAGCGGCTTCACATATGTGTTGAACAGAAGGGGCGAGAGGACCGACCCCTGCGGCACCCCACAAGTGAGTGACCTCAGGGCCGACCTCTGCCCCCCTGCCAACACACATTGCATCCGGTCGGAGAGGTAGGAGCCGAACCACCGCAAAATGGTGCCCCCAACTCCCATCCCCTCCAGCCGGCGCAATAGGATACCATGGTCGATGGTATCAAAAGCCGCTGATAGATCTAATAGGACCAGGATAGAGGAACAACCCCTATCCCTGGCCGTCCAGAGATCATCAACCAACGCGACCAAGGCCGTCTCCGTGCTGTGACCGGGTCGGAAACCGGACTGGCGTGGGTCTAGATAATCGGTTTCTTCCAGGTGTCGCGGAAACTGCTGTGCCACCACATTCTCTACAACCTTCGCTAAAAAGGGAAGGTTGGAGACAGGACGATAATTAGCTAGTTCCATCGGGTCCAGGGAAGGCCTCTTGAGTAAGGGCCTCACCACCGCCTCTTTCAAGGCGGCCGGTAGGGACCCCTCACCCAATGAGGCGTTCACTAGGCCCAGGAGCCAGCCTCGTGTCACCTCCCAGGATGCCAGTACCAGCCAGGAGGGGCACGGGTCCAATAAACATGTAGTGGGTCGCAGCCGTCCACGCAACCTGTCCAAATCCTCGGGGGCAACAGAATCAAACTCCTCCCAGAATGGTCTCTCAAGACTCGCTGCTGACGACTCCCCTGGTCCACTGAAGGGATGAACAGTTTTTTTAAAACAATATTTTTATTAAACAGTGTTTTAAAAATATTTTTTTACCATTTCCTTCTGTCCATTTCCACATTGGTATACATACATTGTATATGCATTTCTCCCTCCTTGTTTCAATAGCTCTTTGTCTATACATATGATACTAATATATAGATTTTTTAAATTTCAATCCATTATGCATCGTTTCCATTTATACATATTTATTCATCTCTATATATACATTGTTAATTTCTAACTCCTTTGTCTTCTTCATTTAGTCTTTCTTTAAGCTTTACACCTGTCCTCTAACCATTTGTACCACTCGTTCCATACTATATAATATTATGTTTCCTCTGCTTACATCTCTGCACACTCCGAAACTTTCCTTATTTCATTTTCCTCTGTTGGTATATTATTGTTCTTCCAGTTTTGTGCATATATTATTCTCGCTGCCGTTATGATATGTAAAATTAAATATTGTATTTTTTATCATATTTCTTTGTAGGTATTCCTAATAAAAATAATTCCGGTTTCATGTCTATTTGCTGTTTAGTTATTTCTTCGAGCCATTTTCTTATTCTATTCCAATATTGTTTAGCTTTTGGCCATAACCACCACATGTAGTAATATGTTTCCTGATTTTGTCTATATTTCCAACAGTCCGGTGATGTATTCGGGTACATTTCAGCCAGTCTCGCTGGTGGAAGATGCCATCTATAGAAATATTTTATACATATTTTCCTTGTAGACTACTGCCATTGTCAATTCATAATTTTAATTCCAGTTTTTTCCCATTTCTCCAAATCCATACTATAGCCAAAGTTTTTGGCCCATGTTATCATAGTTTCTTTAACTATCTCCTCCTCCATTTTATAATTCATTAGGTAATTATATAATTTCTTAATCAATTTATCCTCTATACCTTGTAAAATAGTGTCTAGATCTTACGGTTCTGTTTGGAATCTATATTCTTTGCCTTTCTAATATCTAGCCTGAATCTGCATATGTGGCCACCAATCGATGTCTGTGCCCTATTCTTTTAGTTCTAATTCCCACTGATCATTGTTTAAATCTTTAAATCTTTTTATTTTATCTACATCTAATACATTTGGGTAGATTAACGCTTCCATCATTGATAGCCAATTTGGAATTTTTCTTTGTTTTTTTGCCATACTTGTAGCAATGCATCCCTAATTAAATGTTTCTGAAAATAACTATGGATTTTATTTTTACCGTACCATAAAAACGCATGCCAGCCTAGCTGTAAGTTATAGCCTTCTAAAATCAGAATTCTTTTATTTTTAACTCTATCCAATCTTTGATCCATGTAAGTGCTGTTGTCTGGTAGTATGTCTCCCAGTCCGGGAGCCCGAATCATCTTCTTTCTCTACTATCCTACAATAATTTTAATCTGATTTGTGCCTTTTTCCCCAGTCAAATATATTTCATAATAAATTTATTTAACTCTTTAAAAAAGCTTTGCCCTAAATTTATTTGTACTACTTGATAAAGGAACAATATTCTTGGTAAAATGTTTCTATTTAATGAACAATTTTTGATAATCACTTTTTGCGGGTAATTTTCAAATCAATTGTCAATTCATCTATGCCAGCAAGCCCAGCTTCTTAAATCAGAATATTAGGGTACTATGTCCAATGCTTTTCTAAAATAATAATATCTACTATGTTCTTAATATTTCCAGAATCTAATAAGGAAATTATCACATTTAAAATTATAACAATTAATTGAATAAATAAAATATTTGAAAAATTATAAAATGGAAACAATTTGGTAATAATAAAATGCTTCATAATCATTTTATGCCTTTTTGAAACACCTACAGTTTTCCTTTGGACAACAGCCACAAAATGTTCCTTTTTATTGAAAGAGAAATATACCCCCTACAGAGAAACTGCTTTTATTCCTTCTTTCACTTATTCGAACTATTGTTTTCAATAGTATCATCATTCACTTGACTTTTTATGCATCTGTGATTTTTTAAATTGCCAATGTAACATCTTTTTCATTAGTTCTTCTAAAAAGCTTTATTTTTAGTTGCAGCATTCTTTTCATAAGCATTATCATCACACAGATCAAAAGAGATATTTTAAAATTACAGTTCATTAAGAGAATTGTCTAGCTAATCAGCAGAACCTATTAGGCCAAGTCTCAAAGCTTCAAGCACACAATGTATGGAACAGCCAAGAACTCTTTGTACACATAGAGACATTCGAGTTAGAAAGTAAAACTTGCCTAGATTTACTTGGCATTTCTTTTTCTGGAATCACAATTACTAGTGACTGATCTGTGTACAAGTATTTCCTTATAGCAGCAATAGGAAAGTTGTCTTCAGCTCCAAAAGATACATCTGTGCACTTTTATGTTTGCTGCTCAGAGAAACATTATTATTGAGCAAGAATATCTTATTTTGTACCATTGTTATTAGTGTGGAACTAGTGTTGACACATTGATATTACTTGGGTGGTTGATGTCAAAATTTCTAGATTGATTAATAGACTTTAAGGGATTGGAGTGGTAATAGAAAACTCTCAGCAGCTATACACACTTTTTAATTGCTGCAAAAATATCTTGCCACTGATAATATTGATTATGTACATTCAAGTTAGTGTTGACTCTTGGGAACCACATTGATAGATTTTCTCAGGGATGATCTAGTTATCCCTTTCTCTTTTTCTTAAGATTTCCCAGGATTATTGATTTCTCAAGAGACCTAGGTCCTTCTTTGTGTCCAAAATATGGCCAATTTGGTCATGGTGCATCAAATGAGAACTATGGATTGATTTGTTCTGTGATTTAATTGTTTTCAAACAGTCTCAAGAATCTTCTCCAATACCAAAGTTCAAACGCATAAACATTCCTCCTATCCTGCTTTTTCAAAATCCAGCTTTTGCTTCCACTCAACATTACAGTGAAAGCACAGCAGTATCTTTTGTGATTTTCTTATCTTTGTAGCTATAAACATATTCCCATGATCTGAATATATTTCCCAAGGCCTTTGTGGCTACTCTGCCACATGGTAGTCTTTTAGAAACTTCTGGTTTCTAAAAGTCTACTTTCCACTTCATATCTTCATTGCCAATTCTAAGTCAATTAACATATTGTCAACAATTTCAGCAGCACCAGCCTTAGACATAGTTTTAGAGTGGGGGTGGGTTGCTGTGCGCTGCTTGTGCATGCGCAGTTGCCTGTAAATTGTTCTGCTCATGCACAGAAATTTTATAAAAAGACTAGAAAAAAAGCCGGCAACGGGTAACCGGTTCAGGGGCATGGCTAGCCTGCCATCCCTACTGGTTTGGCGATCCAGTCACAATTTCCACTACCGGTTCACCCGAACCGGTGCTAACCAGTAGCAACCCACCTCTGTTTTAGAGACTGCAGCGTAATGTAAATGCAGAATCAACAGAAGTGCTTCTTTGGCTCTTGGGAGCCTCACCCTCTCTTCAAAGGCAACAGCCCTTTCCTCAGATTCTCAGATTATATTCCTCAGATTATATTGTTAGCATGCAGCACCTTTCCCAGACATCAGGATTACATTGAAGCCTATCCCTAGGAATGATTCCAAAGTTTATATACTGTAGTATTCTATTGCAATTAGTCAGACTTCTAATTGTAATACAGTTGTTTATTACTTCTTACCTAGCAAAAGGTAAGAAATTAGGACCATCGAAATCCTGCCTGCCACAAGTGGCTGACCTTGTAATTGGGAAAGCACTCCTTTCTTTTTCCTTAAAAAGTTGAGCTTACAGTAATAATGAAAAAGCATGGATACCTACAGTACTTTACAGTGTTTCTTTATTTGATGTGAAAGCTAGTTCTCACACACACAGTCACAACTAAACCACCTGATATCAGATCTGTCCACCACCAAAACAAGAGATAGAGAGAACCATGCTTTGCCACCCAAAGCAGACAATCATCTAATTGTTGCACGATACTACCAGAAGAAAGAGGCACATGAATTTTAACCTTGATTTCATTAAAAATGTGGGTCTCATCTGACACACAGAGGTCACTAGCAGAGTTGAGTTGCTGCTGTTTCTGCCCACCCGCCCAACCGCTTGTGCGTATGCAGAACCTGTTTGGGAGTACGCCCGAACCAGTAGTAAAGAAATTGGCAACCCACCTCTGATCACTAGTGTTCTTTCATAATAGCTTCATTCCATTTCCACAATAAACCTACTTACCTAACATTTTGTGTCCTTGGAAATTTAATTCAAAAGTTACTGCCTTCGCAAATAATGGAGGCCTGTGGACTTTTTACAACTTCTACATGGAAAGAAAACTTTACTGCATATCTCTAAATATGAATCATGGCAACTAATTCCCTCTTTATCTCTGAACAAGTTACAAATGTCTTGCTTCATTATAAATATAAAAATCAAGTATTGTATATCATCATTAGACCCAGGTGGCTGCCTGGATTAACCATTTAAATCAAATGATGGAATAAATGATAAAACAGATGGGCCAAATCCAACAACCACCAGCCTCTGTACATCAAGGAACAGTTAAGGGTCTTAAGACCTTCATCAATCAATATGAATTGTACACCTCCTCATTTTTCGCATATTACTTCAACATAGAATTTCTATTTGGACGTTTGGCCAGGGAAGTTACAAAATAGACATTTCCTCTTTGTCTTGAACAACTCTGTTCTTGACACTTATGCTAATTTCACAGCCAGACTCTTGAATTGCTTTCAGTGATTCAGCTGGACAGGTTACAACCAACCATGAGGTTTGACACTTGCAACAAAGTAAGTGCAGAGAATAGTACAGGTAACCAAATATTCTGCTTATTCTCATGTTTTTTTCAGAAATAGATTGCATCTGACTTGCCCTTCTTGGATTCTATGGCTGAATTTATAAAGTGGATTTTTGCTAATGCCAATATTCCATGCTGTCAAAAGAACTGGTTTGCATAGAGGAATTTTTCAATAATAAATTACAGAAATGATTTCTTTCACCATTCAACACACAGTATTATCTTACCAACTTTGTCAAGATGGTTCTCTCAGAGTGGTACATGATTTCAGTTTACTTATTTTTGTCATTGCAATTTTCCTCTCATTCCCAAACATTTGAAATATCGGTAGCTGCAAAACAAAAAAATGTTTTTAGCAAGTTGGATGTCAGAAATGTGCACAATCTAATTTCCATGGAGGTGCTAAAGAAGCCCATTATGAAAGTATCACAATGACTGCTCTAATAACAAGTGCAAGATAAATTTATAGTGAAATTATAGTTTCTACCTTTCTCTTGTTTTAGGAACAACAGACTGATCTGATATCAAGCTGGTTCCTTATGACTCTATATGACAACTGGCCCTGAATCCACCTCCCCAACCACCTCTTCTCCTCATGGAAGTGTACTCATCTGCACCATCCCTGAAAAAGCTGCTGATGCCTGCAATAATCTGTGAAACCAGTCCTGGTGCGGTTCTTGGTTAGGTTTTTGATCCAGTCATCTATAGCAAGTCATAGCACAGAAAAATGTAAATAAAATAATAACTGCCTACAAATTGATGTGAATGTTTGAGAACATCAAGCTCTCACAGTTGAATGTTACAGAGTTACTGCATTGAGGCAAACTGCAGGCAGTGAATGCGACAAAAGAGCCTGATTAATTTTCTGCTAGAAATTACCATCTGTGTATCTAGTGTTGTTTCCAAAATAGATCTTTCAAATTCCTCATCCTTGATCTGCCAAGAAAATAATTTATTGGCCTTTTCACCTCGTTCATATACAAGCGCACTTGACTGTAGCAAATGCTTACAGATCTGATTCTCAGACAATTTGTTACATTCCACCCAGAAACCATTTATAAATTATCAGATATTAGAGAAGATTTTACACTAGGGCAAATAAGTTAAGTGTTTCACTCTTAGCAAAATGTTATCAATTCCTGGGCTGTCTCTTTTCCATTCCCATTTTCTCTTCATTACCAGCCAGCAGTACATTTCTCCAGTTTATTGCAGAGAACCATAGCGGCTGGCTCTAAATTCACAATGGAGCAACTGTAAGCAAGTGGTTGTATGTTTCAGATAGTTGATGAGATTAATTTTACCACACAGGCACATCTGGTGAACAGCCAACATCCCTTGAGGATGACATTATTCCACAGATGGTTGATGAGTGACATCACCTAGCAGTCATAATGTTTATACTCCATTAATTATAATATTTATGTTATTATTGCTTGCAGTTGTTATCACCTCCCAAATGCACTGAATATTTTTTTTAGACCTTATTGCTTTAGACCTCATTTAGTTCATCGAATTTGCTTGTGAATGAAGTGATATTCTTCACAGATTAGACCACAAGCTCATCTGAACTTGCATCTTTCTTTTCAAATCATGCCCAGGATGATTGCTTTTGAGAATATGGAGAATATGACAGTTGACTGAACAGTTATAAGTTGTAAATTGACTCCTTCATTGCTTATGATGCTACATATTTTTACTCATTCTGTTGCCATCAGTAGAACAGCTCTTTCAGGGGAACATTCTTAGGCCCTACATTTCAGAGTGACAGTTTGCAAGAATGCTTATCAAATCTAATGGCTTACTTATTGGATATTTATTGAGTACAAAAGTGATGTGATAATCACATTCTCTACCAACTTATTTGGAAGTATGGTTGACTTTGATGAGATTCTCTTCCAAATGTGAGTGGAAGAGTGTGACTAAAAATTTGGGAAAATATATTTTTGTTTGTCGTCAATTGTGGGGACTGGTTGAAGAGAAAATTTAACATCCAATGGTTTGAACTTATACATCTCCTTCCATTATTTTTTAAAAGTATCTTTTATTAAGCATTTCTGAACAATCATAATCATGTAGTACACTGCTGTAAGAAATAAAGATAAAAAGGGAGTGATATAAGTAAGAATCAACATTAAGTAAAATTTAGTATCATGAAGGAACACATCTCCCAGAATGTTAGGAGACTGAGCAGAAAAGTGAATGTCTAAGTTCCTGTTAATGTTGCCATCAGAGAAAATCAACATTCAATATAAACATCTTTCAGTATTATATCACAGAGTACATGAAATAACACTGTACTTTGTCATTTGTAATTAGTAAGTTGTTACAGATGTAAGTTGGTCATAGAGAGCCAGTTTGATGTATGGGGAAGAAAATTGGAGACACTAAGTTCTAGTTTTAAACTTGAAGTCAGCTGAGTGACCTCAGGCCAGTCATTCTCAACCCTAGAAAGAAATCTCTTGTTTTCTAGGTTTATGCCTTAACTATACCAATCTGGCTATCAATTTATCTGTCAAAAGTTAATTTAGGATTTGTAGAATAGATACAAAAGAACAAAAACACCATGGAAGACGCTAGGACAACAGCAAACCTTTTCAACAAACTTTATTAAGAAATTGTCACCAAATATACTCACCACGCCATGGAGATCTATCTCCAATCAGCCAGGTGAGTGAGGAGAGTCTTTGGAATTTGACCTACAAAGGGGCTGCTTTGATTGTGACATGTGGCAGAAAACTTGAATCCTGATGGCTAAAAGATGTCTGGGTTTGGATGGGAGACGGGGGCTGAGATACCACTCAAGCAAGAGTGGCTATTTATTAGACACCCATTCATTCATTCATTCATTCATTCATTCATTCATTCATTCATTCATTCATCCATTCATTCATTTGATTTATATAGCCATCCTAGGGTAGGTCACAAGATAATAAAAACAGCAAACCAAATAAACTGTAAAGAAACACAATAAAAACCCAAGCAACATTTTGTAGGAAGTTAAAATCCACCTCTCTCCTAGAAAAATGAAATATCCTGGGAAATATTGAAAAGTCAGACTATTAGATTTCTCTGAATCAGAAATGGAGAACCATGTTTTAGGCAGGAATCAGACTCACTCTTAATAGCCCCCACTTTTGCCAATGGGCCATTAAAAAGCTTGGGTCAGTGTATTCTACATAACAAAGATCCCTCTTCAGTTACAGGGTGATGGGATTTAGGCATGATAGTATTAGCCCTTTACCCATCTCACCACAGGGCACCTGGGAAGAAGCAATGCTTAACCAAACCTGGACTCAAAACAGCCTAGAGACTTTCCCCTGCATGGCCCCATGGGAGTCTGACAACCAATCAGAATACAAGCTCAAGATCAAAGGCCAGGGAGAGCATAAAACCAGGAACTTTCAGCATCTCGGTCTCTTTTTCTTCTTCACATCTTGAAGCATATCATCCCCCTTTTCTGTTCAGGAGCTCAAGCCATGTCATCCTGTTCACCATTAAACCATCTTTCCAAGCAGCCTCCATGTTTCCAGTGTCTTTTCCCCCACTTGGAACTGAACCCAGAAGGACATTTCTTCCAACAATTTCTCCACCTATCAATATACTATCTTACTGGGTTCTAGTCTCAACATACCACAATGTTTGTGGAAGAAATAAATTCCTCAAGGTCTTCCAGAACTCAAGAAATATGGGGGTTTGGGATCTCTGAGGGGAAGGGGGTTCACAGGACATTGGCAACTACAGATAAGGTGTACTTCCTAAGTCCTGCTAGATGACAGCATTTATGAGAAGTGATCTGTAGAGCATTCACTCCTGAAGGACAGGCAGGCAAATAACCTAATTGCTGCATGTTACCTGGTCCTGTGCCATTTAGGGTTTTAGAGTTAATAACAATACCTTGAATTCCCCTCCCCTCCCAAAAAACATCAAAGATACCTCTGGTTTTGCTGCTGGTATAAAGATAGTTTTTCTTTTCCTTTTCCTTTTCTCCCATCCTTGTAAGGTAAATTGGAAACTAATTTTTGTTTGGGTGACAGGAACCATTACTTTAACTGTGACTTTTAAGTGAAACCTGCCCATTACTGACAAATACCTTCAGTATATAAACATCATTATGAAATAGTTTTGAACAACAGACTTCTTGATTGTAAATTTGACCTAATTTTTAAATTGTTTTAATACTCCATTGTGAAGAGTTCTAGAGCACGTAAAACTTGTAAACTGCTTCAGAACATTTGCGCTAGCTTAATAAAGGTATAATCAAATTGTTAAGTTTGCATTTTTAGTGTAATTTTGCAGTTCATAATCTAAACCACAAGAGGACACCAAACAAGTATGCAGTAACTGGAACTAATACTGTACAATACATAGTCCTCTTAACACAGTAAAAATAAGAAATCCAGGTAAGATTATAATGACTAAGATTTGCAAGTTGTGACCTCAGCACTGCATATTCAGTACAATTTCACAAAGTAAAAATTTGAAAAACCATGTAAAAATAATCATGTAAAATCAGCTAAATCTTAGTTCAAAACAAATAGGTATAACATACAGTAAGTTGTAAGAAAGCCAGTTTGGGCAGCAGTTAAGACATCAAGCTAGAAACCAGAGATGGTGGCTTCTAGGATGTAATGTTGCAAATTTCAGTGGCTATCAAAAAGGTATGCTTTATAAGGGGGAAAGTACGAAAAACTGGAAGAGGAAATTAGGGAATGAAATATATTATGCTATAAAAGGGCATGCCTTTCTGGTTGGAGAAGCTCCTCCTGCAAAGTTTTTTCCCCACAGGTTCCACTATTTAAGGATAGAAATGTAAAATGAGAGAAGTAAAATAATAAAAGAAACCATTTAAACTACACGGAAAGTGATGCAGTATTTCTGCTTGCATATTGATCTGTTTGAGACTAAATCAGTGTTTTTGAACCTCAGCAATTTTAAGATGTGTGGACTTCCCAGAATTTGTTGAGGAATTCTGCAAGTTGAAATCCACATATCTTAAAGTTGATATATTAGGGTAAGACCATTGTATATTAAAATATAAGCAAAATTATTTTATTTGCACTGTAACAAAAACAGGTAACAGAACACATTCTCTGACGAGCTGCATCATCCTTTAGTCCAGGGCTTCTCAAACTCAACAATTTTACCGCTAGCAATGGAAATAATTTTTCCCATCACTTTGGTTGCCTTCCCCTCTATGCCCCAAAGCATTAAATCACAAGTTATATATTTTTGTTGGGAAGTCAGGAATTTCGTATTTGAGTTATTCATAGATTCTTAAGTAGCTATTACCATAATTAGGACCCATCTTAGTGTAGTAGATATTGCTTTTCTATTGCTAGTGTTGCATTTGCAAAACATACTCATGATCATGGTCACAAGTGAAACTTTTGCTTTGGCACAACATAGTAAAACTAATAACCACATGGCCCACAAGAGGCTAAAATGTGATTGGTCAGTTTGTTTGGCTGCCTCATGCAAACACTGATAAACTGTCACGCCCTCATTAAGTTCAAAGACAGACCGAACTGTGAAGGTGGGAATCGGAGGGTAATATTCCTATAATGCAGAGCAACCTCAAAGACTAGCCTAGCTTTGTCTTTGCCTACGTGGCTCGCGAGCATCTGAAAGCCAGCAAGTATCTCGTGACTAGAACGCTCCACGGCAGAGATTTCCGCGTGACGAGGGGCGTGTCATCCCGGGAGCGAGGAGGCCGGAGAAGCTTCGCATCGTTCCCTTGGCAACGATGGCGCTGCCGGCCAACTCTCCAGAAAAAAAAAGTCTGTTGGGCCGTCTGGTCCCCGCCCCTGTCGGCGATCATGTGACACATGGCTTTTGCCGCTGTTTGCCGACAGCTTCCGGGAAGAGCCGAGTTGCGAAGGAACTGCAGGAGGGTGGGCTAAACCGGGTTCAGGTGGGCTCTTCAACCGGTAACGGTGCGTTGGGACGATGTTGACCAACAACGTCGGTTACAACGAGCAGGCCGGGGATGTTCAGCCTGAGGTGGGCCAAGAGGCGGCGCCCACTACAGCCTCCACCGCTCCTCCGGCGGCCTTCGGGCTCTTCAGTAGCGATGGCAAGAAGTAAGTTAAAGGGCGGCCGCAGGGTCGGAGGTGGGGGAGCCTTCGGACCGGTCAGAGACCCGGGCGGGGGCTGTTAGGTTAGCTTCTCTGCAGGCGGCGACGGGAAGTGCAGGCGCCGCATTCTCCGAAAAGAGCAGAAGCGGAATCAGCGCTGCTCGCTCTTCCCTCTGGGCCACTTTAGGGGGCTTTCTGTATTTGAGTCACTGAATCGGTGACTCCCATTTGATAGGTCGCTAAGCGGGGAAGTGCTAGACGTTGTGCGACTCTTGAATTTAGTAATAATAACTTGAATTTAGTAATAATTTCCCCTCGTGTTTTGTACTTCGCTGACCCATCACTTCTACCTGTGATTTTTCTTTTTTACTTGTCTTGAATTTTCGAATTGGGGGGGGGAGTTAAGGATGAATGTTCTTCCCCTTCTAACACGGAAACACACCTTTCAATAAATGTTGCTTGATCGTCCACAGGATCCTTAATGGAATGGGCTTTTCCACGTGCCTCTTGATTTTTCTGCTCCATTTAAAGTACGCTTTAAAAAAAAAAAGTTCAGAGAAAGATTAAACTAGTTGCTTTACGGCTTGATGGCGATAGAGTTACTAAGATTTTCTTTTTAGAAATGCGCGTGGTAGGAGAATTTGAAAGATTTACAATCAGAAAAATGAAGTTAAATTTGGGTAGGGATGGTGGGATCACACATAGGATTATTTCCTAATTGGCTTGATTTTCCAGTTGGGGTTGATTGCTGTGAAAGGACTTGACAGCCTCTGGTTTTATTACATTACCATTCCTTCCTTTTGGCATATGCTAATATAAATTATTTTTAGCATTTCAGTTTCGACAACGGGCATATAATGTGCTCTTATTTCTGATTTATTTGAAGGGGTAAAATTCTTTTCTTACAAATTATCACATGAAGATTATTTCATTATATTCTATTATGTAGTTCCTTAGAACTATTGTTCTAAAGACTATAGTTTATTAAAATCTGATCTCTGATAATATTACTCTTAACTTTTCAGACTTGCCAGTAAGTTTAATCATTTCCCAGTGGCTTCCCAAGTAACCCTAAAATTTATTTTGTTTTGATTATAGTTTTAATAATGCTGATGTGCATATATTTGGGTAGTTTGTGATCTCAGCTTATTGAATAATTTTTACTATAAAGGTTTTAGTTGTGAGTAAATTTAACAATAATTTACTTTTAGTTCATAATCTGGTATATAAGAGATTTTTTCATAATTAATGTAAAATATAGTTCTTTAAGATGGGATGTGCTTCATTGCCTTCTATACAAATGGGATAGAAGTGACAGGTGAGTGTTAGGCCAAGACTTTTGCTTTTAAGACCAACTTAGTGGTTTCCAGTTTCCATGCATGATTCTCGGGTTAAAAAAAATAAAAAGCTTTTTATTATAGTAAGGTATTTATCAGTATGCACAGGTTAAATGTTGAGAATTACCGTACCAATTTTTAGATCTAATATTTGTTTAATATTCTATTCTTTGCCCAAATTTATTCCATGCTAACACTGAAATATAGTTGTACTAATCTATTATATCAGTTTAAAGAAAGAATTTTATATGTTCACACACTGTGTCTCTGTATGTGTATTAAAACCTATAAATAATATATTCTGTACTTTTTCATCTTCTATATCCCTATTCTATCCAAAGCACAGGTACAATGTTGTATAGCTTAGAAGCATGGATGCTATATGTTTATTTTCTATTGAATATGAAGAGTACTACTTGTGTGATGTATTGATTTTGTTTCCTCAGACAAAAGTTGGTTAGTTACTTTGGTAGAACTAGGAGGCATAGGATCACACTCTCCATCATTTGGTGGGCTTCTTAATACTTTTTGTTTCTTTTATTTTAAATTACTTTAAATTGTAGCCGTGGGAGATTGTTTTGCAAATGACATAAAAACAATTTTAACAATTTACTTCATATCTTGATGAAGATCACTACTTCACAAGCAGCTGTTTTATAATTAGAAAAGCTAACATGCAATATCAAACTACCATTGATTTTACATTTAGTTTGACAGTTTCAATGTTTTTTTTACTTTCTTTGATAATATGATAGTATGAGAAGAATTATGTGTAAATTGATGGCTCAGTGAAGGAAGTAGAGTTTGAAGATGATCAGCTACAAGTGCCAAAATGACACTTTTGATTGGCAAATCTCTCAGGAAGCATTTCCATGAAGAGTTAGAATTAATTCAACATATAATTTATATTGACAGTCTTATTTAAGTTGCTTTTAACTATCAAATAGAACTTTATAGCCTTCGTTAAATTGTGCTATTAATATGCAGTTGTGTTTTCTTATTCCCTTCTTAATATCAAGCATAATTTATTATTACAATTTGGTGTGTTCTAGAAAGTACAGTTATATAAAAGTATCTGCTTCTGAAGTTTTTGAGTTTCTGGAGACAATGTGAAAACATGTCAGTGCATGCCAGTGACTTTTAATTATAATGAATTCAAAATGTTTATGATGTATTTTTTGCTAATTGATATTATGCATTAGAAAATTGAGATAGAAATTATTACATAAATAAAATAATTTTAAATCACTGAAGATTCAATATAATATTATTTATTTGTCGGTAGAGCAAATTGATGAAGGATTATTGAGGATTATTATCAACAACTTTTATGTAGCCAAAAGCTGAAGTAGAAAAATGAGTTTTCAGTTCTAATAAGAAAATGGATAGGCTGCTGCCTCGATTCTCATTTATTTCCTTTGTAACATACTGTAAATTGTAACACTTCAAAGAATTCACCAAAAATGTTGTATTATTTTAAAATGGTATATCATATATTTATTTTATTTATATTGCTATTTATAAAGCTGTAAGATTATACAGCATTCATCCGAATACTAATCATCTAGGTTTAAAAAACAACAACAGTATTATCTATAGTTTTATAGGGAAACCAGATTTTGCTAAACGTTTCCTTTCCAAAGTTTTCCATCTAAAGGTTAAAATTACGTAATCCCTTAATTTGGGGAAGAGTTGGAGCAACTGGGTGGACCTGAACGTTTACTGGCCAGATGCCATTCCTGACGCAGCAGTTATTTTTTTTATTTTTGCCCTAGAAGAGAAACATCTGCTGCTTCCTAGGATTGAACTCTCCACCTTCTGAATGGGAAGCAAACATCTTTACCACTAGGCCACAATGCTGCTATAATTGTATACTAAGTCTCCAAGACTAGTTTCTACTTTTTAAGTGGAAAATGTGGAGAAATTGGCAATGCAGTATCTTATCATTTACATAAATAATGGTGTTTCTGAATTTCTTTCCAGCTCGTATCTTCATATCCAGGACTTCATGGATAGGCTTTTGAATTTTACTTGGCAACAATATAGGATGTTCTTCTAACTTCTCGGTCTAGTCTATATCTCTAGAGTCCCCTACTACTCTTTCATTGTGGTTTAATCCCTACAGTACTCTTCTTCTAAGCCCTGATAAGAATAGCCAATGCTACTGTCTACTAAGATGTTAGATAAACGTAACCTTAGATTTGTGACTGACATCCATTCATTATTAGTGAATTTATGAGAGGAAATTTTTCCTTGGAGAAATTAATTTTGTGGAAAATTTTCTACCTCACATGACTGAGTATTTAATTCCTACAATCTATTAGTTTTTTTAAAAAAAACTTCTAATGCTTGAAGACTGCAATGCATGTCTAAAAGAGGAATTGAGAGTTTTATGTAGTTGTTAAGGTGCTGGCTTAAAAAGCAGGCGACTGAGTTCTAAGTCTCCCTTATAAAAGCTATAGTTACTATGTTGCATCATAAATATCATGCACCAATACATTCAGAGTAGCAACAAACTTAGTTTAAATAGTTTTTGACATTTTAGTAATTTAGAGCCCCCGTTAACTAGAAAATAGAACATTGATTGTGAATGAGATCAGCCTGGGATAAAAATATTCCACTTTCCAATTATCTACTTTGTTGAGATGAAGACATTCTATTTTGATCAGAGTTTAAAGTAAATCGAACAATTTACTTAGATTTATGTTAGATTTACTTCTAACAAATATTTTAATTGACAGAATCGATCTAGCCATATCAAGAACACAATTAGTTTTATTAATAAGTAATAAAGCTTATTCATTTGGCAGAATTCTATGATAAGAATGATGCAGAACTCTATGCTCAGAAGTAAAAGTTCAGGGGTCTGGCTGTAATGGAAAGTGTTTTCAGTAGCATTGACGATTCCCTAAATCTGATAAAATGAGAGCCAGGTTAATCTAGTGCAACAATGTCTAATATTTTGGGCTTGGCATGTCAAAATTTTTGAAAATACTTAACTTGACTCTGTTGACATGTCACCCCTTCCCCCCCCAAAGAGAAACAATTCTCAATCTCCCCGCCTCCCAATCTAGGCCACTCTGAACAATGGCACTCAGTGGCAACGCTGAAAATTGGCCTGAAGTCGAGCCTTGGACCTCAGCTTTAGCCAAGCACCACCACTACCACTCAAAAGGGGCACCATGCCATTTCTCAATCTGTGCGAGCCTTGGGAAAGGTGTGATTATCCCAGTGGCCTAGCACTGTCCCAAATTTGCCCCACACTGCTTATTTTCAGACAATGCTTTCTTCTTATTAAGAGGTCCCTGTAGTCTATCTGAGGCTACTCCAGGTCACAGAAGGCCTTCATTTTTCAAGTGGCTTATGGCCTCTGCAGCCTCTGAAAACTGCATGAAAGTATGCCCCCTTCTTGTGCAATTTTTGGAAGATCTGGAGGCCACACCCTTTCTTGCCCAGCCCATTCTCTTGACTTTCTGAGGTCCTGGGAAAGCACACTCCATTCTCACATGGCCTCTCCAAATCCTGCGAGAAGGGGACATGTTTTCAAGAATAGTTGTCATGTCATGTCAATAAATAGTATGTCTTCCAAAATATTGTGGCACTTCATAGGTTCAACATCACTGGTCTAGTGTCTAAAGCACCAGACTAGAACCTGGGAAACGGTGAGTTCTACTCATTCCTTATGCATGAAAGCTGGGCCAACACACATCACAGGGTTGTTGTTGTGGAGAAAAGATGAGGAGGAAGGGTAATAGCTATGTTTGGCTTCTTGATAAAGGCAGGATAAAAATAATGTGTAATCTGGTCACCATGAGCTTTTGGATTCTGATACTTTTAAAATAGCCCAAAGCAATCCTTTGTCTAGTTTATATGATTAGAAAATCTGTGGGAATATATGTGTGTAATTTTGATATTTTTTTAAAAAAACAATTTGATTTTATATAGAACCTTGTATATGCCACTGTAAATAAAAGAGTTTATCAGACCTGTTACTAATCCAGCAGATGGCCATCTTGATTAAGCTCTGTGAGTACATGCTTTTTTCATTTTTTTTTATTTCTTCATAATAAAATGATTTTTCCTTCTTTTTGTTTATGTTTATAGCTGTCCTTCCACAAGGCATTAGTGGCAATATATAATATTTTGATGGCAACGTAAAAAATTCTTAAAAGTTTGATATTCTGAATGCAGCATAATAATGATGAAGCTCATTTCTCTCTATGAAGAAAGTGTCGCAATAGAGCCTTTTTAAAAGCTGCAACCATTAATTTAACCAATCTGGGAAAGGTAGGACCTATGATGATTTCAAATTAGAAGAAAATGAATATGGGAGAAGGTAATTTTACAGTGGGAACTACCAAGTGTGAGAAGGAAGAATCGGAAATTATTGTAATATATCCAAGATTTGTGTTCATATGAGCTGTTTTCAACAACTAGATAGTAGTCTTGAATTGCATTCTGCAGTAGCTGATTTTATGTACTGTTTTGAAGTGCAGCCCCATATAGAGTGTATCATGCTTATCTGTTAAGTAGATTAAACTATTAATATAGTATTTAGTCAAATGTCAAAAGTTGGAAATAGGGAAAAGATAAAAGACAAAGTTTCCTTTGAGTTGAACTGACTCATGGTGTCTTCATGGGCGTGTCTGTGCTGGGTTTTTTAATATGATACAGAAGTGGTTTGTTATTGCCTTTTTCTGCTACATTTTTTGCTTTCTTAGTTTAAGCTGTCATGATGATGTTTTAAATATACAAATGTTCCAGTTAGCGAAAGAATAATATAATTCAGCCATATGCACATTTAGAATAGATTCTTCCTAAGCACAGAATGTTTACAGATTTGTAGGGCTATTTTTAACTGAGAAATTTACTTGGTATTGATGTTTCTTTGGTTTTACAAAGGACTTTTTCATGGAAAATTCATTGGATGTGTTGATTTTATATAATGTTCTTGATTTTTCTGTGTAGAAGAAAATTGCAGATTAATGCAGAAACTGTTTATTTATATAAACCATTTATATAATTCTGGAATGATTTAATGTTGAATCAGCATATTCCATTCAAAAGACTTGGAAAGATTGGAAGTGAATGGGTGAATTTATTGCAGAGAACTCCAGATTTAATATTTAAATTTCATGCATATATTGCTTCATTGGCATGACTACAGTCTAGGCCCATCTGTTAGAGTGGCAGTGTGCCTGCTGCTATAGAGTTATGCCAGTTTCATTAAATATTTGAGCCAGGAAAGATGAATGGTTTGGATGAAGTATTCTATAAAATAAGTCCAAAATGAGATTTGAGCTATTAAATCCACATAGTGTTATCTGATGCTCAGTCTGTGACATAATAATAAGTAGCATAAAGCCAGCAAAAAATTCTTGGTTGTGATCTGACAGGTGGCATGAGAATAAAGTATGTGGCTTAGACAAGCTTGTAGTAGAATGAAATAGAATAAAGCCACTGACTGGAAGAGTAATGGATCCGTGGTAGTGTAAATGTTGCTGAATTTCCCAGTTTCTATTACTTCTCTTTTAAAGACAAATGTCGGAGACAATTAAGGTTGTCAAAAGTCTTGAATGCTACAAGTTATATATTTTGGCTTGTAAGTAGTTGTATACTTTTATTACCTCCATTGTTGTTTCAATATTCAATAAAACATTTATACAGATTTTATACACATATGGAGTTTATGTTGTATAAACTCAACCTACACCTAAAATTGAATTGTATATTGCCCTGTAATGTATGAAAGCTTGGACACAAAGTTAGCATAAGCTAATAGTTAGGATGTAGCAGAGAAATTTAATTTGATGCCACCATTATTCATAATTATTATAAAAGTGTAAGAGCATATGACAAACTTTGCTGGATTGTGCCAGGGCCCATCTTAGTCCAGAATAATATACCTCAGATTATCCTACTAGTTATTTCTCTAATGTTCACAAAATGGAGACATAAACTCTTCCACAACTGATATTTTTGAGGCACATTTTCTCTAAAGTACAAGTAACTGTGTCTCAAGAATAACAGTTCTAGATAAGACCTTTCTTCCATATATTAATTCAACTTCCTTTTAAGAAGGAATCTTTTTATGGTAGTGAATTCTACAAATTATGTGTTTGTGTGGGGAAATGCTTTTTTTTGGGGGGGGGGGAGCTCTGACTGGATGGTGGGAAATGGAAGGATTTATATTCCTTGCACTTTTCTTTTAAATGTCTATGGAGATTCTCAGTCATCAGGTTGTCCCAAAGGTCCTTTTTCAAAGAGGCAACTGGATTTTCTTGTTTTTTCTTTGAAGACGTTTCACTTCTCATCCAGGGAGCTTCTTCAGCTCTGACTGGATGGTGGGGAATGGAAACTTGCATTGCCTACCATCTAGTCAGAGCTGAAGAAGCTTCTTGGATGAGAAGCGAAACGTCTTCAAAGAAAAACCAAGGATGTATTTTTCTGCAGCTTTGTCTTACATGATTTTCCCAGAAATCCTGATTCAGTTTCCAAATTAATGCTCTATAATAATATAAGTTGGGCAATGGTGAGACTTTACAGTGAGCCCTTATGGATTGATTTATTTTATTATATGACTTGTGTCATAGCTTTTTTTCAAACATTCAAAGCAGCTTACATAGGGAACTATTTTTGTTTTGTCCTAAGCACAACAAGTTTATGAAATAGTCTGAACTAAGAAGGAATGTCTGAGTCAAAACCATGTAGTGCTTTTCCATGGCTAAAGGTAAGATAGGCTCTGGGTCACCTTATTCTTAGTACAACATCTTAATCTTTGTGGGTGGCTTTGAGCAGAATAACAAAACAAGTATCACAAATTCATCCCTTCTCTATGTGCATTTTGAAATCACATCCATGCATGGGAAGATATTTCATTTTGATCAAACTGCTGTATTCTGGGAATATCTCCTCTTCATTGTCTTATGAATGAACTTTGCAAAAAAATTAAATTTTGTAAAAGCTATTTGTACAAATTTAGCACCTTCTCTGGTAAGGCTTTTACACCCTTCTTAGAAGAATCTGTCTGTATCAGACAAATATTCTATTAACTGATAGATTGCTCAAGTACATCCAGTTTCAATTTTTAGCTCATGTTTTTCTCCAGCCAGCTTCATTTTTTGAGTATCGCTCTTGGCATATTACATAAGATAAAGTGTACATTGGCCTTTGCCGCTCTATTTTGTTTTAGTATAGATAATATGTATTTTAGATTGTTCTCTCATTGGAACAATGTCCGCTGATTCAGAATTTAGCAGCCAAGACTTTGACTGGAACATGAAAGTAGATCATACTATTTACTGTTCATGTCTTCAAAAAGTTTGACCAAGTTCAGTTTTAGATTCTTTTCTGATTATCATATCTAAACGTCTTAGGCCTCTTGATAATTTAAGAAATTTAATATGAATCTGCCTAGAAAAGTAGCTGTTTCCTTGAAGGCCTTTCTTCGGATATCTCTGCTGCTTAATGTAACAGATAAATTCTAGAAAATATCATTTTTGTTGTGGTATTCAAAGTTTAGGAAAACTGCCATAGATAAATATGTCACTGAAAGTACTTTATTTTTGTAGATTTTTGGCTGGCCTTGCTGCTTTGCACTGTGGTTGTTTGGTGTTTATTAATAGATCCACATTTGTGAATGTCTCCATTATTGGTTTGTGAGGTAGAGATTTCATAAATAACGTGAAATCAAGTTTGCTAATGTGATTAATGTATGATGTAGCAGTACAGAATTACACCACAAGATGTCACTCAAATAGCTATAGTACGATAAGCAGAAAATTAAATTTGAGTCTTATAATTATATCGCTTCTGAATAGGTTTTCCACATGCTCATATTGCAGCATATTTTGAAGCAAAATTCATTTAGAATGATAAAACTGGTTCATTTTGCTGCTGGAAGCATTGCTATAACAATAAAGATTTTACAGAAAAATATGTATTTATACTACATTAATAGAGCATCAAATATTATTGGATCTCAAGGCAAACTTTCACAGCAGAATTATAATGGACTTAACTGACATTCTTGATTAAACATTTCTATCATTTTAGTTAACTCGGTATTTCATTGGGTTATTAAAAAGCAATGTGCCTTTTGTTCTCTTTTCTACTTAGTTCTTTTATAAATATATTGAATTGAGAGCTAAACTCTGGACTCTGTTTGATTAGCCTGGAGAACATCTTTGTGAATCAGATTGAAGATTAAATTATTGTGCATCTGGTTTAAAAAGGTTAAAGAAATCTTTTTGAAGCAGCCTTTTTGCTCCCTGTATGTGTACATAGTAAACCTGAATTTCTGTCTGTTGTGGACTTAAAATGTGTTTAATCTCTTATCATTTGGTAACAGGTCTCATGTACCTTTCAAGGTTATCTTCTTACTTTATACAATAAGCAAAGCTTTTGAAACTAATTTGATGCAGAGATGAAGGCAATCCTTTAGATAACAAGATGTCAATCATCTAGCGGTGTAAAGATCAATTGAATTTGAATTTGAATTTTATTGAATTTATAGACCGCCCCCTCTCCCCGAAGGGACTCGGGGCGGTGTACAGACAGCAGCTAAAAAAACATATACACAATAGAAAATATTAAATACCCCTTAAAAACAGATTAAATATAAAGCCGTACAATAATAAAAATTAAAAAGCAGCCTAAAAAGTCTACCCCCCCAAAATTTAAAATACCGGCCAGAAGGATTAAAGATTAAAGCTACGGTTAGGCCAGGCTAGCTAAGTGGAACAGGTGGGTCTTAAGTTTCTTGCGGAAGGAGCAGAGATCGGTGGTTGTTCTGATGTCGGGGGGGAGGTCATTCCAGAGAGTCGGGCCCATCACAGAGAAGGCCCTACTCCTGGGTGCCGCCTGCTGGCATTGCCTAGTGGACGGCACCCGGAGGAGTCTCTCTCTGTGAGAGCGAATTGGTCGCAGGGATGTGTGGGATAGGATGCGATCCTGCAGATAGCTAGGTCCTGTGCCATGGAGCGCTTTAAAGATGATCGTCAACACCTTGAAACGCACCCGAAAAGCCACAGGTAGCCAGTGCAGCCCGCGCAGGAGAGGTGTTATATGGGAGTACCTGGTACTTCCCATGATTGCCCGCGCGGCCGCATTCTGGACCAGCTGCAGCCTTCGGGTGCATCTCAAGGGAAGCCCCATGTAGAGAGCATTGCAATAGTCCAGTCGGGACGTCACTAGCGCATGGGTGACTGTGTGAAGGGTGTCCCGGTCCAATAGGGGACGCAATTGGTGCACCAGGCGAACCTGGTGGAACGCCCCCCTTGCCACGGCTGTCACATGGTCATCCATCGACAGCCGGGCATCCAGGAGGGCGCCCAAATTGCGTGCCCGCTCCTCGGGGGCCAGTTGTTCACCCCCGATGGCCAGTGATGGAACCCACTGGTTGAACCGTGGCGCCGGTAACCACAGCCACTCCGTCTTGGAGGGGTTGAGCTTGAGTCTGTTACTTCCCATCCAGACCTGTACAGCCTCCAGGCACCGGGACATCACTTCGACGGCATCGTTGGGGTGGTTCGGGGTGGAGATGTACAGCTGAATTAGAACCTGAATCCCATTTCTAAATGATGCATCAACATATATTAATTGAGTCAACTCCCAGGTGTTTTTCCATATCCAGGTTGTATTTTTTATTAATAATAGAAGTTTATCTGTATAAAGTATGTTACAATAGTCTGTCAAGATTTTGCTAAGTATAGGTAGAAAAACTAGGACATTATTTCTGCAAGGCTGAGCTGAAAAGTAGTTTCAGCTATTGGAATTTATGCTTCCATTGTTAATGCTAGTTCAGGAAGGTGCCCAAACTATATAAATAAGTGAAATTTCTTCTAGCATCAATTACAAAACTTTATTTAAACTGAAAGGTTCCCCACCCAAAGTGTTTCCATTTTTCTGGATTACGATTCACCTTTATTCATCCAAAAATACCACTTTGTAATGCCTTGGAAGGCCACACTTGGAATGCTGGATCCAGTTTTGGTCGCCACAATGTAAAAACTATGCTGAAACTCTAGAAAGAATGCGGAGAAGAGAAACAAAGATGATTAGGGGACTGGAGGCTAAAACATATAAAGAACGGTTGCTGGAATTGGGTATGATGCAAAGAAGGACTAGGGTAACATGATAGCAGCTCCAATTTCTCAGGGGTTGCCACAAAGAAGAGGGAGTCAAACTATTCTCCAGGGCACCTGAGGGTAGGACAAGAAGCAATGGGTGGAAACTAATCAAGGAGAGAAGCAACCTAGAACTGAGGAGAAATTTCCTGACAGAACAATTAATCAGTGGAACAACTTGCCTCCAGAAGTTGTAAATGCTCCAAAACTGGAAGTTCTTAACAAGAGATTGGATAACCTTTTGTCTGAAATGGTATAGTGCCGTGATGGTAAACCTATGGCACGTGTGCCAAAGGTGGCACACAGAGCCCTCTTTGTGGGCATGCGTACGGTCGCTAGCTGCTCTTTGGGTTTCCAGTGTGCACATGTGTGTCAGCCAGCTGGTCTTCACAAGCATCAGAATGCCTGAAAACACCCTGAAAAATGCCCAAAACACAGGGTGATTTGGGGGCCGTTTTTCAGGGTGTTTTTCATGCCGTTTTCCAGGCCAGTTTTGGGGCTGTTTTTGGCTTGCCTGAAAAACATCCCAAAAAACGGCCTTGAAAAAAACCTGAAAATGCCCCCCCAAACAGCCAAAAACCAGGCATGCGTGCGCTGGCCAGCTGGTTTTTGGATTTCCGATGTTCTGGCGTGTGCAAAGACCAGCTGGCCGGTGTGTGCATGTGCACTGGCCACCTGGTCTTAGGGTTTCCGGCAGTCCGGCGTGTGCACATGCATGCACTAATGTTCCAGTTTGGGCACTCAGTGCTGAAAAGGTTTGCCATCACTGCCCTAAATTCTAATTCCATCATGTCTATGTGAAATAACTTCCTGGCCCTAATCCAGGAGTTCCACAATCTCTGTTATTTGAAGAAAGGACTGTCATTTGTAGATTCATTATTTTCTATTCCATTGTTCCTGCATTAAAAAAAGATTCAGGCAATATTATGTTTGCGTAAATATTCATTTTGTTTGGTAATTTACATTGTATCTAAATGCTTTCTCCTAGGCGCTGCTTGGAGTGTCCAAGCATGGGTTAACTTCAGCTTGCTGCCCAAGGACTGAGTTCAAGATTCTTGTAGCTCCGCCTCTTGCTCCCCTTAGAGGCTCAGTTTTAAAAAACTCAGTCGCCCTACAGGACGCTTTTTGGGGAGATCCAGTCCTTGTGCAGCAGGCTGGACCCTCTAGATAGTGTAGTGTAGCTCCCTTAAATTGAGTTTGTGTAGTTTTAGCTAGGTCCTCGGTAGTTTGTTATTTTCTTTCCCTTCTTCGTTAATTTCCGTTGCTTTGAACGCGTGAGGCAGGCTGCCTGGAGTGTAGCTTGCTCTCGCAGTAGCGATTGCAGCCGCACCACGGGGGTTCGTTTGGCTATTGCCGACGAACTTGGGGGACGGATAGGCAGTTAGGATCCCCACCGCAGAGCGTTCGGCTACTCAGGCTACCCCGGGTGTTACTTCAGGCAAAAGCGTGCGCGCGGCCGCCATTTTGGCTTCAAATTTAGCGCACTTTTTCCCCAGGCTCTTGCCTTTGCCGCGCAGCCTGCTCTCACCGCAGATCGCCCCGGAGAGGATTTAAATTTCGGGCCTTGCTCCGGGCTTCCAGGCAGGCTCCTTTCCCTCTGGATCTCCCAAGCGGCTGCAGGGATTCTTTTGGTCATTGCCAGACCATTCGCCCTTGCCTTTGACAGCGCGGATCTGCAGGCCTGGCCTCAGCCAGCGCCATTTTCCAGCCCCACTTGCATCCAGCTCCTGCAGGCCTCGAGTAACTTTAATAATGTTAAACAATTGTGCAGCTTGTGTTAAAGAGATAAGGAAAACATAACTTGCTAATTATCTAATTCTCTGTTCTGTTAATTGTACAGAATGTATTGGAATAGGATAATCAACTGAAGCAATTTCATTAAAAGTCTTAGTTGATCATGGCTATTCTTTTCATATATTCAGTTTTCATTTTATACTGCACTGGTTCTAGCTTCTGAATTCTTTAGCTTTGTATTTTACTACTTCATAGTCCACCAATACCACCTCTTACTTAACATTTCTCCACAATGCAAAATACATTATAATCCTATTAATTTCATATTAAGATAACTTTTAACTTCCCTTGGGATGTGTGCTACATGTTCCTGAATGATTTTTGTTGAAAAACTGAAATAAGGTAAGAATTATTAAGAATGATTTTCATATCTTGCTGTGTCATGCTGTTTGTTGAAGTTGGCTAGTAAGACGTTTTTCTGTGAGGAAATGATCGTTGATAGCGTATGTATTTCCTTAAAGTGAAGGGAGTTGGTATCCTGTTACTTCATAATCATTCTACATTCTTGATTGTGATCAGCAGCTTTCACTGCAAGTATGCTTGTTTCTTTTTGCTAAATTTGATGGCCTGGAACAAGTACTCTTTGTTAGATAAATTCAGTGGGGTTGCTTGCAGGACTACATTTATTCTTGAAAAGGCAGAGATGCTCAACGTTACTCTAAAATCAGAGCCTACTGAGGAAGCAAATAGGATTATTAGTGTTTCTGTTGAATTATATGAAGAAAATATTTTTTTGTAAGTATTTGATTAAGTTAACTTCATTTCTTCTTTGTTTTCATTACTTTTCTTTCACTTCAGATTCTAACTTTAAATGCAGTATCGTAGCATTCCTTGTGCAAAGAACAGTGGGGCATGCCTCAGACTTACTACTACTTCTGCTGGGCTCTTGCAAAGCATTTGGACATGAATGCTGCATTTATTGCTGCACATTTGCAAACCCCATCTTTTGTATATGCTGTGAGGAAATAATTACATGGGGTGGGAGGAAGAGGAGAGAAATAACTGTTTTTTCTTACAGCAGCACATTTATGGAAGAACGGTGACAGGTATGAGGTAGGTAGTTAAGTTGTTCTTAAAAGGGAAAAAAAGATAAAAATACTATTAGTGAGCTCAGTTTATTGCAGACTAGGCAGGCAATTTGTGCTATGAAAAACTTTATGCTGGAATGTTGTGGCATAATTTTCTATTTTCCTGTTACAAACTGAACGATCTCCTCATAGGCAGGTATCTCCTTCCAAGGGATTCCTAGTATTATTATAGGTGATCACCAGTCCAGCTGGTGTTCTCCAGTCCAGGGTTTTTCAAAGTGGTCAGTATCAACCTCCAAGGATCGATGGGACTATCCAAGGATTATTACGTTGTTATTATTTGTAATAGTTAAAATAGTATTTATTACATTGTTCTGCATATAATAAATGATAAATTTAAATTTGAAATGAAACTACAACTTTTCTTACTAGTTATAGTCCCAGAAAAAAAATCAACAAGAAACATTGTATTTTATTTATTCAGTTTCTGTAACTGCCCATCTCAGGCAATGACTCTGCAGCTTATAATTAAAATATATATTACAATTAAAACATTTTAAAACAACAAACAAAAAATTTAGAAAATCCAAAATAAATATACATAGCATTTAATGGGATACATGCAAGAAGAAGAATAAACTTTGTTCAACATTGGAAGTAATGCCCCATTCCAACAATACCTAATTGAAAACTTAAAATTGGAAAATACACAGCAATGATAAAACTAACAGCATATATACATGGTAAAAGTTTTTTTAAAAAATGAAACTTAAGCAAGAATGTTCCCATACATACAATGCGTCACATAGCAATGTAAACATAATTTACATAAGAGTCTGGCTTCTTAGGGGCCTAAATATCTGTAAATATTGCAAATTACCAGATGTATTGCTGGGATTCTCTCTATGGGGCATAGTGTCCTCGCTTCAATGTGACTCTGAGGTTTCACATCATATTGTAGATCACTATGACCAGCTGTAAGCTGAGGGCGTATACCAGTCCAGTATCTGATTTTTTAAAAATACGATACTGTACTTCAATGGTTAGATGGTCTAGATCAGGAATGTCAAACTCGATTTCATTAAGGGCCACATCATTATGTTTGACCTTGGGGGCCGAGTGGGCATGGCCAGGATGGGTGTGGCAAGCTCAACGTCTTGCAGCCATCTGCCAGTGAAAACAGAGCTCAGGAGGGCCGGTCATTTGCTGTTTCTAAGGCAGCACCGCGGGCCAGATCTGAGGACCCAGCCTGTGGGTCTTGAGTTTGACACCCCTGGGACAGAGATTGGGAAAGACTTGGTAGAGAGAAATATAAAATCCAATCTAAACATCTGGCTGACTGAGATCAACAGTCAGCTGTGCTCTTGGTTTTAGCACAGTAGATTGCAGAGATGATTTGGACTTCCTGTTTCACTATTTATAGGAAGAATATTTTTTCTTGCCTCTCTAATCATTTTGGTTGTATAGAATGTGGAAATGTCCTCTAAGCATCTGATAAATCCCATGCCGTAAGTCCTGAATATATGGAAATCAGTTTTTGTTTCCCAAATAACCTTTTCCATATAATCCCAATATACAAAGGAACAATGTGTGAAAACTAGATATCAAAGACTGTTAGCTTAGAAGGATTTAGCCCTTAGATAATACTTAATTTTCTAGCTAGACATAGAGGGAGGGATTTCTCCAAAGAGATCAAAGCAGCTTCCTTTCTCCAAAGAGATCACTGTAGCTTATCTCAGTCTTAAACTCTTCCACTTGTACACATTCAAAAATAGCTATTAATTTAATAAACATCTTCCTGTGAGACTTAGTTTTGTACTAGCTACTGTATACAAATGCTCTTAAGTGTGCACCACTGTTCTGAATTCTATGCAAAACAGTATTTTTAAAGTTAAAAGAATAGAAAACTACTTTTTATCTTCTATATTATTGAGGAAATTTTCTTATTTGTATGTCCTGCATTTTATGGATGTCAGAAAGGACAAATCAAGTTTAAATGCAGATTTAAAGGAAATTGACCCTCTGACAAATTGTAGTATTTGCTACTCTAAATGTAATAGTAAATATGAAGTACTTTGAGGTAGTCCTTTAAAATGCTGCAGCTCCCTAAATATCCAGAAACCTAAAGGGAAGCTATTTTTTGTAACTTACAAACTTTCTTTAAAATTGATTTCCCCCCAGTTTGTGATAGGAATCATTTGCCAAAACAGGAAAGTGTAAAATCTTTGTTTTTAACATGCTCTGTTTTTTCAGTGAGGTTTTTTTCACTCTCATTTTTAGATAGACGTTGTTTTAGCCAGTCTAAAAGTTGTCATAGTGTCACTGATGAATGGAGTGTGGGAAGAGAATGTAGTGTGACCATGTTCATTTCAGATGAACAGACCTGTCCAGTTTGATTTTGTTCAGTTCCTTACTTCTCAAAGTTAAATTAATTCAGTATTCTTTCTATAGATATTTGTGATTAAAAATGCAGGAAAGGTTTGGTCTTGTGCAGTGGCTCTCAACCTTTCCTTGACCATGGACCCCCTTTAAATACCTTTTGGGGCCACGGACCCCCAAGACTTAACTCAAGATTTAAATCATAAAGTTTCTTCAAGCCTTCACTGACCCACTGTGACAACATTGCAGCTCCCCAGAAGTCCATGGACTACAGGTTAATAACCACTGGTCTAATGGTTAAAGCACAAGGCAAAAACCCAGGAGACTGAGTTCTAGTCTTGCTTTAGGCAAGAGTTTGGGCCAGTCACTCTCTCAGCCCAACTGATTTCACAAGGTTGTTGTGTGGAAAATAGGGGGAGGTATTGTGCATGTACACTGTCTTGAGATTTATAAAAATAATAAATGCAATCTGGTCTTTTTTTTCATGTGGGTTTCTCCTAATGCTTGTGTTTTCTAATAGACATGTTTTATCCAGATTACTTTAATGGAAGTGCACATACATATTCAAAATGCTCTAGGTTTAATTTTACATGTATCCAAATAGGACTGAATCCCTAGAAAATACAGCCAATTGATGTGTATAGTATGAAGCAATATGGACCAATAATTTGTTAAGTAAGGATTGTTTTCTGTTTCTGCCGCAAATTCTTGAAAAATCCAATATGAGCATAACTCAATTCCAGTTCATGTATAAGGTTATAAATTATGACATATTAAAATGCAAAACGTGTTTTTTTCCTACTAATGATAGTATTGATTATTTTGCAAAGTTACTTAACTTTGTTATTCTGATTTTAAATAAGTTTCATATGTTGGTTATCTTGAATCCAACATGTACTGGATGTATATGCATAAAATGTCTATTGAAGCATTACATCAAATATATTGTAGGATTATTGTTCAAAGTAACTTTGGGGAAGCTGCCAAAATAGATGCCATTCCAACAATGGAAAAAGCCTTTTTTTCCCCCAAGAGAAGGGTGGCTTGATTCCAATTTTTTTCTGATGTTCAGTTAATGTGTGACTAGCACTAATGAAACTGAGCATTCCTTTACTTACTCTTGGGGTTTATTTTTAATTTCTTTGTATTAGTAAAAAAAAGAAGCCTTTTTTAAAAGTAATCTTTATTAGTTATACATTTTCTTTTTAATAAGACATACAAATACAGCTTTAAACATACAACCCCCCCCCCCCCCCCAGTGACAGTCGTTCACAGCCCAACATTCTTTTCTTCCTCATTGTAGTTTCTAACCAGCATCTTCTTGTTACAAACTTCAGGGATCCATTACAATACCCACGTTCACTTTTAGTTCCCATTGTTAACAGCTGCTATTTAACTTTTCCAGTTTTAAGTCCCTGCTTTTCTGTTTGTCGCCCACATATACCATAAGTTCCAGCTAAGATAATGTTCCATTTCTCCTTTGTCTCTCAGCCAACCCGTGATTCTGTCCATTTCTGCACATTAAAAAATCTTTTTAATTATGACATCTTCCGATGGTATGGTAGTAGATTTCCAAAATTGCGCATAGGTATTCTTGCGGCCACAATTATATGTAGGCTCAAATGCCATATAGATTTACTCATGTTTTCTAGTGGGGGAGAGGGAGTGGTCACGTGTGGGTATTCTCAAATCCTGATTGATCCAAAGACTGAGAGCAAACTTCTTAAATACTCTTGCCTTTCCTTCTTGCCCAGTTTCCTCTCAGTCTCTTGGTCCAAGCACTGTTTGAGATGAGTTTCTGGTAGGAAAGTGTATTTTTCTTCTCATTGAATTTTTAATTTGGCTCAATTGGTAACTTTAAAATTTAACTAAATTACAAATTGCAGCTGCGGCCCAAAGGGACAGTCCTTTCTGCCTCGGGTGGCTGGGGAGGGCCCCGTGGGGCATTCCTTCTCCTCTCCGCAGGCCAGGAGTTCTTTGCCCGATCCCTGGGACTGTGGGGATGTCATGCTCCTAAGGGCAACTGGTAAGTGGAGCCACGCCTCCCAGCTGCGACTGGGGAGAGCCGGGCTTCTCAAGGGCCACAAGGACTGGGCCTTATTATCGGGGGGGGGTATTGTTTTGAGGTTGCCAGGGGGCTGCACTTTTGTGAGCGGGCTCCTGAAGAGCCGGGCACAGCCTCAGGCGAACATCTGTGTTACGCTGTCACAGCAGCTCAACACAGCAGCCATTAGGTGACCATGCTCACAAGCAGCCACCCAGCAACCCCACCTCTCAGCCAGGCAGAGCGCCACTCACTGACCCAGCGGTATCCTGAAGGTGTCTTTTTCTGCGACTTCCAAACCCCAGAAATCTGCTGCCAAGTCTTCTGGCAGACAGGGCAGAGAGTCTTCTGGCAACCAGCCCACAACCATAGAGCGCACTCCCAGAGTGGCCACTCTGGAAGACTCAGCAGCAGACTTCCGGGGTTTGGAAGCCGCAGAAGAAGCCATTCTCCATAGTGAGGGGAGAAGTATCCAGGATGGGTTGACATTGTCCTCTCATTGATTGGGCTGAGTCAGATAAGCTCTTTGGGCCAAGCCCTGGTCACCAGGTACCACCCAGTTATCGACTCAGCTCAAGTTAATGCACAGCCCAGGTCATAAAGAGAGACGTAGGGCACTAATCGAGACTGCGGGTGAGGGGACGCTCCCCTGAAAGCCCCGAGAAGGCAGTCACGTCAGAGCGGCTCAGCCGGTGCC
Source organism: Natrix helvetica (assembly GCF_964273705.1). Classification (NCBI taxonomy): domain Eukaryota; kingdom Metazoa; phylum Chordata; class Lepidosauria; order Squamata; family Natricidae; genus Natrix; species Natrix helvetica. Next base: position 34,499,214 of record NC_138552.1, read on the forward strand.
GCAGCGTTCTGCCCCCCCAGGTGGTCGAGTGGCGAACCGCAGCGTTTTTAAACGCAGCGGAGCGCCTGCGCCTGCCTGCCAGTACCAGAGAGAGATAGTGGCCCGCAGGAGTTCAGAAAGCTTGGAAGAGAGTGGAGGAAGCGAGAGAGAGAGCTTTCCAGTGGCAGTGGAAGCCGCCCAGCAGCCCCAAAGGCACAAGCCACTTCCACGTGTTCCCAGGGAGAGGAACTTTTTGAATTTGGAGCTGGTGGCCATTTTGGAACCACATGATCCAAGATGGTGGCGCCTAGCAGCACAGAGGATGCCGGCAAGACTCAAGCCTCCAGCCCAGCAGCCAGCAGCCCCACCAGAGGAGCAGAGGAGCAGCTAACCAGGTCAGAGACTGCTACAGAGGCTGCTAAGGGAGGAGGAGGCAAGGCAGAGGCAAACAAAAAGCACGTCTCCTCCAAGGGGGTCAAAGAGTCAGGCTGCAGCTCCAAGCCCCCAAGGTCTGGCTCCAAATACAAAAGGCGGATGCACCAAGCCTTGGAGCGCATTTGCCACAAGGCCAGCAGCAAGAGGGCTACCCCTGGTCAGGAACCTGGGGAAGGATTTCCAGGGATTCTTTCTCCTGGCAGGACTTCAGATGGGGAACCCTCCACACAGCTGAGGATTCCCTTTGATACTTCGGGCATCTAGGGGGCTGCACAAGGATGGCAATCACCCCCACGCCCCATAGCAGCGGGACCCTCACCACAGTCCTTCCCATCCACACCTGCTGGCACAGGGGCGGGAATACCACCCACATCAGGGATGCCCAACATCCAGGATATGATGATGCGGGCCTTCCAGCAGTGCATGGCAGCAGCCTTTCAGCAGCCACAGATGCAGACCCAGGCAGCTCCTGTGCATAGGGTCTCGGAAGGGCTAGAGGCTCAGGAGAAAGATTTTCCAGAATCACCTGCCCCCTCCCAGGAGACAGCGATTTGGATTCCGAAGAAGGCGAAATCAGATAGACTCTCTGAGGACGAAGGCATGCCTCCTCCCAAACCTACCTTCTCGGATTGTTCCAGCCCTCTTTGTACAAATCCCTTCTGTTCAAGGCCAAGACATCTGCCAAACTTGGCAACAGGCCAACAGAAGCCCCGGTACAACCCCAGGGGTTTTCAGCGGAAAACATTTTTGAGGAGCAGGCCATTGAGGCAGACACGGTGCCCACACCCAAGTCTTTCATAGACATCAAGCGGCAATGGACCTCTTCCACGGCAGGCCCCATGCCCATTTCCACGGACAAGACCTTCTTCAACGTGGACAGGGATATGGCCCAGGTGCTTTCGCAACCCACCATCGACGGTTCAGTTACGGCCCTGCGTATGCCTACTAACATGCCAGGGGAAACAGAGGATTTCCTGAAGGTGGAAGACAAAAAAGCTGACCTCACCTTACAGAGGACGCATCAAGTAGTGGCCTGGGCAGTGAGAGCAGCCACCATCGCCTCCTTCTTCAACCGGTCTTCTCTGTTGTGGCTGCAAGACCTGCAGCAGCGAATTCCCATTTCGGATGGCAGGGCCCACCAAGACATCAACAAGCTGGTGGCTGCCACCCAATTCTTCTCAGATGCTACCTATGCTGCAGCCAGGTTTGCCTCCAGGGCGATCGCCTCATCTGTGGCATCTCGCAGGCTACTTTGGCTGAAGCAGTGGCAAGCGGACATACGACACAAATGGTGCCTGGCATCGGCCCCTTTCACAGGAGAATCCCTCTTTGGAGCAGCCCTCAACCCATTCCTGGTAGAGAACAAGGACAAGTGGAAGGTGCTCCCCACCGTTCACAAGAAGTCCAACTTCAGGGCGGCGACATACCCTAGTCACCCCAACTCCCGGGGGCAGGATTTTGGGTCCTCCTTCCGGGGTCAGGATTCCGTCGGAGTTTGGGTACTCGGGCCCCAGGCAGTACCAGGGAGGTTTTTCATCCTTCTTTCTCTTAAGCTAAACATACCCAGTTCCTGCAACCGTTCTTCATATGTTTTAGTCTCCAGTCCCCTAATCATCTTTGTTGCTCTTCTCTGCACTCTTTCTAGAGTCTCCACATCTTTTTTACATCGTGGCAACCAGAACTGAATGCAGTATTCCAAGTGTGGAATTCCTTACCAAGGAATTATAAAGTGGTATTTACACTTCACGTGATCTT